>NC_092823.1:128161926-129361926 GCF_023375885.2 Dermacentor andersoni
CATTCTAATAAGTTCCATCGTTTTCTGAGCTCTACCGCAGCAAGCACATGCTTCTTCATTCTTATATCTCGCTTTAAAACTTGGTATTTTAAGGCATGCTGATCTCGCTTAGAAAAGTAATGACCTTCCCTTTGAGTTATAAATTGCTTCTTTGCTGATTTCGTTTTTTCCTCTTAAGCAGTTACTAATGGCAGGTTTCTTTTCCATTGCCGCCACCCACGAGGTTATATCAACCTCTCTGACTTTCCGGTTGACATTCTTTGTTGCTGTGTTGCCCACCCTACAGGTCGCATACTTGCTGGTAAGCGTCCTAGTTCTTTTCCTCCCCTGTGAATCAAGGTTATTCCTGTACAAATACCTGAACACTCTCCCTGCCCATTTACTTTCTTCCATATTCCTCAGTCGTTCACCATAACTAATTTTACTGTGAGCTTTCCTCACTTCAAAACTTGTCCATCCCATATCACCCTGCACAGCTTCATTTGTACTCTTCCCGTGAGCGCCCCATGCGAGGCATACCACCAATCTTTGGTTGCCATTGAGTCCTGATTGTACGCCTGATTTCAAGCAAACAACCGCATTTCCAAATGTAAGTCCTGGAACCATTACACCTTTTCACATACCCCGGAGCACCTCGTACTTATTGTATCCCCACAGCGGTCTGTGTTTCATTATGACGACATTTCTCTTCCCCTTTACTGTTATTGTTAACCGATGTAAAGGTCAACGGTCTATACGAGTTAATTCTATCTTTCTCCCCCTTACCTCTATAAATTCGATTCATTCTACTTTGTCGCCAACTGTCTGGTATTCCGCTATCTTTTAATGTTTTTTTCCTCTGCTTTCACCCCAGCTTCCTTACTTTTTGGTCCTAGTTCATTAATCAGCCTAACGGGAACCTCGCGTAGCCCTGTGGCTGTGCGCATAGAAATTTCTCTTCGGCTTTCTTCCAGTTGATATTTGTCAGCACCAGCTCCTTTTCCATCTGATTCTCTTTCATGCTCTTCTTTTCTTCAAATGCAACCTCGTGATTGCCTTGGAAAGATTCGGCTGTTATTTTTCGGATGTTATTTAATACCACTTCCCCTTCCAGTTTGTTTCCATCTTCGTCTAGGATATGTTGTATTATTGTTGACTTCCTGCCTAATTATTTTATGTGGTTCCAGAATATTCTAGCTGCGGCCTTCTTTTTCTCACGTATTTCAGACAATTAGCGTTCACTTTCATCATTTATTTTTGCTTGCACCAGTCTTTCAATCCTGTTTTTCTCCAGGTATATTTCCCATTTACTGGTTACTTCATCCTGTAGTAACTGCGCCTTATTTGCCTGCCTGTGCTCTCGGGATGGTTTCTGTCATTCGGCGATCACTTCTCGCATCTCCCTGTTCCACCAGCTTTTCTGTTTCTTTTTTCTTTTCCGATGAACACGTTTCTCTTTCCGTATTTCTGTTGTTATTACACTTAGAAGCTTCCTATATTCCCACTCTTGGCCAATTGCCAAGTTCTTCCTCGACTCTTGTGATTATATTTGTTATTTGTTCAGCGTTCAAATTTGGACTGGCCATTTTGAACTGCTTGCTCTCTTTTCCCAACTACATATCCCGTTTTCAAAATGATGCGTTTATGGTCACTCAATATGCTGCTATACATATCCTCGTCAATGAACATTTCTCTCAACTTATCATGAATTCCTTCTGTACTCAGACAGTAATCAATGATTGACTGCCGGTTTCCCACTTCCCACGTGATCTTCCCTTCACACTGAGGCCCTGTATTCGCGATAAGTAGGTTATGTTGCTCACAAAGATATAGCATTGACTTCCCGTTGTAGTCGGTATAGCCATCTAGATCCTGTAGGTGGGCATTCATGTCACATATTAGGACAGTTTCGGCATCATTCCCGAAACCCTTAATGTCAGCACTTTTGCATTCCACTAACTCTTGATTCTTCTATGTGCAATAATTTCCGATCCACGAAAACGTTACGCCCAGCCAAGTTTTTTTCCCACTCATTGTACCTGATAACCAAAGATGCTCTTGACATTTTGAATTTACTCTTTTCCATTTGGCTCCATGATGGATGAGTATGCCGACTTCCCATCCCTTTCTTGCCGAATTAGTTCTGTTGCACCCTTCCCAAACGTAATTCTCAATAACTGGCGGCTCTTCTGAGTCTCTAAGGTGCGTTTCTGTAACCGCATACACCCCTATTTTTTCGCTATTTAACTGCTCCTCAATCTCTGCCCACTTTTCCTTTCTTCTGCCGCCCTGCATGTTTATGTAGCCTATTGCATGGCGAGCTCTCTTTCTTGCTTTCCTCCTTTTTCTGTTATCGACGGTGATGCTCTTCTTATTTACTTATTCCTATTGTTACTATTCTTATTATTGATGGCGATATAAGGTTCCCCTAGGGGACTTTTATTACTACCTACTCTTGCCTCCTGAGTGCCCATGGGCCCCCTTAGAAAGCAACAGCGCGACCAGCAATTTGCCAGCCCACTTCTCGTCCAAGCCTGTAATTGAAGTGGATCCTGTCTTGTTCAAAACCACCACACCTTCTCATTTCCCTGTTTGCTTCGACAACCTCGAAACCTTTCTCTCGCCTAATTTTCCATATCGCTTCATTAGCAGCCACTACGGCTCTTTGTACGTGACTGTCACGTAGAGGCACATTCGGCACCATTCACTCCACGATCCGCACCTGAGGGGACAGCTCGTGCAAGTCGTCTACCCCCTTCGCCAAGCGCAAGGCTGGTCCTGTCCCTTCTTCGTTTAGGACGTCATTTAGCTCACCTGCTACTAAGACAACTCCGTCCGTGGGCATTTTCCGCGAGCTTTGCTTTTGCTCGCTCAACGACAGCGAACAATATCCGCCCTGGAAATGTCGCTACTGGCACTTGTCACCTTTCACCCTCTCCACAATTTCCTTTGAGCACCTAGCCACGTTTGAGTCGCTGGCGATAATCATCCTTTCACTCTCTCCTATTGCCGAGGCCTCCCCTGCTTCCCTTTGTCAACCGTTTCTGTGTGATTCGGGCTTGAGAAGGGGCATCGACCCCTGCGTTCCGGCTTTCCCTTTGTGGCTACCTCAAGGTAGGTGCAGCTCCTTCCCGCTACCCACTTCCCACGTTGCTCACGTTCCACGTGCTATGATTACACGCTCTCTCCTGTCACGCCAGTAGACGGCGTTCCGTCGTCACTGCCATTCTCGTCCCGATGGAGGCCCTGCTCAGCACCTTAACTTCTGCCTTGGCTCGGTGGCGCTGCTTGTAGGGCGCGGTTTTACTCTGACGAAACTGTGTTTTACGTTCTTTTTCTCCTTACTTTCTACGCCTTATTTTCTTTCCTTTCGTGCTTTCAACATCTCCTCTGGCGTTGACAACCGCCTGCCCTGCGTCAAAAGTGATCAGGACTACTCGCTTACTCACTTACTCACAGAGGGAAGCAAAGGGTGGTGATGGCGTATGGAAGGTCACCACTCCAGAATTGAATTTCGAAAAAGGTATTCGGACGCTTCAGATGCAATTTTTTTGTAAACCAAGTCATTTCATGGTTTGAAACATGCGTTGCGAGGTTACTGGAATTGTATTCAAATAGTCTACGTTGACTTATTATTTCTGGCTAGAACACGCCTATGACTAAATTGTGTCTCACTCCCACGTCAAAAATCAAACATGGAACAAGATGCGCATATTTCCCTGCTTTTCTCTTTACTCTTTTAGCATGCTCCCTTAACTTTTCCTTCCAGGCTTATAGAAGTAGATCAATTTGATCGAAAGATTTTCTACGCTCAGCTCAATATTGCCGCTTCCATTCTTCTACTAGTAAAGTAATGTACTGTCTGGAATGACGACAGAACTATTTTTCGGATTTGAATATTTTTGCCAGATTGGGTAGTCTGGAAAAAGCGATGAATGGTATCGATTGTATGAGAAGCATGGCAGCCGTAAAGAAGATAGAAGGGGGAGAAACGAGTAGTGGCTGGCATTGCGGTTTTGTAGGCGTAGGTGCCGAATGGGAGAACTAGGTCCCAAATGGAGTGGTCGGATGTGATGTTCCTAGCGAGGATGTCACCGAGGGTGTGGTTAAAGTGTTCCGTGGTCCATTTCTTCTTCCTCTTCGTTCCTTCTTTCTATTCGCCTCCTCCCTTCCCCCAACGCAGCGTAGCCAACCTGACTCTTGATTGGTCAACATTTTTTTTTGTCGCTCTCTCACACACTTTTTCCCACTTTGACATTCCTGATGCTAACGTACTGAAAATCAAGAAATGGGGACAAAGAATAGCAAAAGCACGAGTACGGAAGGATAATATTCATATTTTTAGGATGGTTAGTGGCCTGTGCTGTTGCTATTGTGCTAGCTGGCCCACAACATGAGCGAACTCACGAGTTTGTAAGAGATACGAGTTATAGAAACGTCAAATTGATAAATGAGAGTCTGCAAGGTCGCCGGGGGCGCATGGGCACGCAGCTGCCGAGACGTCACGATTTAACTATATATATTTATAGAAGTTGTGCGGCTAAGTTTGCGGCTGTTTTTTTTTTTTTTTTTCAGACAGACAATAGTATTCACCTTTGTGCTCGACTTCGTGCTTGTTTCCTACTGAGTGCACAGCTCATCCTCGCAGTTCGGACTCCGCTGCTGTGGCGTTCGAATTCAATGGAATTTTTTGTTATTCGCGACGACATGTTTCGAGCCGCCAACTAAGGACTTCAAGAAGGCGTGGTCACCCCAAACACATAGAATCATTACAGAGGTTTCAGAGGAACTGAAGTAGTTTAACAATTGACATTAACAACATTTCCTTAGTAAAAGCAACCATTGTGCCTTCCCTCTCTCTCTCGTTCTCTCTCACACACACTCGCACACGCACGCACACAAAATTACAGGAGGCCAAGGTCCAATGCCTTCTGGAATAAACAGGCCACCCACCACGAGCATAAGTTTTGCTTGCTCAGAACAATAAAAATTTCCGCCACCACCACCACCACCATCCTCATCATCTACATCATAATCGCTATGCTCGTGACTGGGCTGTCAGGCGCATGCACCTCGTAAAACTACGCTAGCACTCGCTAATTCCGTGCAGTGCAGCGAGTGCTTGGGCTCGTGTTTGCCAATCAGTAACCAGAGCTGGCTGCGTGTTCTAGAGAAGGGAATAAGGCTCGCCCTTTGCACACTACCAACCATTCCGTAAAGCTTGCATTCCGTAGACCTGAACGGCACGGAATAAGAGCCGTTTCAGATAAAGTTTTATTCATACATTCATTTTCCGTGGGGCTCACGCGGAAAGCGATCAGAGGCAGACAAGGACTTCTGCTTCTCTTTTCCGATTGGCTGATGAGACTCGTGGCTTCCGCTGGAGTGCGCGGTGTTGGCGAGATGACGTGTAGACAAGATTAAGACATGAGTCATCCACAAGAGCAGCTCGGTCAGGGCCGAAAGGAAGCTTACGCGGATCCGACTTCAGTATTGTCAAGCGCAGTGCAATTACCCTACCTGGACTTTTGGCATTTTTGTTGCTTGGCCAACAATGTCTTGACAAAATGAAGTAGCTTGCCATTACAAGTCGGGTATTTTTTGATGATCTCGCAGTAAGCTCTTGAAAA
Organism: Dermacentor andersoni; assembly: GCF_023375885.2. NCBI lineage: Eukaryota > Metazoa > Arthropoda > Arachnida > Ixodida > Ixodidae > Dermacentor > Dermacentor andersoni. The sequence goes on from NC_092823.1 coordinate 128,167,536, forward strand.
CATAAGACTATGAACATGTCCTGGCTAAAACCAATACGCTCACGTTATGGTGGGCGTACTCATGAATCCGCCGTATAATTGTGTATAACCTTGTCCAACCAGCCACTTCCATGAAAATCAGTGACGGCGTGTTATAAATAGGCAAGCTTACAGCTAGTGAAGGACGTTTAGATCTGGAAGACGGCTGCAAGTGCTGATGCAGTGCAGTGTTACGCTGCCTCTGGTATTGGCCAAGTTTATTCTGAGATACAACACCGAGGAGTCATGCGAATGCCTCCGGAGGCAAGCAAATAAAGCTTCGCTGTGAGGCTGCGCTTTGTTGTAAAGTCGTAAATAAATAATGGTTGAAGTGGCCTACAGCTCAGATTCGAAAATATGGCATATACTAAGCAATAACTGTGTTTTCCCCAATACAAAGCACACATATTACAAGTGAACAACAAATTACACTCACCATTTGGTGAGCAAGTCTTTTTAGTACGGAGTACGTTCTCGATCTCCACTACCAATATGAATTGAAATATATATATATTCTAGTTCACTGTAGCGCTACCATACTTTCGCTCTCATCTCATGCTCTTTCTCGTACAGCAAGGGCCCTATAAAGTAAAACTTTTCCAAGCTGTTTTTACTCCAATCTCCTAACGTCAAATTTACGTAACCACCAACGCAAGCATCGGGTGATGACCCGCACCATCGTTTGAGCCACCCAATAGAACGCACTCATCAGTTATGGTAGGTCACTTTTGTTTGCTTTCAAATCCAATACGACTGACTACCTTAATCGATATGGTTTTCTTATCCAATTGGCTTACAAGAGGCGACAAACGCACAGAAGTGGAGATGGTTTCTATGGGACCGAATTAACGCAACTAAAAAATAAAGCAGGTTGAGGAGGGTGGTGCCGGCGGGGGGGGGGGGGGTAGTGACCAGTTTCCCTTGCTTAGATTGCTGCAGCTTATGGATAACCGCAGTGGCATGTAGGGGAACGTTAAAAGCGCCGTTCACACGGACCCTCAGAGAAGAAAAGTTGGCTGAGGGATGTCTATGTGTCAAAAAAGCTCGAAAACGTTATAGTGCCACGTGAACACATTTATGCAAATGAATTCTTTCTACCCGGCAGCTCCGAGTAGGCAGGGCCAGAGTGATAAGTGGGTAGACGTCTTGTATTTCTTTCGGAATAGAGAAGTCTCCATCTATCCCGAAAAAAACAAGCTTTGTGGGGCATAATAATGCATAGTTAGTTCGTACACATCAGTTTGACGTGATGAGTTTTCGAGTCCTTGTGATTTCGCGTGGCCGAAAAGCGAAGTGAGCGCAGTCTGAAAAGTTTTGACCAATACCACAGGGCTAATGGCGAAAGAAGTGCGGCGCCAGAAATCCTTTTTGTTTTGTTTCATCTAATCATACATAGTCAATGGGAATATGTAAAATGAGATGAAAAGTTTTCTCGGTTATCGTGACATAGCGTTAAATACAGGCGAAGTGGGAATGACGCGAAAAACGTTTGACCAATCGTTTAGGGCTGATTACAGAAAGGGAATAGAAATGTATGGAACAGCTTTACGTTATAGCGCCCGAGTAACCGCATCCAATATCAGGCCCGAAACATGGTCGGCACATGCGGGGTTCACAAACAAAAAGACAGGTCATTGCCATAATTTCGGGACATGTAAACATCACGCCCTCTTTTGGGGGCAGCCGGGCGCCCCATTTTAACAGAATAGGGAAAATGCGAGAAGAAAATCACATCTCACGAGCTAAATTAGATATCGAAAAAGACTCGCAGTAGGACATACTGGAGGCCCACTGAGACATCCTGGTGAACAGTAGCACGCCGTCAAAAAAAAAAAAAAAAACTGAGCAAAATACCACGTTGCGGAGTGCTCGCTAACTGCAACAAAGCCTTGCACGTCTTGCTGGCGAATAGATGGCGCGGTGGTCAAACGACGTCTGCTTTTGCAAGCGAATTCCATGTGTCTCCATATTATGATAAATCAGTTCAACGGAAGCCAACGAGATGAGGGAAGACTCATGAAACAGAGAAATCGTCATCCACTTGCCTGGCAGCACGAATTAGCGAAAGAAACCTGTAGGGCTTTTTCAGTAAGAAAACGTTGTGCATTTTTTAAAAAAAATTTGTCATGGGCGCATAATCAATCCCGGGATAAAGGTACTTTCTAGACGGTCGCTCTCTAATCTAGGCTAACTAAGAGACTATCAGATTTCAGAGGCCGTAGTAGTTAACAACCGGAAGCGAACAAATATAGAACATGGCTATTGAGTTCTGTAAGTTTTCTTCCATACCTTGGTGGAAATTTCTTTTTTCTTCCTCGCCTTCAGATTCCGGAAAGCCTCTGCTCAGGACTTTCAAAGTTCTGCAGGCGTACAAGAAGGGTTCGTCAAATTTTGGGGAAGACCACAATACTATACACATATGCGCTAGACTTTATTGTGAAACAATTAACTTTTCGAATTTCTATACAGGTGTATAAGGAAATGGTGAAAGATGTGAAGTCTGTAGGAAATCAGCGAGACCGGATGAACCCGCGACCACCGTCCGGTTTGCTATCACTGCGGAGAAGCCGGACACATCTACCGCCGATGCCCTTACCGCGAGATGGGACTGTGATGGCTCGCCATCAATGCACCGCGCCCCGAGCAAGGCGAACGCCCACGTGACATCGCCGACTATCTCACTGCCACACAGGGGAGCCCTAGACGACCATCCCGTTCGCCGTCACCAGGCCGCTACCTGTAGCCGCAGCGTCGTCCATACACTGGCCCAGCCCGGGGCCGGTCCGTCAGCCCATATCCGGAAAACTAAAAGCAGCAACCGATGGAGGTGCGGTCCACCGCCGACGAAGACGCCAAAAAGACGGCCTCGACGGTATATCAACGAGACGCCGCCATCCTGAGGAAGCCATAAAGTCAAGAATACACCGACGAAAGACGACTTTACGACGCGACGTTCCAGCTTCAGTTCAACACGACGCAGCCATGATCCGACGCGAAGAGCTAACTGCTACTCAATACAAAGAACCACCGACCTCGACGTGCTTCTCGACGGCCACACAGTCACCGCCTTAGTGGATACAGGAGCCGACTACTCCGTCATAAGTGGACCCATCGCAGCCCACCTGAAGAAGGTTAAGACTGAATAGGAAGGCCCTTAAATTCGAACCGCTAGAGGACACCTAATAACGCCGACTGGAATCTGCACTGCAAGAATTGCAGTTCAAGACCGGACCTACCCTGCCACCTTCGTTATCCTCCAACAGTGTTCGCGAGGCGTCATTCTTGGCCTGGACTTTCGAACCAACACGGCGCAATCATCGACCTGAAGTCGAAGTCGATAACGCTGCCGGAAGATCAAGTGATGCCACCGGAGAGCTGTCGTATTCACCACACCTTGCGTGCGCTCGAAGATCAAGTAAGCATCCCACCCCGCTTCAGCATTGTCATTTCCGTCGGCACAAAAACACCTGCAGACGTAGAAGGCGTCATCGTGCGTGACCGCCGTCTACTACTCGACCGTAAAATTTTTGTCGCAAGAGGGATCGCTCGACTGCATGGAGGAAAGCTAAAGTGTTGCTGACAAACGTCAGCCAGGAGTTCAAGCATATCAACAAGGGCACGACGATCACATATGGCGAGGAAATTTTGGAAACCAGCAATGCGTTTTTCCTCTCGGATTCTGCCGCATTTACACCGACGACCGTAGTTCCCGAACCAGACTTCCACATCAATCCAAGTCTCCCCATGATTAAACAGCAACAGCTCAGAAGTCTGTTTCGACCATACAAACACTGCTTTTTGACGTCATCGAGGATTCGACAAACGCCAGTCGCAAAGCATCGCAAAATAACCGAAGAGTGCCTTCGACCACCCCACCAGAGTCCTTACTGAGTTTCGACGCGAGAACGGGAACCTATAAGGCACCAAGTCGATGAAATGCTGCGCGACGACACCATCGAGCCCTCAGAAAGCCCGTGGGCATCTCCGGGTATCTTGGTGAAGAAAAAGGATGGAACCCTACGTTTCTGCATCGACTATCGTCGACTTAACAAGGTCAAGAATAAGGACGTATACCCCCTCCCACGGATAGACGACGCATTGGATCAGCGCTGCAACGCAAAACATTTCTCGTCGACGGATCGCAAGTCTGGCTACTGGCAAATAGAAGTCGACGAGAGAGATCGCGAAAAGACCGCCTTCATCACGCCAGACGGCCTCTACGAGTTCAAGGTTATGCCATTCGGACTGTGCTCGGCGCCTGCAACGTTCCAGCGCGTCATGGACACTTTGTTAGCAGAGCTGAAGTAGCAGACCTGTCTTGTTTACTTGGATGACGTCGTCGTCTTCACCGGAAATTTCGACGATCACCTTAGGCGGCTTGCGACAGTACTAGAGGCCATCTAGTCATCAGGGCTCACTCTGAAGCCGGGAAAGTGCCGCTTCGCTTGCGATGAGCTTCTGTTCCTGGGCCACGTGATCAGGAAATTTGTAGTCCGCCCCGACCCACAGAAGACAGCTGCCATAGCAAAGTTTCAGCAGCCCCTCGACAAGAAGGCATTGCGTAGATTCCTTGGTATGTGTGCCTACTACACGCGCTTTGTCAAGGACTTTTCACGCATCGCTGAGCCGTTGACACGTCTAACTAAATGGGATGTCGAGTTCAAGTGGGAAACGCCGCAGGCCGACGCATTTGAACGGCTCAAACGACGCATGCAGTCGCCGGCGGTACTTGCATACTTCGACGAGAACGCCGATACCGAAATCCACACTGACGCCAGTAGCCTAGGCCTCGGTGCCGTCCTAGTACCGAGGAAAGACGGTCTTGAACGGGCGGTATGCTAACCGGTCGCTGTCAAAAGCGGACGGCAACTATTCTACGACCGAAAAGGAATGCCTCGCCATCGTTTGGGCTACAGCAAGAATTTCGCCCTCATCTATGTGGCAGGCCATTCAAAGTCGTCAGCGACCATGACGCGTTGTGTTGGCTTGCGAATTTAAGGGATCATTCAGCATGACTTGCACGGTGGAACCTCAAACTACAAGAATACGACATCACTGTAACCTACAAGTCCGGGCGAAAACGCTGATGCCGATTGCCTATCACGCGCACCCATTGACTCGGTGCTGCAAGATGACGAGGATGCCGACGCCTTCCTCGGAATATTAAGAGCGGAAGACTTCCCTGAACAGCAACGAGAAGACCCGGAGCTAAAAGGCCTCGTCGAGTATTTCGAAGGGCACACCGACGTTGTCCCTAGAGCATTTAAGCGAGGATTGTCTTCATCATCGCTTCAAAACAACCTACTAGTAAAGAAGAACTTCTCCGCAGTCCACGCCAACTACCTTCTTGTTGTTCCCTCAGCGCTGCGTCCGGAACTACTGCACGCCCTGCATGACGATCCGACCGCTCGGCACCTCGAATTCTCCTGGATGCTGTCGAGGATACAGGAAAGGTATTACTTGCCGCTCCTGATTGCCGACGTTGCCCGTTACGTCAATACATGCCGATACTGTCAGTGACGCAAGACACCACCGACAAGGCAAGCGCGATTACTAAAGCCGAATCGAGCCTCCTTGCCGACCATTTCAGCAGATCGGGAGGGACTTGTTGGGACCCTTTCCGACGTCAGCAACCGGAAATAAGTGGATCGTCGTGGCGACGCACTACCTCAACCACAGCTCTGAAACGAAAGCTGTGCCGAAAAGCAGCACAGCCGAAGTAGCGAAATTCTTCGTCGAGTACACCCTGCTGCGACATGGCGCCCCAGAAGTCCTCATCACCGACAGAGGAACGGCCTTTACAGCGGAGCTCGCCCAAGCCATTCTGCAGTACAGTCAGACAAGGCAAATGAGGACAACTGCCTACTACCCACAGACGAATGGTCTTACGGAGCGCCTGAATAAGACCTGGCCAACATGCTAGCCATGTACGTCGACGTCGAACAAAAAACCTGGGATGCCGTCCTGCCGTATGTCAACTTCGCTTAAAACACGGCGGTGCAAGAAACAACACAGATCACGCCCTTCAAGCTGGTTTACGGCAGGAACCCGACGACGACTCTCGACGCCATGCTGCCCCACGTCACCGATGGAGGGAATCTTGACGTCGCCACCTATCTCCAGCGCGCCGAAGAAGCCCTACAGCTCGCCCGCCTACGGATCAAGAACTAGCAACCTACCGACAGCCGACACTACAACCTCGGGCGTCGCTACGTCGAGTACCACCCTTGCGACCGTGTTTGGGTTTCGACCCCGATACGCTGACGAGGACTCAGTGAGAAAGTATTGTGACGCTATTTCGGACCCTATATACAAGGTCACCCGACGCATTGGCGAACTGGACTATGAGGTCGTGCCAGAGGGCATTTCGCATTCACAGCGGCGCCGCGCACGATTTGAAGCGGTCCACGTGGTGCGTCTTAAGCGTTTTTACGCACGCTGACGAACTTCCTTAGTTTGTTGTTTCTTTGCTACGGGTGTTGTTTATTACTTTCGTTTGATTGCAGCATCGGGTCGATGTTTTTAAGAGGGGGGTATTGACACGTGTACTTGTTTATCGGGCGACCACGTTTCACCGCCTAACAAATGTTATCGCACAGCGCGGGACGCGCCTGCATGTATGGGAAGTTTCTGAAATGTTATCGATGGTTCCATCCGCTGTCTGTGACCGAACCTTGTGTAATCTGATTACATGTATGCGCGAGGCGAATACTGTAGAACTTTGTGGGAGACACGCGGGTCCCAGCGATTACTCTGGAACATTCGACGACTGATGTATAAAAGCCGACACGCTTGAGCCGCTGATTAGATTTTGACGACCGCCGAGCGCGTTCGCCGCGATCCTCTCCTTTGAGTGTAACTTGCTTTTGTGGGCACAAGTTCGCCCAATAAAATGCTAGTTTTGCCCTTAAACGTTTTACTTTCTTCACAGTCACTACCACCTGACAATATTAGACATCGCCAACGCAGACGTGAAGAGACAGGACAAGAACAGACGTCCCTCGTGCTGTTTGTCTTTGTCCCGCATTTTCGTTATGTCACCAGGCAGCCTCGACCAGTCGGTTTCTAAACCTCGTTTGCACGAAGTAAACGAGGCACTCATGAGTGGGAGGTCACATTGACGTGTAAAAAAAAGTAAAAAATTATCAAAAACCTTAGATGTACGGCAGCAAGCGTTCTTGGAACAAATGGAAAGCTCTTGAGATACTCGAACATTCTACATTTCTGCACGACGCTTGAGCCATAACTGGCCTTTAACCTGGGCATTCTTTTTTAACCTTATGGTTTCTAGGAAGCGGCGCAACATGTGAAAAAGCAGATTTTCTGAGGTCCTTTTTGGCGTATAAAAGAAAGCTTCTTCGAGGAGAGTTGTCGCTGTCCTACTCTGACCATAGACTGCCATGTCTGCGCTTAAGAGTACTTTGCTTGCAACTGCTGCCGTCTACGCTTTTTGCTTGTGTCTCAGCTTCACACAGGCACAGTATTACCCAGAATTGCGATTCGATCTACAAAAGTATCAAGACCCATTGGCGGTAAGCGCTTTCGTTTCATATCGACTGATACACTGAGTTTATTCATGTTCTGATACCAAGGAAGGCAACGCGTGTACTTCACGGCCATAATAATGTGTTATACCGCTTTGGTATATACTGAGTTCCCTTGTATTTGCTGCTTTGAGTAATGCGGACACCATGCGTAGCCACGGTCCAGTGGCTACGCATGGTCCAGGACACCTACGGAAGAGTTACCAGCATCGTTGCAAAGGATGTGGCAATTTTTTCTGCAAGCAAGTTGCCCTGAATGCCTCCGTGCCCAGGCACCCAACATACTATGACGTACTGATTAGATGTATATGCTGTGCACAGGAGTCAATATCGCTTACTGAGTGCAGGATTGTTGTGTTTCTAGAGTGACATTAGAAATTTTACGACACTAAGACCGTCTGTGAATATAATCGCCTTTTGCAGTTTTCTTGATATGTTCAACAGCTGACAGTACAGCATATGCTTCAGCAGTGAATAAGCTTTTCTCGGGGTGTAGGACTTTAGATCGTGAAAATGATGGGCTGACAGCTGCATATAAAACGCTGGCATGCGACTTTGAAGCATCTGTGTAAGATTTTTTGCAAGAGCTTCGACTGTAGTTCAAGAAAGTGGATTGGAATGTGTACCTAGGGAGCGTTCTTTGTTATTTCAACAAATGGAGTATCCCATTCAAAAAGCTGCCAGTGTCACGGCGGACATGGCCTGACAGGAGTGATTAGGGGATATTAAAGAAGTGGAATATCCATTTCTTGACTAATCTTCCATACATGCAGTTAGGAGGGTTTTCTAACTGCCGGGAGATTATTAAATAAAGTTGCAGATGTCATATTGTTTGCACTTACCTAAGAGAGGTGTTTGCGGTTTGCATTTACCTTCAGAAGTACATGAAAATTGAGTGCGACCTGTGAAGATGAAGCGCCCACTCATTAGCTTCAATGCAGAGACTCTCTACAAGAGTTGTCTTGAAGGCAGCGGTCACCAGGCGGATACTTTTGTGACGGATGGTATCCAGCACCTTCAAGGCCCTAGGTGTAGCCAATTGATAAACTATGGCCCCGTAATCTAAGCGTGTTCGAATGAGGCTCTTGTAAAGGTTTATGATGTACTTCCTATCACTATCCCACGTTGAGTGTGACAAAATTTTAAGAATGCTAATGGTTTTTAGGCATTTGTTTCTAAGGTACTTCAGGCATGAAATAAAGGTTAATTTCGTGTCTAATATTAGGCCTGAAAGTTTGTACTCTGTGCTCACAGGCATGTGCGGCCCCTGAAGGTCTTCATCAAGATTTGCTATGAGGTCTCTCTCTTGTGTCAAGAGAACAAAGGTGCTTTTGTTTGCGTTGACCTTAAAGCCATTTTCATCGGGCCACTTAGACACCTTCTTTAGATAAACATATACTTGTCGCTCACAGATAGCGAGGTTGCTTGGCTTAAATGCAATTGGAGATCATAGGGAGACGCCTTCGTCCTGCAGTGGACATAAGATAGGCTGATGAGGATGAATCTAGTCTTAACGTCATCAAAGTATACCAAATAAAATATTCAAGCGCGAGGAATTTATTTTTAAGATAAAATGTGGGCATATGAGCATGCCACCCTGCGGTACCACCGTTTCCTGTATAAATGGTCTCGAGAGAACATTACCGATTCTAACATGGAATGTGCGATTTGATGAATAGGTTTCGATTACATTAAGCATTTTTTCGCAGATGACCATTTCTGATAGGTCACGTAGTAATACATACCGACACAAGGTATCGTAAGCCTTTTCCATGTCTAAGAAGATGGAAAGAAAGAACTGTGCGTATGAAAGCGTCGCGAATACATGCTTCAATGCAAACGAGCTGGTCTGTCGTCGATTGGCCTTCCCTGAAACCATACTTCAATTGGTCAAGGAGCTTGCTTCATTGAAGGAAGTGTAAAAAGCTGCGAGTTATCATTTTTTCAAAGTGTTTACATAAAGAACTTGTGAGCGCTCTGGGCTGGTAGGTTGCCACAGAGAAGGTATTTTTACTTTGTATTGAGACAGGGACTACAATGGCCTCTTTCCATGCCAATGAAATGTTTCCTGGTTCCTAAATAATGCTGAAAATTACCAGAGCCATCTGCGTGCTCGGGTTAAGATGTTTTACCATTATGAACATCGCTATCAGTTCCTGGTGCAGATTTCGCACAGACCGTTCAAAGAAGCTCTGAACTCGGCAATGCTAAAAGGATGGTTGAACGGTTCAGTTCCACTACATTCACGGTTAAGTGCCTTACAATCTGCTATCTGTTCATGTTTCTGGAATGACTGTGAGTAGTACACAGAGTCCGCACACAGGCTCGAAATGTTGTTCGAGAGTATTCGCCTGGTTTTCAAGGCTGCAGCCTTGATCATCGACCAAAGGCACAAGGTTGGTTCGTCGACTAATTAATGTTCTTAGCCTGTTCCAGACTTTTGCTTCTTGCGTACAGAATTTTTTGCTCGTGACGTATTTTTCCCAGCTTTCTCTTTTAGCGATATGAGTCTGCCTTTGGATTTCACGCGCTTAAAGTTGATGAGGTTTTCTGCCGTTGGAGGCTGACGTAGTAAACGGCCGGCTTTGTTTTGCTCCTTACGCGCATTCTTGCACTGATCATTCCACCACGGCCTATGCCTCTTTTTGTAGTCCCCTTCGTTTGTTGAATGCACTCTATTGCAGAATCAATTATAAAATCGGTAAAATAGGCAATAGCATCATCCACACTAAAATCATTAAAAGCGTTTCGTTCCATCTGGGTTATCTCCTCAACATTTTTCAAATCTGCGGATGCAACTTTCCATTGAGGGGGATGTGGGAGGGATTTATTTTGTTCTAAAGTCTTGAGGCAGATGGGAAAATGATCACTCCCGTATGAGTTTTTAACTACGTCCATTTCTAGGCATATTAGAAGTGTGGCAGAGCTTATAGCTAAATCTATCGCAGAGTACGTGTCATGTGCTATGCTATACTATAGAATGTCGGCTCCTTTTTATTTATTAAGCATGCTCCCCAAGAAGGAACAAAATGTTCTATTAACCGGCCTTTGGCATCGCATCCAGAGTCTCCTCAGAGAGTATGGTGCGCGTTGAAATCCCCAACGAGTACGCACGGCTCAGGCAGCGCATCAAGTAGACCAAGAAATTAGTATGAATGTGGCACGCATGAATGAAAAACATTTGCCCACTTCTTGAAATGATATGTTCTCTTTAACTTTCAATGTGATAATGTCCTTTTCTTTTTTCCACGTCGGACATGATCGGGAATATGTGGCGTGATCACCGTCGCAGTTCACACAGTGGAGCGTGTCAGTGCAGTCGTCGGAAGCGTACTCTTGTTCCCCACAATTGCCGCAAGTGAAACGGCCTCAGCAGCTTTGTGAGCCATGGCCAAAACTTTGGCATTTGAAACATCTACGTGGATTTGGAAAGTATGGTCTTGCTCATGTTTCTGTATAACCTGTATCGAGATGTTCTGGCAGTACACTTGTAGAAAAGGTGAGAATGAGGTGTCCTGCAGGAATTTCTTCGTTATCGCTTTTGGTCGTTATCCTTTGTACTTTGACAACATCCTGCTCATTCTATCCTTCGAGCAGTTCTCCTTCGCTGAGATTAAAAAGATCAGCATTTGATATCACACATCTGGAGGTGTTCATGGAGCGATGTGGGGCAACTGTGATCTCGACATATTTGGAATCTTTTCATGTTCGAGCTGGTCACGTACTTTAAGCAGTAGGTCGCCGCTAGGCATTTTAGTGATTTTTGTATCCGGGACCCAGCACGTCGGTGAGAACTTTCGTAACGGTGAATATTGAAAGGGTTCTTGGCCTCTTTTCAGGGCATTGACCATGTATCGCGCGGTAGCGATGGAAGGATTCCTTGCGTTGGGCAAAAAATTGAAAAGTTTCTTCGATGCGCCCTCTTTTCGAAAGAGGACGATCAGGCAGTCGGGGAAAGACGCTTAAATCCATCAATAACTTATTCTATTTCGGTAGTTACGCTAGCCGTGCACCACCGAGCCCAACAAGGGAACGCTGCGAGACCCGAAGGAAACGTAGACACCTGCTATACGTAACTACTAAACGTAATATAAGATACCCTAGGTCGGATAGACTACACCAGGTTAACCCTTGCTGCCTGGAAAAATTGGAAGTAAGAGAAAACCAGGAGAAGCCAGGAAAGATCGAAAGTGAGAGAAACACGAAGGTAGGAGGGAGAGAGAGACTGAAAAAGGCAACCACCGATTTCCCCCGGGTGGGTAAATCCGGGGGTGCCGTCTACATGAAGCTGAGACCAAATGGGTGTGTTGACACCGCCGGGGGGCCTTAAAGGTCCAAACATCCAGCATCGGCTCAACCGCCGGGATCCCCCACGTACGGGTAAACGCGGGGGGTTCCGACACTCATGTGCTGGGGTACGTGGTGTCGCAACACACCAAACGCCTGCTGATGGGGAGCTCTGTATGAAGTGGCAGCTTGCCATAAAGCTGCAATTACAGAATTTTTGCGTTGTCCTCATGGTAAATTTGTTGCGGAATAAATTCAATTCAATTCAACCTATTTAATTTAACCTTTCGTTGCAGAAGATTTTTCTCCACTGCTTCAATAACAAACACTATTATTTTGTTGCACATGAGCTTCAATAAGCCACTGAGTGGAACATCCTGATCTCGTTCCACACAGATTTTTAAGCGGAACATCTTTGCCAAAATATTTTACTTGCTCAGCGCAACATATGTGGAATGAAATTGAGAATGTGCATTTATGTTTAGGTGGACGTGAAGAATTCTAGGAGGTCTCATTTATTCCGAACCCTTCCCTTCTCACATAAACAGCGGGACCTATTATAATGTGTGAGTTCATTTGTAAGGTTAAACATCATAATTTTATTACTTTCCTCTTATTCGAGGGTGCGGGTATGGTATCCTTTTCAAGAGACTTTTACGAGCGCGCTTCTTATGTTATTGCTGATATGCGTTTGGTGCTAATATTACGTAAAGTGAAATAACCATCGCCCTGAATGTTCAGAACATTTTATAGTGTATTTCATGGCAAGGCTCTTTATTCATTTTATTCAAATTTTATTCTTGCCTTTCGCAGTGCCCAGAGACACCCCACAAATGGTACTTGGTGTACAGAAATTACCCGTACGATCCATTCTACGGCGGAGTGGCGAAATGTGTCAGTTTCCAGAGGCTTGGACCAAGCAAAGATTTCACAGTTCCGTCTAAGTTCTCATGGCGCACTAACGGAGCTGGAACTCAGTCAGTGTAAGAGCCTTCGGCTATTTTCTGAACGAAGCTGTTCCAATGCGAAGCATTCTTCGCCTCTTACCAGGTATTATGAGGTAGGTATAGTTAGGTGACTATCCCGAAGCGTTTCGCACTTCTTCAACGAAGAACATTACGTGTCCGGTGATGATATTTGAACCAGGGTTCCCCAGCGCAACAGCTGGATGCTCTAGAGCTATTTAGACCACACACTGACGCATGACACGACAGAATAACAACCTCACCACCTTTTTTCCCTCGCGCAAACAAGCGCTTTGAGACGGTTGACATGTGCGTCGCGTCGCATAGCAATAACTTGCCTGTACAGGCAACAAGTTTCGGCATAGCCATTCAAAGCGCTATGTGGCATTGCACGGCCTTCGGGATTGATCCAGTTTGTCTTCGTGAAGGGCCCAGGCAGTAACGAAAGGGCTCGTGACGTTCCTTCTACGAAGTACAATGCTACACAAACACTCGCGTCACATGCAATATCGCTCACCTTAAATAGACACGCCACCCCATCTTGCGGCATCTTTTGGAACCCCGAATGACGCTGGAGAGCCAGCTACCTGTAAAATGTTTCGAATACAATACATTGATTCCCCACGGTACGAGGCACCTGAATGGGCCGAGTCGCATGTGGGTGGAAACCCCTTTTTTGTCCGAACATCTGCCAGTTCCGAGAGTCAAAACACACAAGACGACCAGAAGCTGCAGCACCTCTCTTTCTCTTCCGTTACCCGCTGGTCGTGAGAAGAATCGTTCGCTAGCCTATTCCATTCAGCCCGACCTACTGCTGATTAGTTCAGCTATCGCTTGCAATGGCTTATTGTGCGTACAACAGGTCCCACTATCGAAACGTTGTGCAGCCTTTCTGAGGCATCTTATCTCTTTTGATAACCGTTATACTGCATATTTTCTCAGGTATGATTAGTGACATGGCGTTGATCATCAATTCGATCCGCGCTCTTGTGAGATTATTATAATTTGTAGATCTGTGGGTTATTTCGGGATCTTATCGAACGTATTATTTACCTAATCTAAGAAGCAGTGTTCTCCAACGTCACGGCACAAGCAGCTTTCGATACTTTTGATCGCCAATAAATGGCAAATTCGTTAGGATTTGCTTCCATTTAACTTTCCTGAATCACATGAACATGAACGGCTAGCGTGCCAAGTTTTCGAGACGGTTTGGTGATTCTGACTACACCGCACCTGTCGAGACAAGTTGGCATAAACACGACAGAAAGGAAGCTTATGCATTCTATTGGATGCGACAGATTCGCAATGGAATGTGCTCTGCCTGCCTAAGCTTGTTTTACGTTAAAGCTCCCGTACTTCGACGTATGACTTCAAGTGACGCGCACTTGTTGTCCTGGAAAGTGCTTGTGTTTAAAAATAACTTTTCGCTATACGTTAAAGCTCTGTATTAAGCATGCCGGCATAGCCTCCTGTATCCTCAAGTATTTATGTTTGTGCACTTGCGTGAAGTTGTCAAAGCCAAATAATTGCGGCGATGAAGCAATATCTGTAACCTAATCGGAAATCAACCATTTTTTTTCAGAGTCGGCACTTATGCTTTCAGTTCGACACCCGGGTACAGAGCGAAAAATGTGCACACCTTCTTTCCTAAGAATGGTAAGTTAACACTTACCATATTTTATTTTCGGAACATATTTTCTTTTCGGCTGCCAGCTATTTCTGGTTGTTGGAAATTTTAGTTTTAGCACACTGCTTGCATCTGCGGAATGACTAAAGGAACACACAGCAGAAGAAGCGACACAAGATGTGAATTTCGGCCTGCGTTTGTGTCTTCCGCGTCTACAGACTTGACACCCTTAACTCTCAGAAACACTTCAACTATTGAAGCGCAGTCGACCGCCTCACATTTAGTGTATTTGGGAAACGCCCAGCCCGCTTTAGAAGATTACCGGGCGTAAGCGATTATTGTGAATGACAAAACAATTGAACGTGCTATATGCCACGCAAACTGGCTGCGTGAAAAAAAAAATAACACAGCCAGACGCGTAAGCATTCCTCAAATCCTGTGAACGTGTAAGGGGTTCCAGCAGGTACGGACCCCAGCACAAGTAAAAGAAACGGACAGGACAACGCTGGACTTAGAACTGAAGTTTATTGGGAATACATTCCAGAAATCTCCGCCACGCATGACTATAAACCTTGTTAATGTTCTTGGGTGTATACGCATGCGTGGCGGAAATTTGTGGAATGTATTCCCAGTAAACTTCAGTTTTAAGTCCAGCGTTGTCTTGTCCGTTTCTTTTACTTGTTCCCGTGTCAGTACTTGCGGAAACCCCTTATACGTACACCATGCACCAACTGGCCCAGCAAACCACACTACTCAAATCCTGTACTGTAGCACAATTTGCGCATGTTATCAATATTGAGTTCCGAACCGTCTCGTCCGCTTTACACTGCGTGCCCTCAAGGGCATTATAAAGGGCATCATAAAACGAATAGTTTTTCAGAACCGTTGGGCGATTCACTTACGTTGACTACCATCATATTTGGTGCCTGCGCAATATTTTCTCTTTCAAATATTTCACATCGTTGACAAAATCGTCTGCTAGTTATGTGCGAAGTCATAATGCGCAAATAAATGTGTTAGCCATTTGCCAATTGCCGCAACCCAAACAGGCAAATAGGAAGTTTTTCTCTGCATGACTTGCGATAGAGGTTGGGTGTATGATCAATCAATCAAAAGTTTATTTCACCAGAAAATTCTGGGTAGTCTTCAGGGCTAAAAGCTGCTCTGGGCAGCTTGACTGAGTCCCTGAAGACCCTTACATTGGCAGCATCCGACGTTCACAGCACATATATGCATATGAAATCATAATTATAACATGTGAGCAATACTGTAACAAGTTTACGTAAGGCTCACTTGAAGTTAACATACAGAGTTGCAGCAGGGTTCACATCAATTGTTTTATACAGCATAAAATAAACATCATCGTTTAAAGACTTTTGACTGTACAAGGAAAAAAAAGAGAAAAAAGAAAGATGTAAATAAAAATAAAATTCTGTTTATTTAACAGGTTTCACAAACAATAAAGAGTAAAAATAGCACTGATAACAGACATCGCGCAACGATGACAGGACAAAAAAAAAAAAAAAAATGCAATAAGTACAGGATGGGCAAAAGCCACGCAAACAAGACACATGCACGCCATCCCAAAGATAACTATGCGACCTCTATTTACGACATTGATGTGAAGAACTGACATAGCTGCCGTTGTCTAGCAGTAGTTAGTTCAGGAAATTCGTTTAGAATAGATGGTAAATTGAAGTGGAGTGCCTGTGAGTTGTAGGTGGTTCGGTAACGAGGAACAGACCATGTTAAGGTATGTCGCGTAAGCCTATTAGGGTAGTTAGGTGTTAGGTTTGATATAGTTACAAGGAATTCTTTATAAGTGTTTGAAAAGAAGAAGGATCGCAAAATCCGAAATTTGTATAAGTGCTGTACCCGTATGATGCCATATTCCTGAAACACCGTTTCAGTTGAAGCCAGGTAGGAAATGTTTGCAACATGGCGAAGAATCTTTTTTTGTAAAAGCAAGATTTTATTTAAGTTCCGTTTAGTTGTGGTAGCCCAGACTAGACTACAGTAGTTAATATAGGATGCGAACAGTGCGTAATACACTTGAAGTTTTACCTTTGAGGGGAGTAAGCGTTGACATCGTGATAATGCTCCAGTAGTTGATGACAGTTTCCTACATAGTTCTTCCACATGCGAGTTCCAACTAAGGTGAGCGGAAAACGTAACGCCGAGTATCTTGTGTTCGTTTACTACAGCTATGTTCAGACCTTCATATACAATAGGGCTTAACCGTGTAACTACTTTACTCCTTGCACGAAATATAATAATTTTGGTTTTTAGAGGATTAATCTTTATTTCGTTAAGACGCGACCATGTGGATAGCTTTGAAAGTGTGTTATTACATTGAAGGACTAGATCATTTATGTTTGGCCCAGAAAATAGTATGCTACTGTCATCGGCATATATGATAAATTTTGCTGATTTTTCAATATTTACGAGGTCATTGATATAAAGATTGAACAAGAGGGGACCCAGAATGCTCCCTTGTGGCACACCTCTTGAAATAGGACGGAGAGACGATTGGAAACTCTGCAAACATACGTTCTGCTGGCGGTTTTTTAAGTAAGATTTCAACAAGTCCAAAGGTTTCCCACGAATTCCACATGCGAACAACTTGTCCGCAAGAATCTCATGACTGAGAGAATCGAACGCCTTGGAGAAGTCAATAAAAAGGCCTAACGTGTAAAGTCTGTTATCTATGTTGGAAACTATAATTTCTTTCATTGTTAGTAGAGCTGTTTCTGTCGACCTTCCTTTACGAAAGCCAAATTGCGCATCTGATAAGATATGTTTATTAGAGAAAAAAACAGTTATACGCGTACAGATTATTTTTTCTAAGCCTTTGGAAAAAACTGGCAGAACGGATATTGGCCTGTAGTTTTTCATGGACTGATGATCACCTCCTTTGTGTATTACAGACACCCTTGCTATCTTCATGAGACCAGCATATGGAAAGACTGCTTGACCTATGAAGTGCCGGTAAGCAGCATTGACCATAACGCCTGTTTTTTGCTCAAATACCATCAAATAGAAGAAAGTCGTCGCTTGCATTAATGCTTTTTCTCACGTACGAACGTCTTGCCACTGCTAGGGCAGCGTGAGTGCATCAGAATTGCGCCGCCTCACAAATAATTGAGGCCGGTAATGTGCATCAAATTCTTAATGAAAATATTGATGACACTTGGTCATTTCTTTTGCTTCTTTTCTTTCAGCTCCATTTACTTGGCAGACGCACACACTGTATGTTGACTGCGGCAACTGCTACATTGGTCGTCATCAATACGCTGGTAACAAATGCAGGAACCGATTTTGTTAATTGCATGCAATATTCTTCGGATAACATCAGGTGGCAGCTCGCATGTCGTAAATTGTCTCGAGTTAAATATAGACCGTTGCACATAATGGCTACTACCTTTACCTGTTCAGAGATACCGAATAATTTTAAATACCTTTTGGCTAGGTTTGTTCACGCGTATGAAAGACACAGTAACGACCGACACAGTAAGACCGATGCACAAAAAAGTACTGCGATGGTTTTACACACCGATGTTGCAGATTTCTTAATGACTGACCGTCTTCAGTAAATGAAAAGAATAAAGCAGGATTTCTTTATTCAAACGACAATAAATGAAATATATTGGTGACCCTATAATGATGGCGGTTACTTCTGTTTACGGGATATTAGTACCTAAATGCGGTAAGGTAGAAGGAAACAGCAGAAATTAGCGAAACTCAAGAGCGAAGAGAGATCAAGACAGCAAAGGAGTTTTCTATATAGTACGAGACACACTTGAGCATAGAGACACGAAAGAACACGACATGTTTCCGCAGGTTGTTATACTGAGTACAAGAGAATAGAAGAGGGACACAATGTCACGATGCGGGATTAGATAAATAGTGCCACAAATGAGCGAAATATACAGAGGAAATAATACGTGCACATAGGAACAACCGGCCCAAAGCGGGCTACGTCACATAAGACGTACACAGATGAATATGACTCACATGGACAACACATGCATGTACACACAAGTGGCGAATGTGGTATCTAACACGCATGAGGCACAGGCTGGGCTGCGCGTACAGCTGCTTACTCACTTCCCGCTCAGTGTCAAAGAACAGTTTCTCAAACTGAAGTGTACGGTGCCTTCCTTTACTGAACAGCTTTCGTTTCTTGAACAAAATGTGGAACTCTATAGCCGTAACTATAGGCCCCTCTCTTCTTTTCCTGCATGGCCGTGCGATTGATACCTTATGTCAGTAAGCTTGCAAACTGCGCCCGACAACTTCCTATTGTCTATGGTTTTGCAATTAAGACTTGCATGTTTACTGATGAAGTAGTTGTAATTAATGAGGAATTGTAGTGGGTCCTCACTCCACCAAATCGGACTACACGCTGTGAACAGTCAAGTGAAACTATATATAAGGTATTGGTAACTATTAGCAAATCCAGCAGAAACATCACCACTCCTTTATATCTCTTGGTAACGTTAGTAATAAGTGACATGCTTATGCACCACATTTAACTCTGCAGAGTGTTACCGGTACACACGTTGATAGGGCAAGCACTGGTGGAGAAATTTCCCGCTTGCCTTTGCATCGCTACATCCGCCTGTAGCCAACACCATCTTCACCATTTTTCTAATGGAGACGACTTAGTGTACTAAATTCAAGCTTTCGGTATTCTAAGAATGGTTGGTGATCTAATACCCTTGATGTTCATTTTCTCGGCAGGACACGGCTGCACATTGTGGCGTCGTGCCCAAAATGGCGTCGTGAAAGGTGCCGACCACTGTGACTTTATCTTCGACTTACTCTGCGGCTCATTTCCGAAGTACAGAGTGTACGAGCCAACCTGTCCACGTGATCTTGGCACAGGCCCAATGAAGGCACTCGATGTGACCAGTGGCTGACGAGTTCTTCTCGACATCGCAGATGCAAGCTATGTGCATGACTACGGCAATAAAGCATGAACTTGTCGGCAATATTCCTCCCAAGCTACTCATACGGCGTTCATCGCAACGTTTTTTGCAGCACCTCTGCGGCTCTTTACACAATATTTGTATAAAAAACACCTGTGGAACGCCCTACAAGCATCAATTCAGGAGTGGTATCACCATGAGTCAACCTTAATCTCAACGTTTATCTGATTGTCTCATGCTCCTGACGGTATTTGTGTTCCGATGGTATCGATATTGTACACTGAGAGAATGGTTTAACGCTTCAAGCCATTATGTCGCCTGCGTCGCTTAATCGTCAGCTTCGAAGGGCAAGTAAACGCACTGAGATACACTAACACCCTCACACACACCCAAGAAAAGACCCCTCTTTTCCCAATAGTACGCTCTGCCAACTGTTTATTCGCCAAAATTCTACCATCGTGATATATGCGCCATGTCCACGCATGCTCTATATAGAGCATGATGCACTTTTTCTTTTTCCTATATATAAAAACCGCGTCTAAAACCAAACGCGCCGTTCTTTTTAAGCTTGTATCGAGAACACGCGCATTGCCAAATTGTGGCTCACTCCCACATCAAAAAAACACATATGCAACAAGACGCGCAAATTGGCCTTCTTTTTTCCTTAGTTTTCGAGCATGCTCCCTTAACTGTTTTGTTACCGCAATTATAGAAATCAATCAATTTGATCGAAAGTTTTTCTGCACTCTGTTAATTATTACCGCTTAAATTCTCCTACTAGTTACGTCATGTACCATCTGAAATGACGACAGAACTATTGATTGGATTTGACCGTTTTTCACAGATTGGGGAGTCTGGAAAAACAATTTTGAATGGAGGTATTGCCGAAGCTAGCTTCCAGTGCTCCAGGCATTTCATGACGAAAAAAAAGGAAAAGGAAAAGAAAGGAAGAAGGAAAGGAAGAAAGGAACAAAGAAAGAATGAAAGAAAAAGAGAAATACAAAGCAACGTTCTCGGTTTGGCCGACTCGGCAATATTACTTTTGAATGACGCTACGAGTGACGACACAAAGTTCTCGGGGTTGCAGAATTTTCTGATTCGACTTCTAGGCTGTTTTAACGATGTCTCAAGCAAAGGCAGTTGCTCATGAGTGCGTGATATTGTGATAACTGTGTTCGGTTGACATAAAGTGAAACTTTAATTTCCCCAGAGTGGGTAGCTTTTATCGACCAGCGCTTGGATAGCGCATGTACAAATTATTGCGCGTAATCCTTCCCGTTTTTTTTGGGGTTTTTCACTTACAAAAGAGCACATAGTCAATTCACGACCGACTTTCGACCGAAACTGAGCTAGCAGTCTAATATCTTACATTGTGAACGCGGCCAGTGTAAGTGGCCTTATCTATTACTGTACAATATTGTACAGCATATCACATTACAGAACAGCGCTCTACATGAACTAAACAAAGCAGGCGGAGGTTCGAGCGAGAATTTACCACACACTGGCTTCCGCAGAAAACTTCATCGAATATAATGACTGTGTATGAGGAGGCTTCTGCATACCTCCTGACCTGCCAACCATTGCTTCGCGAGCCGAAAGAACGCAGAAAAAAAAAAAACGAAACAAGTGCCTCTGCGGTAAGTAAAAACAAATGCTCCTGTACAGCAGCAGCTTACCCGTTTTCGCACTTGCGAAGCTACTGCTTTCTCACATAGCATCGACATAACTAAAGCTAGTATTGATGCCAACAAAGCTCGAAAATTTTTTTGCCTGATCTGACTTCTAAAAGTTGCGAACTTGGCAACAGGTGCACCTCTTCTATATTTCGGATCTCTTCTTTTTTTTACTCTGAGTGCTTATGCTTAAAATCACAAATTTTGCTTTCCTTCGTGTTTCTTGATGTGATCTGTTGATGTATCACATTTCTTAGAATTCTCAAAAACAGTTACAGAGTTATCACTGCTTGACATTCATTCAAAACAGAAGTAATCGAGTTATACTGTTATGTATCGCAGTATACCTTGCGACCACTACGTGGGGAAATGAAGCGTTGAAAAAAATATATTGCACCAAAAATGAGCACATTTTCAGTGATAACGAAAGCCTTAATAGGACAGAACAATCAGCGGGGCCGATTTAAAACTGGCCGCGTGATAATAGAATCGCTATATAGTACAGAGCTCGCCTAGTCGGCACAGGTTCAATGCTAAGGAGCACGAACAAACACACAGAGAGAATGCCCTGCGGCATTTAGGTGTCCGCCTGATCGAGTGGCTTAAAATGAATAACGGAATCGAATTCACGACCCTCATTTTCGGCACCTATGCTTTCTGCCAGTGTCCATGTGTGCTGGCGGAAGTTTCCAAATATCTCGGGCGACAGAAACAGGCA
The DNA here is from genome assembly GCF_023375885.2 of Dermacentor andersoni. NCBI lineage: Eukaryota > Metazoa > Arthropoda > Arachnida > Ixodida > Ixodidae > Dermacentor > Dermacentor andersoni. The sequence goes on from NC_092823.1 coordinate 128,189,299, forward strand.
TCAGCCAATGGCGACTACTCACCACCTGTTTTCAGTGTGCGAGATCTTGCAAATGTATGAGGCGGCACTATTGGTCTCGGCGTTGTACGCTGCGTCGTAGCTGTCTCCTACCGTGTCTTGCCCTTGAACTTTTGAATCCGTTTCTAGGTAACCGCCGTAAAGACCAGCAAAGAGAAGCCAGCAACCGATAGTCGGCGTACTTGATTGTTAAAGGAGTGCATCTTCCATTTTTTTTCTTATTTAAGGCCAAGTTACAGGCATCTAGTGGGTACATGAGTTGCTCAGTGTCCAATCCTGGTGTAAGGACGAGGCACTTTTCTTTACAATCTACAGTCCTCGAATGAACAAAATTCCGCGGTAGCAGGTGCTTCCTTACTTGGAGATACCAGGGTGGATAAGCAACTAACACAGCTACAAGTTCTCTCATGCCGCCTAGTTAACTGAATGATGGGCGTTTCAATCATTAGAACGACACTGAAAATGCAAGTTTCTTTTCGGCTCCAGCCAGACTTCTCGCGTGATAAATAATAAACATGAAACACTTGACTAAGGCAATGTATTCGAACTACATATTATTTTCGTGTCAACACATCGTGGATAACATGCACGCGATGTAAATATGCTTGGGTCAATGCAGTTTTCAGAGGAACCTTGCATACGTCATGGCTATCGCCATTTATGTCTTCTACGCTCTAAATAGCGAAGAGTCGCGAGCTCTCACCGCATACATTTTATTTTTCTTATTAAACTTTCTTCCCTATGAAAGATTACGAACATTTTTTTAAGACGCCCAGGATATCGCGGTGCATGCAGTGCTTTTAGCCGCCGAGGGTTGCAAACAAGTGAAGCTTCTTCAGGAGAACGTCACTTTTAAAGAATGAGAACTCACGAGAGCAACTCAGTGCAAGTGCACTGCATTGAAGCGCAAACGCGCTTACATTTACATTTATTGCACTGCAAGTGCACTTAGAATGCAAATTCATTCAACACGCCAAGCGGTATATTGAGAACGAGTGGTAGTTAACAGGTGTTTTTGTAGCGCGAAACATATTCCAAGGGTTTTTCTAAAAGTGCCCTTTATTGGGAAAGCAGGGTATGCACATAAACAATCGAGAACCGACCTACAGTCGGGCCGTAGCCTCGCGTGTGATTTATTATCGGTGCGGTGAAACTCGCCGGCGGTGAAAAAAAAATATTCAAAGAACATCGTCACTCGGGACGCAATGGCGAACGTTTGGGGATGCACAAACTACTCCGTGGAGACGACGGGACTTCCACAGAGATGCTACGTATACAAGCACACGCAGCAGCCTTGCTGGAAGATAGATGCTCCGCAGGCGATGTGGCCAGTGAAGTAACCATCACCTAACTACCATTTAAGACAGTGGGACAGTCCTCCTGCTTCCTTCCGACACTTCATCAAACGCAAGCCCGCTCCCCTACATTATATTACATGCTTCGGCAGCACCTATATACATGTATTCAGGATCGGGCGTCACTAAGACCCATTTGCCCCAAGCATGCCACTTAGTCCATGTGGACACGTAGGATATATATACAGCAGTAGCATATATACAGTAGTATATACGCAGCACATCATCTCATCTTAAGATGACATGTCGCCTATAGTGAGCAATGACGACAGCCTTTATTTTGAGAGAGAGAGAGCAATATGTCTACACGTACAATAGAACAACACTTAGTGAACGGAATTGGGATTGAGAAAGAGAGAAAGAAAGATTTATAGTTAGATAGACGAGCTGCTCAGCGGAATGCCTGCATTCTGGACGACTTTATGTATTTTTCCTTAGCTTAGTTTGTGTGTCACGCAACCAGCGTAGGAAACAACCCAAATCAAGAGAAATAAAATGAAACCTTGGTTACGACAACGGCCTCAGCATCGAGAGCTTCGTCTTCCAAACGGCTATCGGTGTACGCTAATAAATCAGACAGTGCATTCACTTTCACCTCAGCTTACAATTATATTACCATAGCCAACGACCATCAAAACTATTAGTCCCACTTTTTTCATTAAAAAAAATCTTGAACTTAGAGCCGCCTTCAGCCCCCGCAATACGCTCGAAAACAGAAATCCTTTCGTATCTTGCGAGAATGAAAGTAAACTTCTATCGTATATACGGGGTGTCCCAGCTAACTTGGACCAAGTTTAAGAAGTACCACGTGATAGCGCGCTCTGTGCGCCCAAATGCGCCGCGATTACAGCGCTCTCAACCGTACCTTGTACAAAACATCGCTCGCTTCGCGCCTTTCGTGCTGCCCACGACAGAGTTTCGTGTTGAGCTTGGTTCCGAGATAAACGCCAGTGGGTTCGGGCGGCAGTTAAAATACAGCGCGGCTCCCGTTTCTGCGGCGATAATTGCACTCTCACGCTAGTAGAATCCATCCCGAGGAAAAATGACAAACTCATGAGTTCTAATTTGGGAGAAAGACCCCAACAAGCAAACACGCATTATTACAAGCTTGATAACGTCGTGTGAATTACGCTGGTTGTCACAAAAGGAAGAATTGTAAACTGACATGGAAGGTTGCTTTTTAGCTGCCTGTCCATTCCTCGTCGGCAGAGAATTTGTAATTTCATATTACTTACGTGCCTTTTCCACGTCGTAGAAAAGTTTCACAGATGGCTCCTTTCATGGAAACCAGTTGTAGAGATTTATTTGCTGTGATGTCTGTTTAAAGAATGTGTTCAAACAAGTCGCCCACTGCCATAATGCAGTATTGGCACCTTTTTAGCACGTCCGATGCAGCTTTATTGACGACGCAAAACGGTATCTCGCTGCAGGCCTCAGCAATCTGTGCCCTTAGCGCTTCTGGTGTAGTTGTAGGTTTGCGGCACACTCGGTCTTTCACATGTCCCCACAAAAAGAAGTCAAGAGGTGTCAAGTCCAGTGACCTTGCAGGCAATGCCACTGGCCCATGCCACCCGACCCACTGGCGTTTGAAGGCTTCGTCAAGCCAGGCTCTGGCAAGGCTGCTGCAGTGAGCTGGTGCACCGTCGTGCTGATACGAAGTTCGCTTTAAAACGCAAGAGGAAGATCACAGCGAAAAGCTTCGACTGGGTCTTCCAAGATGTCGTTCACGTACCGATGAGCAGTGAGCATGTGGTCAGAAAATATGGGGCCAATCATTCTTCCGTCAATGATACCGCGCCACACACTGAATGACTATTGCTACTCGTGTCTGGTCTGCGCCACCCAATGCGGATTCGTATCACTCCAGTAATGCGCATTATGGATGTTGACTTGAGAATTTCTGGAGAAGGTCGCTTCATCTGTCCAGAGCACTTTGTCAACAAAATGCGGTATTTCGTCACTGTTCACAAGGATCCAATTTGAGAAATCAAGTCGCCATTGAAAGTATCTTTCTTGTAGCTTTTGATGCAGTTGGAGGTGACACGGTTGCATTTCATCCTTCCTAAGAACTCTTGACACTGAAGACTTTGAAATGCCGACCTCACCCCTCACATCACGCACGCTGGAATGAGGATTTGCATCATGAAAGCCAAAATGTCTCCTTCAGCTTCTTCACTGATGGTCCCCTTTCTGTGCCGCGTCTTTTTGTAGCTACCTGTTTCTTGTAGCGTCAAGTAACTCGTCATAATTGTGTTCACGCTAGGTCTTCCCCCCCATTGTCAATTTCGGTATACCTTAGCAGCTTTGCTCTTGTCGTCTCGTGCCGCTCCCAAGGCTAAGACCATGTTCGCTTTCTGCTCGCTTGCGTACGGCATGTTTTAGGCACTGCAAACAAACTCTTAGAAACGGTTGCGTGGCACGACAGTAATAGACAGTCGAGCTCACATGCATCCAGCCGATGACACAGCTTGGAAGAAAAGCGGCGCTGTAACAAACCATGCTCTCTCGCACAGGTTCCAGATGTATGATGCATGTGTTGTGTGTATTTCTTCTATTCTTCATCGACTTGAACGCTGCAAAAAATTGTTCTTCTCGTCATATCGGAATAAATGGCTGATGACGGCGCGTTTTTCGGCGACAGGCGCGAGCAGCTGCTAACGAAGTGCGTTTTCGGAGCGCCGTCGCCAGCCGCTCCCTGTAGTGTCAGAGCCGAGGAAAGGTTGAAGCCCGTTCTCGTAAGTGAAGGGAAGGCGCGGCGCTGGCGATGTTTTTACAAATTACTCATGAGACCGCTGTAATCGCGGCGCATTCGGGCGCACAGAGCGCGCTGTGACGTGGTATTTTTTGAACTCGGTGGGCTCTCGTTTTTCGCGAATAAGAACGGCCACGCTAAGTCTATCTACTTGGAAGTACCTGGTTTGGGTAATATTTGTGAAGCTCTGCAACTTTCCTATTGACGCCTGAACGTTTCAAGCTACATTTAAAAAGTTAATTTATCTCGGCTAATTACTCAAACCAAGACGAGCAAGAAAATGGTACTGTAAGTTTACAGAAAGTTTAACATCTACGCGATTTCTGTTTTGAAGAACGCATAGGCATTTTTAAAAATCTTGGTCCATATTAGCTGGGACACCCTGTATATGCGCGCGCACACACACTATATATATCTATATATATATATATATAGTTTGTGGTAACTGTATGCTTAATTGAAGATATCTACGCTAAAATTGTAAACTGATTGTCGTTTCGGATGGACCGGCAATTTTCCAGAATGTTATCAATAATCTGTAGTGAGAAATACGGGCGCCAGCAGAAGACGAAGAGGCAGCAGGCGGTTGTTCTTGTTGCTCGTGCTTGCCCCCCTCGGCCGTTGTCTCTTTCTGTGCATTCATATAAAACGCCGAGCGCATCTGGCCTTAAACACATTCTATAAATTGGTGGAGCGTGCTGGTTCCCCTTTTCAACCTGGAAATCCGTACCCGGACTCTAACCCCCGTCTTGGCCATGCCTGCCGACGTGCCTCAGCAAGGTAGTATCGCACCATCTGGTGGTCGCCTGCTCCGGTGTACCAAGACAATGCGACACTGACATTTTCAATGGCACCAACGAGCACGACGTCGAGGACAAATTGTGGGCGCTCACCCGCTCATACGTAGTATGAGCGGGTGAGCGCCCACAATAAATGGGTTGACGGCGACAAACTGAGCAGCGTCAACTTTTACCAGGAGGGCCTCGCACAGCTGTGGTTCCACAACCACGAAGCTGATATTGTCAACTGATCGTCCTTTAAAACGAGCTTCGCGGAAGTCTTCGGCCGACCTGCTGTTCACAAGCAGCGCGCAGAACAGCGCCTATGCGGTCGCGCCCAGCAATCCGGCGATAACCTTAAGTCCTACCTTGAGGATATTGTCGACCTCTGCCATCGTATCAACCATGGTATGTCTGGGTGTGAGAAAATTCGGCACGTAATGAAGAGGATCGAGGATGACGCCTTCCAAATGCTCGTTGCCAACAGGACCATGGCATCCATGAAGTCTACCGGTCAGGACGTAAGCATTCGGATACCGAAGCTCTTTCGCGCTCCCCACTGCCCGATGAGCATGGTAGTCCGTCTGTCTCCATCTACGATTCTTCGTCTCAGATTCGCCGACATGCCAGAAGAGCAATGTAGGGATCCTTGGATAGCCTCTCTTCTAGATCGTCTCAACCGTCACCACGCACCACCGACCACTCGCTTCGTCGCACTTCTTGCCACTTTGCCATCTGCGAAGGGCTCCTGTACCACCGCAACTGCCTAACTGATGGCCGAAAATGGTTGCTAGTGATTCCTCGCCATTTACGTTCCAACGTCTCTGCCTCTTTTCATGCGGATCCGCAATGCGCCCATGCCGGTGCACTAAAGACGAATGCACGCCTATGGCTTTGATACTACTGGCGAGGAATGTACCGCTTCGTCCGGTTGGTACCGCTTGTCCGGTACCATCCGGTGCCGCTTGTAGCGGTACCGCGGTGCCACTTGTTCGTCCGGTACCGCTTGTACCGTACGTCCACTCGTTCTCCAAGTGCGAACGCCGCAAGAGCCCACCTCACAAGATAACAGGGCCGCTGCAACCATGGCTTTGTCCCTCCTGGCTTTTCGACCGTATCGGTATTGATTTGTACGACCCTCTACCGTACACCCCAGATGACAACCGCTGGGTCATCGTCGCCGTGGACCACCAAAAGCGCTACGCTGAATCTTCAGCGCTCCTGGGAGCCACAGCACCTGAAGTCGGCTTGTTCATCCTTCGCAACCTTGTTCTTCGACACGGTGCACGTCGCGAGCTACTGACTGACCGTGGTCATTCATTTCTATCCGAAGCTGTGAAAGCCCTCCTTCGCGAATGCAACATTGTCCATAGAAGTACAACTGCCTATCATGCGCAAGCCAATGGTATGATTGAACGCTTTAATCGTACTCTCCGCGACATGCTCACCATGTACGCCTCCGCTTACCACACTAACTGGGACCGCATCCTCCCCTTTGTTACGTATGCTCACAATAGCGCCACTCTGTCTACCACGGGATTCCCTCCCTTCTTTATGGTCGCGTACCTTCCTCGTTTATGGACACAATTCTTCTGTATCGCCCCTACGCTTCCGAGTCTACGACTCAGTATGAAGCCACCACTTATGCCGAAGAATGTCGTCAGATCACTCGCCAACTTACCACGCAAGACCAGGCCAACCAGAAACATAACCGTGACGCAAGCTTGACTTTTGCATGATATTGACCTGCAAAGCTGGTATGACTCCATATTTCGTCCTTTACTCCTGGCATTTCTAAAAAGTTAAGCTCAAAGTATGACGGCCCTTACCGGGTTCTACAACAGACGTCCGCGGTCAACTACGTCATTGAGCCTATTCAGCCATCTACGGACCAACGGCGTCGCGGACGCGAAACTGTTCATTGTCGATCGAATGAAGCCGCGCTACGACTCACCAGTACTGCCTGTTCCATAGGCCGTCAGTATAGCTCCTATTTCGCCGGGGAGTGATTGTATTGAGAAATACGGGCGCCAGCAGAAGACGAAGAGGCAGAAGACGGTTGTTCTTGTTGCTTGCGCCACTCGGCCGTTGTCTCTTTCAGTGCATTCATGTAAAACACCGAGCTCACCTGGCCTTAAACACGTACTATGAATACTTTACTGAGAAAGACCGGCCCCGACAGAAACTTCTTCCCCCATTTTTTTCTCTTCTTCATTATGGACTTCTACAAATATATAAAGACGACAGGAAAAGCATAGGGTGAATTAATGGTTTATTTGCATTATGAATAAATGAAAATGAATATGTACGAAAGGATAACACAGCGCCGGCATCGCACCAGCGGAATGTTTTTTCGTCCATTTGTATCGCGGATTTAACAAATACGGAAAAACGCGATAGAAGTTTCCTCTCGTAGCTTTTGACCTGAAAAACAATGTAAGCGATTTCCCTAGTGATTATTAGGCTAGAGAAAAAAAAAAGGCCAACCTACCCATTTTAATCTTCGGTTTCCATAGTGCCAAGCCTACAGACGTCAGTCTGACATCACTGATCTCAACTGATTTCTGATCAGTTGGGCGACTGTAGTGCAAAGTTGTGAGGTCGAGTCTACTTACTGCGCAGTCAGCATAACGTAGCTAGCGCAATTTTTGTAGCTGCGAGCAAGTCACTAGAGACATGCAGATGCTGCTAAAGGCTGTCACGTAACGAATACATGGTGCCAAAGTGCGAAGCATGTTTCCCCAACACGTGCCTGAGTATCATCATCGAGTCATTTATGATAGCTCGCAGTCAGACGGATCGAATCAAGTGGACGAGGGTAACTAGCAATGTGGCTGAGCTAACTGACCATTTAAGGCTATTTTCAAAATTTATATATGTAGGCAGACAGGACACATGCGCCGCGCTGTGCGTGTGCCCCCACCTCTCCCCTCCCGACGAAGGAGTCAGGGTGACTTCAAAATGTATGTAGGCCCAATTGTAATAAACCATCCTGTTTGGATACTATTTGATGCGACTAAGCTCGTGTGTAGGTGTGTTAATCCGTCATCGTGAGCCGGTTACACAATACTCAATACAACCGCCGACAGCGTAGTCAACCAACGGAGGAGCTCTAATCAATTCACAATGCTGCGTTGAATTCGAAATTTTCTGAGGGGAAAAATTGCATGACCGAAAAAGTGAAAGCAAGTTCGTACAATGCTGCAATAAATGTATGCTTTATTAAAACTGTGTTATTAAAGGCATAAGTGTAAAATGATTGTTAAATGTGTGCACATCGTAACAGTAGCGGTGCAACTCTCCTCTATTTAGGTTCGCAACATTCAACGTTCTAGCTCTTCGACTTCGAGGCTTTGATGGTGTACATGCGGAAACGTGATGAGTCCGTCTGGGGGCCATGAAGTTCTCGCACGATTGCTGTGACGTCAGCGCGCAACTGATCCCGCTCGTCGTCAGAAACCAGCTGCCTGATCGGAAGGATACTCATATGAAGTCCTGCGAGAACAGTCCGCATAACTCATAATTTCGTAGTAAGAAGATAAAAAGCTTGCAAAACTTGTTCTCGGGCTTGCCGGTTCATACTTCAAGCAATACCTTAGTGTTAGCATGACAGACGCAAAAAGGTGGCTGTTAGAACGCTACAATCGCGACTTGGTTATCGCATAAGCTTTATGCTTAACATGGAGTGTCAAAGAAAAAAAAAAGAAAGAGAGCGCAGCAAAAGGCCACTTTTCAGAGGGCTCTCATATTGCACCCAAGTATTGCACGTCCCTCTGGCCAAAGGATGGCAGGGAGATCAATGTGCGTCTGCTGCTGCTGCATGTAACTTTCTTGTGTCTTCACATCACGGAAAATTTATTCTGCGGGTGCCCGCGAGGTGGGCCAAGGTTCACGAAACAGAAATTGTGATCCATCCGCCTTGTAGCAAGAAGCCGCGATGGAAACTCATAAGGATTTCTCAGAAAAAAGAAGATTCGTCTAACTAGCCAGCTAACCAAGCAGCTGGTGGATAGCATAGCGAGGCCGAATTCGTCGGCTACTCGAATCACTGAAAATGGTAAGTCAGTTCCGCAAGTTCTTTGTAGGTTGATGCTAAAAGTGGCTGGATAGCAATTTGTTTCTAGGCTTCTGATTGCAGGGTACCATCTTAACGTTATGCATGTACTTCCAGTGATTCCGCAGGTGGCATTGTATTTCTTCAAAGCTTTCCAGGCGTGCAGGGGGTTAAACAATTTTGTCTAGGCACCTTTCTTCGTAGTTACACTAATTACTAACTAATCCGTACTATTGCTTTCAGTGCTCCGCCTGCCAGCTAAATTGCAATTTGTTTTTGCGTTAAGTAGGATGACCTGTGGTGCGTTAAACGCATTGAATTAACAATCAGGTATTTCGTGCAGCTTTAGCTCGAGGGAACTACAATTTGCCCATTACAATAAATGTAAAACGCAAATATGGCGTTCTGCGAAAAAAGCTGCATCAAATTGAGTGGCATTTCTTGCATTTAAGAGAGAAACCTAAGTTCTGATGACCCTCGCAAGCGGAACTTTAATTTAGGGCCTGAAATTATTTACCAATATTATGGAAATCTTGTATGCTTCAAAAACATAACGAAGTTCTGTAAATTGAATCTCTCGGAACATAGAAAACGATAAATCTATCATGAATTTACATATTACATGGGATCATTGTAATGTTTACGAGGGTTAGATAAAAGTGCTTCTCGAAAATTAGAGGTACACTTCAAAGTAGTGTATTATACAACAATTTTGTCTGATTTAGGTGCATTATTATGTGCAATTTAGAGAATCGGGATGTTTTTTATTGCTGACTGTCTTGACGACTTGATACTCCAAAATTTTGCAAATATTTGGATCTCTAACATTTTTTGTAAACAAATTGTTGACGTAAGTTAGAAAGTCAGCGTCTTAAGTGTCACTGCAATTTAACTTTTTCTGTTTATTGCTAGTAACTTCTCAGTCGGTGTAGTGTTTGCCAACGTAAACTGTTTCTCCGTTTCCTACTAAATACACAATAGGTCCCGAGCTAAAGCTTCCTTTAGGAGTATACCTTACTAGACCAACATTTAACACTAATGTCAGAGCTAAGAGTGTGACTCACCGATTATGTCCTCCTCGGTCCATCCATCGAAGGTCGCCATCCTAGGGATTACGAAGATACTGGGCGTAAGTCCCGCGTCGTTTAGCAGAGAGTGCATGTAATCAATCTGCTCTTGTTTTTCCACCATGTCTTCGCAGGGAGCGATGTACGCAAGGAGTTTCTGCGCATGCGTCAAGAGGCATCCAATCTTGATCGAACCCGAAAACGCCCTTAAACGTTTCGATCATTCAAATAGACAACTGAAAGTCCCATGCATCGTGAGATAGAAGGCCAACGAACGCCCAACCATCACAGCCGGTGCACTCGATCGTTTCGGGTTATGTTGCAAAATATGGTTGGCTTAGAATTCCTATTTTCAGCAATATTCTTTTATATCTTCAGAAAATGCATTCGAAATTCTCTGAAGGTGAGGAGCCTGCAATAACAGCGTATTACCCCCCTTGAAAGATGTCATTGCTTGCAGTACCTACTCATTCTCTACACACCTTTGCGACGTAATGGAGTGTTCATTTGATGCATGCTTGATATGTAGTTTCATTTTTAAAGTTTACTTGAGAGGCACTATACTCATACATACGAGTCTAAGGAGATGTGGCATAGGGCATCACTTTGCCTGACTGGGCTGCATCAGCCACATTTCACACTGTTCCCGGTGAAGGTGGAAAAATTTGTACTAAATACATAATTCGAAATGTATATGAAATACATTTACAAACACAGGGAATAGCAAGGCTGAAGTTTCTACGAAGTGCAATATATAATCTTACTATAGACAGCCGTGTCTTCTCTCACACGACCAAACAAAAAAACAAAACCGACCGTATGTGAAATTTATGGGAATTACCCTTGAGTGCGTCACAATATTCATTTTTCTGTAAACTATCATGACTTAGTTCTATGTGTCGTGACGTACAGTGTGCTTGTTCGAGCTTTCTGCAAACTGTGCCAGGACGTTTCCACATTACGTACGCTCACTATTGCGTTGGTGTGTCCGAAACCATATACATTTAGTCAGAAGGGTCAATTCACGAGTTTTACATTTGTATAACTTTTCCAAGTCAAAACTAAAAACTGCTTTTAGTTAAACTGCTATGCGGGGACACTCGGGTCTAACAACACGCATTCCTTAACTACCTGTTTTACTGCTTGCCTTCCACTTCAAATGTTGCTTGGCTGTTGCTTTCACACATTTCAAGTCCTTTAATTGTTAGTTTACGCATTTTGTGTTACGAGTCCTTTGCATTTCCGTGCTCTACATTTATTAACGCGAATATACGAATGAGTGTGCCATATGTTTCCAGTCTGAATTCACCGTGGGCATTAACTAGGTCTCGCTAATGGCCCAGCAGGTTTGTTGTATAGATTTATTGTAGAGGAAGGGGTCAAGACACCACCACCATCGTAAAGGCGCTCTCTTACAAAGAATGTGCACCAACTATTCCCGCTCTCCACTCACTTGCAGTTTCATGCCTTGAAATTGTCAATGAACTATCTAAAAAGAAGGGAAAAGACTAACCTCCGAATACTTTGCCCAGCGGTCCATCTTGGCGAGCAATTTCCAGCCCGCGGTGGCCGGGTTGGACGCCGGAAAAAGCAGCAGGCACTCTCCTTCGGGCTTCAAGAGCCTGGCAATGTTCTTCAGCGCGGCGTCCTGGTTCTTGACCCAGTGCAGGCAATAGAAGGAGTAGATCCTGTGGAACGGGCCGTTGATAGCCAGGAAGTTGGTCACGTCTGCGGAGATATCGAGTTGCTGGTAGTGGATCTTCGCGTGATCCGAGTGTCGCTTGGCGTACTTTATCATGTCCAGAGACCAATCCGTGCCCACGATCCTTCGACAGGGCAGGCAGCGGGGTAGCAAGCATTCGCGAGTGAAGTCCCCGGTGCCACAGCCGACGTCGAGAAACTGCATTTTCTCGTGGCACTGTTGCAGGAATGTTGGCTGGCAGAAGTCCAGCACGAAATTGCTGTCCTTCCTTTGAAGCCTATTGTTGAGGGCGTACTGGTCAGCCTGGAAACGAGGAGCCATCCCGGCGTCGGTCTCCTTGACTCCGTCCTGGAGTGCCGTTAGAGCTTCCAAAACGGGCACCTTCGAGCAATAGGCGCGTTTCGCTGCAAACGAGAAATTTGGCGGAATATCTATATGTAGAAGCCCTGCTTGTCTTTAGTCTCATCGTTATGGTTTGCTTTGAGATATGATTGACATTTCACGGCGCAAAACAAAGTGTTTTGTAGTACGATAGGTTATCCTGTTGGAAAATTTGAGCTGCTTACTTTCGGCGATGGACGACAACCCTGAGCTGACGCAGGAGACGCGTTCATGTGCGCGTGCTTGTTTCAGCCATCTCTTATTCCCTGTTCATGGTTGATTGTAAACCTCTGTTGCATGCTGTCGACCAGAGTGGACAAATGTCGGCGATTTTTAGAGCAAGTTTAGTGTTCCGGTTTCAAGTTGAGTGAACAACAGAAGTTTTCTATATCTGCCCTGGAAGGTGCTCCAAACCACCACCTTACCCCAACTCTGCTTCAAAGTTAGCGTCCTGTTGTTGTCGCGGGTAGGCCAGGCGCTTCCCCACTTTTTTACTTGATAACGCATGACATTGCGGCTTGATACGTAGAATTGTCTACGCGGGACAAAAAAAAAAAGCCCTCGGAGGCAGGACCTGTAGATATTGTGGCACAGTCACGCAAAGTTATTTTTGCAGAACATATTTTCTAAAATCTGCACTGTAGTCGACACCATCCACGACAGGAACGACAAAACTTGTGGGTAAGCATTTTCAGCGCAGTGTAGTCGACACTATTTTCCCTTTCAATTGGTTTGTTTTTGTTATTTGTTTTATATTTTCATACAACGCAAGTGTGGGGATATTATTCAGCGAGCTCAATAATATAATGGGCAGGAACAAATACAGGGCATATGAAAACCTTTCCTCCTCTTACCTGATTTTCTGCATATAAGTGTAGTGGCATAAAGCGATGCACGGCAACAATCACCTGACCCCCCCTCCCCGTCCCCCAAATACTTTCCTGGCTACGGCACTGTAAGGTAGTGTACTTGCGCATTACCGGAGAAAGTGACTTTTTTCATATTCTATAATGCACAGTAAAAAGCTCCGCACCTAAACTTTTGTATTCAGGCTCACGTTTGTTAAAGTTGTGGCGGGAACTTTCCCTGTTGGAGCAAAAAAAGAAAACTGTCAGCACATACACTCACTGAAACTGGTGTGCATGTTTTCTACTGTACTGGACATTCTGTACCTTGTGAAATAAAGATTTAAAAGCAAAAACGATTTCCTTGACTTTTCTCTGGACGCGCATTTATAGAAAAGTAAAGGTAAGCAGACTTTGCGAGCATAACCTTTCTTCATGTAACAAAGGGTCAACGTCTCGGGGCAACACGAGGTTCCTGACAGATACCGGTTTTAATTCGACCAGCTCGACATCTAGCGGATACGTTTGTTGTGCTCGAGAACGCTGCGTTATTGGCAACGGCTGAGAGAAGGCACCAATTTGACGGTTATCGATCACAGGAAAACGTGCAGGTCGATGGCGCGGAAAGGCCATGTGCGTTTACACAACCACGCATGCGGCATGTCCGTGTAGTAAGCGCGCTCGATGCGCTCGCCGGCACACCTCCAACTCGGAAGCTATAGATATTTCCCACGTGACGCCTCTACGCAGCGTGTCAACATGCGAGCACCCAAACATGACGGCCAAGATGACGTCAGCGCACCCTATCCCATGCGCGCCGTTTTGCTCGTTGACGGTCATTGCTTTTCTCCGCACGATACTATTGTCGATTTGTCACTGGTGACAAGATGCATCTGCCGTGTTTATGCATACATCACTCTTAAAAAATTGACACCCTTTGCTTTAAGAGCGATTCTTGCTTGCACAGCTTTTCAACGTCTAATAAGCGCCTTAAGATGGAGGCTGTGGTGACATCAGTGCAAGTCATCTATACCATTAGTAGACGCTGGTGCACATACGGGAGACCACAAACAATGCAAGCGTACAGAGTTCCCAGTAGTAACTCATAAAGTCTGTTGCTGGGAATTCGTTTAAAGAAATATAGGTATGGCATTAGGGAAAATAAGAACAAGTGCTTGGTGTCGCGGCCCACCGGTTCGTTTCAAAGGGGATGCTCATAGCGGCCATCAATTCACCCATCCATCCAGCCAAGCTCGCCGCTCCACTGTTATAGACAAGCATGATTCACACTGTACAGCCCCTGCAATTTCGGTCTAGAGCGACGAAGCGCTGTGATGGTGAAGGAAGAAATGCATATTTCAGGGCCGGATTATTCTTGGAGTGACAGTGCCTGAGCTCAAGAGCCGGAAATGCAGCATGAGCCTAATATCAGGCCTTGAACACTTCCCTTTCTTTAACATTTTTTTTCTCTCTTCGACGCCTTCTTTTCATTACAGCACAAGGTTACAACGTTCTTGAGGGCCGTGACGGAGCCCCTTCACGCGACGCCCAGACTAAGTGCAATACGTAGATTCAACCCGGTGGCGAGCCCGAGCTTGAACTCCCACTCTGCGTCGCACAACCTGCGCACTCAACCCAGAGGGGTTAGGTTAGGATGCTTACGAGCTACGTTTATGCAACACAGCCTAGTACACCTGTGCGCGCACTGTTCTAAACACCAATTTCGCGATCAATCAGATAAACGATTCGCAGCGACGCAGTTTTAGGGCATTATTTTATTATTGCTTACAGATACTGCCACCATGCGTGAGCAAGACATAGTGGGGAAGGGTACAGCAAAAACACGAAAACAGGGAATGTGCAATGATACGATTGGGCAACTCAATAACAAACTGATCGAAAGGCAATTTATGCCAAGACACTCAAGGCTATCCAAGGTGCGTAGTATGACAGAAGAAAAATCTCAATTCAGAGATGACCATAAGGAGCAAGATTGAAGACATGGGTATGGGCCTTGTGTGGAATGCTGAACAACTATGTAAGACGGGGGATAAATTACAGTTTAGATTAATTATGTTGGGCAAGAGAGTAATAATCTCACTTTTAAGTCTATTTGTTAGAGGCGGCAGTGATAGCTCAACTGCGTGAAAGGAAGGCGACAAAACACGCTCATAGTTACGAAAAAGGAATGGAACGGCTTTCTATTGCACAAAGTCAAGTTTATGGATATCACAGGCCAGATCAGGGGCCAGACTGTTGACACGTATTCGGGTAATGGTACTATCAAGCTTTTATGGGTGGTTAGTTTGGCCTTCTTAGGGGAACTCTTAAGACTCCACTTTGAGTAACCCAATTTTTGCTGTGGTTTCGAGCATGTTAGGTCTCTGTATGCACCACTCCAAGTTACCCGGGAAAGTTACACCTAAGTATTTGAATTCCTTAACAATTTCCAGGGTACTGCAATTTTAACCATAGGTGAAGTTTATTGGTTGATTTTTATTTGCAAGATTCATCGCTAAAATTTCCTTTATATTAATAGTCATTTGCATTTGTTACTGCACTCGCAGAAGAGCGAAAATGTCTTGCTAAAGTTCTTTTGGTCACGTGGATTAAGTACAGTGGAGTAAAGCACGCAATCGTCGGCATACAATATTATTTTAATTGATGGATCACTAATAGCCTTAACAACATCGCCGATATAAATACAACAAACCGGAGTGGCCCAAAGACTGAGTGTTGTGGGTCCCCCGAGATTACATTGATCGTGGCTGACTGTACATGATTAAAAATCAACGTACTTTAGCCTTGATCGTAAGTAATTAGTAAACCTGGCAAACCGCTTAACTTGCTGAATGAATGAACTTAGTTTATGCAGAAGCGTACTATGGCATATTGTATGAAATGCTTTTGAGAAATCTATGAAAATTGCATCTATATGTCCTCTAATGCTTATTGACGAAGTGACGCTTAGGTGAATTCGATTAGTTGGGATTTAGCACTAAAGCCTGGTCGGAAGCCATGCTGTGCCCGAGATAAAACTTTATTTTCGGTTAGGTATTCGGCAATACAATTATGGAGTATATGCCCTAATAATTTGCAACACAATATATATTTACCTATAGCAGATAAATTGACTGTTAACGTCTTTTACAGAGCAAAGATACCATGGATGTTTCCAACGACTGATTAAAAATCGCTGTCAGGTATCGTGTGCATCAGTCAATATCATTTTAGGAAGATGTTGAGAATGTGATATGGTCCTTTGCTTTTCGTCATATCTAACTTAAGTTGCCATTGTCCCTGACACAGCAAGCAGTTCACCATCCGACTCACGAAGAACCACGGCGTCTAATGCGACATAACTCTCACTACCAATATTAAAGTATTTATTAGTGATCTGCCTAGCGCCACAATTAAAGCAGTCTCCCGAATAAGCATGACGAGAGAACATCTTTGAGCGACAAACAGTACGCCAAGGGTCACTCGCGCCCGATAGTGAACGAAAGCCGAAGGCGACTTGAGCAGTCCACGGAGCTAACTGTACGGAGAAGAGTTGTTCAAATGATATTGCGCAACAAAAAACGATACGGACGTAAGAGAAGACGCCACACCAAGCGCAAACTTTCAACTAAGTTTTTTTGTACCACTGGATCGATTTTATACATGTGATGCAGTGTAGACTGCGCATACGCTTGCATCAAAATGAACTGCGCATTCATGTAACATAGTTACGAGTCATGTGATGCCGCGTCCAAGAAACTATGTTCTTTTTCAGTGAGAGCCAGTGAAGGGAAGCTAACACACGTATCACCCAATTTTGCAATCCTCTGCGCATCAGATATTTCACGGAGTCGTATGAGCCGCGAGCCAACATATGGGTGATACGTTACGCTGAATGTTACATGAATGTGCAATTCATTTTCATACAAGCGCAGTCTACACTGCTTCACATGTAGAAATTCGATCCAGTGGTACAAAAAACTTAGTTGAAAGTAGGCGCTTGGTGTGTCGGTCTTCTCTTACGTCCATGTCGTTTTTTGTTGCGCAATATCATTTGAGTAATGGATTACCAACTTGCCCGGCATGCTGCTCTCAGATGAGTTGTGCTTGCGTGCTTCGGTTCGTTAACGTTCCTGTTTATTTGTGGATCGCACTTTCAAGTTCGCCATTTTCGTAACTGGGAAATGCTGCAAGGAGGACGCATTTGCCCAAGTCGAATAAGTGGATGGCCAGAGTAGCGTAATTGAATCATTGGTGAATCCTCTAGAAACACTTGTCACAGCATAACGTTAATTAGCACCAAATTGAATGCTTTTTTTTTTGCTGTGGAAGCATGCATCAACGCCATAGAAGTCGATGCGGGGTTGTAGTCACGAACCCGCCGATCTGCGCTGGCTGCACCGACTCGGGTATGCTGCACCACAACACGCTTAGAATGAATACTAACGCAAGGAAAACATGTACCTAACTATTCAGCAAGCTTACATCGGGCGTATTCTAACACGGAACAGAAAAACCAAGGAGAAACCAAGAAAGGATGCGCGTGGGCAACTCCATGCTAATAAATAAATACCGCCAAGTGCAGTTTCAAGACGAAACAAGAGAAGACACCGACGCATGACGATGTCCTCTCTAGTACCGTCTTTAAACTGCGCTTACCAGTATTCATTTGTAAGAATGAACCAACTAGCCCAGCAACAAATTTGGTTAAGCGCCCAATACGGTTCGTCAGACCGGTTCGTGACGGCCCTGGTGGATCACAGGGGCAACCTCCTGAACGACGCGTCCGTGCGGGCCTCATTCTCGGCACTGGCGGAACAGGTCGCGGTGGCCCTCGTCCTACGGGACGGCAGCAGACCGCCAGTCTACACGGATTCCCGGGCGGCGGTTAGGGCCTTCGCCACGGGTTCGGTATCGAGGGAGGCGGCCGTCCTGCTTTGCGGCAGGCACGTCGCCCCCCACGTCATCACTTGTTTCCAGGCCCATATGGGGCCTCTGGTCTCCCCTGTCGTTCCCAAGGCCAACGAGCTGGCCTACGCCCGCGATCTCACCCGCCGCGGCGGTGAAACGCCGCTCGCAGGCGCGGATGCGGGGCTCCACAAGGACTCCCTCCCCACGTTCAACGAGATTACAAAGCACTATCAGCTCGGAAGGTGGGTCTATCCCCCACCCCACGCCAAGCTCTCCGCACCTCAGTCTTCCACCCTTCGCATGTTGCAGGCCAGGTCCTAGCCATGGTTAGCATGTACGCGGACTCGTTCGAGCCCGATTGTCCGGATTGCGGATATCTCTTCGGCACTTTAGAACACACGCTCTGGCGGCGTCCCTCGTTGCGGGACCACGATCTCACCACGGAACAAGAGAGGGAGGAGGCGCTCAAGAGCTCCAACCTCGCCGCTCAGCAACGGGTCGTCCAGAGGGCCCGCGGCGCAGCCGTTAGGCACGGCCTCCCCTGCCGACGTGGGAGTGGCCCGCGGCGGCTCCTTCCTAGTAAGGGGTTTCAGAGTCGCTCCTCAGGACCTTAATAAAGTTCACTGCCTGCCTGCCTGCCTGCTACTCTATGTCTCGGCAGAAGGCGCTTGCTTTGGGGAAGGGCGCAAGAATGCAGTTTGGCATGCGCTCGGGCACCCGGAGGCTCAAGATTAGATTCTTTTTCTCACTGCCTTCGAAGCTAAGTATTTGAAGATAAAAGTGATAGATTTCCCCCATTTATTGTCGTCTGACTTACCTGGCGTCCTTACGTAATGCGCCAACTTGCTGAGTAGCGCCGAGTTTGCACTCTTCATGTGAGCTGCCATAGAATTTATTCTTGCCTCGCCAGCTGAAACGAAAAACAGCAAGACGTCAAAAGTTTTTGGATGGCACAGTTCAAGCAAGGCTACAAGCATTTGATCGAAGCAGCCAAAGTTCGAGAAAATGACTGTCACTACATTAGGCCCATTCCCTGAGGAACGAAGAACTGCGCGAGACAGTACTGGCGCAAAAAAAAAGTGCGATAGTGACGACCAATTGGGTTTATTCCACGCAGTCACGGTGAATACAGTTGCACGCATGGTCTGTTTTTGACTAATTTTTTCCCAATAGAGGCAAAAAAAGTCGGAATCTCGGCCACAAGGCGAAGCATGTATAGCTGTGGGAAATTAGTAGACAGCTATACGGAGTAAATATAGTAGTTTTATCGGCCGTATAACCTTGCAAACACTCGCTTCCTCACTAAATTAACAAGCCCGGCGTCACGCGCGCACAAGAAAACATCAACGCATTTCCCTCGATGACCGCGGAAACTCGCTGTCTAAACACTGGAGTGACAAAGCGCGGCAGCAGCGAGCGAACTGACCTTCGCGCTGCCTCTAGTTTCAACATGAAATAAGCGGCGAAAACCAAGCGCACACGAAGCTATCAGTAGTCGGCGGACTCTCGCCATCGTCGCAGATCACTTTCAAGCTAGGGCACGCGCGGACGCGCCATATGCCGCCGCCGTCAGAATAACGCTCCCCCTTTCCTCCCCATCCTGTGCCTTGTACGCGGCAGAAGACGGCGCGCTTCCTCCTCCGTTTCCATCCTTTGCGCGCGCGAGATTGAGCCGCCCACATTCTTACGATTTCCCTCGCGCATACAGCATGCGGCGTGCGGCGAAAAGGTTCGGACTTCATACGGAAGATCACGGCGCCGATGACGGAAGGAACGCGCCTGGGGTGTCCATAGAGTTGCTATCGCAATAAAACGCTACCAGCATCGCGCTACGACTAAACCAAACCCTCTGCATACTGAATGTGCCTCCATTTCACTTCACTATGCTGACTATTCCAACACCCTTTGGTAAAGGCACGATACCATGCTTTAGAGGACGTTGGATGTGTCAAGTTCCGTCAGCAATGGTGAAATAATCGCTCTTTCGCCCGAGTGCCAGAAGCCAATATTTAACTTGCACACGAGTCGGTATTTTATTCATCTTTACAAAAAAGAAATGCGACCATCTGACTGTACAACAAACTGCAATTAATTTCTCTAATTATGAATACTGGCTAAAAGTACGCAGAGAGCGCCTCCCTACGAGCTTAATTTTCTTTTGAACGCATCCTCCAGCGTTTTTAAGAAGAATGTGACATAAGCCCCGTTTGCATGAATGCGACAGTGGCGTATCGCATTTCCAAGCGCATTTGGGAAAGGCGATGCGGCGCCGTGTACATGTAGCGCATTAACTCTCGCGAGAACGTACCGCCACATAGTGTCGTATAAGGGAATTGCAGCCGACTTCCGGTGTAACTGGTTTCCGGTAGTGGGCCGAGTGCACGTTGGCGGCTGAGTGTCGAGAAATAGTTTAGCGTAGAGCACGCTGCGGCGAGCGAAGTTGCCGTGGGGGACGCCATTTTGCTTCTGCTTCGGGCGTTGCTGTCTCGCGGCTTCACCAGCACGGCAGTCTTGCAGCTAATTCCTTCCCATAATTCCTAATGCGACGATCCTGCGTTTATATGCTCTGCGAGAGTCGACTCGCGCCCGTAAATCTACCCTCGCCTGGCGCATTAATGCGATGCGCCTTCCTAGCGCATTACCGCTGTTCACATGAATGCGACGCGCTAGAAATGCGATGCGATGTGACACTGTCGCATTCATGTAAACGCGGCTATTGTCCCATTTATCGACAGGACACCGCAATTTGTGACTGAAGGGGTTACAGATAGGAAGAAGGTGAATCTGGCCTGTGAGTCAATGAGCGCTTTGAAAATTTAGCATGTACTTCGCCATTTATCTGATGTTTTCGTGGATGGACGCTGCCGACAACAATTGAACCGGTGACTTCGCTATCAGTGCCAGAACGACGACAGCTGCGACTGATATATATGGTAGAGAAAAAGAAATGGGTGGCCTATTTCCATAGCTTACTCTTTCCAGGATTCACGTTTAGAGCAGGGGTGCGATCGGAGATGGTTGTTCGGCGCGTTCGTTCGGTTACGGGCGCGCGTGATTGGCCTACTCCGCGCCGACAGCCGCCGGGCGCGGCCACCTTTTTGGTGACGTCAAAATGACGACACGCTCCTGTCACTCATCCTCCCACCGAGCATTTCGTCTGCTAGGCGCCGAACCCGGCCGGAGTTGCGAAGTTTGGAGCGATCATCGCTCGTTACGAGACCGGCTTCGCATGGCGCGTCTGGTGGATTGGATTGGATCCAAACGGTGGCTTCGGCAGTTGATGAGGACGTTCGAATCCAATCCATAGTTTAATTCGAGAAAAATGGCGCTTGCGTTGGCAACTTCGGTGTTTGCGCTGGCATTGCTCGAGGAGGAAGGAGAGTGGGTGGCGTTGCGAAACGCGTCTCAACAAATGGCAGAAAGTGAATTCCGGCGTCGCTTGCGTTTCTCCAAACAAAGAGTGCGTTGGGGGTACGGCGAAGTCGACCCCCATCATCGGTGCCAGCGAGCCACTGGAATGTCGTTGCTGCCTCTTGAAAAGTGCGCCACTGTTCCCGCCGTTTCTTTTTTCTTTCTTTGTTCTCGCTGTGCGCGACACCGCCAAGGGACGACGCAGAGAAACTGACGGTTATAAATCGTAGTATTCACACTTATTACTATTTGAAAACGTGTTTAAGCTTGAGAAGACAAAATTTTGATAAAGATTTCATTCATTGGAAGACGAGAAACATTTCGTTTTGTAGTATACTGTCTGTAAGCAGACGACAAACGAGGGAAGTAAACTTCCCGGGAGTTCAACGCTTGCCGATTGGCTGCTCTCTCCGCCCCGTACTCAGAAATTTTGCATACTGCCACTTGGTGACGTTGCAGCAACCGAGCTGAACGCGTATCGAACAAACATCTCCGATCGCGCCCCAGTTTGTCGGTTTACGACCACGAAAAATTCGTCCCATTAAAGTGTTAGCGATGGTTAATTTCTTATAGTCCAGTCAGCCTTGTCCCCAGATAACGCACTCTTACGGCCAGTGGCGTAGCAATAGGGGGGGCCGGGGGGCCGTGGGCCCCGGGTTTACGGGGCCAGTAGGGGGGGGGGGGGGTTGTGTATACGTCTGAAGACACCCGAAAATTGTCGATATCCTCGCCTTCCTTGACTACACCCGGGGGGGGGGGGGGTGACAGAAGAGCTAAGGGCCCCGGGTGCCAGACGACCTAGCTACGCCACTGCTTACGGCTCTAATGAAATAACAGTTACAACAATAAGAATACAGGGCCAAAATATGCCTACTTGAAGTTTTATGTTCATTGATTCCCACGACAATATAGGAAACAGCACCTCAGAAAGAAAACGCACAAAAGGCAGCTTGACTGTGCCGAAGGCCTGCCAACAAGCGCGATTAATGGCAGCAAATAACTGGCAGTTGCTAGTTCTGAGGCCTGACAGGGCCATTGAAAAGAACATAATTACCGAGGGCAAAGTTGAGAGCTTGTCACTTGTGGCAACGTATCTTTTTTAACAAGAGTGAAAGGAAAACTTACCAACTTTAGATTCTTAAAAAAAAGGTATTGCTGGAAGAAACTCCCAAAGTCTTGACACCACGGGAAAGCCAGAACTTCGAACACAGGCAGTCGGAACCGTCGCTTCAGAAAGACAGCTTCACTACTTCTTTCCGATGTAGCTTGCGACACAGTGGTTGCACTTTGCCACGCCCAAGCGCCAGCGCGGAAATTTAAAGGATTAGGATCGCTAGCTAGTGCGAACCGGTAGATGACACCAGGAAGATAGGCCACTCACAAGAAAGTTCGCGCAACAGAACGTCAGGAATCGCGGTGCGCCTGCGTCTGTGCCGAAATACGTGACGAGGATGACGTCGCGTTCCCGTGCTGCACTATTTGTTGCCGCCGGCAGACACATATCGTAGTAACAACAGCAACATGCGCGAGCGTCGAGCGTCTAAAGTGCGAATCATATCAACTGCCGCGGCTGTATGTGGAAGGCGAGAGCGTTTTTTCTCGTCACGTCAGTTTATCTACGCACCTGAAAGCAATGTCAGTTCCTTACTGTGTCAGGGACATTGAAAGAAATAAAATTATACATTTCCGGACGACGGTACCAAAGAACCGCTGATGCCGATAACGAGAGCTGGTTCAATTCTTGCTATTGTGCTTCAACGTTTCCCTGACTGTGAAGTGTAACATGTGCAGCTGTAACACCTAACACGTGCGGCTAAACCTTCACGCAAGCCTTTTAAATCAACATGGCAGACATTCGCTTGATTTCTTTTTCGTAAAGCGTTTCTTACGCCATAGATGTTTATACTGAAAAGCGTGGAGGCAATTAAAAGCATATTTAGCGCCAGCAAACAAGGACGTAAGGGAGACGACAACACAATGCGCTATTAGCACGCAAGGAGGCAATTAGCACGCAAGAATCACAGTAGTGAGTCAGTGAGCTTATCAGTCGTGAGCCAACACTTGAATCTGTCTCATTGGTTCTGGCTCCCTCAAGCGAGTGCTACTCGAGAAAGCATACCCCGTATTCGCAAACAATCGTCGACCCGAAGCTCTTCCTCCACTCCGCAGAGTTGATCACAGCGCCGCCCCTTGGCTCAAGAACACGCCACACTTGTCAAGAATTGGCGTGAAGCCATAATGGAGAGCAGGGAAACCTTTTGTCGAGTGGGCGGCGCTGCCATCCACTGCCGGGGTGCTCGGGTCTTCTGTAATGTGCTAGAGTTCTGATGGAGCAAATTCAGACTATAGAGTGATTGAATAGCAGTCTTGTCAAAGCGTAGGTAAGCGTACAATATAACAGTACCGGTTTTAGATACAAACTTTAAGATCGAGATCGATTAGGCAGAAGGGGAGACGCGATAGATTTGGTAAAAACTGATCAAAACAAGCGGGTTAGGGACTATTTGTCGCCACCTAGTTTCAAAGGGGATGCCAATAGGCATCATCACCGAGTCGAGGTGGAGGGCTGAGTGGAGTAATGTTATAGAATATGGGGGTAAGATCCGCCAAGCTATGAACGAATTCACTTGATTTGTGACGACTTGCAATGCAATGTTCAACGTACATGACAGCCATACGGCAACTAATTTCTTCAGCTATCACCTTCAGCTAACACCTTCAGCTATCAAAAATCTCACGGCACCACACTGCTCAACTTCTGAAGAGTCCATCACGTCACGCAACCATGTTCAACCTAGTGTATCAGAGCATTAAAGAAGATTTACCCTCACACTTGCGTGTCACTTTTGTAAAGGAGAGATGCCTGTGTGCTACGCGCATGCCTCGCATATAATGAACCGAACCATTATTGCGCGAGATGGGTAAGGTGACTTTCACTTGACTCACCCCGGTTCATTAGAAATGCGAAGTTACAATGGAATATACAAATGCTTCATAAAGGGCAAAAAGTGTCACTGGAAAGAAAGTTCACTGCACGTATACAGAAATCCTCGCAACAAGATATTTAAGTATACATGCAAGTCTCCGATAAATCTACGTATCTAAGAATAAGTCACTGTATATAATGCATCAAAGAAGGCAAATAAACATGCTGCGCAATCACGGATTCACAGAATCCTAGATCCCGCCCCCATTCCATCGACTACCCCCGATGTATCGTGCGCGACGGAAGGTAGCGCGCTTGCTCCCCGCTTTTCTCATTTGCGCACACAAGACTGAGCCACCATCGTGGTCTCCCCCATTCCCCCCTCTCGTATGCTTTCACTCGCACATACAGCATGCGGCGCGCGGTCACGAAGTTATCGCCCTTGGTCTTCATACGAAAAATGAGAGTGACGGCGACAGAAGGAATGCGCCTGAAGTGTCCATATAATTATTATCACACTAATATAATAAGAGTATCCGGCAAATGAAATGTCCCGTGGCCGATTACTTTCCACAAAAGAAGCAACGAAATTGAACTTTCACCGTGCGACAATTTGCTGCTCCGCAACAATGTATTTTTTTTCCTTTTGTGGGGCGGGGGCACCGAAATGAAAAAAAAATGCAAAGGAGAGTAAGCTGGCCAAATATTCAATGCCTACTTTGGGCATCTAATGTTGCTACCGAATGAATATAGAGGAAAATGTGAGACGCTTGGTCCACCGAGAACCATACGCATAGTGCTCGGTATCCTACACCGGCGAGACAAGACTTTCCGGAGAGGTTGCACTCAAGCGAACGCGGTGCAATCCGTCGAATCCTCACAGTGATGGCGCTCAGCGACATTGTTTCTTTTTCTCGTCTGCTAGCCAGAAGGTATCCAAAGCTCTGCCAGGCGAAAATACACTCAGCCAGAAAAAACCAAACGCGCACCACCGTGCCCCGCGTTGTGGTCGGGACAACACGAGAAAAAGGCATGCGCTCTGGCTGACTCTGGCAGCCCGTGGGTGTAGGGTAGCGAGAATGAAAAAAATTGAAGACGCTTAATGTGTCCTCGCGAATAAAAGTCAAAGTAGAAAAGAAATCGATACGACCGTAGTAATCCTGGCTGGCTTCAGTGTCTTGACATGGATGCTTTGGCATAGGTGAAAAACAAAATGTTGATATTTTTTATGGGACACGACGGCACAAACGAACCACCACAACGCTTCGTCTCATCGGATCTCGCTGCGTGCTTTGTCAATTTGCTTGATAGTGTGTTGATTTGGCTTATCTCGTTGTATGTTCCGATCTAAGACTTTAGAAAAGTCAATGCGCAGTTGGTGTCAAATGTTTATAACAACATCAAACCCACAAACCTCCGAAATTGAATATCTAAAGCACAACTTTGGAAATGTCAATGCACCTTTTACTTCAAAAGTTTAAGAGAACTTTTTACCCATTAAGTTTCGGAATTGACATCCACGCGCTCCGTAGATTCCGCGGCGATCCCCGTTCGCCATCAAAACGCCCTTGAAACTTTGAGCTCGGATGGGGCTGCTTGCGTTATATGACTCCCGGTGCATGGGCGTTGCCGCGAAATCGAGCCCGAGTTCACAATGTTCGCGGGGAAATGTCTTTTCGAGCATGAAAAAGACATTCTAGACAAAATTCAGAATGATTTCTGGCGCCGGGGCTTGCTTTGGTCGGCGGTCCATGTACAGAACGAAAAAATTTCGGGGGAGGGGAACTGAAGCCCCATAAGCCCCCCCCTGGCTATGCCCCGGTATATCACAGTCCCGTCTTTTGTTTGTACGGTAACGCCATCCATCCCCGCAGTCGCTGGCATTGTCCTCTTGCGAGTCAAGAGGACAAATGCACATACATTTTGTAGCTATGAACCTCACGGGGTTATGAGCTAGTGAATTTTTCGCTTGCTTCCGGGGGTGGGAGCCATTGATGACAGTTTTTGACATGCTATCCTCTACGTTGTATGCGTGATTGGAGAGAATGTAAGCACTGTTCGCTTCACTTTGCTGAGTGCTTGTAGTCTCTGCCTTAGGGGGCTATGAGCCATTGCTTTTCCGCTTGCTTACAGGAGTATGATTGCTAACGTGGGTATGAGCCATTGATGATGATAGTTGCTGTTGCACCCGAAAAATACAGGTAAACCTAGCCATACACAGCTTCACTGTACGAAACATACACCATTTTTTGTTGTTCTAGTGTTGTGATTTGTCAGCGTGATCCCGACTATATGTTTAAATAGGTGCAACGTGGAGTTTAACGCCAGCGGCAGTTTCTTTAAATTTATATAAATGGTTTTGTAGGCTGCCTCTATTAAAGTAAAGTGAGGCAATTATGTACGCTGATGACACAGTCATAGTATCTGTACCCAGTTCACCGATTGAATGAGTTGGCGCTTTAAACAATAAAAAAAAAAACGTCAGTCACTATAACTTCACAGATTAGTGGCTCTCCCAAAACTAGAAAACGAAATATCTTGTTCGTTGCTTTCAGATCTTCTGACATATACTTACTATTGGACCACTTAGTAGGTCAAGAATAAAAAGATGGTGACCGGAACGAACCTTACGTTGAATGGCGGCAAACTGAATGACATTTGATGAACTTGCGTGAAAATTATTATGTAACTTGTTCTCCCACGTTAATTTATGAAAATGCACCAGTTACAAAAACTTCGGAACGTAAGTTTTCCATGTGATGGCAGCAATTTCTAGAGGATATCACGATCGCCCGAAATACCTGATAGCGTGTCTCATGCTACTAGCGAATTGTTAAGAGACGCCAAGAACGGCCCCGGAAAAAAGGTTCCCTAAAGGTGACAAGGGGCTTTGAAAGATCAGCTTTCAAAGAAATTCAATAGAGCAGATGGAAACGCTGGCACAGTGTAAAACGAGTATATCCTCAAAGTGTTGTTCCACAAAGCAAACCATCATGGATCTTACGAGCGACCGTGTAGGGATGTTCGCTGTTCGCAATAATAACTCGACACTGTCTTTAGTGCAAGAGAAACACTTTTCTCCGTATTCGTTCCCGTCATGCAAAACTGATTTCAAGCCCCACAGCATTGTGAAAACAGCAGATAAAATTTCACACGCACAAAACGAGGAAACGGAACCACGTAGGTGGGCTCCTCTCTCATGAGGGATGTAAGCCTCCTGTATTAGAGCTATTTGATACTGCGCACTACTATAGCTACAAACAAAGAAACGCGTGCCTGATATAGCCGAAACCATGTTTTGTAAAGGTGAGCCTTAAGAGAAGTCTACTGCGTCATGGGAGCTCTAAGAAGCAAGCATGTCAACAGCTCTCTCGCATGGTACAAATAACATATGGTTTTCAAGAGAAGTGCAGGAAATTATCGCGCCGCTGCGTAGTAAAATCTGGTGCTCCATCATGTACCTGACACCACTCGAGCGGCAAAGCAAAATGTCGGAGGCGAAGGCAAGCTGCGCATCAGAAAAAACGCTCGAATCCTTGGCTTTCGAGGCGTAAGGTGCGCAGAATATAGAAACGTCTGCGGCAGGCCCGTACGCAGCATGTCTCGCATGGGAACTTCTGCCCATGGAAATTTTCTAATGAGAGGAACAATGGCCACGTTCCTTCTACTGGCACACATAGTGCTGCACACTGCTAATGCTGGATACTGGATTGACCCAAGCAGTGAAGACGTGACGTTTATGGACGACCAAAAGCCATGGCGAACCAGACCGCAGGATTTGTGAGCGACGATCATACCTTTTATTTGTTCTTAGATACTGCGGTAAACATGAACGATTCGTGTGTATGAAGAACGCAATTTTATTTGATACTTGGGTATTGTCAACTTATAAGTTGTGCACTATATATCCACAATTAATTATTTTTCTTGCAGGTATTACGATGCTCTTGGTTTCATGGGTTTGAAAACGCTGCGACTGACAGAAACTGAGAAAGGAGTTCGATCCCCGTGAGTTACTTCCTGTACAGGTGTTTAGAACAACTTGTGAAAAGAATACCGCGTCGTATTCATACTTCAGACTGCAGGAATAGGGCAGAAACTCCATTCAAAGCGGATAAAAGGGCTATAGTGTGTTTCCTGGTTGCATACTATGATTTTTTTCCTGTGTAAAAGGAGGAATTCCATCGATTTACGCATTCAATAGAGAGCCAAATAATGCTATCTTTAGATGCTTTAAGGGGACACTACCCACTAGTACAAGGACGCTCACGGCCGGATAAGTACTTTTTAAATATAAGCTGTTTGAATAATGCAGGAAGAGTTTCCGACACATTCTAGGTTAACTCTTTCATTACCTTTATATTAAAATGTACTAATTAATTAGCCGTAAGCCGCTAAATAAGTTCCAGTAGACGCTTCAGAATTCAAGACGTCACGGTGATATGACGCAGCAGCTCTACGGCGTTGTTTCTATGTCTCGTCTGTTCGTTTTTTCTGTAGCTAACTATTGTTTTAATTGTGATAACAGTCACAAAGTTGTTAATGCATAAGCCGAATTCACTAATAAACACTAGATTGTTATTCTCCCTGTAACGCAGATATGACTTTTACAGGACGATACTTTGGTAGCATTTGTAAAAAATTCCGCTACGCGAACTCTTGATATTTTGCAGCGCTAAAGGCCGGCTGATTTATGTCTCATTTTCAGAACGAAGTCTAGAATGAAGTCATTACTGCAAGAATACGAGTATATTGACTCCGGTACAATGTGTAAGATTCTTGCCCTCAACAATTCAATTGAAGGTGAGAGAAGGGAGCAATATGATATTAAAACTTGATAAAAGAAGTTGTTCCATGCATCCTAACGCCGGCCGAGCTTCTTCCTCTCCCGTCATCTAGTTTTTCGTACTAGACCACGAATAGCCGTATTGGTAGTATTTGCTGGCTACCTGCTGCTCTAAATGTGTCACTGCAGCATGTTGTTACAGATCAGAAGAACGAACAAGGAAAGGCAGATGAATTACCAAACATAATTAAGGTTTAGAAAATATCACTTGATTAATACAACGGAAGTAGTGAAAAATGGATTAACGATTAAGAAGAATGTGCATAATCTTGGGGGAAATGTTCAATGCTGGGAGCACCTAGCCGTAGGCGGTTAGTTCCGCTGGAGCCTGCTAATCTGATGCCATTACTTTAGCCAATCCTTCCTTTTCCGCCGCTTGTAGTCTCGACGTCCTATTTCAAGGCTCTGTGGAGGGAGGTACGTGTGCCCTAAGCTTCCGAAGACTGATTTTAAGCTTTAAGAAACTGAAGGCACCATTTATATTTTTCAGTTTCTTCATTTCGCGAATGCACGATGCACATTTAAGACTACAATGTCGTAATTTTTGGCATGACGGAAATATTGACGTAGACTACTCCATTGGCGCAATCGTTGAATTTATTTACAAGTTGAAAACACCACACGAGAGAAACTGAGCTTCCCCTACCTACTTGCGAATATGTTAAACGGTAGCACTTGCAACGAGCATTTGCAATGGGTATGCACTTTCTGCTTCTGTTTCTAACTGCGTCTTAAAGAATTTCGCCTCAATGATATTTCTTTCCATCTTTTCTCTTCAATTTATCTTGCGTGTTGAAATTGCACATTGAGACTATCGTGCGGTGAATCAATAGCTGCTATGAATCCAGTACCCGTTAAAAACGTACCGTCAGTGATGAGGGCTGTACTTGCGCATTGCTTTTATTGTTTTATTCAATGATTGCTATCGTAAAATTTTTTATTTACGTATGTGCACGCACAAATCACATGCTAGAGTTTATGTGACGTGAAGCTTGAGTAAAGCTTCGTAGGTTAAGTTGGATACAACCAACCGCAATGCATGCAACTACGTTTTCTTTAAAATTCTGCCGCGTGAAATCTCGTGCAATCTTCGTGTTTGCGCACTACCCCACTCACGGAGCTGTGCCGAAATGCAAACACCAAATCAGACGGATGCACAGCGTGAGATTTTTACGCAGTAGTGTGACGAAGGTGAAGGCTATGTATGGTGCTTCCCGTGGGTGCGATAGTAAAGACACGTGTATGCGCGGACAAGTAGGACTTACATCTATAGCTCAATTTAGGGATTCTGCATCTCTTGTTCCACAGTGGCACAATCTCCCTCTGGAGGATTGGCCAATAATGGATACACATACAGTGGCACATACAACTAGGCTAAGTGAAAAATAAAAGAAATAAAAGAGAATTCTTAAATTCAATGCGCTTTTTTATTACTTAGTGTGCCGGGAAGGTACCTATAAGCCGGCAATATATGTTCAGTATTTACGTGGAAAACGATTTTTCATTATTGCGCAGAACAGAGGTGCGTTTACTGGCATTACTTTACCGTTCAGCATAAAGCCATTTGATTAACCCGTTTTCCGGCCCTAGAATTTGACGTAGGTATAGCACAAGTATACCTGCCGAGATACCAACCAATTCAGCAGCACGCAGTAGCAGCAGTAGCTCAGGGAATACAGGCAAAGAAAGCTTATTCTCAAAAGACGTAAGTTCTTATAGGACAGGAGATTTCTACCAGGTTCGATGGTCTTTTCGCACAAACCACAGATCTGCAGTACCGACAATGAGAATGGAAGAACGGTAGAAAGACAAAATCGGTGGCTACAGCCACAGGTTTGTTGCAAAGCGGATGTCCATAATGTTCATCCATCTGTGGAATGCAGTATTTGTGCGCTTGCCACATATTTTCATCTCACAAAAGTCATGACCACAACGTTTTACTTGACTGCTCACATTTTCCTTGTTTTTTTCACATTGCCTTTCAGAATGCCATCCTCTTTGAATTGCGGTTAGTCACAGTCACATGCAATGTATATATGACCTTCGAAAGCTGAAGAAAAGGAACAGACGGCACTATGAAAGTGCACAAAGTAGCACAGCGTATTTGGTGTGCTAATGCAAAGTATGTTTGATCTGTGTCTTTTGGAGCAGTAAGCAATTGTATTTAAATCGTGTTGTATTCCATACTTTACTCAGGAAAAAAGGGGCGCACTCTTTTTTATGTACTATTACATAATATACGCTTTTCACTTTACGTAAATATCGCCTAAGTCAAATGTTTTACAAAGCAGCATCAGTTCATGGATAGATGTATCCGATAGGTTTGTTTTGATTTGCTTTGTTTATCTTGTATTATCACCTACCTGCTTGTAATAATACTTGCAAAATAAACGAAATTATTCCCAAAACGTTCGTGACAACGCGTGCTCTTTTGTTTGGTTAAAAGCGTGTATATCTTCGCATGTTCTCATCGTTATTATTGGTCAGAAATGTTCCACAACTGACTTCCTAATTTATTTTTCCGTGCCATATAAAATTGTGGCCAGAGTAGACATAATCTCGGTAAGGTTTCCATGTAAACTGAATGTATAGGCTGGCATAGCTACGTTTAAAAGACCACTGTACGACTTATTGGCTTATTTTATCTTGACTTTACATGGTTTACATGCAGACGGCAATTTTGAGCAGAGAGTCTAAATTAGTCTACATTGGCGATAACTGCTAGTGAGACATGCAACGCGATTCATCAATTATATGAAGACTAAGCGTTATGGAGAAGTCGCAACTTTTTTGGCACCAATGGCTGCGGCGGGGTAGAGATACGATTACAGGCGATCACAGAGTCGGCCGTCCGTCACCATCATGAACCGCTGAAAATACGGAACTTGTGAAGCAGTTAGTACATCAAAATTGCCCTGTAGCTGTGCAGTTTATACCAGAACATTCGGAATTGAAGAGGGATCCGTGTCACTATATCTTACGGAGCTACTGAAGGAAACGACAATTCAATGCAATTGAATTACTCCTCACAAGTTGACAAGCCAAGCGTGAGCTACAAACATGCGAAATATACAAGCTGCAATATTTAAAGAAATCGCAGTTCCGCTGGAAAGGCGAAGCACCGCTTGTGATAGCAAATTAGTAGATAGCTGTGCGAAGTAAAGATAGTAGTTTGATCGGCTGTATAAACTTGCAAACATTAGCTTACTAACTAAACTTAGCAAAGACAGAATGCGTAAGCGTGACTCAACGAGGATGTAGAAAGAAACAGACACCCGGAGACCACGTTGTCTTTGTGTGTCTGCTTTTTTCTAGGTCCTTGTTCAGTCGTGCTTACACATTCTATCATAGATTCAAACTAGCTAGCCTGTCAACGTGTATTAGCTAAATTAACCAGTACAGCGCTACGCGGGCTCAGGTAAACATGAACACACATCATTTGATGACAGCGGCAACTGCCTGTGAAAACGCTGGAGTTAGGAATCGCCGCGAGCCAATTGACCTTCGTGCATATGTCGCTTCAACGCGTACGAAACGTCGAAAGCACAGCGCATACGAAGCTACGGGCACAACACGCAGTCTGCGAACATCGCAGATCGCTTTCAAGATGTGGCCCACGCGATTGCGCACTTTAGCCACGTCACAGACTGCTTTCAAGACACGAGCGCCGGTAACGCGTCCCTACGGCGTCCGCCAAAGGCATCTACTACGAGGTCCGCAATTCGTGTGGCCAACGCCGTAGTAGAAGTCGCGTTTGTCTCCCCACTGTACGGAGCGGCGGGTGAGGAGGACGTCGAGGCACCCTAGCGGCCATCGGAGAAGAATGCCCTGCTCCCTCGCTTGACCCCCTGCCTCGCACGTCACAGGAGAGGGCACACATCCGGACCACGCTCCTCGCTCCTGCACGCGAGATTGAAACGCGTTCACCAGCTCACCCTCACACGCTTTCACACATATAGAACATCACGGCGACAGCAGAAATCTGCCTGGAGTGCCCATATAATTGCTATCGCAATAACAATTGACAGTAGATGTAAGCATGAAAAGACAACCACCAAAGGAGATTCGGTGTAGATGATACGAGCCACAATCTTAATATAGGTGTAGTGCATGTTCGTAATGGCACACCTCACAACACATCACCGCACCCTGCCATACTGTGCACTGGTCCCTATGGATGTTGCCTAGCTAGAAGAAGAAAACCAGCTGAAGGCGGCACGACACGCAGCGAAAGACGCCACGGAGACAGAGCGCACTGCCCAGTTAGAAGAAGAAAAGCACGTGAAGGAGGCGCGACCAAACGTCTCAACAATTCTCGAGTTTTGCTCCGTGATCTCGACGCAAGAAGTCACATGTTGGGCCGCCACTGTGCAAAGGGCTGGCTTCACGGAGCGTTCGCTCTCTATAGGGTTCGCTCGCCAAGGCTGGCTGCGTGACGCAATGCTTCATCCTTTGTCTTTCCTCTCTGTAGGCAACGCAGCGCATCAGACTCTTCCGGCGCCACGCCACGACGCAGCGCGGCGAGTGTCGCACACCGAAGGCAAAGCAGCGCTTCCAGATGCGTCCAGCGCCACGCCACACGGCAGTTTGGCGAGCGCAGCAGATACGCAGCAAATTACATTTCCCAGACTTCAAGTGTGTGGTGCCCTGTATCTGCCTTTTGAACGTCGCTATTGGAAATGGCAAATGAAACTTCAGCGTACAAGAAGTTACAGCTTGAGTGACATTGTGAACATTAGGAAGAATGCGGAAGCAATATCTTTTGTAACTTGTTTGGGAGTAAGTAGCGTATGTAATGCAGTCCTGTACAAAGGGTGGGGGGATCTCATTTTGTTCTCGTAACTTACGGGATGTTCTCTTTTAGTGCCCGGATAACGGTTCTGGATTTTGGCTCAAGGTCACTTGAAGGTCGCCAAGAACGTGAGCTAAGAGCATTTCATGCTTAAGAATGTAACAGTGGGGTCAACCGCCAATGTTTAGTGCGAGCCGAATATTCTTGCTTATTCTAAAAAAAGCAACAAACGCTCTTTTTTGTAGCCCTATTGGCAATAGGCGAATAATTTTTTTTCAGAGTGAGAGGTCTACGGCCTAACAGCATAAAATCAATGTTTAGTCACCACCTCGCACTATCATATCATGAGCCCTCGAGAAGAAGGTGTCGTACGTATACGTGGGCGTGGCCACAATGCCACTGTGGGCTAGCCATGCATTGAATACGGTGAAAAAGTTTGAGCGTAAATGCTGTGCCAGGCAGCAGACGGTGCAATGAAGTTAGATAATTTATATTGTCACTCAACTTCGGCGGAATGGACAATTGAAGCTAAGGTCTACAAAAAGTAATTCTGAGCACTTTGATTTCGGATCAAATCAGCGGTTTGTGGTAAGTCGAGCGGACATCTGTCTCAACCATAGGTGAAGTTCACTCTAGATAAGATGGAGGTTTATTGTTTTTTTTTCATTTTTGTGGTGCCTGTTTTGCAGCAACGTCTACTGCAGTGTTTCTAGAAATGTTTCAGTGTTCATGTATTCACTGATAATCTAGAATTTCATTCCTTGCATTAGCTTTTGTGTGCTCCTTGATGACTTTAGATGCAGATGCTCTTTGCTCTTTATTGTCCTCAGGTTGGCTTGGGAATACTAAAAATAATGAATTTCTTCCTGATCTCCACTAACACTACGAAGCGCAAGGTAGGGAGAATAGCAAATAATGCGGTGACGGTGGAAGATATCATTCGAGCCAATCTAAATTTTTGTTCGATCTTCGAGTCCGGCATGAAGAATGCGGAGACCGACGCATTATGTAGGCGTGATCTACCCTACCCAAAGGGATGTTTCTGAAAAAAGACCAAGAGTGAAGGGCGCGGGGGGGGGGGGGGAGTTCGCGTAGAAACGATCGCAGGTTGCAGCGTAAAAAAATAAAACTGCCGCACGGCCAGAATACCCAAGCACAAAATTATAGACTGTCAGTAAAAATCACAAGTTGTAATGTAGACTTCTGCTGCCAAAACCAATAACGATGGTTACGTTACCCATTTTGTTTCAGCATCACTTCGAAAATTTTGGTCATTTATGCGTTGAGCTAAGTCAGTGGCTGCCAAAATGGCTGCATAAGCCTGTTTTATGAATGAAATGCTTTTAGCTCCCGTTGTCAGCTACCTTCAAGTAACCTTGAGCCAAAAGCCAAAGCCATTATCCGGGCACTCAAACGAGATCATCCAGGCAAGTTGCGAGAACAGAGTGAGATCATCCGAGCAACCAGACAAGACCGCATTACATATGCTAGTTACTTCCCAAACAACTTACAAAAAATATTGCGTCCGAGTTCTTGCTACTGTTTGTTCATGATATCACTCAAGCCGTAACTTGTAGTATGCTGAAGTTTTATTTGTCCTTTCCAATAGGCGACGTTAAAAAGGCAGATACAGGGCACCATACACTTGATTTTCATCTTGCGTTGCTGAGCGCTCTTTTCTACGCCAGCGGTCCGCGAGTTCCGTGCGGCGAACGCTCGCTTGCCTGAGACGGTACTTGCAATGAGGTTCTGCCTGTGACAGGAAACTAGCGCGTCCATATAGATCAGCTCACAGTGCGATGTGATGCGGTGGGGTGTGCCGTTGCCAAGATGCACTACATTCATTTTAAGATTGTGGCTAGTATCATCTCCAACCAATCTCCTTTGCCCGTAGCCATTTCATGCTTAAAGTTAGTTTCAATAACGGGGGAGCCAGCAATTTTAAAATAATGGATCCCTTCCAACCCGTACCAAGCCCGCTGCAGTGCAGTTCGTCAAATCGAATAATATATGCCGCTAGAGCGAGATGCATCATCTCCTTTAGATTGGGTGGTTCATTGTTTTCCCGGATGCAATGGGACTGTCTGCTGAAGTGACATTACACCGGCATACCCAAAGGCATGTTCCAACTGAGAAGCTTAATTTCGCGTGATGAGGCTGAATGGCGAAATTCGCACCAGCATGTATGAATGCTGACAGAGCGTCCGTGACAAAGTCTACAACGTGCCGACAAAGCGAGAACCGTAAAATAGGCCATTCGCTTGCCGACGTAGTGTTGCAAGCTGTAGCTGCTACAGGGAGTGAAAAATTGGGACAGTTTGCGAACATACCTAAAAAAAACCCAAATGGGGTATTTGAGGTATGAATGAATAAATAAATAAATAAATAAATAAATAAATAAATCGGCCGGCAAGCTATAACGAAAGTAGCACGGGAGTATGAGCACAGAGAACGTCGTCAGAGAGAGAAGCAATAAACAAAGGAAGCTGTTTAATGCGCCTCTACATTAATTGTTCCTCAGACTACAAGAAGTCACCTGAAACACAAATCCACAGCTGCGGCTGCTGTCGTGCAAGTGATCGATGAACGAAGGGGCTGCGCTGATGCAAGACATTTAGACATTATCTTGCTTCTCGAGTTTGAGAACGCATAGAGCTGCCATCTGTGTTCAGCGCAAAGAATGAGAGACTCATCGCAGTTCTTCAAACATCTGCCAGATGTCGCCAGCATGATACATGACTTAGGATGCGTCGATGTCAGAGCAGCCAGGCCTGGCATCGAGGCTCCCTAACGTGAGATTCAGTTTGCTGGATTTGTCAGCTTTGTTACTACGCGCATTTGAGGCAGAAGAGCAGATGATCCAGCCTGGTTCTGTTGGGGAACAAACAACGTTCCTGAGCGTTCATGACTGCAATTTTCGCAAAGCCGAGGCCTGTGTGCCAACTGCCAAGATTACCCACTATTTTGTTGTATTCTAATAGGTGCATGCCCATGGGAAGAAGGCGGTATCTTGGAAACTTGAACAAAAACATAAATGAATCGTAAAAAGAAAACGAAAACTACGAAACTAACGACAAACACGTCCGAAGGATTCGCAATATGAGCGCAGTGGTCAAAGCATGCTTAATTCCCTTAGATTAAATTAATTAATATTAAATTATGGAATTTTACGTGACATAACCACGATTTGATTATGAAGCACGCCGTACTGGTGGACTCCGGAAACTTGTACCACCTGAGGTTCTTTAACGGGCACCTAAATCTAAGTACACGACTGTTTTCGCATTTGCCCCATCGAAATGCGACCGCAGCAGCCGGGATTCAATCCCGCGACCTAATTCTTAGCAGCCCTGCACCATAGGCACTAAGCAACCACGGTGAGTTGCTCCCGTAGGTATGCTTGTGTACAAATGCACTATCTCAAGAAAGAAAACACAGATCAAGCAGATTACGCGTTTTGTGATGTTTGAGCGTTTGATGCGTGAAATGCTCAAGTGGCGTTCTATTGGTAAGATTTCTGACTCTAGCACTTTTAATAAAAATACTCACCATCACAACGTTGATAACACTGATTTGCTCTTTGCATTCATTTTGTCTAGCAGTGTCTCGGGAAAACCTGCGAAATGTGAAGCGCGGCGCGCAAATTCAAAGCCTTGTTTTAAGCAATTTAATTTCAATTGTAGTTCAGTGAGCAATGAGCCTCACAACCCTCCAGCTCGCAAACACCGAGTCTTAAGAAGAGTAATGATGTTGTTGGCGTCTTCCTTTCCTGCCCTGGCCCTAACCATCCTTGTACATTCATGAATAGCGCTAGCAAGAAAGCTTGTGTTTTCCTGACGCCTTCCGCTTTCTTTCTATTCTCCGCGAAATCCAAATGGACGACTTCAAACGGAACACTTGATTGCTCTGTGGTTATCAATATGTCTGTAGGCTGCCTCAACTTGACTTTATTCGCCTGGCACAGATGGCACGTTCGGATGTATGTTCTGGTATCATCCTTCATACGTGGCCACGTAAATCCCTTGGGCAGTCGTACGTGCGCCAGAAACAATCATGCCCACACGATTATTGGGTGTCATGGCAGAGAAGCAGTATCTTGATCGATGTATGGCGTTTAATGGCGCAAAGGCCGGCCCAAGAGCGCCATGACATATGGTAATGAGTTGTGTAAGTAATGAAATGATCAAATTGAGTTGGAAATGTAATATGACGTGGCTGTAAGGAGTCCTGAAAATGGGTCGCTGTAAACTGCGTAAAATATATAAGAATCAAAATAAAGACAATGACTCATGATTTTTTATAAAGGGGCATAAAGGTTTCGGTACGAAGAGGTGTTATAATAGAATGCATACAAGCACTTGTGCCTTCACAGGACTCTTGGAGTAATGCACGAGCTGAAATGTACGTGCTGTAAAAAGTTATGTCAGTGCAGCTACAGCGTCAAAGTTGAGGCTTGGTTACACATAAACCGGCCAAATGATTTCTAAGATGTTAACTTGATCTAGAACGCTGTAAACTACTTGCCGTTTAAAAAGCAATTCGTTATTAAGAAAAAATGCTGGGTGAAGTGTAATATACACTGACGATACCTCATAATGAAAGCACTTTCTACGCTAAGTTTCTATTTCCCTGCACTTAACGAAGAAATGGAGAACTGTAGGGCTGTCGCCACACCTTGGACATGAGGGAAGGTCACTTCCAGTCAGTAGGTAAGAGTGGGTGCCGAAGGTATGACCTACTCTTAATGGACAAAGGAGCACTTCCTTGTATCGTGTTGTTGCCTCCGATATGCAGTGCGCTGACTTGGGTTTGATCAAGTGGAGTTTATTTGTTACATGGGAGTCCAACTTTTTCTCACAGTGCTTCTTCAGCTTGCGACGTAAGTTTAAGGTCCGTGGCTGGACTGGGTATGTTTGTGTCAGCCTCGCTAAAAGTTTCTGAGTTAGCGTTCTCTAGAGCAGCTTTGTTGCCTTTTATGTCACTGTGGCCAGTCACCCAGAAAATTATGGTGACTTGTTTCTCCATAAAAGCAGATCATAGCACTGCATATAGGTCCTTAAAACATTGTTCTTACATTTTCGTAAACTCATTAGGGCTCGGACTACACTCAGGGAGTCCGTAAACACAAGAGCCCTAGTGACGTTTGTTCGTTCAATGTGTTTAACTGCAGAGAAGATCGCGTATGCTTCCGCCATAAAACTGCTTGTATATGGATTCAATATGCCAGATAATAAAAACGATGTTCCTAGAGTTGTGTAAGCAGCACCAGGAGACTTCGAAGCATCTGTAAAAATTTAGCACAGAAATAACTCTTAAGTTCAAGAAAATGCGAGGGTATATGTGCCTCAGGTGCTCGTTTAGCTATTTCTAAGAAAAAGATGTCACACTGGATTGTCTGCCACTCGAAGGCGGTGGAAGCCGAGTAGGAGCCATTAGGACATTCTCTATTCGCCTGTTTTTACGGACGGTCCTTCCAACCGGAGGTGTTTCTTCTGACTGTGCTTCCAAGTTTTGAATAATTGAATGACATGGATGATCTACAGTTGATTTTACATTCGACATACGCAAATCTTAAGTATGTCCTTTGCAGGTGTAGACGCCATTCGTTAGATTCGACGTACAGACTTTGCGCAGGACTAGTCCTCAAGGCGCTTGTAACAAGGCGGTTGCCTTGGTGGTGGATAGAATGTAGCAATTTCAGAGCACTAGGCCTCGCAGAATTATAGACTATTGCTTCGTAGTCAAGGCATCATAATATTAGACTTTTGTGGAAGCTTATAAAGCATCTCCTGTCGCTTCCCCAAGTAGTGCGTGACAAGAACTTCAGTAGGTTCATAGTCTTAAAGCACTTTGCTTTCGGGTACTTTAGATGCGGGATGAAAGTTAACTTGCCGTCTAAAATGATACTTAAAATATTATGTTCACAGCTCACATATAGCCGTTCTCCATTGATATTTATCACGGGGTCTGGCACTATACCTCTCTTTTAGAGAACAGGTCACGCATACTCTTTTGAGGGCTTAGTTTAAAACTGTTCTCGTCTCCACTCTCAGACATTTTATTTAAGTCAAGCTGTACTTGTCGTTCACAGATAATTAGATTGCATGGTTTGTAACCTCTCAGGATGTCATCCACATATACAGAATAAAACGTAGTACGTGGTATAATAGCTATGATAGCTTGAAGCGAACTCATTTTGTCAACAACAACAACAAAAAAAAAATGTGCGCAGCTTGCCCTAGTCGTGCAAGGCTGAAATTAACAGCGGAGCTTGTGATCACCTAGCTTAGCCTTCAATGCCTCGGCGGGCTTGACGCTGGAAGTTCTCGAGCAGTCGCAGGCCGGGATCGCTTTCTCAGCGACGTCAAGAGTTCAGGCGTCGACTTTCACGTTCCCTGGGCTGAAACTCGGAATCTTCGAATCGGCGTCGCCTCTTCTCAGCCGCAGCTTCGGTGCAGTGTTCTGGATCAGCTCGGAGGCAACGCATCGCTTCTCGCTTGGCAGACGGCGCTCTTCCTGGTAAGCCGCTTCTTCTTCGAGCGTCCGGACTTTCTTTGGTCTTTCCATGGCATCAGTACGTACGCACGGAGTGGAGGAGGCGAGGGGTGTGTCGCTGCGCCGGCTGTTCCGAGCTTTTACTCGCCTGTGACGTCAGGACTCCGTCCTACGCATAGGAAGTGCGAAGAGGTCGCGTGGCCTGGTGCTCTCACAGGTGGTTGCTAGGCAACGCGAGGCGGCGCACAATTGGGCTGAGTATTCTGGTAACGCTCCACGGCGGAACTAAATACTTAAACAACTCCGCTGTTAAAAGAGGGCAGCTCACCACACCACCTTATGGAACACCAGCCACTTGGGTAAAAGGACGAGACAGATCGTTACAAGCCCTAACATAGAATGTGCGATCGGAAGGGCAACTGTGGATCATATTCAGTCAGTTGAATTGTACTCCCATTCCCGACAGATCACGGAGGATTCCAAAGCGTCACGTCTCGTCGTACGCGCTTTCCATATCTAAAAATACTGAAAACAAAAACTGTTTGTAGACAAAAGCTTCACAAATTTGTGCCTCAATACATTTCAAATAGTGATTGGTTGATAGACCCTCGCGAAACCCGCACTGGCATGGGTCAAGCGCAGTTTGTTCGATTCTCGGAAATGTAGTAGGCGGCTGTTTATAATTTTTGCGGAGACTTTGTACAGGTGGTTTGTTATTACTATATGTCGGTAACTCGAAACAGACGATGGATCCTTGCCCTGTTTCAGAATAGGAATTATAATGGCCTCTTTCCAGGCAGACAGGATCTCGCCGGAAGACCATACAGCACACATCCCAAGGAATCTACGCACTGCCTTATTGTCGATGGGCTACTGGAAATTTGTGATGGCAGCTGTCTTCTGCGGGTCGGGGCGGACTACAGATCTGCTGATGACGTGGCCCAGGAACAGAAGCTCATCTTAAGCAATGCGGCACTTTTCTGGCTTCAGAGTGAGTCCTGATGACGTGATGGCCTCTAGCAGCGCCGCAAGCCGCTAAGGTCGTCGTCGAAATTTCCGGTGAAGATGACGACGTCATCCAAGTAAACAAGACACGTCTGCCACTTTAGTCCTGCTAACACCGTGTCCATTACGCACTGGAACGTTGCAGGCGCCGAGCCGAGAACGAATGACACGACCTTGAACTCAGAGACCATCTGGCGGGATGAAGGTGGTCTTTTCGCGATCCCTCTCGCCCACTTCTATTTGCCAGTAGCTAGTCATGAGATCTATCGACGAGAAGTGTTTAGCGTTGCAGAGCCGATCCAATGCGTCGTCAATCCGCAGGAGGGGGTATACGTCCTTCTTCGTTATGTTGTTCAGTTGACGATAATCGCCGCAGAAATGCAAGAGGTGCGTCATTTTCTCCGTGAAGATTGCGATGGTCTCGT
Organism: Dermacentor andersoni; assembly: GCF_023375885.2. Taxonomy (NCBI): domain Eukaryota; kingdom Metazoa; phylum Arthropoda; class Arachnida; order Ixodida; family Ixodidae; genus Dermacentor; species Dermacentor andersoni. The sequence goes on from NC_092823.1 coordinate 128,231,063, forward strand.
TCGGCAGCTACATGCGGGTTTCCAGTAGAGCTTGGGCTCGATCTTTGCGCGCGACGCTCGTGAAGGTCCGCATGAAGCTATTACGGAACAGGTCGCATGTTGTAAGGGTCGACTTCCGGTTCTCAAATCACGTTCTGGCGTTCTGGTTCTGAAGGTACGAGCGAAGATAAGAGAAAAGAACGGGTGTAGCAAGGAAAATTTTTAATAGGATTAGCATTATTTGGGAACTTCAGCCACTTTCCTTCACGTTTGTAACTAACCTTAACGCCCTAACTTGTGCCACTGGGTATGTGGTATAGGGCCTGTGCCCTGACAGACAATTTTGACCAATACGTATGAGCAACTAGGCTAGTGCTGAATTTTATGTGCCCATTTTCGGTCGATTCCCTGGAATAGATATATGCCACACTCTTAAAAGAATTTACATTTCTCTGGTGAGGGCGGAATTGAATCGTCGTCACACGGGTCTTCAAGCACAGTAGCTCGGCTGCGTGAGCTTGTAGGTTCGATTCCCACCACCGCCGGATACCCACTGGTTCAAATGACACAAGCGTAGCGCGGCCTGGCGTTCGCCTTTCTTCAGGGATGATACGCTTGGGAAAAGAGCATGCGCCATATATTCCCGTCGAAACCCTCACGAACACAAAACAAGGTGGTTTGGGCTGCTCCCATGTTTGTAATTTCCCACGTGGCGCCCCAAATGTACCTATTGAGGTGGGGACACGTTCGGGTTGGTGACAAAGACCCCTTTCCAAACTGCAATCACGTGCTAAATTGGGCTATTGGTGCGTCTCAAGAAAACCAGTAACAGCGCTGTACAACGGGACGTGACTGAGACAGACGAAGCGCTTCGTCTGTCTCAATCACGTCCCGTTGTCCAGCGGTGTTACTCGCTCTCTTCACCCCCCCCCCCCCCCCCCCCCCAAGCGTTGAGGTTCAGTTGGCGAAGCAGATGAAGCCTCGTTCATACTGCAGCATGTTTTGTTCTGGTGGAATTACGCTGTCACCGTGTTCCAGAAACGCCTTGGAACTATCCTGTTTTATGAAGATGGAAGTCGACATAAGGCCTAAGCTTGGTCTAAGGTCATAAGGTCTAAACCCTGAGCGTTTAAAAGACGGAGAAAAGTTGCTATCATGTCGACGGTAGATGAACCTGATAGCTGTTTAGCCGCTTTTTTTTTACCATTTCCAACTTCACGGTGTACAATTTCTTATGTGGATTCCATACCGCACAGGCATACTCCAAAAGTGGCCGGATAATTGTTTTGTAACTATTGTAGTATTTAAAGGAGCTGCGCGCAAAGTACGCCGTATGTAGCCCAGCTTTTTAAATGTTTATTACAAACACATTTGATATGATTAGACCAAAACATGCAATTAGTAAAATAAAGACCCAGGTATTTATATTCAGACACTTTTTTCCAGTGCGCAGCTATAAGATGCATAAGGAAACGTGGATGAAAACAAACGCTTACAAAATGACATGTACACGGATTTCTTAAAATTTATAGTCATTTGCCAGGTTTTACACCATTGGCAGAAATGATAAAAGGAATCGTTAACAAGAATATGATCTTTAGGTGAGGTGTTAGTGTGATAAAGCACGCAGTGGTCCATGTATAAACGCATATTAACAGGTATGTTAGAAGGTAGATCATTGATGGGGAGCAAGAAGAGTAATCGCCCAAGGACAGAACCCTGTGGCACACCAGATGTTACATCAACAAAAAAAAATGATTTATGAACGGCCGGTCAGGAAACTTGTAATCCAGTGAACAAGACAAGGATGGTTAAATATTGAGTCAAGCTTGCATAAAAGCTGGGGTGAGTAACTGTACCAAAAGCTTTGGAGAGCTCACCAAAGATAGAATCAATTCGGTAACCTAAATCAAGCGCACTAACAATGTCGTGACTAAAGTCTATCAATTGAGGGGTAGAGCTGTAAACACGACGAAAACCATGTTGAAAGTTAGATGTTGTTGAAGTATTGTTATTAACAAGGTAGTCTGAAATATGCTTTTGTACTGTGTGCTCCAACATTTTGCACGAGCAGGAGGTTAGAGAAATCGGCCTATAACTCAACAAGCCTTGTTCGTTGCCAGATTTATATAACTATAGCTATTTTCCATGACGAAGGGAGTATACTAGTTCATAGTGATTTCTTGAATAGGAGTGTTAGGTAGCGACAACATCAAAGAAAAAAAGGATGAAGTAATAGGAAGTTCATCTGGGCCGACATTCTTTTTCGTATCAAGCTTCAGCATCATATTAAGAACACCGTCATCCGAGACAAAGGCATCTTCAATAGGGGGATAGACCTCACTGCTGTAAGGAGGAATATCACGGTTGTCTATTGTGAAAACAAATTGAAAATGCTCCTTAAATGTTGTGGCGGTTGGCTTAGGATGACTAGATGGTGCATTGTTAACGATAACCAAATTTGTAAGCTACAGCGGACACTAGAAAAAATTATGCTCCAGAATTTTCTACGATTACTGCGCAATAAATTAGTTAAGGTAACATTATAATAAAGATCACTGGCTTCCTTCGACTTACCGCAATATTAATCCTTACTACTATGAAACTTTTCTGTAGCATGGATGTCACCCGCACGCTTTAGGCGTCTCAACCTGGAAAAACGACGGGACATGTGTAGAATTTTCTAGTCATCCAAGGGACCTTTGGGTTTTCTTTTTTTAGTTTTTAGAAGATCAAAGCTTCGGATGCACCTAAAGACAATATTTCGAAAAAACGAAAATAACACATTAACATCACAGGACGAGCTATAGGCTGTTTGAACTGTTTCGAAGAATTACATAATGCATCAGTAATTGAGGCGTCATCAGCACGATTGAAATAGTAAAAGATAGTATAAATAAAACTATGTGATGAGAATGTGAGTATGTGATACGACTGGGAATAAATTCCTCCAATAGCTTACAATGATCGGTTTACTTACCGCCTTGTTTACGGTTGGCGATCTTACTAATGAGCCGTGCCATCTTCTGCGCCGCTGTTTTGAACTTGATGGATGCCCCATTGCGCGCGTTGTTTTGCACATAATTTCTAAGATGCGCATGGTCTGCGCCTCCGGAATGCTGGTGCCGTTGAGGCGATCTTGAAGGATGAGAGGTGGTAGCGAAGCCTGAACAATTGCTCGAGGATTCCATTGAAACTCTGCGCTAGTGTCCCAACGTGCACCCTCCAGTTGATGCGTGTGTGGCACTTAAGGCATTCAAACAGTGCGTGATGTGGGCCGAAGAGCGTTACCTGGTCATAGGTCCTTGCGAACACAAACAACCTCTCAGCATACTCTATGACGAAAAAGTGGAAGAGTTTTCCTTTCCTCAAGTATATATGAAGAGCCCCGGCACATTAAACTAGAAGCTCATCACACGATGTGTACGTATGCCACCAGTCATATACATCGCAAAGACCGTCTCTGTGTCTCGCTTCACCGCATCTTGCTCAAGGCAATGAAAGTGCTCCGATTTAGTTAGTCGCGGCCTGGCCATGCCGTCTCACGTCAGCGACGACACTGGCAAAATCACACGCAAAATGCTTGAAAACGAACACTTCATACAGTATGCCATAGAACAAGACATAGCCTTTATGAAGGGTGTTTTCAATACGGTGTACTATTGGCTTAAGCATAGGAAAGAGTTCTTCGCTGCGTGACAAAGTAGTAGGCAGCTGTACAAAGAATGGATAGTAGCATTATCGGCCGTATAAACTTGTAAACATTCGCTTGCTAACCCATTTGACAAGCATGGTGTCATGCCTGCACAAGCAAACATGAACACATCACACTCAATGACCCCTCACACTTGTTCTCAAAAGAACGCAGGGAGAAAACGTAGCAGCAGCTGCGAGCGAAGTGACTGTCATGCTTCCTCTCGCTTCAACGTGAACTTGGCGGCGAGAACACGTTGTACATGGAGCCATCAGCGCTCGGTCCAGTGTGTCCTCATCTGAGATCGCTTTCAAGATAGGGCACGCGCTTCCACTCCATAATCAGCATCCACCGGAGCTGAATGTCCCCTACCCTCTACCCGGTGTCTTGAGCGCGACACAAAATGGCACGCTTCCTCCCCGCTTTCCTTCCTTGAACGTGGGCGATTGAGCCATCATCGTCGGCGTACCCTCGCGCAATCGCACGGTTTCACTCGCACATTCAGCATATGGCGCTCGGCAAAAATTTTATCGCACTCGGACTTTATACGGAACATCACTGTGACGCCGACGGTGGCGGCGACTACAGCAGCAGAATTGTAACTAGATTGTTCATGTAATTGCTCTCGCAATAAAAAAAGTCGCAGTTTCCCATCGAAAGACGGAGCACGCATTGCGATAGCAAGTTAGTGGACAGCTATACGGAGTAAGGATATTAGTTTTATCGACTTTATAAACTTGTAAACATAGGCCCACTAAATATATGAACAAGCATGATGTCACACTTGCACGAGCAGGCATGAACACATCTTACTCGATGACCGTCCGTTTAAACTCGCTGTCAAAACGATCGTGTGAGAAAACGTGGCAGCAGAAGCGAGTCATAGTATCTTTAGATTTTTGCTACAGTACAAATATTTACTTATATTGAATAATTTTGTTATTACTGTTTCATTATACAATAAGAAAGCCAGAGAGTCCGTAATGAGAATGGTGCAACTAGGGGGATCCACTGTCATTTCTAACTACCATTGCTGAGCGTGTGGTGTTTGTGCATTTCTCACTACTTTCTTCGACCGGGAAGAGCAGAAACTTTGCACCTAAATGTAAAAGGGTTGTCATTTCGCACTTGCATGCGCTGTTTCTGCAGAATGCAAATCTGATCTCTCGAAAAGGTTAATCAGAGTCTTGACACGTACGTGCGTCATTGCAAATATTGAGCAAGAAACGACAAGGCCCTGCAGTTCATACAACGCGTGATTTGCGTTTCTCGTTTTCAAACGTTCAACGCTCGCTCTGCGCCATATCTTCCAAGAATTCTTTAGTTCATTGACGACATAGTCTGCGTAGATACTATTTGCGCAAATTCTACCAGTGCGTCGTAGCTCAGAAGAAAAGGATACACTTCTGTGTTCCCTCTAAAGCAAACCAAAAATCACAACTGAGAACTTTCTAAGGAACCAGCGAAAAAAGGCAACGCGTTTAATTTCATTTCAGTTATTTTGGTTCTGACCTCATTTACTACAACAGCAGTATTCTCCCGAAGTGAAGATGGTCATGTTATTTTAATTGTGTGCTTTTAGCTCAAATAACTGTATTCCCCGACCACGCGAGAGTGGACAAGAAGCCAGCTCCTAGAGAGTTGCTGGTTGCGGAGCGGCGGTAGAAGTGTAATGTAGTTATTTTAGCAAAGACACGAGGAGACTGATTTAATTAAAATAGTTACCTGACGACACATATTATGCGACAAAAGATGAAAACGTTGTTTAAATAAAGCAAATGTAAATTTATAGAATGTGTCGAATATTTTTCTGTATGTTATATTAATAGGTTGTTTGGACTTCGAAATACACAGAAAAACTCTAGCACTTATCGCAAGGATATAGCCTTACGAAACCTTCTGTTAGAACTTTCAAAAAGCTTTATCAGCGTTTGTATTGCGGTCTTGTCTCGTTGCCGGAATTATCTCGTTTTGTTCTCGCAACTTGCCCGGATGTTCTCGTCTGAGTTCCCGGAAAACTGCTGTGGCTTTTGGCCCAAGATCATTTTAACGCCGCCGACAACGGGAGATAAAATCATTTCATGCTTAAAATAGGCGTATGCTGACACTTTTGTATCGAGTGAGAAAGCTAAGCGCATAAACGATGAATATTTTCGAAGTGATGCCGAAAGAAAATGGGTAACGTAATCTTTGTTAGTGGTTTTGCAGCAGAATTCTGCACTAAAACCTGTGATTTCTCCTTCAAGTCTCTCATTTTGTGTTTTTCACATTGTGGGGATGTAGCAGTTTAACTATTACGCTTCGACTTGTGATCATTTTCTCGCCGGGCTTCTTAAATGTGCCTATGTCACAGAAGCCCTTCGGCAGCATTTTCTCCCACCGCTCCTGCTCATCATTCGCAACTATTCCTGTGTATGAAGACAGATCATGCTAAAATAATTCGTCTGCATCCGCATTCATCATACCGGACTTAAATCTAGAACAAAAAATTTGATTATACCGAGTAAAATCTTCTACCGCCAGTGAAGTATTTCCTATTACCTCTGTTTAGCCCTTATTAGCATCAGCGGGGATCAAATCAAATGGGTTATTTATAGGATTCTAAAGAACCCTCCCGTCTATTAAGAAACTAACCTAAATTGTGCTGAATAGACAATTTGTATCTGAAACATCAAGGAACGCACAAAAGCCACTGCTAGAAATCGCATTCTAGATATCAGAGGATACCAGGACACTTGAAGATCCTTACAAATACTGCGGCAGAAGCTGCTGCAACAAAAGCACCACGAAAATGAAAAAAAAAAGAATAATAGACGTTCCTTTTACACAGAGTGAAATTAACCTGTTGCTGAGAAAGATATCTTGGGTATTAGCACAAATATATGGTTTGATGGAAAATGAAGGTGCTAAAATTTATTCTTCACAGATCGTAACTTAAGTTGTCCGTTCCGCCGAAATCGAACGACAATATTAATTCGAATGAGTTTATTGTACCGCCATGCTCGTGAACCACGCATGGGGTGCATGTCAAGGAACACCAGGTGGTCCCAGTTCATCCGGAGTCCATCACTACAGCGTTGCTCAAAATGAGATTGTTGCTTTCGCAAATAAACGACGTGAATTTATGTGATTTGATGCCATGACATCGATGAATTGGACACCAATACGTCGAAGACAACAAAAGATGGGGAAGGACAATATCTATGGGATAGAGGCAACGTTATCCTCGCTCGCTTTCGTATCGGCTGTTGACATCGCGTTACGTACGTGCACCGATGCCAGCGGACTCTGCGTTTGTACAGAACGCAAAAATTATGCACGGTTCACCAATCGCTACTGTGGTGCGATAGCGTAGTGATTACCGCGTCTGGCCCGGAACTGCATTGTTGTATTTGCAAAAGGTTTAAATCGAATATCTTTCTTTGGCTCATTCACCAGTTTTCATCGTCGGTGGTAACCCGACTTTCAGTGCCGGTACAAAGCTGCTCACGCAAAGCGCGCCTGCTCTAACGCAACTTAGTTACTAAGGGCCTTCATCGCCCTACTCCAGCTATTCTCCTATATTAGCGCATTGAGTCGCACGTTAAGGAATCCCAGGTGGTCAAAATTATTGCGGAGTCCTCTACTTTAGGTGCGCCTCACAACTGCACCTACCAAAAGCGAGCGCAGGAGGGGTATGGAGAGAAAGATACAGGAAAGGGAAGGTGTCACCATAAATATATCACCAAGGAAAGCAACAACAGACTTATCTTTGTTCCGGGACGTAAAACGCCAGATTTGTCTATTAACGAGATTGCGTTGAAGGCCCCCAAATCGCAAAAAAATCCGCTGTCGGCGTCGGCATCGGCGTCCACGGACGAGAAAATCATCTCGAACCACGCATATTCTATACGGCAATAAAATTATTCTACGAGTACAGTAGCTCATAGTTTGTCTTACCTTCTTTGCAAAGTCATTTCTCAGAATTTTCAGCACGGCCGCCCCCCAACAAATGCTACGAAACAAAACAACAACAGCGCATGGCTATTGTGTTAAAGCTTCTCAGACTGAAGTGGGAAACATTAACAGAAGATAAGCCCACGCAAGAGGCCGCGTTTCCACGAGAAAGCTCACCTTCGTGTATATTTGCTGCCAACATTTGCCAGCAAATATTAAGGTTACGTTTGCCCGGGAGCGCGAGAAGCAGTCTGGGATATTTGAATGCTATCGCTTTTCATTCTTCAAGCGAAGCTTTAGCATCCCCCAATTTTTTGTTTAAACACACTAGCTGTACAAAATACATATTGGATCTTGATTTTTTATATGGCAAAGGAAAAGCTGTGGTTACTTCAGCTGAAAATAATAGTCCTGTCGAAAATCGCTAGAACGCTTCACACCAAAGCTGGCTTCTTTATAAGCACACACACACGAAAAAACAGAATGCTGTCAAGATATTGTTCTAAGCTACACATCTATTACTTGCAATAACTGTTTTGATTGTTTTCGCTAAGCTTCATGATCGCAGAAATGTCTGTCAGAACGTTAACTGTCGTGTCTGCAACGTTTGTCCTTAGCACAGTCGGCCACAAATAACACAGGATTTGAAGGTTAATTGTCGCAATCTCTGAGCACATACCCTTAAATTGAATGTTCGCATGTGCTGCAATTCTTGCTAGATACATGTACATTGACCCATTAAATTAGTAAATAATATTGACTAATTTGATTAATTAGTTATTCATGAATGAAAACCCCCCGAGCAGCTTAACCGAATACACAAACACGGTACCACTTTGCATACGTTCTGATGAAATTTTGGAGATATAGTTACGCAGTTATATGAAGTTAGGCAACCGTTTTTTTTCTTTTTTAATTTATCTCAGAGCGCCTCTACTTACACAAAAGCATAAGAATGATGTATGGTCCTCTCAATTTCCTCTGCTGTGTTTTTTACTTGAACTTGTTACCAAACTTCAGTGGCCCACGAGTAGAATTTTTTCGATTTAGTATTTCTTTTCGAGTATCTGTGTGAGTATTCCTTAATGCCAATGCGCGTGTATGTTCTTCATCTATACATGATATTTTTCAAGAATATTGATTTGATATATATATATCTGAGTGGGAATTTTTTCTCGCTGTTTAGTGACACTGTGTCAGAACCACTTCAGAATCCGATCATGCTGTAGAATAGCAACATTTATTCCCGTCCTTGAGTACACTTCACGGTCTTTGTGTTTCTCTATTTTGCATAAACAGTGTATCATTCTATATAAACAAGAAGTGCCTAGCCGTAGCTGAACAGACATTCGCAGTTGTTGAATACCTGTACAGTAACCTTTTGCGATCAACTGGAACTAACAGAGTTCGCATACCTGGAAATTCAAAGCATAATAAGAAAAGATTCCACAGCAGAGAAACGAAAAATAATATTGTTACGCGAACGAAGGACTAAGAACCGGAGGCTATTTACTATGTATATTTACAAAGGATAACTGCAGCGCTGGCCAGTTCAGCCGACAGCTCGAGAGCCAGAGAGCGTTCATCGTCTTCGTCGGAGCACTCGCGTGTGTCGTCCACAAGAAACACGCAATATGCCCGTATCATTACCCCCGGCGGCAGGAGCACCGTCCAGGGCGTCTAAACATCGGTCATAACCGGAGAGTAATATGGTTTGAGGCGTGCGACATGCACAACGTCAGTGGAATTCGGAGCAGATCAGGCACTGGTACCGACTGGGGCCATTGCGTGAGTCACGGCACGCAGCACTCTATATGGGCCTGTGTACCGAGACAGGAGTTTTTCTGGCAGGCCAACGTGACGAGTCAGGGACCAGAGGAGTACCAGAGACTCAGGCGAAAAGCGAACGTCTCCGTGTTGGCAATCGTACACACGCCGTTTCTTCTCTTAGGACATCAGGAGGGGAGCGCGGGCAATTTCACGTGCTTGGCTGCCCTGGTGATGGCGTCAAGCGCATACCCGCTGGTCTCTGCTGCGGCGGATGGAAGGGACGCGTCCAGGGGCAGGAAGAAGCATCGAAGAACATGGAGAAAGATCGGCTCCCGCTTTCAACATCGGTTTTGACCCGTTAATTAGAGTGTACCCTTGGTTCGGTTACATAAATCGACGCTTAGCATCGAGAGGATCACGGCGACACCAGGCTTTCTACGGTGGGTCGACTTTTCGCATCTTAAGAGACTTTTTCGAGCTGCCATCGCCACCGCCGCGCTAGGCAAGGTGCCGCCTGAGTGTGGCGATCGGAGGCGAGTCAGACATGCAAGTAATGATGGAAGGGGAGGAACTACCTCCCGACGAGTGTACTGAAGAGTACGGATGGCAGGCAGCAGTTTCTAGGCGAATTTCGACCAGATCCGGTGTTAGCGGGAATTCAGCAGGAGCTAGGCCTCATATGGCTACGTCGCCTAGAACATTGGAGAACGGCAGTCGAGTGAAGAACAGGATCGCCAGGGCGTCCCGAATGCCATACTTGCCGAAAGATCATACTCCGACCACGCGGCGGACTCAATATTAGCAAGATTGGCTCCACCAAGATAGGTAAAACCATCGTTCAAGCAGCTGGTCTGAGCTCGGACCACATTGCGTCAGACATCATATGCCCGAACGTCAACCAAAACATAATTGTGGCGAGTACGCCGGAGCGAGAGAATGCTGAGAAATATGTGAGAATAAGGTCAATTAACCTGGATGGATGCAGCTTCGAGATCAATGCATATGAGGCTGCACCTCACAACACGTGCAAAGGAGTGATAAGGAACATTGACGTAGCAGATGGTCCGGCAGAGCTGGAGAAGAACATAGTCAATCCAAGAAACCCTTTGGCTCTCGCCGTTAAACGAATCAAGAATACTGGTACGGTGATCATCGCCTTTGATGGACACAAGGTTCCGAATTTCGTCAGATACGGCCCGGTCCTTGTAAGGTGCTCACTATACAAGAAACAAGTCGACGTATGCTACGCTTGCGGTCGGCTCGGTCACAGAGCTGACGTGTGCCCGTTTCCGCAAGAGAGAATATGCCGAGGCTGTGGTGCAGTGAATCCGACTGACGAACATAAGTGCCAACCCAGGTGTGAACTGTGTGGTGGCCCACACCCAACGGCGGACAAAATGTGTAAGCAGCGCTATACAACTCCATACGTGGTCAGAAAACGGAGAAACGAAAGAGCACTAGCAACCAACGTCAACACGGACCATAACGACCCGCCGCCGAGATCAAGGTCCCGCGGCAGGTCCAGGTCCCGCAGTCGCTCACGCTCCCGGGGAAGAAGCGTGTCCAGATCCGGACCAAGATCCAGATCCCAATCCAGGGCGCGATCCGGATCAAGAGATCGCAGTCAACAGGCTGCATCGAAACCCGGGGAAGGAAGCAACGGTTCTACGTGGGCTGACAAAGTCAAGGGAACGGCTATAGCGGACAAGACGCTGCCTCACCAGGACACCAATAGGACAAGACTTATCTGGGCCGACGACGCGCGTACCGATCCGGTAAGTGCCATGCTTTGTGACCCACCCCCAGAGCAAAGTAGGGATCGTGAAATAGAAAGACTTAAGAAAGAGAATGCAGAACTAAAAGAAATGAATCAGAAAATGGTTAGAGAGATGACGGCAATAAGGAAACTCTTAAGCGAGGCTAAACAAGCAGAAAACAAAGAAAGCACTAATACACGCAATGAAGCCCCAGTCCCCGCGCCTACTGGTGAGGGACCTATGTCAGCCAAGCGTAGGGCTGTTGAAAGTAAGCTCAAGAACACTGAAACACAGATGGAGGAAGTCAAACAAGCGCTGGCGTCTTTCAAAGACAACATGCAGCTGCTTATGGACAGTGTCTCACAGTTGACAATGAATGTAGGCCAAATACAGACGGCACTGAATGACCCTAAGGAGGGACTGAAGGCTTTCGGCGATAGAATCAAAACCCTGGAAATGATGACTATGTCAATGGACGTAAGGGAACAATGCGGGTCGTCATTCCTCAGAGCTACACTTACTCCCCAGGCGGGGGAGATGAATATGCAATATGGCTCACACTAAGAGGGAATTTCGAATATGGCAGTGGAATTGCGGGGGGTACAATAACAAACGTACCATCATCCAGCAATACCTTAGGTCACTTCAGTCTAAACCAGAAATTATCGCACTTCGAGAGACAGGATATAGATATGTCACACTCACTGGATACAGAGCCATAGAGTGTCAAACATTTGGTAGGGGCCTGTACGTGCTTGTAAATAAGCAGCTTACACACATTTCACATGACTTAGGCATCATAGACAAAAACCTAGAGTACCTCATGGTTGAGGTTGTAGTTCCAACTTCACACAAAAATCAAAGGAACAATAGCTTATTCGTGCTGAACGTCTACAGCAATCCGAAACACCAGAAACAACAGTTCAAGAGATTGTTCGAAAAGGCTACTAATGTAGCTGGAAGTAGACCTCTGATTATATTAGGAGACTTCAATTCAGCCCACGAGCTATGGGGATACACTACGACGAATGTCAAGGGCAGAAATCTGTGGAACCACGCGGATGGGCTAGACCTGTTCTTAATCACGGATAAGACACATCCCACAAGGATCGGCAATTCTGTCTGCAGAGACACCACACCTGACCTTACGTTCATTAAGAACGCAGAGCATGTTTCATGGACTAACACAAACATGAATTTTGGCAGCGATCATTACGTGATAGAAGTCAAACTGGAAGTTGAGAAAGGCCGAACTCGAGAATTCGAGGTAGTAGATTGGGACCTTTTTCGTAAGTTAAGAGCCCAAGGCGGGAAAGAAACCACCAAACTCAATCTCAGAGACTGGTGTGAGGGCATCAGAAGGGACATCAAAACAGCGTCCAAAAGGTTTGTTACAGACACTAATGTAGAGATAATGGACTCGAAACTTGCCCACTTAATAGAAGACAAGGAAGCCATAACCCGAAGGTGGCGGGCCCAAAGGCTAAATCGTAGGCTGAGAAAAAGAATCCCAGAACTTAACAAACAAATCGAACAACACTGTAACACCCTCTGCCAGCAACAGTGGGACGAGTTTTGTGAGTCAATCGATGGGCAAATAAGGAACGGCAAGGCGTGGAAATTGATCAAGCATCTGCTGGATGAAGAAGGCACGAAAGCCAACCAGAGACACAGCCTTGTCCGAGCTATACACGTAGCCCTTAAGGATCAGCCCATCGAAACAGTTACCAAACAACTCGTTGACAAATACCTACCAGTTAGAAATGAGCAGGACCACCCTCTTCCATCAGAATACAGGGGAGCCGCTCAACCTGAGCTCGACCAACCCTTCACCACATCCGAAATCCGGAGGGTGTTAAGTGAACTAAATCGAAAGTCAGCCCCCGGTCCTGATGGAGTAACAAACAGATCACTTAGCAATCTCGATGAGCCGTCAATTGAATCGCTGAAAGACTTCATCAATGAAGCATGGATTTCAGGCGAGGTCCCAGACGAATGGAAAACTTCCCAAGTTATACTAATACCGAAACCGGGTAAACCTCCAAGCTTGGACAACTTAAGGCCAATATCTCTTACATCATGCGTGGGGAAGGTTGCTGAGCACGCAATCCTTAATAGGCTAAAAGACCACTTAGAGGAATATAATATATACACTCACAACATGCTGGGTTTTAGGTCCGCACTTTGCACGCAGGATGCCATGAAGCAAATTAAACACCACATACTCGACGGATATTCTAGAAATACGAAGGCCATACTCGGATTAGACTTGGAAAAAGCGTTCGACAGCATCAAGCATGAGTACATCCTCAAAACGATAGAAGACATTGGACTGGGATTGAGGATGTTTAAATACATCAAATCCTTTCTCGAAGCACGCACAGCGAAGATAAAGGTCGGCGACACATACTCCGAAGTGTTTCAGCTCGGAGATCGAGGAACCCCCCAAGGATCGGTGATCTCTCCCGTCCTTTTCAACCTGTGCATGATTGGTCTGTCCAGAAAGCTGCGCAACATTAAGGGCATTGACCATACCATATATGCTGATGATCTCACTGTATGGTGTGCTGGTGGCAGTGAAGGGCAGATACAGGACGCACTGACTGAAGCGATCAAGACGGTGGAGGAATACCTGAGACCTACTGGACTCAGGTGCTCCCCACATAAATCGGAGTTGCTACTTTATAGACGGGAAAAAGGGGGCAGGCCTAAGGGCTGGAAACCTCTGTCGGAAACCAATGTATACCTACATACAGAAAATGGTGTCAATATACCCAGAGTCAACGTGATCAGGGTACTAGGCTTTTTCATTGATGCCAATGGTGGAAACCATACGGAAGTCAAGAAAATCACCCTTAGAACGGATAACACGTACAGGATGATCAGACGCCTGGCAGGAAGACACAAGGGCATGAAAGAAGATAACCTCATAAGGTTAATCAACTCTTTCGTACTCTGCCATATCTCATACGCCGCTGCCATGTACAACTGGACGCAGGTTCAACTCAAGAAGCTTGACGCAGCGATCAAGAAGGTTGTTAAAAGTGCATTGGGGCTCCCAATTCGAACCAGCACTGAAAAATTGCTCAAGTTAGGAATACACAACACGACCATGGAGATCGCGGAGGCCCAAGAAACATCACAAATAGCGAGGTTATCTACAACCAGCACGGGAAGATCAATCCTGGACAAGATCATGATCAACCCCATTACGGATCCAGCAAATTACACTAAAGTTCATCAAGATTTCGCAGACAACATAATTGTCGCACCGCTACCCAAGAATATGCACCCAAAACATAACATCAACAGGAGAGTTGCACGAGCCAGGGCGTTAATCAAGAAAATGGATAAAGGGGGCAGAGGAGCCTGCTTTGTGGATTCGGCTGCCTACAAGGATCGAACTAAGTTCGCGGCGGCGGTAGTGGATCATCAGGGCAAATGCACCAACTGCGCCACGGTCTACACTAGCAAACCTGAAGTCGCTGAACAAGTTGCCATTGCGTTGGCACTAACAGACGATAGATTTACAGAAATATACAGTGACTCGAAAACAGCTATTAGAGCTTTCAATAGGGGAAAGATTGCCCCACAGGCTGCTAGAATAATTAACCAAATGCAAGCAAATGTTACGCGTTACATTTATTGGTTCCCAGCACACCTTGGTTCACTTGAGGACATTCCTGTCAATCCAAATGAATCGGCCAACAGCGTCGCCCGCGACCTTACAGACCGGGCCGCTTTTACATATGGTTTTGATTCTGCTGGATTGGAGAACCTACAGAGAGATACACTCATTACATACAATGAAATTACAAGACATTACTACATGGAAAGGAGGGAGTTTCCACCCCCTCACTATAGGCTAAACAGAGCACAAGCAGTTACACTTAGGCAATTACAAACACAGTCTTATTATTCACCTGCACAAATAAAGGAATGGTATGACATTACAGACATGAATATTTTATGCAAAGCATGCGAAAAAGAGATATGCACGCTTGAACATCTGCTCTGGGAGTGTGGGTCGCTCGGCCCTGGCATTTCCCGGAATCGGTTTTTAGGAATGATCAGATCTTCAGATCATATCCCTCAAGTCCTGGCTGTCCAGTACGCCCGTGATAGGGCTAGGAGGCTTGACCTCCCGGTCCCGACATGGGACTAGCCAGGCAGGTGGCAACACCTTGTACAGGACCAGAATAAAGTTTTTTCCTCCTCCTCCTCCTCCGTCCAGGGGCAATGTGGGTTCTCGGCCGAACAACGGAAAGAACGGGGAATAACCGGCAGTGTCGTGACGCGAAGAATTATATGTTGGACTGCTGATGCAGGACTGCTGGATGTAGGCAATGACTTGAGACAGAAATGCCCGACCAAGGTGTGTGAGCACTTGGTGTGAAGCACCATGCTGCAGAATCACGTCGCGTTAGAGAAAATCAGCGACATCCGTTGCGCAGCTTGTTGGAAACGCTCTGGTGATGGCGTAGCGCGTGGCGTAGTCTGCCGTCACAGTGACCCACTTGTTGCCAGACATGGATAGACGGAAAGTGCTACGTAAGTCCAAGCCAACGCGAAAGAACGGCTCCGAAGGAATGTCGAGCGGGTGAAGGGAACCGGCAGGGACCGTCGATGGCGGTTTTCGGCGCTGGCATTTTTCACACGCGGCAACGTATTTCCGGACGGAGCGGGTAAGGCCTGGCCAAAAGAAGCGTCGGCGAATCCGTCCGTAGATGCGGGAGACGCCAAGGTGACATGCCGTTGGTAAATCGTGATGTTCTTGGAGAACAGATGACCGGAAGTGCTTAGGAATGACGAGGAGTACGGCAGGACCGTCGGGGCGTAGGGCGTAGGACGGCGCAGGACTTGCAGCCTCGAGATCGTGGTGAACAATACGTGTGACGTGCTAATTTAAGGGTGGTCAAGCCGTAAAATCGACGCATGACGACGTGACAGTCGTGTTAGGGAGCCGGGAGAACTGTGGAATCACGCGGCGGCTTTTCACGAGCTGAAAGCGGCGGCATTCCTTGACAATGACATCGATGGTGGACACATTGTGTAAGACCAACAAATTGAACGTGTCGTCCGCGATCCCTTTTCGTACGTGGCCCACTTTGTCAACCTCGGCCATTTTCTGGTCGACTTTCCGGAAGAGCGAGCACGTCTTGTATGTACGAGACATACAATTCCATAGAAGACTGAACTTGGGTAGCAAGCTATTTTCTAGCAGTGGTGCCAAAAAACGTGCCCTCGCCAAAAATAAAATAAAAATAATGAAGCGAATTTTCGGGCCCCATACGGGTCCATTGATAACAATGAAGATGTAAGCATGGGCGGGCGGCTATTTATGGGTGAGGTGGCGCAGCATTCGGGTGTATATCGTTCGGGTGTGATCACTTATCACAGAGTAACTGCAGCACTGACTAGTTCAGCCGGCAGGTCGGGAGCCAGAGAGGGTTCGTCGTCTTTGTCGGGGCGCCCGCGTGCATCGCCCACCAGAAACACGCGATATGCATGTATCAATATAAAGAAGCAACCCCATTGCTATTTACGAGGGTTGATCCAGAAATAAGGTTCCGAAAGTGCACCAGCCACACGGGAAGGTATGAGGGGAAATCCGGCAATACTGCTGCGCGTGGCTGCTCCCCCACTCTCGATCCCACCCGACCGCGCTTCGCTGCGCCGCTCATTCTTGGCTCACCAGCCGTCAGATATGAAGGTTCCCATTGTCGATCCCGCCAAGTGCGATATTCGTTTCGTAATTCGCTTTTTGCACGACAAAGGGACTCCACCAGTAGATATTCGTCGTCATTTGACAGAGGTGTATGACAGCATGTTTATGTCCGTTTAGCACGTCCGAAAGTGGTGCAGGAAATTTAGTGCCGGTCACAAGGAAGTCCACAATGAAGAACGGAGTGGAAGACCGTCAGTTTTGGAGGCGGTTATCGTGATGGCGTAACGCGAAGTGCATCAAAAAAGGAGGATCACCGTCCGTGAACTTGTTTTTCAGATTCCTGGGAGTTCTAACGGTGCAGAGGAAAGAGCTTTGAGTAAAAAATTGGGCTATCACAAGTGTCGTGCTAGATGGGTACCGCGGCTATTGACATCAGACCACAAGGAGAAACGCCTTGACTGTGCTCGCGAGTTCCTTCAAAAGTGTCAAGAAAATAAGGAATGATTGTTGGACTCCATTGTTGCGGGAGACAATGCGTTGGTGTGTCATTTCACTTTCGAAATGAAGCAAAAATCCAAACAGTAGCGTCCCGAAGTCACCAGTCGCAATGAGGTTCAAGCAAATTCCTTCTGCTGGCAAGGTCATGGCCAGTGTTGTTTGGGATCGTAGGGGGATGCTGCTGATCGACTTCATGGAACGTGCGGCAACTGTAAACTCAGACTACGGAAACTTAGGTGAGCTGTCCAGAACTGCCGGTGAGGGCAACTATCAGCTGGTGTAAGGCTCCTTCGCGACACTGCCTGACCTCACGTCTCCCATCAAACCGAAGAACTTTTGAAAAGTTTGGGTGGAATGTCATGCCCCTCCCAGCGTGCAGTCCAGACCTCACGCTTAATGATTATCACTTGTTCACCAAGTTAAAGGAGTATTTGATTGGCCAACGCTTCCGGAGCGACGATGAAGGGAAAGAACAGGTGAAACGCTTCCTCAACGGGTTGGCGGCGGAGTTCTACGAGATTGGGATACAGAAATTGGAGCGCCGTCTACAGAAATGCATAGTAAAAGATGAAAATTATGTAGCAAAATAGCGCAATGTTTCATCTTTCCAATGATGTAAATTTCTATGAGAATAAACAATGTTGTCCATTTCTAAAATTGATGGGAACCGTATTTTTGGATCAAGCCTCATATAATGAGCTCATTAAGCTTTGGGAGGTGGTGTTTGGGAGCGCCATCCGCAACTGTGTGTTGTGGATGGCGCTCCTCTTACTGTCGTGCTTCACCAGCACGCGGAACGCAACTGGTACTTCGATGGCCAGTTCCTCAAGGCCTTAGTGCGGAATCACGTGCAGCCTCCGCGAACGCCTCTGGTTGCCGGCGCAACGTACGACAACTTCTGCGTCTTCGACCATAGGCCCATCGTTTCAATGACAGCGTAGGTTCTTAGCCAATATTCATGGATGGATACGTCCCACTGCGGCACAAAAGAAACATAATCCCTAAATGCTGCTCCATACTTGTCGCAGTTTTCCGTGCACAAACCCATTGCTCCTTGAGGAAGCGTCACTCATTGCCTTCGTCCTTGTCGCATGGCAGCGTGTATGTCTCGCCATGTGCAATCAACTCAATTGCATATTCCTTTTCGACATTGCTTGTGAATGTTGAACTGCATAAGCACAGAAAAGCATTAAACTTGGAACTATTGTGCTGGGCAAACGAAGATATTCCGCGAGGTTAATTGCTGCACAGGACGAAATCAAATGGAATGCATTGCCCTTGGTTGTAAAGCACCTAACTAAACACCTTAAAAAAGCTTCGCTTCATTTAGACTCCAAATATTCGTTGTATATGTATTTTTTCCACATTTAATCGTTAGTGTTTGCGTGAACTCTATACTATCCTTTTTTATTTTTTCAGCTCTATGTACACATTTTCTTAGGCAAATTTAGATCTTCCATGGATGTCAAATGAACTAGCGTAAGGCACGCTGCTTGAAATCTCTGCAGGTCAACTTGACATAACCCAACCTATAGCTCCCAAAATAATGAAGAAAATGCAAAGCACACGGGAAACAGCAGCTGTAGTTTTATAGAACTGTACAAATTTTAACTCATATTGATTAATTTTGTTATTACTGTTTTATTATGGAACAGGAAATCCATAGTTGCAGTAATCAGAATCGTTACCCCGGGGGAAATCCATTGTCGTTTCTAGCCACGATTTCTGAGCGTATGACATTGGAGCATTTCTCCCTACTTTCTTCGTCAGGAAAGAGCAGAAACTTTGCACCTAAATGTCAAAGGTTTGTCACTTCGTATTTGTATGCGCTGTTTCAGCAGAATGCAAATCCAGTCTCGCGATGGGGTCAATAAGAGCCTTGACACGTACGTGCGTCATTGGAAATATAGAAGAAGAAATCACATGGCCCTGCAGTTGATACGTGACATTTGCGGTTGTCATTTTCGAACGGTCAACGCTCGCTCTACGCGAGCTCAATCAAGAATCCTTTCGTTCAATCACGACCGTAGCTTGCGTAGATTCTATTTACGCGAATACTTCCAGTGAACTTGTAGCTTACAGGAAAAGGATATGGTTACACCGAATATGACAACTGACAAGTACACCAAATATGACAACTGGCAACATTCTAAGGAACCTATCAAATAGGCAACGCATTTCAGCCGGTTATATTGGCTGTGACCTTACTTACTGCGACAGCGCCACTTTCCTACATGGAGACCGTCATGTTGTTTTAATTTTCCGCTTTTAACTCAAGTTACGGGAGAATGGCCAAGAAACTAGCTCGTAAAGGGCTGCTGGTTCCGGCGCGGCGGTAGAAGTGTAATGTAAATAGTTTAGCAAGGATATGATAAGAAGAATTTATTTGAAATACTTATCTGACAACTATAAATTATGCCATTATTGATGAAAATGGTATTTAAATACAGGACATGTTAATTTAACTTGGTTATTTTGTGCACATTTTTTTCTCTATGGTATACTAATGGGTTGTTTGAAATTCGAAATACATGGACAAGCCTTTGCATTATCTTCGCATCCCATGGGTATATGCAAGTTTTATTTTCTTATTGCAAGTATATAGCCTTACTAAACCTTGTGTTAGTGTTTCAAAAAAGGTTTTTCAGCACAAGAAACTGCACGGACGACAAACAAGCACATTTGGATACACGTGTGGGCTCCTATGACGTCCGGTTTGTTTCTTAGGCTGAGAAAGCTGCTTGAACATCAATCAAGACCAACCAGCCCCACTTTCAGTTCGTTGGTTGTCATCTACATCGCTGAAGTTGTTTTTAATAATTGTTTATGTTCAAAGTGGTCCAAAATATTACTATCCTGTAGAAATTATTTATTTGAATATATTCAATTCAGGCAATTATACTGCACCATGTCTAGTAGGGCTTCATTTATGTGTCATCATTTAAAGGTGCCTTGAAGTGACAGCAATAAACTTCTGCAAATTGCGTACTGCAACCATACATACCGCTTAAGATAATTCGCATAGGAGGATGTCCGACAACATGCGCGATGTCTCGGCAGCATGGCACTTCACGTGACCGTTAAATATTTTTACGAAGGGAAAGGCCGATGCTCAAATGTAGGTACAACTGTTTAGATGGGAAAAGTTATAGGCAATCGCTCTATGGCTGGTAAACCACTTCTTCTCCGTCTCCTTTCGCACACAGTCCAGTCCAAATGCACCGTAAGAATATGAAGTTTCCGTAAACTAGTCTTAAAATTCGCCCTTTTTGTAAGTTGATTTCTACTGAGGCCATCGCGGAGTCAAAGTCATCTTGTTTTTTGTGCTTCATGAGGATGAACATTTCTGTACAATTACTGTCACGAGCAAAGTGACGCGGGGATAACACCAAATTTTTGCCGAGGTGCTTTTCGCTTTCCAATTGCAGTGCTGATAGCAAGCAAGCCCTTGGCTGTTGTGAATCGTGTGATGTACTACGTAAAAACTTTTGAGCGTTTTCTTTGCTGCACTGGTGTTGACAGTGTGTGCATCCATGCTATTGACGTTGTTTTCCGCCAATTGCCGCATCCCCTATTTTTGGTGCGTGCCATGTTAGAGGCTAATAAATGAAGGGAAAATCTTCATCATTATTGTCTGCGACTACATTGTGCTGTCTATGCTCTTCGAGCGACATGAACAGCTGGAACCATTCTCGCACTAACCTCTGATGTTTGGTTTGTGACAGCCGTTCATGATTACGTAAACAATAAATAGTGTGCAAGTTGTTAAGGAATGGTCGATGTGTCACTTTTCTTTAATTTTGTGTTATTATTTTTATTTTTATGATTCTGTGGCTCTTCCTCTCGCTCATGTGCTTAGCTAATTGTTTCTAGCCTTCTTTTTTATTTGAACCTTTCTTTGTTGAGTATGACATATTCCCGCTGCCTTGTGCTGCTACTATCCAGAAAATCAATATTCAATCAATGAATGTTATTATGTTTTTATTAAAGCACTCTTCTTTTTCGTGACAATCAAGTATAGAATTGGAAGTACATGAAATCAAAAAATATACAATAAATAGAAGAGGAATGGCAGTGCCCCCATCCCGCGATGACTGTCGACGGCAACGCCATTAGCCTTCAACCAATGTCGCGACGTACTGCAAACGCACGAAAATCCATTCGTCACATGTGTTAGCAACGTGGTTTATTGTATCCCTGTCTCTTGTGGTAAACAGTACACAGGTTGTCCCAACTATCATGCACCAAGACATAAAAGTATGCAAATGTCACGTAGCTGTACAGAACCAAGGATATGTTTGCAATCGCTTGGAGGTACTCAGATTATTTGTTGCATTGCGCCTAAATGCCCAATTAGTGTTAATTTTTCTACTTCCGAAATATCATTATTAGATTAAAAGTGCCAAAGAGGTAATTGTAGAGCAACATGAAATACTCCCGATGCAGCTTTCGGTTTCCCAATACGTGCAGCATAAAAGTGTTTCTCCAAGTGTGAATGAACCCTGCGAATGCACGCAAAGTTCCTCGAGTGGCCAGTCGCGCGGCAAGAAAGGTCAGGCTCAAACGAAAGACATATTTGTGCCGCCCACGTATGCAGGTGTGAGAAGCGCTGGCAAAAACCAGCATATGTGCATGAAGCTTAAGCTCCCGCGTCCCTGCTTCTATGACGATACCGATGCACTTAACATCGTACAGAAGCTGGTACAAGGTCATATGCGGAGGATGAGACCCTGCCGAACTGCGGAAATACTGTACTATCCAAAAAAAAATTAAATCGCACAAGCCGAAGGAACTGGTGATTGATCGTTGTGCAGTTGCTATGTCCTCAAATTTCTATGCCAAATCCAGAGCCCATCTTTTGCAGGTACCTACCGCCTACCAAAATAGTCCTTAATATAGCTTCAGCAGCATCCACTAGCTGAGCCGGTTGCATTGATTACTAACAATCTCTCACTACAAAAGACACACATTGCAATAAAAATGCATTATCGCGGCTATCGAAGGCTTCTCTTAATGACGCTCCCTCTGCTCACGAGTTGCAGTTTCCTTGAAGCGGTGGTACCGATGTTTTACCTTTTTACCTGCTTCATGCCAATAGAGTGTTCTCGAAACGCTGTTAAGATCATCCCAATTGCTTCTTCCTGGTTATCACCGAGTTTTTGGACTTTTGTGCAGTTTCAATTGCCGAAAGGGGCGACCATTTATGATTTCTGCATCCAGTTCTCGGAGTCGATGTACAAATAGCCAAGAACTATCGGTGGGTTCGTGCGTTGTCGCACGGTCGTCAGCAGCGACACCGCAGTTCTAATTGAGGCTGCCAGCTTTGCCTTCACCTTACTGGTTTTGTCTGTTAAGGATCCGTACGTCTGCTACCTTCCTGCAACGTTCTTTTCTCAATGGTGCGAAACCAGCTGATGGCTAGCCGGCAGTGTTTTGTAAAGAAACCGAGAAGCACTTCCTGAAGACGCCCCGTAGCAGTGATGGTAAAGAATCAGCACACTGCCAAAAGGGTTAACTAGACACCGAGGCGTTTATTGGATCAACTATAGCCCAGAAAAGCTACCAGCACTCAAAATGCAACGATAGCGGCGAGCACCATCGTTCATCATTGAACCTAAACTCATGGGTTCAATGATGGTTCAATATCTCCCCGCCCATTTCCGAGTGATTGCTGGTACGTACATCGCGCCCATTGAAAAGGTGCTAGACTATTCGCGACGTGCACGCAATGTGATTAGCCAGGCCTTCTTGTGGTTTAAAAATGACGATACTAATAACAAATTTCAGACTGCAGCCGCCTTTAGTGCCGTAATTCAACTTATTAACAGTGATCATTCACCAAAAGAAGGTCTCCGGCAAAAAGTCACACAAAAGTTATTTCTCGTACATATCATCGCAGAATTCTGCCGCAATTTTAACATACCGTTCCTGACTGTGAATTCTGCCTAAAAATGTGGCTTATTTCACATTTACAGAGTATTCGCCGATGCTGGACTACGTGGCGTAAAAAATATTGGCTGAGGTAAATTACCCGCCAACATTTAAGTTACACATGACACCCCTTGTAACCCCAGGTATCATCTGTTCTCACTGAGTGTTGTTAACGAAGGTGTATTCACTATCAGGCTCCCTAAAGGTACACAGGAATCACAATTGATATGTAAGGCATGATAAACACGATCAGAGAGTGCTCTTGTGTCAATTGCTTATACGAATAAGTCGGGGCCGATAAACCGATATATTGACTACCAGAGTATTATGAATAATAGTTTTGTCTTGACCCATGCATTTTCTTAACCTCCCTTTCGTTCTGTGGGTTGAGACGAAGGTCACATCTCTGATGACATCCCTGACTGCTTTCTTTGCTATTCAACTCACGCTAATACCTCACTATAAGAATTCCGATGAGAAAGAGTAGAGAAAATGTAAAGCTCGTTCCTTCCTGTTTTGTCAGTCCCCCCCCCCCCCCCCCCCCACTTCAAAACGTCATTGAAATAAAACGGAGCTAAATGCGTTTCTTGAGCTTCAAGTGTTGAGATCAACACGCGGAAAAGATGTGCGCACATGGTATTTCTAAAACGTCAGTTTTGACGTGGCTTATACCTACGTCTAAAAGGGTGATCCAGTTCGTGAGCCTAACTACGTCAGTCGTGCCCTCAAAGGTCTTCACGTTTATTTCGTTCTCGACGATTCTTTTGATCTTCCCTACAATAGAATGCCTTGATGACAAGTCATCGGCACCAGTAGGGTGACAATGTCGCCAAAAACAGATTTGCCTTCGTGCAGGCCACGAATGACACGCGCGCTGTCATGAAACAGTTGAAGATTGACTCAGACATGTCACATGCTCTGCTCCGGTGGTTTAATGCTGTCACTGCATTCGAGATATTTCTTGAACTATCCAGTGTTGTTCGGATGGAAGACAAGCAGTGTAGTAAAAAATTAAAATTATCTGATGTTGTACGGACCTAAACCACAATATTATCCTCAGGTACACTGTAATGGAGGGCAGTCTAATAATTTTGACCACCTGTGTTTATTTAACGGGAACCAACTGCCGTGGCCGTTTTCTTTTTATCCCGCCATTTCGCCCTTAGCAGCTCAATGTCGTCCAATAGGCCACCACGGCAGGTGAGTTATATATGAAAAGATCAAAATAATGTAAGAAGTAATAAAATGGTTGAATTCCAAGCACATGTTGGAATCAGTGATATGTGAATCTTTATTTGATGTTTGCAAAAATATATGCAATTCTCCTTCTTATGGTCAATGATGCTAAGCGTTTCACTTCAATGCACGGTCTGGACGCAGTTTTAATCACATTTTTTCTCCACACTCGGCTGCTTCTTTTTCCGACTTTCTTGGATTAACGCTCCTCGCGCTAAGCTTCGTTTTTGTCCGTCTGTCCGTCCATCCATCCGTCGGTCTGTCTGTCGGTTCGCGCGTCCGCTACTCGTCTGTCGGTCCGTGCGTCCGCTACCCGCCTTTCCGTCGTCCACCCGTCTGTCTGTTGGTCCGTGCGTCCGTCCGCCCATCTCTGTCGGTCTCTTCGTCCGTCCACCTGTCTGTCATTCGGTCTGTCGTACTCTCGGTTCGTGCGTCCGTCCACCCGTTGCTGTCGGTATGTCGGTTCGTCCACCCGTCTGTCTGTCGGCCTGGGCCTCCATCCACCCATCTGCCTATCGGTCTGTGCGTCCGCCCGCCCGTCCGTCCGTCCGTCCGTCCGTCTGTCTGTCTGTCTGTGCGTCCGCCCGCCCGTCCGTCCGTCCGTCCGTCCGTCTGTCTGTCTGTCTGTGCGTCCGCCCGCCCGTCCGTCCGTCCGTCCGTCCGTCTGTCTGTCTGTCTGTGCGTCCGCCCGCCCGTCCGTCCGTCCGTCCGTCCGTCTGTCTGTCTGTCTGTGCGTCCGCCCGCCCGTCCGTCCGTCCGTCCGTCCGTCTGTCTGTCTGTCTGTCTGTGCGCCCGCCCGCCCGCCCGCCCGCCCGCCCGCCCGCCCGCCCGCCCGCCCGCCCGCCCGCCCGTCCGTCCGTCCGTCCGTCCGTCCGTCCGTCCGTCCGTCCGTCCGTCCGTCCGTCCGTCCGTCCGTCCGTCCGTCCGTCTGTCTGTCTGTCTGTCTGTCTGTCTGTCTGTCTGCCTGCCTGCCTGCCTGCCTGCCTGCCTGCCTGCCTGCCTGCCTGCCTGCCTGCCTGCCTGCCTGCCTGCCTGCCTGTCTGTCTGTCTGTCTGTCTGTCTGTCTGTCTGTCTGTCTGTCTGTCTGCCTGCCTGTCTGTCTGTCTGTCTGTCTGTCTGTCTGTCTGTCTGTCTGTCTGTCTGTCTGTCTGTCTGTCTGTCTGTCTGTCTGTGTCTGTCTGTCTGTCTGTGTCTTGCCAAACAGACAGCTAGCCAGCCGTTGCCATAGAAGTTTCTCCGCACCGGCACTCATCAATATTTTAGCAGTAACAGATCTTTAATATGGAAAGGCGATTGTAGTTCTCTGCACGTCGCTATGAAAGTGCATTGCCGCATGACAATGTAAGCATCGAATAGCTTCCTTCCTATGGGGCAGAGCAAAGCGCTAGCAGCACGTCAACACAAGAGAAAATAATACCTGCCTGTTAAGTAAGCGCAGAAAAGCTTTTTCAGGGTATACGCATATTTAACTCAAAAATGTTTCCATCTCAGGGCATGGTATTTGTTTTTATCACAGCGAGAACAAATGCATAAAAATGCATTTCAATTTTACCAGCTCAGGGGTCTTGAGGAAAGAAAATAGGGTCCTACGATGTTTTATTATAGCTCACCCCCATTAAAGTCCACACTGCAAGTATTCTACCACAGGCACCCCTAGTCCCCCGTAGGGCGTAGCTGACGCTCAGTTGAACTAAACTAGCTGCATACAGGTGGCTAAGGATCCTTCTTGGGACAGATTTACAGAGGAGTCGGCTTCTCAAAGACACCTGTTTTGTTAACCAGTTTATGTTCTATGAATTATTCTTTGTGCAACATTGTATTCATTCCCCTGTGCTGCAGAATATGAGCACAAATTGAAATGTTCCTCCTTTAGTGGAACGCCTGCCACTTCTTACAATGTATACTACCACTTGTTCCACAGAATACAATCAGCGGCTATTCCGTTGTGCCTTTGCGGTCACGCACACGAGAACGGGGACCACCTTTCCCAAGAATGCGCCCGATAGCATGCTGCAATCGAACACGGAAGGCATAATTATTGTTGCTTGCACCTTAAAAACAAGGACCTGGTTAATGACCAACAATGTAGTTGCATAGAGAAGTTCTTTCCACCTTATAAATGTTAGCACCTTATAAAGCTTAAGAAATACCGCAACCTCATGCTATAAGTAAGCTACTCCATTCA
This sequence comes from Dermacentor andersoni, assembly GCF_023375885.2. Lineage (NCBI taxonomy): Eukaryota > Metazoa > Arthropoda > Arachnida > Ixodida > Ixodidae > Dermacentor > Dermacentor andersoni. Next base: position 128,257,717 of record NC_092823.1, read on the forward strand.
CTGTTACAAAAAAATGAATACTATGGATCGCCAATTTCGTTATGTTATCTGGATATATGAAGTTGCGTTGGTTCACTCGTGCTGCGGTTCTGACTGTCTTTTCGCAATACTTTAACTACTTTAGCTTACTTGCTGATTGGAGCATTTTTATGTTCATTTTTGCATGCTACAGCGTGTTGCACTCGGTTTAGTGGTGTTTTCAGTTTCAGTTTCAGTTTATTTCTTTAATAAGGATACATACATGTTTACATAAGTATACAGAAGGAGGTCCCGGAGCATGTGGCTGAAAGGGGACCTCCTCTCCTCCTCTCCTCCTGAAAGGGGACTCACACTTGGATGTTTCCATGTGTCCGTCTTCTTTGAGAATACTTACTGCGTTTACCACATAAATTGTTTTAATTTCATCCCTGCCTGTAGTAGCCGGTGACCCACTTTGTGCGCACACCTTTATTGCAAACCCATGTTAATAATAAACTTTGACTACAAGATAACATTTCCCTAGCAGCCAAAGCAATTCGCGAAAGCAAGAACAAAGGACGTTTTCGAGGTGAACGTTTTCCTATGAAAAATGTCTGCACCTTTCTCACAAATTCCGTTCATACTTCAGGTACACTCAACTGGTAGCATTCAAGCAATCTAGAGAACTTTGGAAGATCTGTTTATATTCAGCTGGCCTAACTCGGTGCTCGGAACACTCACCTGGTTCAATAAGAGCACTGTGTTTCTGGTTGGAGCGCTAGAAGGTGTACTCACATTCGATCTGCAAAAAGCGCGAGATTCGACAGAATTTCAATAACCGTTCTATATCCACTGCTCTGTGAGCAGCTGAACGTTCCGCTGGGGCAAGCTTTCTTTGGCTACGCATTGCTGCAAGCCAAGCTTGAGAGTGATAGGAAACAGTCGAATGTATCATAAAGCTTTTGGATTGTAAAAACATTTGAGCAGCCTAATAGCGCTAAGCATAACGCAGAAGACGCGATTCTTCAATCACGCTGGCACAACTTACAAATCCTGCAATAAAACTTTGGTTGGGGCTAGTTGGCACATGTTATTTTGAAGGTGAAAAATTCAGCGTAAAACCTAGGAAGACCCACGAAAAGAGGCGAGAGAAGCACTGGAGCTGGCTCCATGGCAATGAAGATGTTGGTTATGCTGTTTCGGTCGATATAAAAGATTTATTGCAGTCAGTGACACAGCGTGAACTTTGTCTTCTGTTATTTCTTGCATTGAGGAAAACGGTGCGATTCCGTTTCAGAATGATGTGGTACTGTCAGTCAGTACTGTCAGTGAGGAATTTCTGAAGTCTTTAAGAATATTACCTTAAGGTAACGTTTATTGTTTTTAATGACCAGGTTTTTTTACAAAGGAATGGCATTTGTATTGGGTCATGTGTTGCTCCAGTTCTCTGTGATATTGTTTTAGCTAGCGCAGACTGGTGTTTAGACTGAGTGTTTAACGAGAGGAATATTTTAAGAGCTTTAAGGTACGTTTATGATTTCGTAGTTTTTTATCTACAATTCATCCAGCCGGGATAAGGTTAATAAGGTCGTAAATGATTTTAAGCAACACGGACAAGGACTTGTTTTACTCACAAGCAACCTCATAATATATTTTGCACTTTTTGGACCTTAGGCTCGAGGTACGCGATAGACATGTGTGTTGGGCTTACCAAGCACGTGCACAAAAGGAGCTCTTGGAGTTCAGGACGGCACATACCGAAGTTGCAAAACGAGGAATTGCGTCCTCTTGCATTGGAATTGGCTCTCGAAAAATTGTGTAGGTAAAAAATTCAGCATAGCTTTGATGATTAGGTGCGCCGACTTTTAGCAGCAGGTTACCCTATGTCAAGTGTTTAATGTCGAAACTTCTTTCAAGATTTCTGACGTTCATATTTTATGAGAAAGTTCTCACGGTCAGTATTCCTGCCAAGTGTTTAAAGAGCAATTTCTTGATGTCCAGAAGACAAGCGATGACATAAAACTGAAAAGAACGTCACCGGTGATTTACCTGTATTGTTCCTCATTTCTATATGCATAACTATGCATGAACAAATAAATGTAGACTAACATGCGCAGTTTTCGTTTTTCGTTTCTTTTAGCTACATGTTAAAGTCATCTTGCTCGAGTTCCTAGCTAATATAGACGATTGAAAGCAATATTGCATGAACATTCAGAAGCTCTACCAAGGGCCAGTGACTTGGAAACGGAACCCCTCGACTAGCCTATCAAGACAGCATGACTATTCGGCCTTCTTGTTTTCATGTATTGCGTGCGTAGGTTCGTCTCCAAACCCGCCAAGTTCTCACCATCAATTATGTTATTGTTTCGCAGTTATATCCGCAACACCTCAAGATTACCAGCCTTCTCTGCCTAAAAGACGATGCTCTGCGGACAAGATCAGTACACCTGCACTTTTCTCTGATCTTCCACGCACGTTCATCCAGATTCCTTTTTCACTTCGTCGCACACACAGCAGGGTAGCATTTAAGTGGTATAAGTTGGCATTCGGTTTTTAATAAAGATCTTTCTCTCAGTGTAAACTTCACCGAAAGAAAGAAAGAACATAGAAGCAATTCAGATGTCCAGCTAAAGGCATTCGAAGACTCTTCTTTGAGTTATTATTATGGAACTGTGAGCGTGCGGGTTTATAACTGAAGAACTAAGGCAGAAGGTAATTCTCACAGCGTCTGGCATAAAGCTTTGCTTCCATACCGTATGCTTACGCCCACGCCAGAACCAAATCTGTAGCTCCCTATGCAAAGGCTTAAATCAACGGTATTGTGAGCACGGCCAAAAGTATCGACTTTTCAATAAATAGCTTCTCTCCTTACTTTTAGTTCGAGATAGCTTCTTTGAGGCTTAGCATCTACCACGCTTCAAGCACAAGCTTCATATGCTGTAACTTGGACTGTAACTTGAGGTAGTTGCTGTGCAAGCCATTGTTTTCAAGAATTGCATAACCACCTGTTCAATTTACATACCGCGTCATTACCAACCCAGAAAAAGAGAATTTTTCATACTGATTGACCAGCTTTCGGAGCCATACACTATCACTAGTGATTTTAATACAATACATTCTGTGGAGACTCCCGGTGCGATGCCAGTGATCGACATATAGAAAGCTTTCTAGTAACCTCTGCTACTTACCTCTTTAATAAAAGAGAGCCCACCTAGCACAATATCCCCACAATTCATATTCTTCCAGAGATTTAACGATTGGCACAGCGGCCGTCCTTCCCTAGATACAATGAAATGTCCTCAAGAAGCGATTTGGGAGTGGCCACAATAGATTAACGCTCAACATTTGAAGCATTTTGTGGCACAATTATTTCTCTCCAATCCGAATCCTGCAGCATGAACTTCATTATATATTTTTACTTCTTCTGATGTATATGTTTATTCTATGTGTTAATGTGTATTTCTAAGCTGTTTTACATTGTCATATTTGTATGTCAATGTACTTTTCGAATGCCCTTTATGTTATGATCCCTGACGGGATTGACGGTACTGCATAGATAAATAAAATAAATAAATACCGCAACATGGCCATCCACACAAGCCCCATCGGCTGAAAGAAGAAGTTTTAAAGATTCAACCTAATTAACACGACATTTTATCAAGGATTTTAGTATTGATGACGCAGTACCGTATTTTATCGCTTTTATTCTCTGTGTAGCTGAAAAATTCATTCCAGGAATAAACGGTATTTGATGTAAAAGACAGGTCTCCTGGCAAAATGAGGGCTGTGGACTGGCGCGACAGAAATAGAAAGCGTGGGGTGTACTGCGTCGCTCCCCAACAGCAGAAAATATCATAAAACTTAAGCTCATTAAATGACAGCGAAGGTAGACGTGCCGACAGGCAAGGAAGGCTAGCTAGGAGAGGTTTATCTCTGGCATAACATCTTAAACACAAGAGTCCGAAGCATGGAATGGCCTATGAAAGCTATAGGGGCAGGAAACCCCTCCATTACCCCTGGTAAATGGACAAAGAAACACATGAGAAAACCAGACCGACGCTCTTGGTGAACACTTAGAGAGTGCCTATAGCTCGATCCAATATTCTCAGAAAAAAAAGAGAAATAAAGAGAACAACTTTATTCGCCAAAGACAGAACTGGCCATGTGACCCGTTAAGTGGCAGATAAGCAGAACCAGCCAACGATGTCTTTGGCGTGTAGGATGGTTGCGCCTGAATGTGGCTGTCGGATGAGGGAAATGGCAAGAACTGAGAGGGAGGAAGAAAGGCCCTACCTCTCCATAGCACGCGAACGAAACTGACGGGTACATTGGAAGAGGAGCAGTGAGGCTCATAGTCGCCCTGATACATACGGGAGAGTATACCAAGATTAGAGAAAGAGCCTGTTTGTAATTGACGGCTGCTCACAGGTGAGACAAGGGTGAAGAGGGGGCTAAAGTCGCCTAAACATGCTATAATATATCGTGATGTCATGGTATTTGGTCAGGCTCTCACTGGGCACATCGGGGTCGGAGGGACCGTCGCTCGGTTGACAAAGCCTCGAGTACTGAAGGAGGCTGCCTCATTGCCCGTGCCCGGATTGCCCGCATGAGCCGTAACCAACATCAATTCGATGGGGTAATGGTCGTTGAAGGGATAGAGTGGAGGAAGGAGACGCAAGGTGGATGAAATCACTCTCTGGTGCAGGAAGTTAGTGACGGCCTGCTTACAGCAGCTGACCACTACACGGATATCGGGATTAAGCATAGCGAGAGCGATGCCTGTGTCTTCTGCTGCTTCTGAACTCGGTGTCGAGATGGTTGCTGAGGTAGCCATTGGCCCCGAGCCGGTCACCGCACAGACTGCAAAACGAGAGTGGCTCAAAAGAGGGGAGATAACAAGGCACATCCGTGTAAAGGACATATGGGCAGCGGTTCAAGAAACCGTGCAGAGTCCGCGTGAGCCCTCCGCCCGACATCGTGGATTCCTGCGAGCATATTCTTAGGGAGTGGTTTGGCAAATATCTTGGCGCCGACCAGAGTTGCAAGGGACGAGTTTCTCGTGTGAGTGGGGCCAGGCTGTATGCTATTAGATCTTGCTATTGAGTGCGGGAGTTGTCCGACGTTGAGGAGGATGTTGAGAACTGAATGTTTATTTACATTATTTACAGAAATAACACAAAGTAATGAACAGTCATAAAGTCATCGACGGCCGGCAGCAAATCGGACGCGGCGGCCCGTGGCAAGAGGAGCGAAAAAAAAAACTCTTCTCCCTGTCTCTAGCTTTTAACCCCTTCGGTCTCTCGGGGTCACGTCATTTTCGGTCAATCATCGAGCCAGTTCACGGGTCATCATTTTTCTCCAATGGTAGGCGCCCGTGCAAGTGCCGTCACATTCGGCCAATGGAGACACTCCAAGGGCTCCATTGTCCGAGGGCTGACGTGCCTCCGGCGTCGCCTTCTCGCCTGGAAGTGCTCAGCTGGAGGAGACGCGTTGTTCTCGAATGGCCTTCCAGAGCCTCAAAACAGCTTTGCTCGGGACCAAGATCAACTACCTGGAACCGTGCCAGCCTCCCGTTATACTTTCGGGAAGAGTCAAACATGGGGGGGGGGGGGGAGACAATAGCGCGACGTGCGGCGCATGAGGTGGGGGTCGCCAACCTGTCTGAAGGCTCAGCTAACATGATAGACGAGCCCCAGCGCAATATAATTGGAATGTGACGGCGATTGGATGGGGTCGGGAAAGTTGAGTAATGCCAAAAAAGCGTCCGTATACAACAATGCCCAGTTTGGCAAGAACACGTCTGACTGTCGTTGTAAGCGCTAAACGGTGTCGCTGCGCTGCTTGATGGGCTTCAATGAGCTCTTCTACCGTGTTAGGAACGCCGAGAGCTGGAGGAGCTGCTGAATTCTGACATAGCGTCCGATTCCAAGTTCCGCCTTGTAGGCCTTGCGGATGACCTAATCCACTCTTCCTTTATATATTTATTTTTTATTTCGCATACTGCAGCCCTTTTAAGGCTATGGCAGGAGGGGGGGATTATACAGTTGTATATCGTACAAAAATGTGTAACGTAAGCAGCACGAGAGAGTGAGAGAACCATAAAAAATAGATGAATGACCGCCAAGTTTAAGCAAGAAATCGTCTAACGGAGAAGAACGAATGGTACTGGGCAACGAGTTCCAATGTTCAATGGTTAAAGGGCAAAACTATATATAAACGCATGAGTTCATGACCGATAGGGTACAATATAAAGATGGTAATACCTCCTAGATGAGGAAGGTTCAGCAAGTCTTATGTGTGTACAAAGGGAAGAAGTGTTTGCTGAGTTGAATCAATGAGTGCGAGAAGTTTAGGGCTTCTATGTTGCGACGGATGCTGCGAGTAGTCAGGTTTAACTCTGAGACTTCAGAAGACGGAGAAAAAGTTGCTATCATATCTACGGTAGATGAACCTCGTAGCCTTTTTCTGAACCATTTCCAACTTCACGGTGTCTGATTTCTTATGTGGATTCCATACCACACAGGCATACCCCTAAAGTGGCCGGATAATTGTTTTGTAAGTATAGAGAGATCGATAATATTTAATGGAAGAGAGGTGGAAAGATCGGCCTGACTGAAGTTCCTGTAGCCTGCTACTCAACGCTGGGGAAATAGTTTGGTGAATAAGATATGGGATATGAAGAGGAAGGAGGGTGGTGGTATGGTGAATATGATGAGGGCAGCACAGCATATTGTTTTGTAAGTAACTACTTTAGTAAATAAAGGAGATATGCGCAAAGTACGCCGTAAGTAGCCCAGATTTTTAAGTGCTTTATTACAAATATATTTGATATGTAATTAGTAAAATACAGACCCAGGTATTTATATTAACTTTTTTTTCATTGCGCAACTATTAGATGATAAGGAAGCGTGGATGAAAACATACGCTTATAAATTAGATGTACATGGTTTTTTTAACAGATATAGTCATTTGCCAGGTTTTGCACCATTAGCAGAAATGATCAAAGGAATCGTTAAGAAGAATATGATCTTTAGGAGAGGTGATAGTTTGATAAAGCACGCAGTCATCTGCGTATAAACGTATAATAACAGGTATGTTAGAAGGTAGATCGTTGATGTAAAGCAAGAAGAGTAATGCCCCGAGGACCGAACCCAGCGCCACATCGGATGTTACATCAACTGCAGAAGTGTTAGTGCCCCTAAAATAAACGCTTTGTGAAAGGCCGGTGAGAAAACTTGCAATCCAGTGAACAAAAAAAGGATTGCTAAATATTGAGTCAAGCTTGCATAAACGTTTGGAGTGAGTAACTGCATCAAAAGCTTTGGAGAGGTCGATAAAGATCAATACAATTTGATAACCTAAATCAAGCGCACTAAGAATGTCGTGACTAAATTCTATCAATTGAGTGGTAGTGCTGTAATCACGACAAAAACGATGTTGAAAGTTAGATAAAATATTGTTATTAACAAAGGAGTCTAAAATATGCCTGTGTAGTATGTGCACCGACATTTTGCACGCTAATAACACGCTAATAATGCTAAGCATAACACAGCCGATCCGATCCATCAATCACGGTGGCGCAAATTGCAAATCCTGCTGTTTCTCTACATATTAGGACACATTCATTAAATACCATTACTTTTAATGCTGCAGTGCTTCGACAATTCGTGTAATCAAAACAACTGCAAGATCGTATTTTCTGTATTTACGTCACGTTGCAATAAAAACCAATATATCGTTCTCCTTGTGTGTTGTATACATGAACTTGAATCCGGAGATAGTACCAATAGTGCATAATTAATGTCGAAATGTTGGTCAAGATATGTTATTTTAATATAATATATAATATATATATTATATATATTATAATATAATATTATATAATATTATATAATATATACAAGATATGTTATATATATATGACATTTTCAATGTCAGCATTCCTGCCGTTATGATGAGTAAACAATTATTACCCTCTTCTTGAACCACATAACATAAAAAACTGGCCAGATATTATTTATAGAAATGTTTTTCCCTGCAAGCGAGAGTTTGAGCTTTGGTGAAGTTTCATATATCAACCAGAACAGAATGGAAGCCGATCTTAACCTTCAAGTTGCAATAATTTATAATATTACAGACTATTACAACACCTACCACCATACTCGGTCGACCCTCTATGACCAGCTGCGACTAATGTGGCGTACATGCACAGTAGTCTTTCCATAATGGCCACGCTACAGATACGCGTGGCGACAACTGCAGCTACGCGTGGCGACACAACAGCTGCAGCTTTCTCTCTTTATTTCTTTATTATTCTTCCGCGCACTTTCTTCTAGAGCCCTTTTTTACTTTGTCGCAAGCACTACAGAGTAGCATTTAATCGATATACGTTGGGTAAATATTTCGCTTTTAATAAAGACCCTTCTTTTAATCTATACTTCATCGAAAGCAAAGAGCAGAACCAACACGTGGCGCATACGTCCAGTCAAAGAGCGTAAGAACAATACTGAGTTGTTAATATCAAACTATGATCGTGTGTCCTTAATGAAAGAAATAAACCAAAACGTAATTCTGACAGCTTCAGGCATAAAGCTTTGCTTCCATACAATCTGCTTACGTCCACGCCAGAACCAAACGTGTAGCTCCCAATGCAAAGCCGCATATAAGCGGTAATGAGAACACTGCCAAAATACCTGCCTTTCCATAAATACCTTATGTCCTTTTTAGTTGAAGATAGCTTCTCTTAGGCTTAGTATCCACCAGGCTTCAGGCGCAGCTTTCTCTGTTGTAACTTCAACTTGTCGGGCGTACGTTGCACTAAAAGATAAGGGCTGGCAATGTGCAAGCACTAGGCTACCCATTTAGCTTCAGTGCTGACGTAAAATAATTGTAGGCAGGATATCATTGCATGCTGTTCGTCTCCGGAAATTTGACGTACAATAATGACGAGAGTGCCCGCTTGCTTGTATGACTGAGTGCGGTTCATCAATTTCTGCTGCGTGCAACCAGTTTACCTCACGCCACATTTGCATTGCTAATCGTTTGCGCTATGATCCCAGCGCACCTTCCAAAGCAAGTTCAATTTTCTTGCCAATTCTTCACCATGAGCCATAAAATATATAGATACTGATACGTTTAGTGAAATGTCCGGTATGGTTGTTTTCTAAGCGCACGCGCATCGAAAACAAGCTTTCTGTGCCAGGATGTCCAACTATATTTCACAAAGAGTTGTCAGCTTCGGGGCTACCACACTATTTTAAGACGGGAAACCCCTTTGTTCTGAGGCAAACTGTGTATCACTTAAGCAAGAAGCCTAAGGCCAACGAACCAGCTTCATGTTTTGTTACTTCTAATTACGCGTAGCCAACAGAAAATAAGGGCACAAGCTATGGTCGGTGAGTGTTTACACGGGGTTCTGCTTCGGAGATGGAGAATGTGGGTTCGTTCTATTCACAGCTGCAAAGGGCGCATTTCAATGGCGGCAAAATGCGAAAACACTCTTGTACTTAGTTTAGCAACACGCTAAAGAAATCCAGGCGGTCAAAATAAGTTCAGAGCTATCCCCTAGTGAAGCAAGGTGTGAGACTGGGCAAGTAGTTATTCTATTACGACGTGCACAACGCAGTCGACAGACAAAGAGGGAAAAAGTAGCGATGAGGACAGGCGCTAACTTCCAACTCAACATTCATACAACGAACACACATATATGCTCTCGCACACGTACAAAAACTACTCTCCGCTGCGCCGACTCATATCCCGAGAGTTGATATGAGACAGTAAGCCGTCATCAATCAATCAAGCAATCCATAAAGACAGGGAAAGCACAACGAATATTTGCCCTTTTAAAGCGGGCTTGGTTATATCCTACAAAACCACCTTTTTTAAATTTTGCTGTCGTACAGTACTTCCCTTTATGACAAATTTAATCTCCAATGGGTAAGCCAAGCCAGCACCAAAACTAGTTTAAATATGGCGCCAGATTTTTCTCCTGCCTATAAAAATTTGCATGCCATCGTAGCGATTTGACAAAACTCGTACTTTAAAAGAGCTGGACATTTGCAAAAGCGCATTTTTTTCTCTATTGCTGTAACAGTTCAAAGGTCTGCCTATTATGTGTTTCGAATACTCAACGAACTTTATTGCTGTCATTGACAGAAGCGCGCTTGTTTGCATATTAGCGATATTGTATATCAGTTTTCAAATTCTCAATGCGTTTCATATATAAAAAGCTCGGCAGGTGTTACACTGTTGTAACAGAAAAAGGCGAAATCCAACCATACATTTCGCAATAGATGGAGTGATACAATCAGGGTGAGAATTCCTTTGGAAACATATTGGTAATGCATTGTCATGCAGTCTGTGCTAGACATCTTGCAAGACAACGAGCCGCAATGGGAACTCCACGTGTGGCACTAAGGCCATCTCCTCACAAAGGCGCAGCGGCACGCGCTTCTTCCGCAGTGGCGTACTCGCGCGGCCGTCCTCGCGAGCCGCTAGAGCGTGCACGCTCCTCCATCGCTCGCCGCCCACAACCGCCGCCGCCGCACCGACTGTGTCGCCTATGCGCAGGGCGCACGCACTCGCCTCTCTGCGCAACAACGCCTGGTGCTAAACAATCACAAAACTTAAAATTCACCAGGCACTTAAGACTGCTTACGTGCCGGAATGCGAAAGCACTATGCCATTTGTCGACCTCGGAGCGTCATTAACGCGCTCACTTTATGCACTCATGACGTGGCGCCACCTCCTCCACACCGTCACGTCCACCCAATGACGCACGCATAGTCAGCGAGAAGGCTGCGGCGTGGCGTGTGCAATTGGGCACGCACTAGGCGCAACTGTAGTAAGCCGGAACACTGGAGCAGCCGTGGCTTCTGGAAAACGTGCTGGTCTCGCACCCTGGAGTACCGAATTCGATTCCCACCTAGGCGTAAATGCACAAAATTTTCTTCTGAATGTCACTAAGTTACTTTGTTTGCAAGAACTCGCAGAGAAATGGGATGTCGATCCGAGCATTCCTGACGTGTTTTTACTCTTTGCGGTGTCGGCCATGTTTCGCCGCGGCGCAGTTTCGCCACGGCACCGCCAACACAGACACCTAAGGCTCTCGCATTAAAACGTACCGGGTTCTATTTCAATGCTAGCAAGGCAGGGATGCCTCGTCTCTAATCACACGCGCCCATTGTGCGCAAACCAGATTTGAACACTCTATCAAGAACTGGGTGAATCCGCTTTCACGAGGGCAAGCCCCAAGATATTGCTCGTGTCTCGCTGAATCACTCAAAAGCAATCTAAATAAAAATGCTACAGCAGCTTCTAGGATTGATTCTTTAATGCGATGCTGTGTAAATAATGCTGAACATATAGTTTTCGGTGATATTTAAGCAGGATCGTTTGCAATCTCATACGTGATTTAGGGGAAAACTGTTCTTGCTCCCAAAAATGACCTGATTACTGGAACTTGGGAAAGCTTTGATTTGAGATTTTCAGCGAATTTTTCTAATACGCCTAATGCATCTACTGAGCTGAATTAGTTACGTTACCTTTAAAAGTTTCATTTATGACAAGATAGTTATATTGGCAAATAATCCTCATAATAGAATGTGGATGTTGTAGAACTTATTTAGAAACAAATTGCAATATGAATATCATTTTAGCTGATTGAAAAGCAGAAACAGCGATTGTTTCTAAGATATTTTAGCGTTCTAATACCATCAGCTATTTTTTAATCTTCTTGCTGAATGTACACACCAGATTAATATGAATGTTCTCAATCTCAACACGTATCATTGCTTTGAAATACAACTTGATATAGGTAATGAAGAATGTAACTAGTAAGCACCTGAAAACACTAACACATCTTTATTCAGAGAAAGATGGGAAATTAAAAAGAAATTTGACGAGCCGAATGTGCCTACCATCCTCCTTAATTGAAGCAAAAATAATATGACAAAAGGAGAAGAAAGTTGTAGATGAACTTCAGAATAGTGGCTAGCCGGGCTTCTGGGTACGAACACAAAAGAAGAGGCACATGACACAGGCGCTCAGACAGACTATTAAACATAGCTGCGAGTTAAACACCCCCACATGATCGAATTATTCTTGACCCCACGGCATTAAGGTCGTCGTTCTTATATTGTCGGCCCACCTATTCACCGGCGACGACCTCATGATCAGATCGTCATCCTTATTGTGCTTTCCGCCCACCTGCTCAGCGTCACAGTGATTGTGGGAAGAAAAACAAATTTTTCGCGTATCATCGCCACTGGGATTCCAACAGCCCTGTGTGGTGTGCCTTTTTTTTTGTGTCCCGTTATTTGCGCTGCTTGCTAAAGAAAACTTGCAAAGCCACCTTGCCACCAAGGAAGAGTTAAGATAATAATATAAATTATGGGGTTTTACGTTCCAGATACAACGATCTGATTATAAGGCACGCCGTAATGGGGTACTCAGGATTTATTTTGACAACATGGGGTTCTTTAACGTGTATTTAATTTAAGTACACAGATGTTTTTGCATTTCGCCCCGATCGTAAAGCGGCTGCCGTGGCCCGGATTCGATCCGCGACGTTGTGCTCAGCTGCGCAACACCAAATCCACTAAGCAACCACGGTGAATCGTTTTCGGTAAATCTTCCTGAATTTTCCATTAGATAGTAAAAAGAAATAAATTTCAAAAATGTGCTTTTACTCAAAAGAAGAAATGAAGCAGTGAGTGAAGCTAAAAAGCCTTTAAGATGACCACAGCTACCTAAACAGTGTATCATCCAGGGATTCTTCAATATAACGACTGTGCGATCTCAAGAAAAGCACCGATGTTTTCCTGCTAGACGCTTCAAACAGCTACACCACAGCAGTCTCAATAAGAAGGTGGTGACAAGGCTACAGGTGCCTTTCGTTAGCGATGTTAGTATTTCGAAAAGTCTATGATACTTTCAGAGGTAACCGCTACAGTGGATCAGTATATCGTCGGTAAACTACTGAGCACGAGACTTCGCGTTCAATTCTCAGCCGCACACGCTGCATTCCGACGGGGGCAGCAAGCAAAAAGGCTAGACTATTAAACATAGCTGCATGTTAAACACCCTCCCCCCCCACATGATCGAATTATTCTCGACCACGCGATGTTAAGGTCGTTGTTCTTATACTGTCGGCCCACCTGTTCACCGGCGACGACCTCATGGTGAGATCGTCGTCCTTATTTTGCCTTCGGTCCATCTGCTCAGCATCACAGTTGTGGGAAGAAAACCAAATGTTTCGCATATCATCGCCACTGGGAATTCAACACGTGTCCCCGAGGCAATGTGCAGATGACAGCAGGGCGCTATATTCTGGAGCTTCGGCAGTAGATGGTATCCAGATCCATGCCACAGCGACGAGTCCCTCTACATAACTAATAGGGACCTCGAAGTCCATCTTTTTGCTGTCTGCATGCGGCAATGCTATTTCGGGAGCCGAAAACACGTTATGAACTGGACATCGCCTACAGCTAATTCGCGTGGTCTACTTGCGCAGCACAGAGACCATACGGAGGGTGGCATTTGTGCGTTTCGGAGTCCACAAAATGTGACGTTGTGGCTGTCATGGAGGAAGTTGCTGCATGGTAAAGGAGATTTAGTGGCTATGATGTTGGGCTGCTGAGCACCAAGTCGCGGGATCAAATCCCGGACACGGTGGCTGCATTTGGATGGGGGCTAAATGCGAAAACGATCAGGCGGAGTTCCACACTACCGCGTGCCTCGTAATGAGAAAGTGGTTTCGGCACGTTAAACTCCATAATATTTTAAAGAATAATTGAAATGATATCGGTGTATGAGGTGTAAGCCGGCTGCTCTCGCAGTAAACGACTTGTAAAAATTCTGAAGTTTGCTCAATTCCTAAGCTTATATGAAATAAAATAAAGATCAACAAGGCATGCAAATTTTGGCCACTGTGATAATCAGTGTAAGCAAAGTATTGTTTGGTCCTACGCTCACGTAAAGCTTATGCTCACGTAAAATTATTTAGCATTTTACCTGCACAACACAGCGTTTCCATTCTCTAATAGCGCAAGCTCTCCTAAGCGAATAGTGGCAATCAGATTTTTGCAATTATAAAGCGCCTTTAGTCACTTTCGCGCATTGCTAAGTGACAATTAAGCATTCAGTCACCTCAATGTGCTAGATGCCACAGCCGAAGAAGACTCCCCGAGGTCATAGGTAACATCGAACCATTGAAATCTCCAGCGTACTATTATCGTTTTTTGTTTTCCCAAGGTACCGCCAAACCCCTCTCTCCTTCGTAGCTTTCAGAGTGCGTTCCCAAGTGGAGGAGATTGATCAATGTACATTTAGACACAGTGGCGCATTTCGAAGCATCAATGCGCGTTTCAATAGCATCAAAGTGCTGTCTGTCCCAAGCTAAGAGTAGCAAAGCTAATGCTAGGCACACGTTAGAAGTCTGCGCATGCGACCTAATGGTAAGAGCATAGTACTGTGGCACTCGAAGACCGTCGTTTGAATAGAGCCACAGGGAAAGTAATATTTTATTTGAATGAATATTGTACAGACTCAAGTAAGCATCGCAGCCGACTTGAGAGCCCAAAATTAAAAAAAGAACACTTTCCATCGGAAAAGCAATCACGTTCGGTGCCTGGATGTCCCGTACGCGCATCGGCGAATTCGCGCACTGTGTAGTTGCTTGTGCCGCTACTAGACGGTGCGAATTACCCACCGCAGTGGCTTAGAAGCTATGGTGTTGCGCTGCTAAGCACGGGGTCGCGGGATCGAATCCCTGCCGCGGCGGCCACGTCACGATGGGGGTGACATGAAGAACGTCCGTTTCCTGCGCATTAGGGGCATGTTAAAGGCACCATGGTAGTCAAAATTTATCTTGAGCCCCTATTACGGCGTGCCTCATAGTCAAGTCGGGGTTATCACACGTAAAACCTAAGAGTTCAATTCAATTCAGATGGTGAGGGTTTCCCGTTGACCTGTTTGTAGCGTCCAAACTATTCTATTCAACACTCTATAGTAGCGTGACCTTCAGTGACCAGCCCTACTGTGTGTAATCTGTACTGTGGGCTACTTCATTCTTTAGATTTGTCTTGTTAATCTTCCTTTTCTCTTTCCTCCCCTCCTTCCTATCTTCCATTTCTGTGTTGCTGTCACCTCCCTTCTGAAGAGTACGCAGGCGTTGTGCCCCTTCCGGTGGCAGTTGCCAGCCTGTTCTTCGCTTTCCCTTTCCTGTTAATTGTATGTATGTGTTCAAAACAAATAATAATGCAATGGTACAACGGGTAGCTGGGGTGTGCCCAAGTAACCGGCTGTGCAGGCACCATTTTCGCCTAACGGTTCGGTCCTCTATAAGGGCCGCACATCATCAAAACTGTGAATAAAAAGTGCGGCCCTTACACAAGATTATACGGTACTTGCGCTTTGCCCCCCTCACAGAAAGTACTTGGCGGGAGCCTAGCGAGCGACCAACCAATGACAAACCTCAGAGAAGTAGGAAAAATGATTTCCTTATTATGTGTGCTCACAAATGTGACTCACATGCGACTATAGCTTGATTTGTAGTAGCCATTCTTTCTTAATACAAGGTGTTCTTAGCTGACATAACACAATGTTGGCCTATCTGCGACCTCATTGTATTGTAACCACTTGCAGAGAAAAACAGTCGGGTAGGTGAACTGTTTAGGTCGTATATATTTATTAAAATTTTATGGAATGATAGATCTCCACGCTGAGAACAGGTAGCAATAGACAGCAACTAAGGTATGTTAAAAAAATCGAAGTTACTCATCTCACGATGACAATCGCAGGTAACTCGCTTAGCATTGAATCAGTATAGCGACACAATATATAGCCACCGTCAAAAAGTGTTATGGATGAGGCGCGTGCTACAGCGGGATTCCACTTTCGTGCTTCTCTAAGAACACTCGGCGCCTTCTAGCGCCGCTGTCGCAAAGCGTATGGGTGACCTCCAGAATGCATAGCGCGCCGGTGTTTGCGAACGACGATAAACGCCTCATGCGTAACCAGGCTCTTCACTCGCGCTTCTTTATGGATGGTGGGGGTGGTGGTCGTTGTGATTTTGCAGCAGGCGGGGTTAGCCCGACAACACTCCACCACGCTTTATGGACACGCCATGCCATCTACTGGCACTCCCGAGAAGTCCGCGCGTGACCTCCGAGAAGAAAACCGTGGCGCTCCAGTGCCTACAAACGCTCATGATTGCCCTTCGCATGTCACGCACTTAGTGGCGCATACTCAGAGACCCTAGTTGGCGAGAGGTTCATTGAAGAGCGACACCTACCCAGTGCATCCATGGCGCCGCTGCGTTGGGGTGAACGGCGTTTATGGAAAGCGAGACACATCTGGTGCATTTGTAGCGCAGCCTCCTGATCCGATGGGTTGTTGTGATCGAGGAACCATTGTGGCGTAGGTTCGATTCCGGTCTGCATGGAATAAATTTCAGGGATTTTTTTTTCATTACAGAGAAGCACATTCTCTGTTACACACACCTAGTAACTCAAGTTGGCATCAAAGACGTTCACTAAAGAGCGGCACACACCTACAGGCGCATACTGAGTGGTCAAAGTTAGCACCAAAAAGGGTTCACTGAAGACTAACAAAGATCTAGTGGCACATAACCAGTAAACAAAGACGACGCCACAGTTTCATTGAAGAGCAATAGCTACCCAGTCACGCATATACAGTGATCCATGACGGCGCGAAATAGGTTCTTTGAAGAGCGCCACCTAAGTACACATTGCCTCATACTCAGGGACCCAAATTGATCCAGTGGTTGGTTTCGGATCCTGCTGCCTCAGCACAGCAGCCCGATGCGCTACCCATTCGGCCATGCATTATCCAGTTACTCAGGTAGGCGCGAACACAACTAGATACAAACTAACATACACACAAACACACATGCATAGCTAGCCCCCAGAAATTGCGTGAAGTACACTAAGAATGAAAATGCATTAAACCGAGTATAACTAGCCATCAACGGTGCGAAATGTTCCACTGTCTCCTTCTCTCGCAGGCGACCACTGCACATAACCTGTGCCATGAGGTTCTCTGGGCTCGTTACGTCCCCCCCCCCCCCCCCCCCCTTCCTTCCTGTGGCGGGATTTCCAGCCGGTACAGTACGCTGTACCATACAGTAGACGTACGTACTCCATTCTGGAGCTTCTAACTCTATTTCTTCATAGCCTGAGAATTTACAGGCAAATGACTTTTTTTCAAGCTGCCCATTTCTCCTGCCGACACTTCTGCAGCCTGTAGCGCCCAAGTTGTCGAGGATTCCACCGCAACTACAATGGGCCCTGGCCCACCGTCAGTGTACGAACAGACCGTTGCAGCGTTCGAGCACGCCTCCACGAGCACTGTCATCGTATAACGGCATCGCTTTCGCCTACACGTCCCACAGACAGGCGAGTCAATCAAAGAATGCATAACTGCTTTGCGAGAGCTTGCTGTACCCTGCAGCTTACATACTATCGAAGACTCGTTGCGTGATCAATTTTTGGAAGCCGCCTCTTCTCAACACCTACGCGAGTGTCTTTTTTTAAAATGTTTCTTCACTTTGAAGAGTTTTCTCTCGTATCGGTCGGGCATGTTTCTACAAAAAGCACTGCACGTCAATGGAAATTTAGTTAACCACCATTACAATGGCATAATTGTTTTCAGAGGGGACAACACTCAGTAACACGTCATGATTTGCATTCCCCGCGTACTTTGCACGCCTACAACCATCCGCAGCTGACCGGCGACTCTCCGACATCATACACGGCCCTCTCTAGTGCGTCCGGAGCTCACGAGCAAATTCCGCGCTACTGCCACCTGCCCGACCATCCTGAGAAGTCGGATATCGCGCGCAGTTGGTGGCCCCATTATTTTCGCCGTGGTTCCGCCCAGCATCGCGCCTCTTATTCGCATTCTCCGGCGCAATATCTAAGCTCTTTGTTTTCTAGATGCCTTGGATATTTTCTTCCCGTGTGCAACCAGCGGTGTACTTGTTCTCCAGCTGTTAGAAGAGCCGCGGGCCATTCACCTGACCAAGCAGTAGTTTTAACTGTTGGTGTTCTTTCTCAGGTTAGCTTGCCTCGTACAGGAGTATCTCGACTGATACCATGTAGATTTCTTCTGGACTCAGGCTAAACGGTTATGATCCTTACTTAGAGTATGTTCAAGCAGCTCCGCAAAAAAGTTCTACCTGTCGATCCCTCAAGTGAAGCTAGTAGATTATTTCAAAAATCAACTAATGCTGGGATGCTTCTCGTCGGAGGTTATGGTTAAGAACTGCATCTCTACGTCGCTCAGCAAGGTTCTGCTTGGTGTCGATGCTATCAAAGCACTAGACCTTCACGTCGCAGGGTCCACCCTGCGCTGCCTCGAGACTTCAGCAACGCCAGGAAGCGCTGAAAATCCACATTCTGCACAGGATTCACAGGTTTTGGCACTATCAAGTTTTCCTCATTCACTGTCCTCAGAATCTGCATCACTTTTCAACCGAGAGCTCGGCCTGGCCAAAGCAATCTTTCATCATGTTGTGTTATAGTCCGGAGTTTCAACTCTGGCGTCGAAACTACGACGGCTCACTCTTGCACTGAGACCTCAAGCTTCAGAACTACTCCCTTATCTTGAAAAATTACATGACATCAACACGATTAAAGCATCAAAGTGGGTGCCACCCATTGTCGTTATCAAAAATAAAAAAAGATATTGGTTCCGCGTTGATCTTTGTAAACAGAAAAAAGCGATTTTCGCGGAAGCCTTTCCTTTTCCTCACACTGCGAAGCCACTGCACATTCTCGTAGGAGCCACGTACTACTCGAAGTTAGACCTTGCATCGGCATACCTTCAGGAGCTGCTGCAACCTGAAAGGTGCTACTTGACTTCTTTCACCTCTCAACAAGGACTCTATTAGTTCAAACGATTGTACATTGGATTAGCCAGCTCCTGCAGCTTTTCAGGAGATCATGCACCATATCCTCAAGGGCTGCGCCGAAGCGTTCTTTTATATAGACGACGTCATCGTGTTTGGCAAAAGTAAGGAAGGGCCTCTCGCACAGCTTGCAGCTGTTTTGTCTAAAATCAAAGCTGCTGGCCTCAATCTGAACGACAAATGTGAATTCTGCGTGCAAGAGCTATTTTTGGGGGGCGACAAATGTAACAGATCAGGGTATCTTGCAGCTTCCAGCAAAGGTAGGTGCTATCGTGAACACTCCTGCACCGAAAGACACTGCAACATTGCGTTCCTTTCTTTGACTGGTAGAATAGTATGTAGCATTTGTGCCATGTCTTGCTAACATACTGAAACTAAAGCGAATACTACTCTGGAGAGACCAACATTTTCTTCGGAGTAACACTGTGCACGCTAGCTTCTACAAGGCAAATTTCTACTGTCCTTCAGCCAAGGGCTTCAAATGCTCCACTCCACTCTACCTGTTGTTGTCTCTACAGACCCTTGTCTCTGTGGCCTTGGTGCTCTTCTCCAACAAATTGACGTATATATCTGCGCACCATAACTTTCGCTTGTTTCACCCTATCTCCAGCGGAACATAAATATTTGTTATGTGAATGCGAGGCACTTGCATGTGTCGGTGCATGCGAACGTTAACACATATACCTTCGGGGGTGCCCTTTCACACTACGTACGGAACACCGAGCTCTTGCACTTCTGCTGTCATCACAAGCATCTGGAAGACATCATCTTGCAGTTGTCTTCCAACGTCTTCTGCGCTATAACTACACTTTGGAGTACCAAAAGGGTTCATCAAGCTAAGTCGTAGATATCCTACACCATATTCCTATTTCATCTCTCTAAGAGGATGCTACATATGACGAGGTTCTGTCGTTGCTGGAACAGCAACTGGAACAAGCAGTTAGCGAGGGTAGTGTAATGAAGCATGTCAAGGGTTTCATACTACCATTGTGGCCTGCACACAAATTACTATCTTTTGAACTTCAGCCTTCTTCCGGGTGCGCGAAGAGCTTTTCATCATCGGCAACTTGCGTTTGTGAGGAGAATGACTGGTCATCTCCATATCTGTCACGCCATAAGTGAATAAACGGCTCATGAGGCTCATCCTGGAACTGTCCGAACGAGGACGTGCCTCCGTGAATGCTTTTGATGGCCGGGCATGGACAAACAAGTCGTGAACGCAATTAGCAGCTGCGTCGTATGCCGAACTGTTGATTAGGGTGTGAGGACAGCTCCCGTTCCATTAAAAATGTACCTCTACCAGAGGACCCATGGCCTCTGCTATTCATGTAGTTGCTATTCTTATAATTGGACCCTTGAAGATGGCTCCACAAAACTACAGATATGCCATCACTCTTCTTTTTCAGCTTTTTGTCTTCGCACGAGAGCATATCCCGGCGAGATTGTTTGCGACAACCGGCCCCACTTCACAGCCAGAGAGTTCATGAATATGCTTGGGGGACACGTCATTCTTATAAAACACTTTTCAGTCTCCTATCATAAAGCGAACGAACTCATCGAAAGATTCAACCATATCTAAAGTAATTTCCTGCCAGTTGCCGTAGTAGAGAAGCACTCTTTGCATCAAGATACAACACAATATCATGGTACCGGTAGCACGGTGTATACCGCTGCACGCTGCCTCAGGAATCGCCCCAGCCATACCGTCACACGGAAGACTGCCCCGAACACGTCTTGACATTGCAGGACTGCCGTCGCCAACATTCTTTGATGACTTTGCTGCTGAACTTCAACGCCTCCGTGAGCGGGGCGCTGGAGGGACTCCACCGCAATGTTATTGTTGTACTGGCTACACATATAAGTTTAATCACTGTCGAAGCAGTTAGGTGTCTGTCTATTTAGGTGAAAATTATTGTTTATATGATAGCGTCGCATTAATTTTTTCTTTGCACGTTTTCACATGAACAAGTGGATAAATTAATTTCAGTATCACAGAGCCTCAATTAAGATTTTTATGAAGCCAAATTACCCCAGACAGCGCAGCTGCGACCTGAATAGAACCCTTCAAATAAACTACTACCAACAAGAACATTTATCAAGGCGGTTTAGTCAAGCAAGTTCCGAACTGTGGCACTACACCTCGCTATACTAGAATCTGCGCTGGGGAATGACGTTGTGGAATAAGACACTGGTAAAGGCATCAGTTATCTCGTTATTATCCTGTGAGCGTTAGGGGCACTTTAGAGAAAGTTTATTTCTATGATTGGATTGATTGGATTGAATAACTTTAATGAAAGGTCCTGCGAGCTACGGGACGCAAGGTCCCATAGAGCGGGCTACTTGCACGTTTGGACCGGGAGTTGTAACTCCCTGGCCGCATCGTGGGCTCGCTGGACGGCTCAGAGCTGCTCCGCCGGGTCCGTGCTACGTAATGCTTCTTGTAGCCTGGCGGAGTCTTGATCCTTGTTTGCGTGGGTCCGACCACACGGCCAGAGCAAGTGATGTACGTCTAGTGTGCTATGGCAATTTTCGCAATGTGATGTTTTGTATAGGTCAGTCATGTAGTGATGTAGTCTGTTCTGCGTGGGGTACGTGTTTGTTTGAAGCATTCTGAACGTGAGGGCTTGAGGCCTGGTGAGCTTATTGTGAGGTGTGCTGTATATTCTGCGGTCTAGATAAAACTGCTTTGTTATCTCGTTATATGTGGAGGGAGGTTCACGATTCTCGCTGGGATGGTCATGACCAGAATCGGTGGCGTCGCGGAGGGTTAGGTCTCGCGCGCTCCTGTGAGCCATCTCATTGAGATTGCGAGGGGCGTCCTCGATATCTCCGAGGTGTGCCGGGAACCAGCAGATGGTGTGATGCTGCAGCGGTGCGGATCTATTAATTATTTGTAGAGCTTGGCTTGCAATTGCGCCTTTCTGAAAGGCTTTGACGGCCGAGCGTGAACCGCTGTAGACGTGGGTGGTGGTCGGGTCTGTGAGCGCGAGTGCGATGGCGACCTGTTCTGCTACTTCGGACTTGTGGGTCTTGACTGTGAGAGCGTTTGTGACTTGACCCTGCTTATTGATCGTGGTGGCAACGAAAGCCTTCCTGGTCGGGTACTGTGCCGCGTCTACGAAACAGGCTAAGATCTTCTTATCACGTATTTCGCGCAGGATAAACGATCCGCGTGCCAGCCTTCTGGGTTGATGGTGCGCGGGATTCATGTTCCGCGGGAGTGGGCGAACCGTGTAGGAGTTGCGTGTGTCCGTCTATTATTTCTATGAAAGACGATACGAACACTGAATCACAATGACCGCATAATTTCACCAGGACGGTAAGTGTCGCAGAAAATTCGGCGTTGGTGTTGGCGCCGTCGGCAATGTCAGTATAAGAAAAATAATTCCGAAGCGCGCATTCCAATCCACGCAGGCCCCTTGCGTTGTGCAGAGACGTTACTGAACTAACTGACTTTCTCAAAGTCAAATGCATCAGAAAATTCATAAAACACGACTTACATACTACCTAAAGGCATGATAGTGTCGGATTGTAATTTGAATAGACGAGAAAACATAACTCTGTTACGCGGAAACACAAACACCATTTTGCTTCTTTAGGGGGGTATAAACCATTGATGGGTCACTACTTGCTACCTCTGCCTTACGTGGGTATGAGCCATTGGACAAGGCAACACCGCCGTGGCTATGTCGCCTGACGCTCCGTTCTTTGTGCAGGTGCTTTTTGGGATCCTTTTTTTTTTTTTTGCTGCGGCCTGTGGGATCAACGCTTACCATCGTCGCGATCCTGCGTACAACGTGCCTACGGTGGTAGTTTCTGCAGACGTTTGCGATCATTCAACAGGGATCAAAACTGCGTATCCACTGCACATGCATACATCCTACGGCGCAGCTAGTTCGAGCACATTGACGTCAACTGGAGACCACATCACAGTCCGGCTGGCCGCTATAAAGGACGTTTTGACTCGTCGCTCTTCAGTGGACACGGCAACACCGCCGTGGCTATGTCGCCTGACACTCCGCTTTTTGTGCAGGTTGCTGACAGAAAATACGGCTTTCATAGTAATTATCCTTGCATATTGGTGTTGCCATGTCCACACACGCTTGTAAATTGCGCGAGTGATTGTTTCTCAGTAGCACGCCTACTTCTAGAACTATCAGGAGAGGTCGAAGAGAATCCTGAGCCTCTTCAGAATATGGTGAAAGAGATGCGAAACACGCAGAAAGAAATCTTTTCTAAAATTTCTGAAATTCAGGTAAAGCAGTTAACCTCAGGGACAGTCATTTCGGTTGTCCAGAAACGACTGGAAACAATCGAACTTAAACTACAGTGCGTAGAAAACGCCAACACCCGACTTGTTACTGTTGAAGTTTGTGTGAGAAATCTTGATCAATTGCTTCAGATGTCAGAACGAATAGACGACCTCGAAAATTGTTCGAAGCGCAATAACTCTATTATAGTTAGAGGAATAGAAGAGGCCAGACTTGAAATTGAGAAAATACTGCTGCGGAAGGTTGACGATGACGATGTGTTTGAAAACATTTTAAAACAAAAACTTAACTCTATCGAAAGAATTCATCGGTTGGGCAAGAAGGTCCCAGGAACAAGTCGACCAGTGATACTCCGAGTAGCGGACTTCAGGGATACATCTAAAATATTTAAAGAATGCTCAACATTAAAGGGAACCCCGTTCTGCGTGCAAAACGATTTTTCTAAAAGAGTTGCTACTGCGCGGAAACACTTGTGGAAGTCGACAGCTGAGGAGAGGAAAACCTGAGCCAAGGTGACATGGGCTTTTGACAACAAAAAGTTAACAATGTGCTCTACGCCTGGGATGAGGTTAACAGCCGCCGATACGCGCACCCAGCTCTTGCGGCCGCGCTTCGTTCGGCTTCGGGTGCCGACTGACTCGACCAAAATCAATCTGCATGCTTTAAGATCATTAACCTGAATGCAAGGAGCATACTTAACAAACAAGGTAGCCTAGAAAGCATTGTAATAGAGCACGATACAGATGCAATTGTAATAACAGAAGCATGGCTGAACCCGGATGTGACTGATGTCGAAGTAACGCCCCTCGGTATTCCATAATAAGAAAGAATCGCAGCACTAGAGGGGATGGGGTAGCTATACTTCTGAAAAACGGCATTCCTTTTACGGTACCTAATGATCCAAGCAATCTCGAAACAGTCTGGAATAAAACTACCTTGAATGACCGTAATTTGGAATCGGCCAACTACCCTGTAGAAGCACTAGAAAACTTGGAAGCCTTTATGAATTTCCACGTGCATCCAGATGACAACATATGCCTTGCGGACGATTTTAATTTGGCTGGAATTGATTGGGCGTCGAATTCTTCAGGAGGAACCGAATTACGGAGTTGTGATAAGTTATTGAATATTCCATTTAATGATAACCTGACTCAAATTGTGTCTGGCTTCACAAGAATGGGCGCGGAAACTTCAACGCTTTTCGATTTTGGTTTTGTTTCAAATCGCCAATGTTTTTTTTATTATGAGCTGTAACATCGAGGATGATATTTCGGACCATAAAATGGTAGCGACGTCTTTACATTTGCTCTTCGCAAACTCTTCCATGCATCAAAAATACCGTATTTGAATTTTACATTAGCCGATGATGTATCTATTTTAGATTACCTTGAAGTCTCGTTAGGTAAGTTCCTAGGTCGTGTCCACTCTGGCGCAAGCGTGGACGAGTTATGGAACTTCTTTTTAAACATGGTCGAGCACTGTGTGGAAAGCTTTGTCCCAAAACGTTTAAAAACTAAACGAAAAAATTCCTGGATAACCAGAGAGATAATTTATGCAGCAAGAAACCTAACACAGAAGCGAAAGGAGTCTTCAAAGAATTTCCGGCCAATTGACAAAGGTGCATTTCTAGTATGAGTCGCGAAATAAAAGGGCTAATCAAAGAATCTAAAAATAGGTTCTATAAAGTCACATTACAATCGTTTCTAAAAAATGCCCCCGGAAAGTTTGGCGATATATTAACCCCCCAGCTGCTTCTCGTCCTCATGAAACTGGAGATAGTACTCTAAAGAAGGCACAGGATTTCAATTCTTCCTTCTCGTCAGTCTTCACACGCGATAACGGCTTCCTGCCCGATTTTACAGATGAATCTGAAAGGCCGCCTTTTCAAGGTATAAAAATTGACGAACAGGGTGCATTTAACCTCTTACGCCACATGAATACTAAGAAAAGTACGGTGCCTGACGGAATTCCTAATGAATTTTTACAAAGGTACGCAGAGTTGGTTTCTAAATTTCTAACTGTAATTTTTCAGACATCTATTAACCAATGTTCCTTCCCAGCGCATGGAACCATGCTAAAGTTATCACAATTCATAAAAGTGGCAGCAAATCAGACGTTAAAAATTATAGGCCGATCTCCCTCTCTAGCACTTGTTCGAAACTACTTGAACATATAATATCTAAGCAACTATCGGTCTACCTTGACAACTACCATATCCTAAACAAATGCCAACACGGGTTCTGTCAGGGACCCTCTACAGTGACTCAACTAATAGAGACTGTTGCTGATCTCGCATATACAATAAATAACCTAGGCCAAACAGATTTTCTTAGAACTGCCCAAGGCTTTCGATAAGGTGTCGCACCCAAAGTTGCTATTAAAAATTTAAACTATATTCAAAAACCCTCGCTTATCTCAATGGTTTTCGTCCTACCTAAGCCATAAAGACCAATTTGTCGCATGTGAGGGATACCGGTCTTCCTTTTCGCCTGTAGAGTCTGGAGTACCCCAGGGAAATGTACTGAGCCCCCTGGTATTTTTATTATTTATCAATTACATGCCGCACGACATTACAGTTCCCATCAGACTCTTGGCAGATAATTGCGTATTATAACTTCATCATCATCAGCCTGGTTACGCCCACTGCAGGACAAAAGCCTTTCCCATACTTCTCCAACTACCCCGGTCATGTACTAATTGTGGCCATGTTGTACCTGCAAACTTCTTAATCTCATCCACCCACCTAACTTTCTGCCGCCCCTGCTACGCTTCCCTTCCCTTGGAATCCAGTCCATAACCCTTAATGACCATCGGTTATCTTCCCTCCTCATTACTTGTCCTGCCCATGCCAATTTCTTTTTCTTGATTTCAACTAAGATGTCATTAACTCGCGTTTCTTTCCTCCCCCAATCTGCTATTTTCTTATCCCTTAACGTTACACCTATCATTCTTCTTTCCATAGCTCGTTGCGCCGTCCTCAATTTAAGTAGAACCCTTTTCGTAACACTCAAGGTTTCTGCCCCGTGCGTGAGTACTGGTAAGACACAGCTGTTATACACAGCTGTATTATATAACCGTATCGAATCACCTGCAGATCAGATGGATTTAAATTCAAATTTGCAAAAGGTAAAAACTTGGTGTGACAGCTGGCAAATGGTTTTGAACTCTGACAAAACAGTTTACATGTCTATCACTATAAAACGAAGTATTATTGATTACGCTTATACCATTGAAGGTGTCGCGTTAAAAAGAGTGTGAACATTTAAATACTTGGGTTTAAAGCTTACCTCGGATTTCTGTTAAAATGAACACGTTGATTACGCATCTACCAAAGCCCAGAAAGCCTTGTGGTCGCTTAGAATAAATCTGTTTAATGCTATCCCTGAAGTAAAATGCCTGGCATATAAAACGTTGATTCGACCAGTTATGGAGTATGCGAAAATTGTGTGGGACCCATACACTTCATCTAATCAGTCTAAGCTGTATAAAATTGAGTGGCTTGCTGCACTGTTTATTTTTAACAAATATCGTCGTTCCCACTCTTACCCAGTTATGTGAACTTGATGAACTTCCCTCTCTAGAGTCTAGAACTGAGTATGACCGTTTGAAGTTTGTTTTTCTTATTATTCATGCTCATGTTAAAATTGATAAATATGACAATTTTCACTTATCTCCTAGTAACTATTTTCGTCACCGCCACAGTATGTATATCCCTCCTCCTACTACTCGCAACGATTGTTTTAAATACAGCTTCTTTCCGAGAGCAATAAAGCAATGAAATCTATTATCAGACTCAATAGTAAGGACGTCATCTTTACGCGACTTTCTTGAAAATGTCAAAAGCACATGTGTACGCATACCATCACTTGGCCAAATGGTTATGCTGTACACGTGGGTCTTGTATTATATGCTGTATTTGCCATGGTGCTACTATAAGTGCATTCCCCAAAATGTACTTTATTTTCTTTATCGTGTAAATATATATTTGCTTGTATTGTGACCTTCCACTCCTGTAATAACCCAAAGTTGGGCTGACAGCATCAATAAATGAAATGAAATAAATGAATTGCTCTGCTCGCACTGGCGCCGGGATCGGCCCACCATTGTTTTCTATCGGGCCCCGTGTCCCAGGATATCCGGTGTCGGTGTCAACAGGACCAGATAACTTTACAAATTTCGACTCTCCAAGCGTCCTCCCAATTTTTTTCAAGAGATAAGCATTATTTGGGAACTTCGGCCGCTTTTTGGCATGTTTGTTTGTATCTATGCTTCTTAACACCGCGACTTGGGCCACTTGGTATGCGCCTTTGAATCTGTGTCGTGGCAAACAACTTGGAGCAACGCGTATGTGCCATTGGGTATGTGCCACTTTGTGTGTGCCCATTTTCGGTCAGTCGCCAGGAATTGGTATATATCACACTCTTCAAAAATTGACGTTTCTTGTGTGCGGGCGGAACTGAATCGGCGTCACACAAGTTCCTCAAGAAAAGCAGACCGACGCTACGGCGCGCGGCTGTGCGAATGCGCGCCTGTATTGGCGGTTCTGTGTACTTATTACTATTATTAATAAGTCATTTGATCTGACAACAGGTCGCTTATCGTTGATGGCAGAGTTTAATTGTTGTCTGCCTAGCTTTTCGGTTTCTTTTTTTTTTCGCACATTGCAGTGTGGTGATTCACATATTGGTATGGCAGTTTTCCCGTTTCTAAGCTTTGTAGTTCAATGATGTTAGTGATATTTACTAGTATACCCCTTTTCCCAGTTACGGCTAAGCCGCGCACGACTGAGCGCGGTAGGGTCCAACCCTCATGTACTCGGCTACGTGGTGTTGCAACACACCAAACGCCTGCTGGCGAAGATGCCCCTGCGGGGCTTGACGAATGTCGACATTGCGCTGGCCTCAGTGTTGGAGCCTGTAAACAAGACCGTAAGCAGCGTGGCGACACGATTCTCTGCGACGTTTTCTTTCGTTCTTGAGATTAGGTGCCGTTCTGGACACCCGTACGTGCTTCCAGCTTGTGTGAGTTCCCGACACGTTTTCTAGACTCCCGCTTCATTTCCGAACAAACTTCGCATGTGGACTACAGTGTCATTCCTGCTGAAGTTCCTTCTGACCGCCATGACCATGGTTTGGAAATCGTTCCCGTTTCGCATATTAACGCATTCGTTCGGCGTTTCCTGTCAGTTTAAGTTGTGGCTGAGCTGACTGCTCCCACGCGCGGGGGTGGCATTGGTCTGAGCGCTACGTGTTCAATTCATGTTCTCATCTCTCCATGGTTATCATCACTACATCGCGCCGTAAAAGTGGGTGGAACGCCTTCTGAAAAAGAAAAGAACTGCGGCCTAACCGTGAGCTTACCTGCGTGTGGGCGCATCTGGTGTGCGTGTGGTGTGCGTGTGGTGTGCGTGTGGGCGCGTGTGTGTAGAATATCCCAATGGTCATGCTAAATGCTTCTCTCATAGATACGCTTCTGTCCGCTGTCATTCTGCTTTCAGCGGACATAACTGGTACCTACTTCATAGGGGTGCCAGAATAATGAAATTTTCAAGTCGAATGCAATACAAATATTCGACAGAAACGACCGTGTATGTCTAATCGAGTATGAAATATTTTATCATTTCTAAAGTGACATTAGATACAAAGCTTAGGTCCCTTTCATAAAAGGGGATAACAGGCCTATAAACATTCACACATGTATGTAACACCGTTCCCCTTTATGCACCCAAATATTGTGGGGCCTTGTAAATCATAAACAACTGGTTTGAATTATCTGAGGAATCACGGCTATGATGCGAATAAAAGGAACAACTTGTTACCACATGCAGGTACAGTGCCCGTACGAGTGTTGTGTTCGCTGTAGGAGCGAAGTGTTCTACTGCAGTCCCCAGCATTGCTTATAGGAATGGAAAATTATACTACCGTTAAAATAATAAATCGGGACAAATTCGAATATAGGTTCTCTAAAAGCGAACCATCCTTAAAAACTGACTGGAAGGTATTCACCAGAAGTTACCTGCCCCACGCGCTCGCTCACACATTGGTGCCTTCAGGCGACAACTATAGTTAGAAATAGGTTTGGGGATGTTGTTTGTTCGTCGTAATGCACGTAACATAGCGCATAGCAACATAGCGCAAGGACGAGGGACCAGTCAAGTCAGGACAAGCGGTTTCAACAAAGATTTTATTGCGGATCCTGAGCATATATATATATGTGCCGATCCGGTTACGCAGAGAAGACGAAGGTACACTGCCGTGTGCACACTATGTCAAGAATTCATACTTTTTTTAAAGCCACTGACGGCCAGTTGACGCAATCACATCCTGCCCGCGTGACCTCGGTAGCTTCTATGATTTCCGTGGTTAAGCTATTGCGATGGCGATACACGACAAAGTCTGACCAAAAAGAGGACGGCAAGGTGGGTGCGCGTCACATTTTTTTACAATGATCTCCCAGTTGGCCGTCTGTAGCAATTGTGCTCTCCCAGACGCACACGCAGACGGAGAGAAATAGCTTGAATGCCTGACGTAGTCAGTACGTGGCAGTGTACCTTCACTCTCTCTGCGGATTTGGAATGGGTGTATAAATATGCTCAGGATCCGCAAAAAAATCTCTCTTGAAAAGCACTTGTCCTCTTTCACCCAAAGCTATCCTGCACCAGCATCATTCGGAAGAATCTTCACGTCCATCTTTCTCTCTCCCTCCGGGCACCAATAATTGTTTCTATCGTTTAAATAATAAAAGCAACGTATACTCGAGAACTTCAAATAATGAACATGAATTAGCCAAGACTATTCAATTTTTACTCCACATGTCGAATATTCGCACATCCTATGGTATCTACGATTTCCTTCTGTTGAAAACAACATATGGGGTTAATGTTCAACACTTTACAGAGAAGCAAGAACAGATTAGTACTTATGAAGCTGACGTCAGAGCGGAAAGTTATTTTTCTTGAAGAGTAACTGTGACGTTTACGAGCTCGAACGTCAAATCACTCTAGTACACATGTGTGATCTTATTTGTGCAGTCGATTTGCGCCGGAGAAAAAACCTCCTGGGCTGTGACGTGTGAGTATTGTTTACGGAGATGCGTAAGCCCTTCAGGATGCTGACGGCTTCAAGGTGCTTAGGAACCTTTTGAAAGCCGCTTCTCCTTCTCTTTTTCATCAACCGCTGTATCTTTATTTTGTTAATTCAGGTGAACTTCACATGAATTGCCATGAAGTAAAAAGCGTCACTGGAAAAGTTCAAGAGACGCTCTGTACATACGCATGCGCTGAAGGTTACTCCTAAACGAAAGTGCTACCTGAAAAAGCATTTGTCGGCCGCAGAGTGATCTTATAGACCCAAGCTCAGACACTAAATCATGAAAAGCGGTAACGCAGAGACGCTACAAAGCACTGGACCAGGATTTTAAAGCGAAGCCTTTCTCGATGGGTTTCGCGCTTCATCATTGGGGAGAGCAATGCTCCATCCGCTTTATTAATAGAAGCAGTTGGCTGTGAACGGTGGATGATAAAGGTCGCATAGAATCCAGTGGAAGACATCGCTACATATTCACGGCTCTGATTTAACCCAGTTCAAAATATTCTTCTGAAGGCTCGTTGTACGCACTGCGGCGTTTATGTCTCACTGTTCTTCTGGTTCAGACTTACAAATTCTTCGTGACCGCTCATGTGTCACGACGTATTCAAATAGGCGGTGTCTCAATCGCACCGTGTCTGAGCGACTGACTCCTCGTAGAAACAGAAACTGATCACGAAGCCATAGTTTTGGAAAGCGCAAAGAGGGGGGGAAAATTGAGCGACGTACGCAAGACAGATGCTCTTCGAAGTCCACGCAGTCGAGCTAGTTGCCGCAATCCACTGCGACTAGCTCAATCACAGCGATCATTAAGTGATCAATAAGGCCATGCTTTTCTGAAGTGTAGGTCGCGGGAAGCGACTGCAATCCCCGAAGCACGTCGTAACCGGCCGGTTTCGACTCGATATATTGTAATATAAGCGAATTTACCATGCGAAATAAACAGGCTTTAAGTATTGCAAACTCCCCTGCTCTCAATTAGAATGTGCGCAATGTACCCGTTGCGTTAGCCTTACTGTGATGGAATGATGCGGTAATAAAGATTGTCGTAAGCAACATTCGCCATCTACGCCCCGTCACGACGACCCCTTAGTCGTCGTTTCCCTGTCTTCCCTCATAAGCGCGGAGACCGTGTGTTACAGGACTGAACCTCAATAAAATAAAATAAAAACTGTCACCAACTTCACGCACCCCATTCATTGCAACATATCTGAAATCGAAGGAATGTCTGAACTTGAATGTGCGCTACAACTCTTTACTCGTCACCTAGCTGCAGTAGCTATAATTGGCCGTATTTATTACTAAATAAAGAAAACGAGCAGCCTGCTCTGCAACCTTCTAAATGAGCGACGGCCAGCAGACGTCGATGTGGGAGGGGAGTAAACGAGTGGGAGCTAGGATATATAAAAAGGACCTATTTGCAGCTACACGTGTGCCACTCTTGACAAAAGAACGATAATCACAACTCGTCTTGCGTGACAAGCTACTGCACATGTCGCATGGCACCTCGCCCCCCCTCCCCACTGCTGGTACAGCATGCCCCAGATGGTCGATAACGTCGCGAACCATTTTGTCAACGACTTCGCGTACGCAACGTACCAGCCGGACACAAAAGAGCGTGAGCGCTGTTGGCCGGCCTCCCGTGAGCCCACTGAGATCTGCCATGCTATGCGTGACACGCCCGTCCGGGACGCACTGTTGCTTTTTTCTTCACGTCGTATTGGCTTTGTTTTCCTCATGTCTTCATCGTACTAAGCCGCAAGTGTGCCACTGGATCCTCGCCATTTTATACGCAACCACAGCATTCGATGCCTGTATACAACATTTAGATTCGAACGAAACCTTCAATTTACGGGATAATATTTTTAGTTGAGAGTCGGCGATTGTGTGTATGGTTCTTATCTTATCGCGCTGTCTTTCCCATTTTGGAATCTCACCAACAACGCCAGCTTTTTTGTTTGTCTTTACTGAAGAACGCGTCCACAGATCGGCGCCGCCTCAGGAACTAGGGCCGTTTAGGTGTGGCCGGAAATCTGTAGTGATATCCGCACCTGCACTCACTGCAAAATGTTCCCGAAGCAAGCACGACTACACCAGTGCGATCCTGCATTGCGGCAATACTATGTGCCTAAGGGATCGACGTTGGGCTAGTTGGTTCATCATGTGCGGGTGTGAAATTTCGGAACAATTTTCTGGCAGCCCAGCCACTAATTGGAGTGCCGAGTACCAGGCTCGTAGCCAACGCCGCTATAAGGAAAACAGCAAGATAAAAAAATTCATTATAGCAATGTGATAACCACGGCTTTCCATCGCTCCTAAACGGGTGCGCAGTGAACACGATTTGAGCTGAAGGTGAGCGTTATACGCTTCGAATTACCTCTGCGAAACGGGTCTCGCCTATTTCCGCGGCCGTTGATAATTAGAGAGCGGTCACGAGAACTAACAAGGCTAATCTGCTGCACAGCCAATATTGAAAGACTGAATTTTTTTGCCCATAAGATCACAGAACACTCATTGGTAGAAGAAATGAAATGTCACCAGGTTAGCTATTTGTTGTCCTAAGAATAGTTTAATGAATAATACGAAACATTTCTTCCGCTTTGAACAAAAGTGAGATATATCGAAAACGGTTCTAAGCGCTTCCTAATAATGCTAATCTGATTGATGTTATAGCTTGTCATATGAGTTTAATGTTACATTCAAAATGTTCTTGTCTGCTATAATTATCGCTTGTATAGAGACATGTATTGGTATAATTTTGTTATAATAGCGCCTACTTAGATTTGTGTGCTTTTTTTATCGTTTGCGTTTGAGTATCACTGTTTGCCAAAGTACAAGGTCTGTGCGGGCTGTGAGAAACCGTGAAGCAGGCAAGCTTTTTTCTCTCACAACCTGGAACATCTATGTAAGCATTGAAACATATATGTGGTAAAGTCAGTGAAATTTAAAGTGCTCTGAGCTGCAAAAAAAATACTATGGGGAGTAAATAAACGGTGCCGGCAAAAGAAAATTGGTGGTTAGAAAAACTGCCGACAGTCCTGGCTTGTGTGACCCAAAGAAGTATCGTCGACAGAAAAGCCGCATTTGAAAATTTAAATTTTCATCATGAAAAGCTCATCTGTTGTTTGTAACTGCTCCGGACAACAATAAACCAGCAGTGGTAATAGAAAGCGTTTAGTCGGCGAGGCTTGATCAGAAAAAAGAAAAGCTGCCATTCCTCAAGAATAAATTCACATTTTAAATGTGCGGCTCATCAAAAATTGAGCGCTTCAAAACAAGGAGCGCAAATATTCACGAAATCCCGAGAAACACGCATTAACTGAGTAGCAACTGATGTGAGCCGAACAATTTTAAATAAAAGCAAAAAAGACGATGTTTCAGATGGTCTTTCAAAGTGCCAAAGTGGTCTTTCAGTGTCTTTGTGCGCTGAGGTCGGTAACCTCAGCACAGAATGCGTGATGACGTTGAATATCCCGAAAGGGGTTTAACATTAAACAGGTCAATAAACACTAATAACGAAAGACATATACATTTTCCCAGAGCCGTGCTTCCCTCTCGATGCATTCTTCTTCAAATTAAAGGCAAGAAGAAATTCTCAGAACGGCCCTTTTAAATGTTTTGTCGTCTGCAGCGCACGGACGCGCGCATGCGAATACCGCCAAACCGATGGCATCTGAATGCTCTTTACAATGACTCGCGAGTTATTTTCAAATGCATTCACTCTATGTTCAAACAACCTTTAGAGGCGTCCTGAACCACCCTTCCGGCTTTGCAAAAAGACACAGTCCGCGGACAGCGTGTTCGCTGCTGGGAACATCTCAGCCAACCTTTGCAGTCGTGCGCGGTGCGCCGAGGTCGCGAGCGGAACGCGAAGTCAACCCTTCTCAGAAACGCTCTCTCGTCAACAAAATCCTGCTCCTTGCTCTTTTCTGGACGCTTTATTCCAGAATATAGCAGATTCCGATACGCGGCTGTTTTGGACAATATCTGACGTCAATCAATAAGGGTGTTTGGATCAGTGAACTTGTTCCTACTGCTATTCTGCTTCGAATTTTGATCATAATTACATACTTCCGGAGGAAAGCGAGTATCGTCTCCTCATGCTCGGTCACGGCAACGGCCGCCCACATAGGAATTCAACTTTGGCCACCCTGCTTATCTGTGCGGTAGCTGTCGCGTCTCGCTGATTTCAACTAATTTTGAACGCCCACAAGCCCGAACCACGCGAATGTTAAAGTCAGGCCAAACCCACACTTGCCAGCGCGCGCCAACTCCTGGGCGCTACTGGTTAGACGCCTTGGCAGACTTGGCGCTTCAAAATGCGCAAGTTGGATGTGGCTTCTATCGGTCGGCCAAGCTGGTGATAGACAAAGAGTGCGTGCGCGTGTGTTTGCTGTTAGACTTTTCGATAAACAGATGTTGCTCTTTCTGGAATAAACTGGTGACAGAAACAAAACATACAAATAAACGTGCATTTTCATCATTTTATGATAATAATAATAATAATAATAATAATAATAATAAGAATACCTTTATTTGTGTCACATGTAGGGTACATGACACTGGAGGACGGTAGTAAAAGCTGTCACAAATGACAGCTTGACAAAGCTATGCAGAGAGGCTTAATTGGACAGAGATGCGCAATTTTTCAAGTTAAGTGCTGCTATTAAATGTGACGGTTACGGCTGTGAGGAGAGTGTGCCATCAGAGAAATAAGGTTACCATAAGGAATTACTCTGTGTTATGCAGTACTTTCCCATAGAAAGTTGACGGACAAGTAGGTCAGTCATAAACTGTAGTTAATGAATATTAGAGGCCTGCAGAAACTGAACACTCAGATGATTTTTTCTTTGTCTTGGGTAATATACAGCATCTAGGGGACCGTAACAATGACACGTATATTACGCACTATCCCATTCCAAGCAATTTAATATCACATGATTTTGATCAACGGTTCCTGATTTGAAGATTCTTGCCAGCGGGTCCGGATAATCTTTGAGTGACGTAAATGATGAGCACCCGACGTCACGGCGTTCATGTGAATCACCAAAGCTTTGACGACAACGAACTCGTCTATCAGCTGCTCTATTGAAAACGTGCGCGCATGTTCGTCGACGCGGGAACTAGGTAGGAGACGCTGACCTGCGTCTCCTGGGAATGTTTCGACAAAGGCATGTGCAGCCGCTGTGAATGTGCGTCATCAGATCTTAAACGTCACACCATTCTTACAGCGAAGCTGTATACCTCTACCATCCAAGGAAATTTTCGTGTCGTTGGCGTGGTAAGCACAAAACTCCCCACACGTGGGCCGATCCCGAGATAGTGCAATGCCGGGCGAACCCGCGGCGGAGGTGAAGCAAGCGTTAGGCACTCCCCGTACGTGGGCCAATCCCGAAGAATAGTGCAATACTGGCCCGACCCGCGGCGGAGAAGAAGCAGGCGTTAAGCACTCCCCATACGTGGACCGATCGCGAAGATGGTGCAATGCCGGGCCGACCAGCGACGGCGGTACAGTTCGCCATTAAGGGGCGCACATACACAGCTTCGCTGGTGATCCCTCTCCGCAGAGTGGAAGGGCACTGAGCTTTTCTCTCAGGGATCACTTTTTCATGATCGCTATCACGACGAGCCTTGATAAGGGTGTTAAACTTCATTTCTAGACGTCAAAATTGAAATGCATTTCCTTTTAGCCATTTGCTGCAAGTCATACTTCGTGAAAGCTTCCCTCGTAGGCACACAAAGTTCATGCTATATTCAATTAAAGCTCAAAACTGGTGTCTGCACTCCTTCATGACCCCCGTTAAATCGTGCCTCACGAACCAAAGAACACAATAAAATTAATGGAATTGGTGTTGCTACTGCAGCTTACTTCAGCACTACATTAGCGGCTGCATTAAATAAATATCACTACAGTATTCTGATAGCATCACGAAGCACAAAAGTTTCCACATCACGCGCACACGACTTCCACGGTGATATTTTACTTGGTTGTGGTAGTGTCCACACGGGCGTCGTGACACGTGGGTGTCTAGTGGGGCTGGATGCAGGCCTGTTCGAAGGAGTGCCCATCATTAGGTGATGCTACCCCGCACCTCCACCAGGGTCGCCCGTCACAAAGCACTGGGGCTTTATTGCGGCAAGTAGCAGTACCACGTTGTGCTCGAGAAGGATGTGAAGGATGCAGGCCAGCACAAAAGAACATCTTTTTCTTTTATTTTTCGTGCTCGTACTCTTGAGTAGCCGGGTCGTCGTCTTTGTCGTCGTCAAGGTGTAGCTGGCACAAATAGTGACGCGGCAATATCAATGTTGGTGCATTTTGTGCTTTCTGGGACTGTCGAAGGGCTGTGACCTTCGACAATATTGCGAAAGCTCCCTATAAGAAACTTCATGGGTTATAGGCTCGTATTGGTGCATAACAATTCTTGAGATTTATCATCCGAAAACAGGCATGCCGTCATGGCAGACTCACAGGGGCGTAGCCAGGGGGGGGGGGGGGGGGCTTATGGGGCTTCAGCCCCCCCCCCGAAATTTTTTCGGGCTGTCCATGGACCGCCAACCAAAGCGACCCCCGGCGCCGGAAATCACTCTGGATTTTGTCTAGCATGCCTTTTGGCGCTCGAAAAGACATCTGACCGCGAAGATTGCGAACTCGGGCTGGATTTCGTGGCCACGCCCATACACCGGGAGTCACATAACGCCAAGCAGTCCCATCCGAGCACAAAGTTTCAAGGGCGCTTTGATGGTGAGCGGGCTCGCCGCGGAATCTTACTGAGGCCACGGAATCTATGGTGCGCATGGATATCAATTGCGAAACTTTATGGGTATAAATCTCATAAGCTCTTGATGTTAAAGGTGCAGTGACATTTCCAAAATTATGCTTTAGATTTTCAATTGCCGAACTTTGTGGGTTTA
This sequence comes from Dermacentor andersoni, assembly GCF_023375885.2. Lineage (NCBI taxonomy): Eukaryota > Metazoa > Arthropoda > Arachnida > Ixodida > Ixodidae > Dermacentor > Dermacentor andersoni. Next base: position 128,294,874 of record NC_092823.1, read on the forward strand.
ATGTTGTTATAAACATTTGAGGCCAAAGGTTCATTGACTTTTCTAAAGTCTTACATCGGAACATACAATGAGACAAGCCAAATCAAAGCAGTGGCAGACGAGTTGACAAAGCACGCAGTGAGGTCCAATGAGACGAAGCGTTGGGGTGGTTCATTTGTGCCGTCATGTCACATAAAAAAATATCAACATTTTTTTTAACCTACGCCAGGACATCCATGTCAAGACACTAAAGCCAGCCGAAGTAACTACGTTCTTATTTATTTTTTCTACTTTGACTTTTATTCGCGAGGTCACATTGAGCCGCTTCAATATTTTTTTTTATTGTCGCTACCCTACCCGCGGGCTGCCAGAGCCAGCCAGAGCACATACGTTTTTCTCGTATGACCCCGACCACCGCGCGGTGCACTACGGTGCGCGTTCGGTTTGCTCTGGCCGAGTGGATTTTCACCTGACAGAGTTTTGGACGCTTTCTGGCTAGCAGATGAGAAAAAAAAAAAATGGTCGCTCGCCGCCATCACTGTGGGGAATCGAAGGATTGCACCGCGTTCATTGAGCGGAACCTTTCCGGAAAGTCTTGTTTCGCCGGTGAAGGATACGGAGCAGTATGCGTATGGTTCTCAGTGGACCAAGCGTCTAATGTTTTCTTCGGCATTCCTTCCGTAGCCCCATTAGGTGCCCGAAGTAGGCATTCGATTCTGACCAACATACTTTCCTATGCGTTTCTCTTTTTTTTTTCATTTCGGTGCCTCCGCCCCACAGAAAAAAAAATACATTGTTGCGGCGCAGCGAATTGTCGCATGGTGAAAGTTCGATTTTGATACTTCTTTCGCGGAAAGTAATTGGCGACGGGACGCTTCAGTTGCCGGATACGTTTATTGTATTATTGCGAGAACAATTATATGGACACTCCAGCCGCATTCCGACCGTCACCGTCGCCCTCATGTTTCGTATAAAGTCCAAGGGTAATAACATCGTGACCACGCGCTGCATGCTGTATGTGCGAGTAAAAGCGTAGGAGGGGAGCTGGAATGGGTGAGCCGACGATGGTGGCTCAGTTTTGTGTGCGCAAAGAAGAAAAGCGGGGAGCAAGCGCGCAGCCTTCCGTCGCGCGCAATACGTCGGGGAGAGTGGATGTAATGGGGGCGGAATCTAGGATTCTGTGAATCTATGATTGTGCAACATCTTTATTTGCCTTGTTTGAGGCATTATACACAGTTACTTTTTCTTACATACACAGACTCATTGGAGACTTATACTTAAATATCTTGTTGCGAGGTTTTGTGTATACATGCAGTGAGCTTTGTTTCCAGTGACACTTTTTTGTCCTTTATCAAGCCGTATTTTCGCATTTGTATATCCCATTGTATCTTTGCATTTCTAATATACGAGGGCGAGTCAAATGAAAGTGAGCCTACTCTAACCGCGCAATAATGGTTCGGTTCATTATCTGCGAGGCATGCGCGTAGGAGAACGGCATGTCTCATTTACAAAAGTGACACGCAGGTGTGAAGATAAATGTTCTTTAAGGCTCTCATACACTGGGTTGAATATGGTTGCGTCACATAATGGACACTTCGAAAATTGAACAGCTCGGTGTCGCGAAGTTTTTGACAGCTGAAGTTGTTTCCAAAACAGAAATTAATCGCCGTATGGCTGCCTTGTACGTTGAACACTGTATTTCATTGACCACTGTGAAGCGTTGGAGCAAACGGTTCAAAGGACGTTGCAAAAACATTCCAAGACCGGGCCAAAACCGTCGTGCAATCACCCCCCACACAATTTCAAAGGTTCATGAGCTGATGAAACAAGAACGGAGGATAAACATCGATGAACTGGCAGACCGTCTGAACATCAGTCACGGTTCGGTTCACGCCATAATTCATGAGCTTCTCGGTTATCGGCTGTTTGGCGCGCAATGGATCCCCAAGATATTGATCCATCGCGAGAAGCGAAGTTTCGCGCTGCCTTGACTCATCTGATCGGGTATCACAATGAGGATGAGGACTTCTTGTTTGAAATTGTGATGGGGGCAAACCTTTGTGCCACTACTACGAGCCTGAAACACGATGGCAAAGCTTACAGTGGAAACGTTCGAATTTACCACGCCCAGAGAACGCAAAGGCCATCATTTCCGCTGGAAAGGTGTTGTTGACTTTTTTTTCGACTGTCAGGGTCCATTACTGATAGAATTTGCTAAATCTTGAGAGGCTATCGATTGTTTCCGATATTGTGAAATGCCAGAACGGCAGCGTGTCGCAATCAAGAACGAACAACGTAGAAAATTGACGAATGGGGTCATCTTGTTCCACGACAATGCCTGTCCCCACGTCGCTTATGTGGTTAATACAAAACTGGCAAAGTTCAAGTGGGAAACGCTGCAATATCCGCCATACAGCTCAGACCTGTCACCTTGCGACTTCTACATTTTGGGGCAACCGAAAAAACAGCTCAAGGGAACCAGATACAGACTTTTTTAAGCAGCAACCCAAGGCGTTTTATCAGACGCGACTAGTTAGTCAATAGGACAAATGTTTAAATTCTCATGAAGACTACTTTTAAATAAAATACCCCGTTGTTGGCTCACATTCATTTGACTTGCCCTCGTATATCTTGCAGAACTCCTGCTTTTTATACGTGCTCTCTGTCGCGACTATAACTTCAGTGCAATTACTCACGACACACGACAGGGGACAGCTACTCCTGCGTAATACATCGGAACAAACGATAGCGTTATTGAGATTTTTCACTAGCCATTGCATACATACAAGAATGTAAGCACAGTTCTTGAATGATAAAGTTTCATTAACATATTTGTCCTCAACTTGTTCAGTTCATTGCCTTTTAATTTTTCACATCAGCGGCATGCACTGCTTTCCTGGTTTCAAACTGATATAGTTCTAAAGTTCGTGTGATATTTTCTTTACTTAATAAATAGACAAAAAGATGGAAGCATTGATATCAGTTATTTTGGGCAAAATGTTTGGCACGTACGAGTATATTCTTTTATGAAAAAATACATATTTTATTGTTTTGACAGTGCATAGCATTCAAGAATTCGTTTGCAGCATCTTTGGCAATGACAATGCAGTTATTATTCATGTATTTGATCCCTCGACAAATTGTTTAAGAGGAAGCTTTAGCTCGGGCCCAATCCCACGCGGCCTATTCAAATACTTGTAAAACGCAGAAGCGCTTTTCTGAGATAATCCTGCTAATCGCTTTTATTGAAATTGGTTGCATTTGAGAGAGAAAGTTAAATTCTAGTGTCTGTTGGAAACAGAACTGCGATTTAGGGCCTGAATTTCGTTTAAAATATTTTGAAAGATTCGCAAGTTTGAAAAAATAGAAGCACGACATTTACAAACTAATAGCTATGCATGAAGAACAGATATTGTAGTTCTGTAAACGGCATCTATTATAACAGTGAAAGCGGACAAGTTTGATATGTCAATTTGTATCTTACGTGAATTGGTTACGTTGTGTACAACGGTTGTGCAAAAGCCGTATTTCCACAATACTAAATTTTTTTGAGATTCATGTCTAACATATCTATTTTGTCCGCTGTAGATGTACTATTAGATGCAATTCACAGAATTGTGATATCATTTTTCATTGTTGAGTCACGGAGTTTTAAACTTGATAGTGTCGTTTTCTGAAAATTTTCGATTTTGACCAATTTTTAATAAATAATTGACCACCTAAATGAAAAATTCGAAACCAGCAGTCACTAGAATTAAACGTTTTCTTTTAAATGCAACAAACCTCCTCAAATTCGGTGAAGTGGTTGCAGGGAAAAACGAATTCCCCTTCTACATGTATTTAAATAGGAGCACCCGAGCTAAAGCTTCCTCTTAAGGAGGAGGACGAGCTGCAACGTGCCCCCCCTCGAACAAAATTTCTGGCTACGCCACTGGCCCCATGTATATATATATATATATATATATATATATATATATATATATACATGGGGCCAGTGGCGTAGCCCCCCCCGAACAAAATTTCTGGCTACGCCACTGCAGACTCAGGATCAATTGGGACCACCTAAGGTCTTCTGAAGCGCAGCCAATGGACGGTACACGAGCGCTGTTGCATTCCGCTTGTGGTGTTCCTGCCCCAATCGGATCTCGGCCGCCAAAGCCGTAACCACAAATCAGCATACATGTACAGCATTTGTCAAAAAACTCACAGGCGAAGCATATACAGCAAAAACAAAGGGTTAAACAACTACACGATAAAAGATTCGTAGCTTTACGAACCGTGCAAAGTGCTGACACATTCACAACTAAACAAGCGTGGCTTCATGGGCACAAAGGTGAACAGATCTCGTTCGATCTAAGCGAGCACTCGCTCACCACGCTAGTGTGATGATGAGCGTCGACAGCCGGGAGAGCGCGTGCTAGTGCCAAAGCGAACGTTCTGTGCTATGCCACTCGCTTCACCACTTGAGATCAACTGTTCCATTCCAACTCCGATGCGGAGAGTGGAGCTCCCCTGAATTCCACTCCTTTTATGTCCTCGGAATGGCAAGAGTTCGACCGTTCCCTCTCCTGGAGTAACCAAGCTGCAGCTGCTCCACTCCTGATATTCCAATCAATGAAACGATTACTTCATAATATCTTCCTACTTGCGTTTGCATGCCTATAACTTGCTGTGATAACACAGCCGATACTACGGAGCCGATGCTGCGGAGCCGAAGTGCACTATTTTGCACTACGCGCCTGCACGTTGTCTGCCAATGTGAATATCAGTAGCCTGCGTAACGTAAAACAAACCATAACAGCTTACCGCTTATTTCCTTCTTAAATAACTATTTTCGTAATGCATAAAATTACTTGCTACTTAAAGGATTACCGTTTCTTGCTGTTTCTAGTACTCCGGCTTTCTGCCGTTCATGTCTGGCTTTCCTACTCCTGTGAACCAATATGGCGTCGCTTGGTAATATTAAGCGTGAGTACACTGCACTAGAAGGGTATGGTGTGTTGAGGAGCGGCGCGCACCATGCATTGGCGTGAGGCAGTAAACGTAGACAGGCCCCCGCACTTGGACGCCAGCCCACGTGGCATGAAAGCTGCCGCCAACATATCCGTTGCCAATTACTGCTGTTATTATTTGTGTGCCTGGCTCGTGTGTCCATCAAAGTTTGCGTTTGTTTGCCCTTCTTTTGCTTTTGTTGTAGTTTATGTAGTTTAATTGGGGCATTCGTTTAAAATAAAAACTTGCTTTTGCATGAGTTACTCCACTTCGAAATATAAACAGCGGTTGCGATCGTAATATTGCTACCTTCCCTTATTTAATTGCCTGATAAATAAATTCATTGCAATTACATAATTATTCAAATAATAAGAAACACTATTATTGTTAGAACAAGTAACTGATGTAATTATTATTTTAATTAGGCTAGTAACGAATAAACTGTTTGATCGTATTATTCAGTTTCCTAAACAATTGTCTTAGTTCATTTTCCGTTAATTAAGTGATTACTTTTGCTTTATGCAAAGCATTGTTGATCCTGTGACATTATGAAATGATGTAAGCAGTGTGTTTACATAACATTATTTTATGGTTTGACTTGTATCTGCCCAGAAAAGAGTAGATTTTCCTTTATATCGTTCTACACCGTCAAACAATGACAAATAAGGGAACAAGGCCGTTAGTGTCCCTCAGTGTCCTTGTTCACTTTTTTGTAATATTTTTCCAGTGTAAAACTCAGCGCAACGTAATCGTAAACGTGGACCAACTAGCCCGTTTCACTGCTTTAGTTAATGTGATACGTAATTGTCAGAATGGCAAGTGCTTTTCCAGAGTTGTTGATTACCTGCATTCTAACGATATATAAGCAACAATTCTTCATCTACCGCTAACTACTGCATAAGATTTCATTTCATACTGCTTACTTTTCTGTAATAAGTTTACTGCCGCTCCTTTTCAATATCGTTAGGCTTTCCTAACCCCCTTCACGCAATACTCCACTTCGGAGCCTGAGAGGACCATGAATAATTCTTTTTAAATTGACAGTCACTTCAATATCCGTACGCCAGCGTTCAAATTCGCCTTATTCCACTTCCATTTCCCCTTCATTTACTTTACTTCACCTTGATTAACTCTACTCCACCTTAAGTGACCTTACTCTTACATGTTCTAACTGTATATTCACTTTACTTCACTGTAATTGATGTTAATTTACTTTATTTCAGATTATTTACACATTTAATTACTACTAATTAACGCTTTCATACATTTCACTATCTTCTGTATTGCTACCTAGGCAATGGAAGACGCTGATGGCGGCAACTCTTCCCCATTGGCTGCGCCGCGACGTGCCCAACGACCGCACACGCTAGGCCACACGTTTACTCAGCTGTGACATGACGTGTGCGGTAACGCACGCATGACGCAGTCGGCCACAGCCGTGGTGTCGCCGTGACGTCAAGGAAGTCTGCTCGTCTCGCACTCCGGAGGCCCTGGTTCGATTTCCACACAGAACAATATTTACTCTTTTATTTTCAAATGCATTAATTTACTTTGTTTACAGGAAAGTGTGACGTCAATTCAAGCTCTTTCTTCACGTGTTTTTACTCTTTGCGCCGTTGGCCATTTTTGGTACCATCGCTTGGTACTATCATCACGTGATATATTTAAAGAAGGGGGTCTGGTTGTCAGACTTTTCGTCCTTGTTTGTTGTCCTGTTCTACTGGTTCCGCCATGTGTTGTAGCATCAAATTTAATTGAGTACGAGCTAAAGGGATCAGCCACCATTCATGAAAAGTAGCGCATTTGGGTAAACAGTAGCGGTGTGCGGATAGTGATATTTGAGATGGACTCGAATACGAATCAAATAGTGCCAGAAGCGAATCGAACAGTTTTCTAGTAATGAACAGGTGCTATCAATATTATTATAAAGAGGTGTCCACAGCTCAGTATTATTAAAGTTACCAAGTTTCTGTTACTACGTAATACATTATGAAGCGTTTTAAATTAAAAGCACAAATGGAGCTTTAGAAGGAAAGTTTCTTCGCCTGCACAGGGCTCTCCAAAGAGTGCGAATGATCGCTGTGCAGCCTGTACAGTACTTGGCGTGGAAGCTTGTTGGGGATTCATTAGAAAAAAACGACACACCGCAAGAAAAAAAGACAGGGAAACGAGAGCGCGACACGCACACAGCGCTGACTTGCTGCAGTTTATTCAAGATGACAAGTAAAAATAATTTTATAAGGTCATATCCTGTGACACGTCCGAATAATCGGCGCAAACCTGAAGCATCATTTTTAAAGCTGATAACTATAGCAACATGTCGACAGTACGCAATCAATGTTTGCCATTCATACCTTGTTAAGATATGCTACTTGATTGGCAACTAACATTTGAAAGAAATTGTTACTTTGTAACATGCATTCCGGTAATTCCGCAACTTGACTTTGACATGCGTGACTTTGACTTTGACTTGACTTTGCCTTGCGTGATTGCCGCCCTTCGCGGCAGTCACACAAGCTTCACCTTGGTCTAGACTTTTCTTTTAGGGTGGATGCTAACCCAGGGACGCATCACTATCATTCGTGCTCCACATGCGCAGATGTGGTCCGCTATGTTGTTGTCGGCTACCAAGTCACTTGGGTTATCAACCCATAAAACGTCATAATCACCGCAGGAACGACAGCCTCAGTATGACGTACGTCTTTCTCTAGAGAGAATATTTCTGACGTTCTGAGAGGCAATACCTCTGACTTTTATCTGCACATTTTTCTCACTGAGCGACTACCGAACGCACGAGAAAACTCTCGCTATGTAGTGATGTCTGAATGTTGTCTGCGTAAATGGGCCAACAACCTTCGCATATGCTATCGCTTCCTGTGTAAACACCCCTAAGAAATAACTCATTGTTCTTTATACACGACTTAAAGCTCGGAGCATTTGCTTTTTCTAAAAGGCATGTTCTTCGTTTCTCGCCAACGTTTTCATATGACGTCCACAGGAACTCGCTTGACGTGATAAGCGTCAGTGAAAAAGTTCTGCAGTCATGTAGTGAATGCCCTCGTGCATGGACTCACTCATGCGGCACCTGTTTTATTGGAAATGGTCTTTATGGACCAAACTGGAAGTCACCCACTGCGTTTCATCAATGTCTCTTGTGTCCAGCTGATTAGCGAGAGGTCATCCGTTCTATTCCCAACCGCAGTAGATGCATTCTGTTCGGGGGAAATACCAAAACGCTTGTGTATCATGGGTGTGCGTAAAAGAACATAGAGTGCCTGAAGGTCTTTATTCGGTTCCTCTAGAACGCAATTTGGTGATTCATAATCACTAAGCGATTAAAGAGCCATGAGTGGGTGTTGTAAAAAGTCTATAGCGTCACGGCGATCTCCGATTGGAACCTAAGAAGTTTTGGCTCGGCGACTCCTGCATAGGCACATAAAATGTGGAGAAATCGCTCATCTCGGGAACCAATGTACTGGATTCCATGAAAGTTGTTGTATCTCAAGGAAAACATTAAAATCTAGCGACTAAGGAAGCATAATAATAATAGAGGGTCTAATATTTTTTTAGGTGGGTAAAGAATTTCAAAATTCCAAGATAGAGTACTATCCCGTTTACAGCTCGGAAACTCAGTAATAAAAATTGATGTTACAACCCTTTAAACCGCACATAGAAATACATCCAAGGCATGCGAAACATATGTAATATACACCGCCATTTTTTTATTTTGGCAGGGATTTTGCAAAACTCTTATAAATAGTGTAATAAATTTACTTCAGCTATAAATTACTGCATCCAACTTGTTCGCTTTAAATGTTCTAACGGTTGCCGTTTAGGGAGTTAAAAGATCTGTTTTTGTGTAGAGTTACAGAATTGTAAACTTCCCCTGCTTATATCTTCTCAAATATCAATTTCTGGCACTATGTCTAAACAAAGCAGGCCCTAAGTGAAAATTCGGTTTATTACAGCAACCATAATGTAACATTCTCTCTCTAATGCACCAAATTCAATTCAGATAGCTCCATGGCTTGTTTCACGAAAGCGTTTGGGCGTTCTTCATGTATTTGAATCGGCGACATGGAAGCTGGCCCCGTGCTAAAGCTTTCTGTCAAAACTTTCCGGTTTACTAATGCTTTCGTCACCGCAAGAGGTGCCTTCCTGCTTCTGCACGAAAAAAAAAACACTATTGCAGTTTGATATTCATGTACTACTCATATTACCAATCCCCTTAGCATTTGTTTTACTATGGTCCCTGAAATAAACTTTTGTTATGGCCAATAAACCTCCGCCAAATACTCAGATAAGGACAAAACGTGCCACCAAAGGCACTTGCATAATTAGAAAACTATCGATCTACCGTGCTGGAAAGGCCACGCTGCGCCATCCCGCAATTATTTGACCAGGCAGTGCAGGTCTCGTGCATTTATTTCAGCAGTTTAGAAGACTCAAAATTCCACGACGATTGTGAGGTTTTTGTGCCTTAATTAACACCATAGCGTTATGTTATGTACAGTATAGTTGAAACTGGGCTAGTTGATATTGGTTGCACATTAAAGCAAACAGAGCGAATGATATAACGTACATAGCCAGAAACACACAGGATGAGCGTGGACTAATAACCATATGTTTACTTGAAAAACGATTATTATAAGGGTGATTGTACACGTATGCGCATTTTAGAGCAAGCTGTAAACTGCTGTCGCTACCACCTTACTCTCAAAATCCAAACGCAACTAATAGCGCTAGAGGCTAGGCACTGTATTATAAGCAACATGATGATTGTTTAAAAACATTTTATTGTCAAGAAGGGCCAGGGATGAGTGGCTGACGTGGAGAGAATTCTCTTTTTCCATGCATATGCCTCAAGGATTTCACGCGCTGCCCTGCTGCTCTTAGTAATGTTCATGTTCGTTGCTCCCATTACTCAGCATTGTTTCAAGTAAACCTATAGTTCTTAGTCAACGTTCATCCTTTCTGTCCCACTTTCTCTTCGTTGTGTCGTTAACGCTTTCTCCTGAAAGCCATGTACCCACACATTGAGCCAACTTTTGATAAGTCAGAGCGGCACGTACAGTGCACGTGGTCGTTCTAAGCCCTGTACATGGCTTACATGTGAAAATTCTTGCTGCAAGTCGGGAGGAATAATTTTGGTACACTCATTCAAGGTGTTTACCCTCCTTACTTTGAGCGACGAGACACCGCTCTCAAGGAAGGGTTTCTCTACCCGCCACGTAGTGCCTATTGGCATAACGGCGTATCCACTCTGTCAGTATGGCCGATAATGTAATGTTTGAGCAAATAATGCAAAGCTGACAGAACACAGAAGTAAACCTTAGTTGACTCATATTCTTTATTTGGGAACTAATACGGGTAAACAACATTATCAAATCTTCTGTAGGAGTTTTTACGTGTGCTAGTTACGCATCCTCTTGCAGGAGTCTCTTAACGAAAGGGCAGTCAAGCTGTCATCATAAAGTACTCATTAGATGGTAACTTTGAACAGTTACCATATCAGAAGACGATACCATGCCACGTGACGAGGTGGTTTTTTTTTCGGCTTGGGCAAGTCAGTATGACCTTTAATATTTTAAATTATGCCTCCTTTGAGCTTAGATCATGCATGTTGCAGCAACTGAACACTTTAAGTTCACTGTCCGCATGACTTCACAAATAACGCCTTCGGCATCAAAATGTTTTTGTACATGCAACCTAGTTTCTAGCCATATTTGTAGGTGATGGTCTCTCTCCGAGAAATTGCTCACCTGATATTGTCTCGTACGTGCACATCGGCATGCAAACGAAACAAGGATACCTTTACACTGGCGCCTTTGCAACCGGACCGACATAGAGGCATACAACAGTTACTAGGCAAAGCCCCTGATGATGATGATTCACTGGGGTCCCCCTTCGAAACGGACGATGACAAATAGTCACGCGGCGTCCTTGAGAAAATTAGGTACAATGAGAACAGCACGAGAGGCAGGGACAAACGAAGAAAGACACACACAACGCTTTCTTCGTCTGTCCCTGTCTTGTGTCGTTCATTTCATGTGAACTACTAACATTCCTAAGTCTCTACCCTTCATAGCTAATCAGGTAATCAGGTTATTGCTATCATGAAGAATTGTTTTCACCACAAGGGTAGAGATGTACTGAAACGGGGCGGAACTTCGTACGTTACGCCTACAATATTCGCAGGTCACTAATGGCAGGTGGCCCTGCCGTTGTAGTCGGTGTAAGCACAGAATGTCTTGGCTTCTCTGCGGCATCCACTGCGATGTCTTTTGATGTCTGCCAACCCTGCAATGCATCCACTGCGAGCTCTATGTGAAATGCTTTATTGCGTCACGTGGTAATTTCATGACCAGAAGAATAGTATTGAATTAAACTGCTTTGACGGAGCTGTTTCAGCTGGCCAAAAACATTACGCCAAACTCCTAGCCTGGCATATCTTGCATTTCAGACACGTCAAGTGTACGATAACGTGCGTTAATTACTGTGCACTGCTGTTTTCGCCATGCCCTGTCGACGCTCATTCATCTTGGCCGTATATTGCACAAGGGTTTTTACGGAGCTCGGCCATTTCATGCTGAACTATAAGCGCCCTAAACAATTAGGACCTTCAGTGCTGCTTCGTTAGTCATTCACAGAGGAGGAAATGCGCTGAGCATCTTGGACGATGATCTAGAGCATACTATTGTAGTTATTATCGTGGTATAGACGCATGTAAAGAAATAAAACAATACGTGTTTGAATGAATAAAGGTAAGGCGCAAAAGTCCAGGACTGAAGAAGGACACAAACGACAGGACCGGCGCCTCCTCAGGTGCCAGCCGTTCTTTATTCCTCGTCTTTTGCGCCTTGCCTTTACTCATTCAAGCATGAACCAACTAGCCCAAGCAAGGGTTTTACTTACTCAATACGTGTATTTGTCCCTGGAATCGATTACATAAAATCATTAATTTTCGCCCGCTTGGAATGGATTCTCCGTCGCCGAGCGAGCTCGAAACTCGCTCGAATTGCTGCCCATATGCAGAGTGACTGCCTTCGGGACCTAACTTGTTTGCTTCCCCACTTGGAAACGCACACAATCGCATCACGGAAGCATCCTTTGTCGTGAAGGTAACTCACGCTCCGCACTACCCTATGTAAATATGTAGGTGACTTCTTTCAAAATACTTCGCAACGCTTGAATAGTTACCATACAATCCAACTGTTCTGCTGAATTAGGTGTTTTATGCATTGAATTCTCTCGCTCCATGACTACTGCGGGCACCACGCACTTTGGCTATATCACGGGGTTTAAATGCCCAAAATAACATTGGGACTATAAGAGACATCAAAGTGAAAGGTTGGGTGGTCTGGGCAGTGTGGTTTGGGAACCACATAAAGGGCGGTTTTTTAAGCTGTTAACCGGCAACTCAACAACACTGGCCACATTTTTGTGCGCAATAGCAAGGAAAACTCAGACACCAGCCCTAGCTTCCCGATTTAACTCTGCGGGGTTGCCAGCATTACTACTGCATTCACAAAAATATACAAGATAGGTACGGAAGTTGGTAGACGAAACATGTATGGATTGCTATTCTCAGTTTTTCTTGCACTGGGCTTGTGTTTATCGCCATGATTGAAAAACATTTTTTCGGTTACGCAAGGTGCAATCTTACTACGTATAGAAGTGTATCCCAAGAACCAATAATACCATCATCAAGGTCCTGAAGGTGAAGCACCATGTCGTCCTCGGATAATGTTTAACTGCCCTTTAAGGGAAATTAATGCATTTTTATTGATTGTGGCATTTATGATAAATGCGCGGTGTCCCGAGCACGATAGTTACATCGTCTTCATTGTGGCAACTACTAAAGTTTTATAGGAGGCTGTGTTAGAGTAAAATGCCCTTCCTATCAGCCCACATTCTCCAATCCTTTACTCGTAGCAGATAGCGCTACGCAGCCGCTGTGCGACATTGTACTATATTATAGATCGGCTCAGGTCGTAACAGAAGAAGGTGTAAAGTTTATTCGCCAGGATAAAACAAATCAGTTGTGATACCATTACTATAGTCTTCATCACCTAGCACTTTTTGCAGTTCTATCTTCCCCGACACTACAACACGACGCTACCATCGCCCTCTTGCTGCTGTCGTCACACGCAAGCTCACGTCATATACACAATTGCTCGTTGTATACAGCCATGTTTGTCGATATGTTAACCTTTTGCAGAACCACAAACGATACTGGATAGCGGGCTAGGTATAAAATACATCACGAAACATTGATTCCCCAGCGCGCCATATCTGCGTAATGAAGTTTTTTCTGCATTCTGCCAGCTGTATTGTTCCATGTCCTCAGCATGTTGAACTCGTAAGGCAATTTCATCAAACATTAAAGAACTGGGTACTATTACAGTGAAGCTGTATATGGCTAGGTTCTGGAAAAAAATTCCGTGCGTCTATCGAACCGTGTAGAATGAGTGTGCTCCTCATAGGATATCTACCAGTCTCCGACACGCCCGGTGCAGACCGACGCTCGTCCGCGCACACATAACGACGGAGCATAAACGCTTAAGGCGCGTTCATAGTCCGACGTTATGTGAACGCCTCTTTCCCGTAACGTCAACATCACCTAGCAAAGTTATCAGCAATCGCGTTCAGGCCGCGCTAGCAGCATGACGCTTATAGTGCGTTCCGCAGAAGAAGAACGTGCCCTCAAGGAGCGCCGACGAGAACAGAAGCCAAGAACGTGGAATCCAGAAGCGGCGGCGTCGCGACTTACACGAAGGATAACTTCCGGACGTCACACCATACACACTGCCCGTCGTGAACCAAGTCAGCGCCTCCGATTGTGCCGACCTTTGTGCAGTCAGGACAAAAGATGACAACGTTTTGTTTATCGACCTTCTCCATCTCTCCGGCTACGTCCAAGAGCGACATCGAAACGTTTCCGACGGACATGTTTGGTTCTGTGACTCTCAATGACGCTACCTCTATCGGTATTGCAGGAGATTTCAACGTATAACTAACCAGACCCGATGGAAAGTGGTTAATTTCCTTCGTGTTGGAAAGGATTAGAGTGACGTGTCACACTGAACTGAACGTGCCGACCACGCGTCACCGTTCGTGTATCGATCTGACATTCGGCAAGAACGTGGCTAGTTAGTTAGTTAGTTTGGGTTTAGTGGCACAAAGGCAACTAAGGCCATGCTGCGCCAGTCACAAGACAAAATAAAACGGAACGTTAGGGCAGGTAAACCTGCATTACATTATAGTTGGTGTAAATAACCAGTTTTTTCTAAAAAGTCGAAGAGGTTAGGATATGGCACTAGGGGGTCATCTGCTAGTAATAAGGCAGGGTGTAATGGAATGTGCAATTTATACAGGCTGTGTAAAAACCTCCGTCTCAGTGTATTGATGTGTGGACATGTTATTAAGATGTGCATGACTGTAAGAGCTTCATTACATTTTTCGCAAGTTGGCGGGTTTTCTTTTCGGAGAAGGAAATTGTGCGTCAGATGTGTGTGTCCAATTCGAAGTCGACACAAGATCACCTCGTAGAATCGTTGCTGGTGACTGCATGATTTCCACTCGCCAATTACAGGTTTAATTAGATGAAGCTTGTTGCTTAAACAAGTGTCCCAATCGCGTTGCCATTTTGACGTCAAGGCCTTCCGAATCGCATTGACACTGTCTTTATATGGAAGTGCTGTATTTTGAATGTTTTTGTACGCTGCCATTGATGCGCATCTATCCGCCGCTTCGTTACCCAATATTCCAACATGGCTTGGTACCCAGCAAAACTTAATTGATCTGCCATATTTGTTTGACGTTAATGCATTCAAAATATCGCCTAACAAGGGTTCACTTTGGGATTTCATGTGCAGAGCCTTCAGTACGCTTAATGAGTCTGTGTATATGACAGTGTTTTCAAGTTTGTCAGCAATGATCTTTTGAACTACCGTCCATATCGCGTACACTTCGGCTGTGTAGACAGAAGCATGCTGAGGTAATCGAATACTTGTTTCCCAATTTTCTGTTATGGCCCCTACACCCACGTGTTTTTCCGTTTTAGAACCATCAGTATAAAATTCAGTGTAGTTTATATACTTGTCTTGAAGAGCGCGGTATTCTTGTATAATGTGTTGATGTGGTGTGTCTCTTTTCTTTAGATGTGTTAGTGTCCAATCACATACCGCTATGAAATCACACCACGGGGGTAAACGTTCTGGCTTTCTGGCAACCTGGAGGACTTCCTGAGGGATGTCATAATCCCGACAGTATTCCTCGTATCGCAGGATAAGCGGCCTAATCATGTTTGGTTTATTTGTGTAATGTAAGCGTGAGCTGCACTTTGTGACGATGTTGTAGCATATGTGTTGTGGTGAGGATCGAATTCTGAGTATGTAGGAAAATGTTAGTAGCGCTCTGCGATGCTGTAAAAGAGGTTCATTACATTCAACATGTAAGCTCTGTATAGGTGATGTTCTGTAAGCACCGCATGCCAGTCGTAGTCCTAGGTTATGGACTGGATCAAGTCGTCGGACGTAAGATAGTCTGGCTGAACCATATGTAATGCTACCGTAGTCTAATATGCTACGCACCAAAGTGCGGTAGATGTGTAGCAGGCATTTACGGTCAGAGCCCCACCGTTTCCGGGAGAGGATTTTTAGAATGTTAAGTGCATTGTTCGCTTTGATTTTAATACTATTGATGTGTGCGAGAAAGTTCAACTTTTTATCAAACAGAACACCCAAAAACTTGTGTTCTTGTTTCACGGGTAGTGTGGCATCCTGTAATTTAAGGATGGGATCTGGTTGTAGGCCTCTTTTTTGTGTAAAGACAACACTAATTGTTTTTTCACTTGAGAAGCGAAAGCCATTTTCAGATGCCCATTGCGTTAGTTTGTTTAGTGTAATTTGAATTTGTCGTTCGCAGGTTGCCATGTTCGATGCACGACATGCAATTTGAAGATCATCCACATATAGTGAGTGCATTATAGAAGATGGAATTACACTATTCAGCGAGCTCATTTTCACCACAAACAATGTTGTGCTCAATACGCATCCCTGAGGTACTCCGTTTTCCTGAATAAATACGCTGGACAGCACCGTTCCTAAACGCACCTGGAATGTTCGATCGGAGATGAAATCAGCTAGACATTTAAGCATTCTGCCGCGGATCCCTAAATCCGCTAAATCCCTTAAAATGCCGAACCTCCATGTTGTGTCGTACGCCTTTTCAAGATCAAAGAAAACTGTGAGACAATATTGCTTGTGTAGAAAGGCCGCACGTATCTCGTGTTCTAACCGAACTAAATGATCTGTTGTAGAGCAGCCTTTCTTGTACCCACACTGATGATTATCGAGCAGGTTCTCAGTTTCGAGGACGTATGCCAACCTGATGTTTATGATGGATTCATAGGACTTGGCGAGACAGCTTGTGAGTGCTATAGGTCGGTAGCTCGTAGCTGTTGTAGGATGCTTTCCAGCTTTCAAGAAAGGGATTATAATGGCTTTTTTCCACGCATTCGGCATTTTTCCTGTTTCCCAGATTATGTTAAAAAAGCGGAGCAATGTCTTAACTGCTTTTGATGATAGGTGTGCGAGCATTGTGTAATGTATTCTGTCCGGACCTGGCGCTGTTTTTTTACCAGTAGTGAGTACTCTGTTAATTTCTGAAAGTGTTAGGGGGGCATTATATGGTTTCTCGGAACTTCCTGCTGTCGGAAGCTTCTGTTTTTCTGCTGATTGCTTATACTTTTGAAATTCAGTGGAGTAGTTTAGTGAGCTTGATATGTTATGGAAATGCTGCCCTAATATATCTGCTTGTTCTTTTAAATTCGTTTGTGTACCTGGAGGTGAGAGTATGGGGATTGTATAAGGAGCGTACTCGCTTCTAAACTTACGAAGCTGATCCCACATTCTTTTGGATGTTATTGAGCTATTGATCGAGGATACATACGTTTGCCAAGACTGTCTTTCGGCTTGCCTACGCGTGTACCTGGCTTTCGCCTTTGCTTTTTTGAAATACAGGAGGTTATCATGTGTTGGATATCGCCGAAAAATACCCCATGCTTTGTTTTGTGCTTTTTTAGTTTGAGTGCATTCATTCGTCCACCAGGGTTTTAGTTTTTTCCGTAAGAAGCCGGAGGATTGCGGGATCGTCTGTTCTGCTGCAGCAAGTATGGAGGCAATAATCTTTTCATTCATTTCGTCTATTGTTTGATCATCTGATATGTGATCAAGACTGGCCTTCTCGCTGAAGAGAGGCCAGTCTGCTAGATGGAGTTTCCAACGGGGTGGTCTTAATGGTACTGTAGGGAAAGGAGATGTGTTTTTAATAATGCCGGGCATATGATCACTACCATAAGGATTGTTAATCACACTCCATTTAAAATCGATCAACAGAGATGGAGTGCACAGCGCCAGATCAAGACAGCTCATAGCTCCTGTGCTTGGGGAGCAGTAGGTTGGCGCACCAGTGTTTAAAAGGCATATTTCGTTAGTCAAGATAAAATCTTCAAGCGTTTGTCCCCTGGTGTCAGTTGTTTTGCTACCCCATAATATGTTATGAGCGTTAAAATCACCTGCTATTAAAAAAGGTTTGGGTAGCTGGTTTAAAACTAACTCCAGATCTCCTACAGTAAAATGGGAATGTGGTGGAATGTACATTGAACAAATTGTAATGGTTTTGTGTGCTAAAACCGTGACAGCAATGGCTTCCAAGTGAGTATTAATGGTAACTTCTCTAGCTGCAATGCCGTTCCGTAGAACTATAGCTACGCCACCAGAAAGCCGGTTCGCCTGAGTACGATCGCGCCGTACAACATTGAATCCTTTTAAAATGTTTTTGTGCTTTTCCCCTAAGTTGGTTTCTTGTAAGCACAAGGCCACAGGAGAGAAGCTACTTAACAAGTCTTTGATGTCACCTAAGTTGTGTAAAAGGCCTCTACAATTCCAATGGATAATGAAAGCCATATTGAAACTGAAAGGTCAGAAATGGCACTACGGAAAAGTAAGAGGTGGGATTATAGGTGACAAGGATTAAAAAGGCTAATACAAATGAGCGATAACCCTTAGGTTATCGCCTTCTTATTTTGAGTTGTTATTGGGATTTTGTCCCTCTTACCGCGCTCGAGGGAGCGCTTGTCCTTCGGTGTCGAGGACACCGGAGTTTTTGTGTCGACCTCCATCGCTCTCTCTGAGGCGCTGGAGGACCGAGAGTTAGGCGCCGAGACACGTGCCTCGGGCCTTGGGGTTCGTTTGATTTTAGGGCCCTGCGGGGCTGGTGTCTGCAGGGCCGTCGAAGAGGGTGGAGCAGTACTGACTGCTTCCACCATGGGGGCGGGAGGAGTCACTGCGGCACCACTGCGCGTGGGCTCGGAGGACTCCGGAGGCCTCTGTGACGCTGCCCCCGCCTGCGTCACTTCGGCATAACTTCTTCGGGGAAGGTACGACAGTCTTTTTCTGGCTTCGAAGAACGAGATTTTTTCTTTAAAAGTTAGTGCAATGACTTCTTTTTCTTTTTTCCAGCAAGGGCAGGACCGCGAATAAGCTGGGTGATCTCCCTTGCAGTTAACACAATGTGGCGAAGAAGTGCAATTCTCAGATTGGTGTTCGTTGGAGCTGCATTTAGCACAAGTTGCTTGTCCTCGGCATGCATGTGAAGCATGTCCAAATCTTTGGCACTTAAAACACCGTCTGGGATTCGGGATATACGGTCTCACATTGACTTTGACATAACCTGCATCGAGTGAAGTAGGCATTACGCTTGTTCCGAAGGTGAGTATAACATGTTTGGTGGGGATTTCTTGATCGTTTCTTCGGATTACTATTCTTTGTACTTTGGTGACATTTTGTTCCTGAAAACCTTCCAGGAGTTCCTCGTCGCTTAAACCAATGAAGTCTTCTTCAGATATTACTCCCCTGCTTGTATTAAGTGTTCTGTGGGCTGAAACAGTAACTGTCGCGTCGCCAATACTGGTAAGTTCAGAGATCTTATCTGCTTGATCTTTGTTATTCAGTTCTAGGAGGAGGTCCCCGCTAGACATTTTGGATGCTTTGTATGTTGGTCCGATTTTGTCTTTCAGACACTTCGCTACCAGGAAAGGAGAGAGTTTCCTTACCGGAGTGTTGCTTTCACTATGCACTACATAGTACTTTGGAAATGTTGGGGCGTTGCTTTGAAAGGAAAATTGAAATGGTACTTCGGTGCGGCATCTCTTCAGACGCCGATCATAAACAACAGAGGCTTGCGCTGCCATAGGAAAATGTGTATGTTCGGCAACAGCGCCGACCGCCCACCACGGAGCCCAACGAGGGGACGCGGCACAGCTTGTGTACAAGCCTGCACGACGCCAGCCGTACGCCATCACTATAACCCAATATGGTGTACCCAAGGTAGGATATCCACACAAAGTTAACCCTTGCCGCCGTGGAGAAAGGAAGTAAATGGAAGAGAGAAGAAGACAGGAAAGATGTAAAGTAAGAGATAAAGACGAAGGTTTGAGAAGAGAGAGACAGGAAAAGGCGACTACCAATTTCCCCCGGGTGGGTCAGTCCGGGGGTGCCGTCTACGTGAAGCAGAGGCCAAAGAGGCGTGTTGCCTCCGCCGGGGGGCCTTAAAGGTCCAAACACCCGGCATCGGCTCAACCCCCAGGATCCCCCTTTCCCCGGACACGGCTAAGCCGCGCACGGCTACACGCGGGAGGGTCCAACCCTCGTGTGCTCGGGTCCGTGGTGTCGCAACACACCAAACGCCTGCTTGCGCAGAAGCCCCTGCGGGGAGAACGTGGCTAGTGTGCGCGTGCAACCGATTGCAATATATCACAGTGACCACAAACCTATGGTCACCATGGTGATGAAGTGAGACAAATAGAAGACGAGATAACATCGAAATTATGTATATGTGTCTTTATTCAATCAGTATAGTTATCACACAGTACAGCTTCGCTGGTCACCCATCTTCACAGAGTGGAAGGGCGCTGTATTTTTCCTATGATAACTCAATAACTGTAGCTTTGGCTTGCATACCAAAGCAAGTATGAAGTGAAAAGTTTAGCTTTGACAAATTTGTAGAACTGGCGTGAACTAAGTAAAATGAATATATGGCCTCCCTTGTAGAGAACAACCAAAAAGTAAATTTTTGGTTGTTCTGACATTACGCAAATAATGGCGAAGTTCATTGTATTAAATGCAACCATAATCATGCCAGAGCGCTATCCCAAATATTTCGCACCACATCAAGTTTAATACCGGCTATCTTTTTGCTTAAATACCGAATTACCTCTTTGTAAAATTTGCCGTAAATTCTATTTTACCTAAATAACATCTTCTTGCCACAACGAAACAGATATAAGCAAGCAGTAAGCTATATCCGGTAAAAGTTTCAGAGGTCTCGAAAAAAATATCAACAATATCATCTGCAGCTAAATTGTTTTTCTTTTGACACTCAATCATATTTAGCTCAGTGCCCTTTTATGCGACCTTAAAAAAACCGCAGAAAAAATCTCGCTTTTGCTGCTGTATCTTAGTTCATTGTAAATGTTACTGACACGTCAGTGCATACGTAGCTTGTGTATTCAACTTGATCTGTATAAAAAGGCTCTTCATAAAAGCAGGAGCATTCCGCACGGCTGTGTTAAAGACGCAAGTAGCATCATGTTTACTCTTCCACTCCTTCTCTGTATGCTCGCTGTAGCAAGTGTTTTTAGTTCAAATAGTAGTGACTACGCAGAAGACCCAAAACACTACGACGAGCAGAATTATTCTGACGTGAGTTTGTATGATTTTTACTGTTTGCATAGGTGCCTTTGATCCTAAGTGCAGTTTCTTTTACTGTTAGCTTGTGAATATTTGTGGGAAGCATAAGGCTGGTGTACTAAAATGCTGATAACATGCGCTTTGAGTAGAATAAAATAGGTGCACGGTCTGTATGTGTAAATATGGGGGTGCAATTCAGTCACTGAGGATTAAAGAGTTGGGTGCTGCAGAGTCTGAATAATATTTTACTGCTCGTGCGCTGTTTATTCATAAATTTTCTTTACCGTCAGAATTATCAGCGCTTTAATCTCTATGAATACATGTATGCGAAAACTTGTTTATGATGCTTAATGATTCTATTGAATGCATTTGTTTCAAGGAGTTTGTCCTACTGGAATTTTATAACATGCATAAATATTTCGAACATGTTTTTGTATTAGAGTACCTTATGCAAGTGAGCGTATTCATAGCAGCGGTTTTCGCATTGCCCCGAGCTTTCTAAACTGCGTAAAATAGAACATCTTGTCAGGTACCCCATCAAAAAGAACTACTTTTCCATTGGCCAATTGGTAATTTCTCTCCTAATGCAAAACTGGTTTAATATATTGTTGGAACTTCTTTCGGACACGTGAAAACATGGTGCTCGTCGGCAATGTCGCCGGCTTAAATTTCGCTGATTGGAGCTGTCCAAAGTGATAACCGCGATGCAATTATAAAACGTGGGCAAGCGACAGTACTTTTGATTGACAGTCTTGGTTGCCAATACCACTTGTTTATCTATTTTTATTTGTCACGAGTGCTCCAGGTGATCTCAACAGTTCACGCACGTGCTATGCATCAATGGTAGCAAAAAAAGCTTAACCACGTAAGCTTCAGTACGCATCACGCGGTACAGTCGACGTGCCGCAAATTGATGAAGAGGTGAGGGCGCCTCATATTCGGTTAGGCACAGAATGTATGCCAATGTACTTCCAGTTCTAGATATTACTTGCGAATTAGGTGAAAGTTCGCTAACTCGCTGAGCTCAGAAGCACCAAGTTTAAATACTGCGATAAAGAATTTGTAGTGTTCTCGAAGTCTGCCAAAAACTGTGCAGTTAAATAAAACAGCTGCGACCTCGTGTTCTGCAGCACATGTTCTGCAGAATCCAGTAAGGTTAAGGAATATTCATGAGAGGGCAAATTGCCGTTCACCCGAGTGTAGCACGAACCTGCAGAGCCGCAAATTATCCATGTAACACGAATGTACAAATTATAGATTAGTTTACTACTTCCGAAATAATTTCTTATGTGCATTTTACACCAATTACCAACATAGCTAAAACCTCACACAGCACGTGGCTCATGTAAAAAGAACGCCTGCTGAGCTGTTCCATTCCTTCTTTTATTAAGTTGATATGTTTCAATGTAGAACTGGGAAACATCTTTCATCTAATTCATTTTTTTATCGAAGCCTTGCCGTGAAAGGAATGACCTCCAAAATAAGATAGTAAGCATCACTGATTCATCGAAGTTTAGGGGAACTCCAACAAATATTCTTTGTTTTTAGTAAACATTTTCTAATTGGTGGTTTCCCATGGTTGACGATCGTAGTTCATGATTTAACCCTTTCTTTCTTTCTTTCTAAACCCTTTTCCTTTCTAAACCCTTTCTAACCCTTTCTTTCTTTCTTTCTAAAACGAGTCTACCATCCTTCTATGTTGTTATTCCTGATTTCCCATTGCTTCCTAATATACACTTCTGGTTTCCCTAAGTTTTCGGATTGTACACTTTTCTTGAACTTTGTTCCACATGTTTAGTTTCATAGTTCAAATGTTTGTAGCTTGTTGCATGCACTAGACCGTGTTGTATAACTTGCCAACTCCCCTCTTTAAAGCTGTAAGGCACTGAGGGTACAATAAATTAAATGAAATGAAGTTATCACACACACCCGAATGCCTGAAAAACGTCGTTTTAGCCTGTTGTGACTCGCAACGGATAAAATGTCTGCTTATGTAATGATTGGTACACCGAAACTAGGAGCGCCCATGTTGGCAGCGTCACTCCCAAAACAGGCTCCATGTAGCTCATGGTTCAAAACCACAATTTTCAAATTATCACGTGCTCCACAAACCTCCCTGTAGAAAAATGGCTCACATCGAACATCCGGTTGCTCAATATTGCCATTCGCGTATTGTTTAACCTTTTATACAGTAACCGATTTAACCATATTCATGTGAACTTATTGCAGCCGCGAAGGCGCGCTTACTGTACTTGAAACCTTGCCAACGCTAAGGCCCATTTCAAGGCGAGATTTATATCGATCCATCCGACGCTGTGTTGCCTTTTGCGAACTTTCCCAACGTCGAAAGAAGCCTTCCTTGCTCCCAGCCGTTCCCCTTCAGCCAGCGGGATAGCAGCGCCACCTATCGGCGAGCACGAGCTAGGGCCGACGGCATGGACACTCCCGCCTTTTGAGTGCAGAGACCGTGGGCGGCTGGCTTTCACTAATTTCACCTCAAATCAGCAGGCTTGGAATGCACAGATACAACCCGCTCCCGGCTTTCACTGCGATATTTTTGCACTTTTCGCACGCACACGCGAAGTTTGAAAAGAAAGAATCATTTATGTGCGTTATGTACGCGATATGTAAAGCGTCATTGACTAGGGTTTCCGGGTCTCAAACAACACTGCCCCGGCGTACTAAAGCTTGTTTGACGCGAAGTTCGTTTTCTGGAGCAGTAACACTATTTCTGTAACACCGCTGTTACGCTAGCGTTCAACTAAAACTGAGTGCAGTGCCAGTGTGCCTATGAAACATAGTAATTAACCGTTCTTTTGCGTATCGTATGTATTCTTTTTTTTTATAACAGTGCCGAATTCGTAGAATATAGGCATGTTCATCCTCGTCTTGAGCGGATGGCGAATATTGGCCTTAATTAAACTTGCTCCCCGTTAAGGATTTCGTCAGTACACTGATTTTCCATGATCGCCGGCTTTGCTGCTTCTTCTTTCTCAGGTACAACAAGCTTTAACGAATTCTAAATTTGTCCATTACGACGCTTAATGCGCCGTAATGCACAAATCGAACCACCGCCTAAATGCGGTCGTTCGAGGCATTCGTCTAAGTGAGAGACAGCGTAAACTAGCGCTTTGTATTTACTCACTGCAGCAAAAAAAGTCGGCCAGCTCGGCGTTAGGTGCGAGGCAAGTTCTCGGCATTAGGACTACGGGTAAACGTTTGCATTTGCTGCAGAATAATACGAATATACGAGTAATTCAAAATTTGCGTGTTTCTTTGACTAATTTAAATATATTGTGCTAAGCACATCTTCAAAAATGTTGCAACTGTAGGCATAGCTTAACTGTCACAACGAAAATGCATCGGCGTGTACAGAAAAAGACAGCTAGCGGCAGACTCACCCCTAGTGCCCGCATCTCTTGACCTGTTCGTCTGCAGACTAACACAGTTTTCCTTCTGCGGTACGTCGTAGAACACGGGAGCTCCAGCAGATTCATCTGCATGGTCCTGGCGAACCATGGTTACCCATTTTCTTGGTGGTCAGCACTACATAAGACAAAATATCAATTACCTCTGACAGGAGATGCACGTCTTAGCCATCTGCTTACCAGGCAAATGCTCCTATTTTTATTCTTGTGTATTTATCGAATGCTCCACATGATCTATCTTCGATTTTAATTCATGAAATGAATGTCAGCACGCAGCAGCGGCCCTATACTTGAGCTACACTATCGTATACTAAACAGTGATAGCCGATCTTTTTATTAAAGGGATTAGCGCAACATAGTCACCATGTCAGAGCGCGGTCTTTGTGTTCATTATTCTTTCTCACGGACCCTGCCTAGTACTTTAGCGTTAGCAGTAGAGTGCGAAGCGGCCTTTAAAAAGGCCGGAATTTATTTTATTGCTTTCCAGTGGAAATTTTAAACGTACGTTTCCCATCAGCACTACGAACTCTCTAAACAGGGCAATATTTTATGGGCACGTGTCTCGAAATAAACGTTTTTGCATGTCGCATGTCGCTGAGCTCATCTCATTTGAGACTGATTCGCGAATTTCTCGTTTTCAGATGCAATCTGTGAACGAGACAATTTTCATTCTGCAAAGAAACTACAAGAATAACACTCCGTTTCGCTGCATCTCTGGCACGAAATACAGAGTAGTCGGAGAAAGCATAACTGAATACACGCTAAAAGCAAGATGGCCAAATGGGACATAGTAAGTATTAAGAATTTTTTGCACCCCTGCACAGAAAGCTTGCCCCGACTCCGTTGTACCTTTCCTTTGTATTTCGATGTCACCCCTAAATGCAGGCACAACAATAACAAAATCTCACAGCCTAGCCACAGTTACCTTAGGAAAGAAATAAGTTTGCTTTAAAAAAATTATCACTCTGTTTTGCTAAATATAATTAACATTTCTTTTATTTTGGGACTAATTATTATCTAAAAACAAGCAATGCTGAAGTACTGTACACCGCGCGCACTGTCTGTACAAAAATTTAACGCGAAACAGAAGAGAGAAGTAATGTAATCGGTGCGAGTAAATTCCTCTTGCAATGCCGTGAAAGATGGACTACATTGTATTCCGAAAGGTCCACTACGGCCCCAATTTGAAAAAAAAAAAGTTAGAAAACCTGAAAATTTATGACGTCACCATTAAGTATAGCGCGGAGGTTGGTTTCAAAAATTCAAAAAGTGAAAGCTTCACCGTATTTTTTCTCTCCAAATAACATATTATGACAAAATTACCAAAAGTCCAGTTTTTAAAGAATATACTTAGTCAATCAGTCTAAACTGATTTATGTTTCCCTTAGGGTCCCTTTAATGATTCATCTCTCGTCTTTCACATTATTTTACAATAAAGTTAAGACAGAAGAGTTAAATCACAGGAGGTTCAATGAGTAATTACATTTCACGGTCCACATTTTTTTATTTATTTATTTATTTATTCAAAAGAACCTTACAGGCCCTATGGCAGGGCATAGAGTAAGGGGGGCATATTAAACAGTAAAGGTATAAAGTACAAATTTCCAACAGGATCAGTGCTATAAAAGATTACTGTGTTACACAATATTGAAGGCACTAGGAATACAAAGCAATATCTGAAGGCACACGAACACTTGTTATTGTTAACAGAGCAAAGTAATACCGTTTATGAAAATGATATACAACATGGCAAAAATGCACGATAACATACACTAGATTGGTTACTCGTGAACGGTATTAAATGGGAAAAGCATGAGTAACTGAGAGCGGAACGTGTCGGGATTAGATATGGAGGCTATATTATCGGGGAGGTCATTCCAGAGACGAATGGCACGTGGTAGTGCAGATGAATTAAATGCATTTGTTTTACCGTATATGCGCATAAAACTGAACTGATTATGTAATCTGCGTGAAAAAGAGTGGGGTGTTTGTAGTTGTAACCGGGTTCGTTTATTAGTGTAAATATATTTGTGGAATAAGCAGAGAAGAGCGATGTTGCGGCGGATATCTAAAGGCGGCAACAGTAGGTCTAGTTTAATTTGTGTAATGCTTGAGTTTATGCTGTAGTTACGGGATATGAACCGGGCTGCTCTGTGTTGTATCATTTCCGTCATATTTATTAGATAATTTTGATGAGGAGACCAAATTGGGGAGGCGAATTCTAACTGTGGCAAAATGAATGTTTGGAAAGCGAGTTTTCGAATGTTTGGCGGGGAATTTCGCAAGTTGCGTCGTAGATAGCCAAGAGAACGTGATGCTTTCGCGCATGTAGAAGTGATGTGTGAGGCCCATGAAAGATTATCTGTAAGAACAACACCAAGGTACTTATATGATGAAGTGTGGGTAAGCATAGTGTTATTAAGGTGATACGAATATTTAGAATTTACACATTTTCGGCTGAAGCACATCACCTCGCACTTTGTAAAGTTTAGTGTCATGAGCCATTTGTTACACCAGTTAGCGATAAGGTTAAGATCTGCTTGAAGTTTCAAGTGATCGTCAGTCGTGTGAATAGGACGGTAGATTATGCAGTCATCGGCAAAAAGGCGCATGCAGGAAGTAATCTGGGTGGGTAAGTCGTTAATGTAGATTAAGAAGAGTAAGGGGCCGAGGACGCTGCCTTGTGGCACACCAGAGCTAACAGAAGAAGACGGGGAAGAGACGTTGTTAACAACAGTAAACTGTTTTCGAAAAGAAAGAAAATTACGAATCCAGGATAATGTTAAAGATATATTAGTTCGCTCAAGTTGTTTCTAGCCTTTGGAAGTTCAAAGGGAGCGCTCTCTCGTGTTATGTCTAGTTGAAGAGCCTGCTCGTACAATTCTGGGAATTTTTCACTTCCTCTATTGCGAATTCAAGGTCGATGAGAGCACGCGGCGAATATTCACCTCCACCGGCTGACGCAGACACGGAATGGCCTTTGTTGCCCTCTAGGCCTACGGCCATTACAGCATGCCCTAGTGGTCCTCCGCGCCATGAAGCCAAGAATGATAGGGCCAATGAAACAGGTGACACTACGGGCAAGCAAGGAGATGGACACAATGAGAAGGAAGCGCTCGGAAAATGCTGAAGCACCTGGTAGAGTCAGTGCGCGTTGTTCTCGGTGGTCTCCAGAATGCGGCCGCTAAAAGTGCCCTGCAGGTGCTCGCCTGGCTGGAGCCGCTTATCGCGGGTCTTTACATTTATTTATTTTATTTATTTATTTATACATACTGCAGCGCAATTTGCGCTATAGCAGGAGTGGGTTAAGAAAATGTACAAAAAAAAGCATTGGAGTATACAGCTGTATACACAAGTGAACACTTTTAAAGAGCACAGATAAAAAAGAAAATACACAAAAATACAAGTAAACACTTTGCAAAAGAGCACTGGTGAAAGAATACACAAGTTATACAAATACAAATGCTGCCAGGCATACCCATGCCTGATTATGCCCATACCTATACCCATGATTATGCATCTGGGATGGCGGTTGCAAAAATTTGGGATGAGCATGAGCGAATGGATCCAGGTAATGAATTCCAGTCTTCGATTGAGCGGGGAAAGAAGCTGAATTTGAACATGTTAGTACGTGCGTAGTAGGGTATCAAGTTTAGGTCATGATGTCTTCTCGTGGATGATCCCGGCGTGAAGTTAATGTAATTATCATTTGAGAGCCTAACTAAAGAATTGACTATGGAGTGCAAGAATTTTAATGAGTCGATACGGCGACGAGAAGAGAGCGTGTTTAGGTTCAAGGAAGAAAGTGCTGAAGAGGGCGAAAAGTCTCGATCGTAACGATGACATATAAATCGCACAGCTTTTTTCTGTATAGCCTCTAGTTTATTAATCTCCAACTGCTTATGCGGGCTCCAAACTACAGATGCATAATCAAGAACAGGGCGGATTAGAGATTTATACATTAGTAACTTTGTGTCTTTAGGAGATCGGGTTAGCGTTCGCCTCATGTAACCTAACTTTTTTAGTGCTTTACTGCATATGTAGTCAATGTGTTTGGACCATGACATGTTATGCGTAAAAATTACACCAAGATACTTATACTCAGAAACCTTATCTACTGTACGGCCATTGGACGAGTAACTGAAAAGGGAGGGGGAAGATTTGTTGCAGAAAGACATCAGAACGGTTTTATTGAAATTAATGTTCATTTGCCAAGTGTTACACCAATCGCAAAACCTAGAAAACGACTCTTGGAGGCGATAATGATCATTAGAAGATTTAATCACTTCATATAAAACGCAGTCATCAGCATAGAGACGGATGTTAGAAGAGTAGTGAAGTGGCAAATCGTTTATGTATAATAAAGAAAGAAGTGGCCCAAGGACGGAGCCTTGGGGCACGCCTGATGTCACATCAACAGTAGCGGAGTCAGTCGAACTGTAAGAGACGAACTGGGAGCGAAATGAGAGAAAGCTTAAAATCCAGTTAACCAAATGAGGATTATTCAGTACAGCATTAAGTTTAGCAATAAGTTTAGAATGTAAAACGGTGTCAAATGCCTTCGAGAAATCTATAAAAATTGCATCGACCTGGTTGCCTACGTCAAGGTTAAATGAAATGTCATGCGTGAACTCAACTAGCTGCGTTAACGTGCTAAAGCCGCGCCTAAACCCATGTTGCATGTTAGACAATAAATTATTTGATTCCAGAAAGAGCGTGATGTGCTTATGAATGATGTGTTCCAACATTTTGCATGACTGTGACGTCAGTGAAATTGGTCTGTAATTCGACAAACACTGCTTATCTCCAGATTTATAAAGAGGGAGCACTTTGGCTAACTTCCATGAAGAAGGTACAGTAGAGGATGATAAGGACTTTCTGAATATGACTGACAGATATTTTGATGACCACAACGAATAACGAACAAGGAACGCATTGTGTATCCCGTCCGGACCGGTGCATTTCTTAACATCCAGGTTTAATATAAGGTTGAGGACGCCTTCGCAGTTTATCTCAACGTCAGTGATTGCTTCAGAAGAAACTATAGTGGTAAGTGTCGGGATAAGGTTGTTATCGCAAACAAACACGGATTGGAAATACTTGTTGAAAGCATCGGATATCACCACCGGGTCGTTGGTGACGTCATTATCTATTCTGAAAGAAGTGGATGAAGCACCGCGAGGTAAAATAGAAGACCAAAATTTTCGTGGGTTAGTCCTTAACAAATTGTGCAGGCGAACGCGAAAAAAGAAATCCTTGGCATTTTGCAACATAAGATTGAGTTCTTTCTTTGCCTTAAGAAACCTATCCAATGCCATGGGATCAGTGCCTCTTCTGGAACGCCTTAACCTTCGAACGCGACGGGACAAATGCAAAATATCGCGAGTCATCCAAGGAATGTCAGAATTTTTTTTCTTAGTCTTAATGGGCACAAAACGTTCGATACATGATTTGACAAGACGCTCAAAGTAATTAGCAAGGCAGTTGACGTCCTGGTTGTCTGCAAGTGCACTAAACGTATCGAAATGATGAGATAAGGCATCAGTAATGGAGTTGTCGTCCGCACGAGTGAAATCAGGGAAACTAGTAAACGTGTAGGGGGATTTAGAAATTGGACAGGAGAGTGACACTAAAACGCCTCTATGGTCTGAAATACCATCGATTACGTCGCAAGAAAAGTCACGTTCGGCTAGGTTAGCGCTTAAAAAAACTAAGTCAAGGACGGAATTTAATCTGGTTGCGCTAGAAACAACCTGGGTGAGACCAAAGGACAAGGAAATGTTGATTAGTTCTTTACAAATAGCTGTGTCGCGACCGACTGCAGACAATGACGGCCAGTGGATGCCAGGGGCGTTGAAGTCACCCATACAGATAAAATTCGACGAAGCAATGTTGATCTCACTCATGAAGTTTGAAACAGCATGAAGAACATCAAGAGTAGAGCCGGGGGGGACGATATATAACACTAATCACAATACGCCGATTGTGAAGGTAAATTTTACACCACACGGATTCTGTTTCTGGAGGAGAAGGCAAGACTGAGAATCGTATACCCGACCGGATAAGCAGTGCCACTCCACCACCAGTACCGCTAACTCTGTCTAAGCGCACGGCAACAAAACCGGGTGGAGTGAACTCAGATTCATAAATACCATTGTGCAGCCAAGTCTCAGTGATGCCGATAACGTGGGGGGAATGAATAGATATAAGGGACAATAAATCAGGAAATTTTTTAACAATACTACGAGCGTTTATATTCAAGACAACAAGGTTCTCAAAATGACCAGGACGAATTCAGGAAGTGGATGGAAGGGAAGTCAAATGGCCAGACTCAGAAGAAACACGTTGAGCGGGTGCCATTACTAATGAGTTTGAACTGTCATCCCAGTTATAACGAACCTTGTTAATGAAAGCATGATCGTATCTCAACTTCACAACAGAACCGCTGTCCCGAAAAGAGGCTGATGCATCCCAGATTTTTTTCCGAATTAACCGAACCCTAGAAGAGAAGTCTTCTTTAATCACGAAATTTGAGCCCTTGAGTTTTGAAGCGTTCCTAAGAACCTCGGTTCTGTCGCTGAAGTTAGAAAGTTTAAGAATGACGGGACGAATGTAACCAGTGCGTGCTCTACCGAGCCTGTGGCAGCGCTCAATACGAGGGCAGCTAGTATTCAGGTGCTGAGTAAACACAGATGAAACTGCACTCATCAGGGTGGTAGCGTTTTCATCCATTACTTCAGAAATACCATGTATTATCAGATTGTTTCTACGAGAATGGTTTTCAAGGCTATCATTTTTTAAGACCAAGTCCGTTACCTTAGTAGTCAAGGCATTTATTTCAGCGCGTAAATCACGCAGTAAACTAGAGTCTTTGGACATAGGAGTGGATTCTAGTGCATGAACACGTGACTCTAAAACATCAAAGCGACGCGCAACTGACTGTTGAAATGACTTAATTTCCGCAACATCTCGTGCCAACTGGGTCTGCCCCTCCAATAATTTAGAGAACATATCGGATACCGAAGGGTCGTTTTTATCATGGCTATCAAAGGAAGGGCGAGCATCGTCATTCTCATCGGGAGCAGAACCGGATGCACGCCTAGACTTAGACCGAGGGCCCGGGCCAGGGTTGATTTCCACATCTCCGCTTAATAGGAGACAACTTGCGCAATACAATGCATGCGAACAGCAAGATACAAGACGTTGTGGGCAAGGGAGCAGCAGCAGAAAGCGATCATCAGATCGGATACACTCGGCATCAGAATAGTAACATACCTGCATGAAGAGCAAGCAGCGATTAAACATGGTGCCGGTGCCGCTGCAGCCTAGCCCACTGAAGAGACGATCCACGCGCTGGACATTTATACCGTCGGCTGCTGACGTCACAGACCGAGAGTTGTCGATGATTGGCTGATCAAAGGACAGGGCATCGGGGTGACTGGCATGCTGTAGCTTGAAGTGGGACACGCCGAGGTAATCGCATATGGTAGCGATAGCGCAGTTCTTGGGCAAGCACTCGATGACGTCCACGTGCTCGACCGCCGAGGGAGCCAAGTCAGACGAAGCAGTTCCAAGCCATGTGACACCGCAAAGGGGGGGTACAGCAAGGAAGCCGAAGAACTGCATGAAGAGCAAGCAGCGATTAAACATGGTGCCGGTGCCGCTGCAGCCTAGCCCACTCATGCTGTGGCGCTCGTGCTGCTCACGCAGGGGAGGCCCACACACCACCTTCGTCTTAGCGCGTTTATCTGTAGGTTCACTTGAACCAGTGACTACAGACTAGATAGGGAAACAGATAGGGACTTCATGGATGAGATTTCTGAATGTTTGTCATTAGAGGGTTGAACTTGTTTTTACCGTTGCGCATCCCTCTATGTCATCATCATCATCCCTCATCACACCTTTATGTCCTCGTTCCCACTCCCCCTGTGCAGAGCAGCAGGCTAGAGCGCGTTAGCTCAGACCCACCTCCCTGCGTTCTTTCAAATAACTTCTCTCTCTCTGTTTCTCTCTCTCTCTCTTTCACTTCTTCGAGGCTGATTTCCGCAACCCGAAGGCTTTGCTGGCTTTTGCTTACAAACAACGCGGACTGACAAGAATTTTATTTATATATATTTGCAAGAACAAAAGAAAGAAACGACAGGCACGCCTATAATTAGAGGCTTCCATACCGGATAAATTTGTAGAATTATTCTCTTGTCGACTAGTTGGTTCATATTAAACAAGTAACGTCCCTCAAAAAACACACGAATGGCAAAAAACGACAGAGCGCAGGTTCTGTCCTATGCTTTATCCCACCATTCTTTCTTTATACGATGTAGTACATTAGTTCGTCAATACATTTGCAGTTATCTTGCGGTCCCCATGCCGACACGCGCATATTTGTTGCGCTATATTTTGGATAAATTAGATAGAAATACCAACGTATTTGTATTTAATTTATAGTGTTTCATAAAGGGATTTTTCGTTATATGTTTAAACTGATTTGGCTGTCAACGCTGGTCGTCATTAGTTGCTTCGCCTAGTTACCTACAGTGTATGGTGCCTATTTTATGTAACCTTTTACTTCTACGAGCAACTGCAATGTGAATATTTTACCAAGTGTCCTAAAAACATGTTACTCAACTTGTTTTAATGTTATTTTTAAATTTCAATGTTAAGTAAACTGAAAATAGAAATTAACTTTACGGTTAATACTACTATTACGGTTACGGTCACTTAATAAGGTCTTCAACTACGGCTCGTATCAGCAATAACCTACTGAGGTAGGTGCGCTATCGATTTGTCCAGGGCAGATCCTGCGTTTAATTCCCACAAAACTTTTAGAATTCGGTGACGGTTTATTGGAAAAAGAGATCCAATGTTTCCATTTTGAAATAAGGAAATACAGTAGTCCAAGGTACTACAGTATTCTTTGTAAACTGTAGAAATGAGAAACGTGCCCTACCCTTGCTTATTCAATAAACTGCTGCTGAAGCAGCCTTTCATATCTCTATCGGGAGTCTGCTGCGGCGGCCCGTCCGTCCTTTTCATTACACCGCCTTGTCGTTTTCACCAAACTATCTCATCAGTTACATTTCCACCACGAGACACACAAAAAGAAAACTTCGTCCACCAGTGGCGCTAGTGGTCAAACACAAAGCCCTGTGGCAATGCGGAGTTGGGAGCCGGGCGCGCTGATCAGTGGGATATTGGGAATTATGCGTGCGTGATAATTTGTGCAAGGCTTTATGATTCAGACACACGCTCGCGCGCACCTTGATAGTGGCGTATGTGAACGCACACACAAAGCAATACTAAGAGTAAGCAATACATTGCGCACCATAAAGAAGTTGTTTTGGGGGAGACAGCAGTAATGCATGAAGAAAGCAAGCGAGAGAGATACTGCAAGAACGCACTGCTGTAGAAGTCAATGAGTCCATGGTAGGGGAAATCGCCGAAGCTCGCCACTCTTGTCTGCAAGCAAGCGTGGATGTTGAACATATTGCTACGTGCTAGTCGGACAAGATGTCGACACTTGGATTTAGTGGGGCGTACCCATAAGCGGCCTCTGGCTGTTCTCAGGACAACGACGTGTCTTGCTTGATATTGGCTGGCTTCCGTGTTGGTCAGTGCTTGCTACCCCTTGAAAATACATCGTGTAAATGCCTACTGTGCTTCCACATAACATTATATCCCACGGTTTTCTTTGCAACCTAATGCGTTGTCTAGAGCACGTGGCAAAAATGCCGCAACTAATTTATTTCGGTAAACCACAACATTGTTTGCTCCTCAATCTGGTATACCTTCTGGAATCAATCATGGCGCAGAAAGAGTGGCCAAACAATTTTAACATATTTAAGTTTGACATATTGCCAGTAGCTATGTCAACTCTTGTTATACGTCCACACGACAGTATGACGCTACCGCCACAGCGTTGACTGCTGCATGGTGCAATAAATGACGCATGGTTTTAAGCCTACCTAATTGTAAGCTAATGTACATTGCTGGAATGAGCATCGTGATGAAATACGGGTAACATTGGGTCAACCTCGCTGTTGAGAATACCAACATTCATATATATTTACTTGAATTCAGTGTATTACAATATGAGAGAGGTAGAGAGAAAGAGAGAGAGAGAGCGAGAGAGAAAAGGGAAGGAAACACAGGGAGGTCAGCCAGTGTAAGTGCTGGACAAAGGGGTAAAGAAAATAAAAGAAGGAAGAAAGAAAAGAGGAAAATTCCCACAGTAACGCGATGCTGCGCGCTACAACAGTCAAAGGTGGTCGCAAAATTCACAAGCCCTTAAAAACTTCAGCAAAGCCCTTATGTATTACGATATAGAGTCACAGTGTGGGTTATTGGAAACATTACTGCCCCTTACAAGTGATAACAAAGCAGTGACAACCGTTTCTCAAAATGCCGTTTTGAACGTGACGGTGGCGACATCGTGATGGTGGTTGTTTCAATATTAAGCAACACGACGAAAGAATAATGCCTACAATTAACATGTACACTCTAATGGCTTTCCAATTATCTAAATACTTTTGGCACATGTGTCACGAAGTCTCGACAGACTACTACACGTTTTAAGGTCCCCATAGCCTGATATACATAAGCCAACCCACGACTGCTACGTCAGATTGAAAGTTGATTGCGCTTCTTTCACGTGGCACCCTTCCAAGGAAGTCTGGCCAAACACTTGGAACCTGAGAAAAAAAAGACGCTGTTCGATTTCTTGACTCCAATAAACAGTTGCTCGGCAGCGTCACCAATATAAACAGTCACGCGTTCTCTCTCCAGCAAGCCGCGTCTTGCCCCCCACGTCATTTCACCTTCTCGCTGTTCTTCACATTTTCTTCCAACAATCACATTCAGAATATGCATTGAAGGTGATTAAATGTGTAAAACGCATATTTTGCATTGAACGCGTTTTTTGCAAAATTTGTGTTCAATATGCTCATGGAGCATTAATCTAGAAAGCCCGTATTATAGCAACCGCGTCATTTTCTGATTGAGAATCATCACCACAATTAACCAACTCTGTCAAATAAAATCGACACAATATAGGCACTGGCTGCTCACGTGCGTTTACTAAGTTACATAGTGTAAATCATTTTTCTGCAAGTTTCCATGACTTCTTCTTGTAATTATACAATGTTCTTGTTTGTTCGTGGTTGGCTAAATATTTCAGTGGTTTCTTCGCTTATATTCTATTATTTTAATGATCTCTCATTCTTTAGATTATGCTTCAACACCCGCTTTCTATTTCATGCACCATTTTGTAATGCTGTAGGTCATAAAGGTGGTAGCAAAGGAAATGAATTGAAAACAGACTACATCCTTATGTATTTATTGACATCACGGGGTTTCGCGACTGGTGAGAGTTTGGCAAATTGTAATCAGATGAAAATAATGCTAGTTATTTTTAAATGTATACAGTACTTTAACAATTTAACGCACTGCGCAAATTTGACCAACGGCAGCTGTTTACGAAGATAACACATAATACTGTGGGCTCGGCGCAGTACAGGTTGACACCAATCACTTGTCTAAATTCTGAATTCTCTGCAATCATAGCCACGTTTATAATGCGCCTACCAGATGAACGGGATTCAGTGTGTTGTGTTCGTAACGCTGCGAATGATTCACTGGCACACCACGCTAATGAAGTGGGATGTGGTGCTTTCACTCCACAGCCCCAACAACTCATTTGTTCAAGAGAGAAGTCACTTTTTCTTTATCTAGTGTTTCAGCGTTTCGTAAAGAGCGTAACAAGCATAGAAACAATACGTTTCTTGCCTGGAATTCATAATCAACCACACAGTATGTGCAAATGGAATAAAACGCACCAAGTTGTACCCCAAGTGTAGTAAAAAAATAAAACAAGAACTAATGATCTAGACGCCCTCACGCTATCATTTGCGTGGTTGCATCAATTCTGCTCAACTTCAAAGACTAGAAAATCAGAGGGTGCCTCGCCGGGCCGTCAAACAGCTTTATAATTGCAAATTTTCGTACCATGTTTCCTTGTATTTTGCAGCATCAGCTACAAAGTCAACATGACCGCTACTACAACCGGTAACCACACGTGTCCAAATGCGGTATTCTACCAGGAAGACCCAAGTAAGATTTCCTTTTATGCCTAATAGAAACATTTTAATAGTTGTTTTGATGTCGCAGTATATTGTGGCAGAAATTTTGATTCTGAACGAAAGGGTCCTCTCGGCGGCAGCGCTGAACCTGTGCTCGGGCAACTCGTTTAGCAGCAGCGGCAGACTAAGCATTTCCATCGGTTCCGTAGCTCAGTGTTCAGAAAGAAACCGTGCTCACAGGAACGCGTTGATGATGCGGAGCGCATTCTCTAACGGCGGCAACGCTGCAGGCTAAGTAGCGCATGCGCAGCGAGTCCGAAGCCTACGCTAGCGTTTTCTCTTTCCGCGCTCGCAGCATGCCTGGTCGCCGTCGACGCTCCGCTTTCCTACTCACCCTTTTGCCATGAACTCCTCCTCTTTCCGCCTCGTGGTTCCACTGCATTCTCCTCTCTGCTGTTCTCATGCCTCTTCCCTCTCGTCGCTTTCATAGCGATATAAATTAAATGGTTACTCCAGGCGTATTTCTGCCATCGGCGTCGCAGTGATGTTCAGCATAAGCTCCAAGGGCGATAAAATCGTAACCACGTGCCGTATGCTGTATGTGCGAGTAAAAGCATGCAACGGTTTCGATCATGGCTGAATCTCGCGAACGCAACGGCGGAAAGTAGGGCAGAAGCGCGCCGCCTTCCGTCGCGTGCAAGGCTTCGGGGGGATGGTAGGGAGATAGGAGGGCGCGTTCTACTTTGGGAGGCCCGCGCAGCAGCGCGTGCACGGTCGGGCCACTCGCTGCTAAAAGCCATCTGCGACGGGCACAGAGTTCACGCTGCGCTTTGTTTTCGAAGCGTACTCCGCGTTGATGGGAGCAGCTGCACGAAGGTCAATTCGCTCGTTGCTGCTGCCACGTTTCATCACTCCAGCGTTTTGACAGTGGCTTTCTGCGGTCGTCAAGAGGGCTGATGCATACACACAATTGTGTGACGATACACACAATTTCCGCGCGCAACTGCCGTATTGCACTGAAGGTGGAATACACAAATACTTGCGTGCATGTTAAATGTATCTAAAAAATCCCAGATGGGTTGAATTCATTGCGGAGCCCTGCTCGATAGCATCTCTCATAGCCCATAGTAGAGCCCTGTAATGTGATTTTGATTTCAACCTATGCACATCAGAGAGAATAAAGCTGGCAGGTACATTGATGAATCAAGCGTGTTGATAAAAACCACATCAATGAACATTTATTTCTATACGTGGGTAGTTTGCGGTGCATGGACATGGTGCTAATTTGTATGAGTTCAAGCGGAAGCGCAGCTAAGAAACTTCAAAATTACGAACTCTTTTCTAATTAGAGTGCCTTCCTCTCTTCGTGTCATGTGCGCCGGAACATGGGGTCGCTTGCAAAATTACTCAAACACTGCTACGACAGATTCTCTATTAGCTTCTCGCGGGTTCTTTTCATCTTGCCTTGCAATCTTAATAACTCGTCTTCACAGAATAATTACTACTAATTTCAGTACTATTAAGGCTAATTCACACCGGCGACTGACAGTGGTCGCGCGACCAATGATCGCAAAGCGACCTGTCGCAAATAGTCGCAAATGGCTATATCTACACGTAATGTGCATGACTTGGCGTGGCTTAGTAACGTCATCGTAGCAGCCTAGTGACTATGGCGTTGCGTTGCTGAGCTCGAAGCCGACAGTGCAATGGTCGTTGCTGCGGCCGTATACAATGCGGCCGTATGCATTGGATTCAGGTTAAAGTGTCCTAGCTGACGGAAATCATTCAGGAGCCTTGCACTATGGCGCGCCTCATCTTCAGATTAGGGTGTTTGCCGGTAAAACCACAGAATTGAGTTTGTTTGCAGCTGAAAAAGTTACCGGAAGGAACACGCGAAATGGAGGCTTGTTTACAACATATTTACGACCATTTAAGCAGCGAGAAAAAGTTCAATCTGCGCACAAATAATTAGATCTCCTTCCTAGGCTTTTGCAGAGCACAATACCGTAACGATATCTAAACTCGCAATCAAATGATCAAAAATAAGCAGAAGTGTCGAGAGGCGTTCTGGAGTAATCAATGAAGCTCTCAGAGCGTCACACAGCGCGCAGCGAGAGTTCACACGGCTCAGGCAATCCAGGCACACGGCTTCCACCAAGTTAGTCGTCGTCATCTTCCTCGAAGCAGTGCCTACTGCTCGTTCTTCTCCAGTACAGAAGCAACTTGTAACAGCAAACTGTACATTCGAGTGATCCGTCTGCCTACTCGCGCCCTCTATAAAGAAAGCACAGCTCACATGGAGCAACCACGTCGCCCTGTTGCAGAAACGAGATTACGTCAACTAGAACACACTCCTAATGGGGTTTCAGGGAAAACGGCGCCCTTTCCTGATGCTTCCATTGGCCCGCCTTGCGATACCTTTGAGATATCCGCCAGTCGACAAACACGATAAGTTATGCCTGGTGCACCTACCGAGATTATTGCGCTCCAGTTCGCATTTGTCGGTTTTGCCACGGAGCGGAATACAACGACGAATGCGAACACGCAGTTTCGCCTCCAGAACTGCTCGCACGATCTTTTTGGGCGTCTCGTCTATGATATGTGTAAAAGCTGTTTTTTTTTTTCAATGTATATCGAAGTGATTATCAAGCGAATGCGGGTAGTCCTATGGCAAAACAGATGACATTTTCTCTTAAAAGAATGAGCTCACGAAAAGACTAGTGCAGCTATTTCTTACTTATGAAAACAGAACGTCGGTGGGCATTTCTATGTCACTTATAAAATAATATAATTAAGCTAAACAATATGTTATCCTCTCGTGACTGGGATGGGTGTGATTATGTGTTGTAAAGGTAAATAATTTCGTAATCTGCTAGCCAGACCTGGTGTACAAATTTCTTACAATGAAATTGTTCTGTAGCTCTCGGAAATCAGAGTTCGTGCATGTTTTTGACCAGGACACACCCAGTTTGTAGGTTTATTTTATATGAGTTCAAATGTGCAATTGCGTGATTGCGTACAAAGACAGCTGCCAGCTGTCTTTGTGCGTTACATATGGCGTTACATATTTGATCTTCAAAAACTTCGAACCGGCAGGTAAAATTGCGCTTTAGAGTAACTTAAAGACTTGTGGATATACGAGACTTTTCCACAATCATTGAAAGCCGTACGTGTAAGCCCAATCCTTAACTCTTGTAAGGCCCCGCTTTGTCTAGACTCCTACGGACCCGTGTCTCACAAGCTGCATACGTAAGGTAATAGAGGAGACGGTGGACAGTCGACTTCAGTTGTGAAGTTAAAACGCGAAAGTGATATCTAACAATGTGACATGATTCAGAAAGCGGCGTTGCACTATGGATTTGCTGTGACATAGTTACCAGCGCGAACAAGACTAACGGAAAAAAGGTGCGACAGAAGAGAGTGGTCTGCACTGCGCCACCTTTTTTTCGTCAGTCTTGTTCGGGCTAGTAACTATGTCACAGCAACGGCATCAACACCAACTAGCCCAACTTTCTGCGTTACACTATGAATGCTGCGCTAGACCTTGTCGCAAGAGTAAATCTGAACGCAGCAGCGGAAGTTTGACAATCACCGTGTTCCTTGATATTCAGAGAACGTCTGACACCGTAGTCACATACATGTGCTTGCTAGCTTGCTTGAGGCTGGTCCATGTAGATGATCACTGCGATGGATTTCACAGTGTGTTCAAAGCGGCTGGTTGTTTCAGCTTTAGAATAAAAAACAGAAACAGCGCGAGCGAATAAAGAGCGCAGAGCAGAGCGCTGACTAGCAACGAAATGCTTTAGTTGCAAAGCAGCATATAAACACATCATTGAAGGTTGCATATAGAGCTGAAAAAGAAGAATAAGCGTTAGCCACTGAGATAATCCACTTCTTTGGCTGATAGTGGGAGGGGCGCAGAACTAACGCACTTGTGAATATCTAAAACGCCTCAAAGATTTCCCACGTGCGCTTGCACTGTCCGGATTTACTCCTTACATCCACCGTATATTGATGTTTATACAGACGGTTCGTGGCAATTTCGTCAGCATTCGAATTTGTCATACCGGACCTGATAGAACAAACGTTTAAATTATGTAAAGTTACATCGTCTGCCATCACCGAACTCTTTGCTATCCCCTCACCTTCGCGCTTCATAGCGTCAGTAGATATCACACAGAAGTTGCTTATTCTCAGTGATTCACAGGGCGTCCTCGGCACCTCCCATCACTAATGAGCCCAGACCGAAGTGCCTTGATTCCACATTTAATATATGCAATTAAGCTTTAAGGAACACAGAAAATCCAGCGCTTGATATCACATTACAGCGGATCAGTGGATACCAGGAAACTTCCTTATTCGTGGAAACAGTGCAGCGAACGCTGCGGCAAAGCAGCTGCTCGAAAATGAAAATGCAATGAATCTTACCCATATGACGTCCGTCTCTTGCTGAGACAGGTGTACTGTCGGCTTACTACAAACACCTGGTTTGATCTAAAATCAGTGTTCATAGGTATGCTTCACAGACCCTAACATTAAATTGTTCATTCCACTAAAGTTGACCGAGAATAGTAATTGCGCAACTTTCTTACGCCGCCCGCGTACACGTGTCACTTTTTGTACAGATATCTACGCGTTGCTAGTCCGATGTGCCATTGCGGCCGCGCAGACGAAGACGTAAAACGCCTCTTGTTGAACTGCCCACGATACGGCACTGCGAGATGAAGACAAAAAGTGGATTTATTTTTGCTAGACCATCGGCCATTCACTATGAAGGAAATTCGATAAAACTATAATAGTGCTGAATATACTATAGCCATTTCTCATAATTTTTTTACAATAATGAACTTCCAAATTAGTACAACCATTTGCCAGTAACCATTGTTCTTTCTTATGCACTCTGCAGCTGAGGATGCAATGAATCACAAGATTGTCACCATGGATACCAACCACACATGCTTTGTCGTGGTTCGAGATAATAATGCTACACAACACGGCAAGTATTTCATCATCACAACTCATTAGCCCTGCCTACAGCGAGGTATCGCGCGTGAAAGTGGTCTTTTTTTTACTTGTTTCAAGAATGTGCAAGGAAGCTTATTGCTAGAGCACATGACAGCTGCGACAAGTGGAGCCATTCCGCAGTGCGTGTCACCTAAGCTGTCCTGCATGCACGCTATGCGTATTTCTTTTTTGCCATAGAAGAGTGGAAACATGTCTGCCTTTGCTCTAACGTTGCACATCAAATAGAGGAGCGAAGAAAATGCCACGTAAGCAGATTGCATGCCTAAATACATGCTCCGGGCGTGCAGTCTCTTGGCAAAGAGCTCTGCAACATCGTTGCAATATCGGCGCTGCGAAAGACGCATCGCCACATTAGCGCTTTAGTGAGTCGAGTAAATGTAACCAATTATTCATATCATGCCAACAGAAGCGCAGTGTAGTGGATAGGTGCGCCCACACTGACCTTCGCCATAAGAATTGCTGCACAAACTCCCCAGTCGGACTTGTCAGACAGTGCGTAAGCATTATCTTCAGTCGCTCAACATGCATCCGCGCAAGAAATAATTGATGAATAATAGTGTTTTATGGCCCAAGGGCTACAATGGCCAAAGAGCGCCAGTAACGAATAATTGATCGAGTTGCCGAGTTACGCACACCGCGGCTAACTGTGTCGAGGATGAGGCAACGTGGTGCAAGTATGGCAACGACCTGTCGCAAATACTTAATTGGTGCTCCTAATTATCAGTCGGAATTAATCGTATCGGGCGAAGTTAATGTAACCGTGATTAATCTGAATTAGGGTTAAGCAACGCAATAGGAATTCATCATCGTTACCATCGTCAAAATTTATTGCGTTTAAGTAGTGTATTCGTAATTAATCCTGATTACCCTTAGTTATTCCTGATTAGCCCTAATCAAGTTAACATTATTCGTATAATGTATAGGCTCAGTTATATTTATTATTATTCAAAGCTACATCCCAGGGCTGCGGCAGGAGCACTAAGTGAATCTAAAGTACCCCTAAATGTATTTCAATAGGCTTGACTAATTTACCCAAATTACTCTACACTAGGTTATTTACTTATTTATGATACCCTCAGGGTCCAAAGGCATTACAGAGGGGAGTGGTGTTAATATACAAGCAAAAATAAT
Organism: Dermacentor andersoni; assembly: GCF_023375885.2. Classification (NCBI taxonomy): domain Eukaryota; kingdom Metazoa; phylum Arthropoda; class Arachnida; order Ixodida; family Ixodidae; genus Dermacentor; species Dermacentor andersoni. The sequence goes on from NC_092823.1 coordinate 128,337,258, forward strand.
TTAGCCTAAACTAACTTTTATTAGCCTGACTGTTTTAATTATTAATTCGACATTATGCTTAAGTAATCTCATCACAATTAATCTTTATTACGTTTTTTTATCATATATGAGTCTTTGGGAGTCTTATTTAGGCTGACTTTCTTCATTGTAATTAACGTTGTTAGTCTTATTAACCCTGATTACTCTTAATACGTTACCAGTACTCACTATATATAGTCATAATCATAAATATCAGTATCCATGCGTAGACATCAGTAATTGTCATATGTATCTCATAGTACCACACGTATACCTATGAAGAGCATCGTGTTACGCGTTACAGAAAGACGAATTTTCGAATAATGTAGCCCTAGCATGCTTACGCTATAAAACACTGAACTGTAGTTAGAAGCTGAGACGACAGTGATGATATCGTTTGTGTGGCCTTTTCATTTTGCTGTGTCCCCTTACCAACACAGCAAGCCAGGGTTGAGCAAGTCAACCAAGTTCAAAAGGGCCCACACATTAAGTACACAGCGCGAGAAGAACCTTTGAAATGAACTAACTTTATGCCTTTTGCCATATTTATCTTTTTTTCAGAGTGCTACCTTGCAGTGACGGCGAGCGCAGCAGACCGAAACGTTTCCAGTCGATGCCAAACCGTATACACCACTTACTGCCCTGGACCAAGTGTAATCCTTTACAACAGTACTTGCCAGCAGGAGACCTCGTAGATCAGCCAGCCACCAGAAATGTGTCTAAACGTAGAATATACATGTAGTAATAAAAGTGATTGTCCAAGGATTAGTTCTTGTGTGTTTACTTAGATAAAGCTGTCTTAAATAATATTATTGAATCAGTTGAAACAAAACTAGCCTACGCCTGCTTTTCAGGAGTGGAGTAAGGTCAGTGTTATTATAATTATAACATAGTGTACTGTACTGCACTGCACATGGGATGAATGAAAATTGTTATAGCAAGAACTCCCCAGTGGGACTTGTCGGATAGTGAGTAAGCATTCTTTCCAATCGTTCACCTTGCACACACGCATCTCTGACATTCCGAACGCGTGTGGTCGTATGATGGCGACGTTTGAATAATTGATTACATAGTTACTTATTTAAGCCTAATTATTCGTATTATAGTGATGTTTGCTTAATGAATGAAAAAGAAGAAACCTTATTAAAAAGAATGGTCCGGCAGTTTTTGTTGTGGAGGCCTCAGGTGGTGGCTCGAAGTCCTTCGACTCGGGCGCCATCTGCGGCTTGCCGGACTGCCCAGAGCTGGTCTTCCTACTCCGAACTTTTGAGAGCCGCCTCCCAGCGGCGGCGACGTCGATGGAGAGGGTCCCGGCGGCCCCCGGAGCTGGGGCGGCGTCAGGAATGAATGAATTAAATTAGAGTTTACATGATAGATTATTTGAATAAATAAATATTCAGCACCTAATTTGTCAATAGAATGGTTAACCATTAGTTGGGCTAAGTGGTCGCATGATGACAGCAGTTTCTAAATAAATTAAATATATTTTATAATTAAGTAGGATAAATACTCCTAAATACCAATAATTATTATGGTATAGGATTAATTATATTTCACCTTAATTACTCTACATTATACTATGTAGCTTACCCTAACATAGTTTTAATTTGTTTCAATATTCTTATTAACCTCATTTCGTCATTATTCTTAAGTAATTTCGTCAGAATTAATCTTTTTTAAGCTTCCTCACGCTTCATAAGTCTTCAGGAATCCTATCTAGGCTTGAATAATTGCATTGTATTTACCTCTATTAGTCCTTTGTTAACCTTAATTACTCCTAATAGCTCTTCATTACTCACTGTATATAGCGATAATCATAAATCTCAGTACTCATACGTAGTCATAAGGCATTCTCATATTGAGACGTGTACTTATATTGTACTACAGAACCCCATGTACACCTATGGAGCGCATCGCGTCACGCGTTACACATAGCTGGACGGACGGACAGACATTTCCGAGGGGAGCAACCCTAGAATGGTCACCCATTAATATAGAACAGTGTCCGTACAGAACCGCTAGATATATTTGTTGTTTAGGAGGCACATCAAGATTGCTTTTTTTTATTAGCCACTCTTAATTGTGTTCACATTACGCTTGTATTTATGTCCAGACTGGTAGCCTATAGATAAGATTTCTGCAGCTGGATATTGTGCAATTGAGTTCAGTTGACCATCCTTTTGTTTGTTGCTCTTAAATGACGTTGTATTCGAGCACTCGTAAGAAGTTCTCGACATTTGTTTTCAGGGCAACATAATTTTTTACCTCAGTTGCGCGAGCTACGTGAACAATTTTGTCATCTTCGGAAGCTTGCTCAAATCTGAGCTCATGAGGGAATATAGCGCCTATGATGTCAAATATCGGCACTCTTGCTCAGATTACCTATATTACCTTGCGCCTTGCGTTCATTCGCCTTTCACTTTCGACTGAAGCGCAATGCCTTGATGCGTTCTACTTCAGTTAGAGAAAGAGGAAGGAAATGCAGGGACAGTTAGGCACTGCTATTGTGTGGCAGCGAGCGGCAGCGTTTGCCACCGCAACATCTAAACTCTATAGCGGCTTGCCGTAGAAAAAAAAAAATTCGCAGATACCAATCACGTTTCAAGTTATGTGAATCGAGCCTATAATGGGCAATTCGACGTTACGCCTATAATGACAATGCGTGTGCTTGAGTTTATTTTGACCCTATGCGCGAGGTGTATCCTTGTGAAGTGGTTCTGTTGATGCACTGCACCAACGTTAAGTAATGCCGAAATGCAAGTACGAAATTATGAGGATGCGCAGTGTAAGACGTATCCGCAGCAATGTCACGAGGGCAACGGTGACGTACATAAAGGAGAATTCCTCCCGTCAAGATGTTTTCTCCTACAACTCAACCCTTTACGCCCATAGAAAAGGTTGTTTAGGTGAACTAGTACGCCTATTTAAAGCGGCGATTTTTCTTCATTATACCCTTACCCCAAGATGTCTTGCCGAAATGCACACTACATTTAATTTTTTTGCCAGCATTATCTTACGTTTCATCACTACCCTAGTTTTTCGGATGTCTGTGCAAGAGTGAGACTTTGCAGTGGTGACGATGTGCCGTCCGCATCGTCTAATCACTCTGCAATCTTGCTGCGAATTTCTACTAGTGAGGCTGCGCCTTTAGCCCTAGGAATACAGCAGCCATGCACGTGTCAATGCTGGAAAGCATGCCGGTCGATAGTTCCTGCGATCAGCGCGTAACCTCACACGGAAGACTACGTGAGGACACTCCCCGCTACAGACTCTTTCACTTGGCAGTGCTGACAACGTGCCGTCGGCATCGTCTAATCACTCTGTAATCTTACTGCAGGTCCATTCCTTTAACCACGTTTGTTTTAACGCTTTTTATGTGCATGTTGTGGTCGGTATTGCCAAATGAAACTTTTCTTGAGTTTCGTTGTGTCTTGCATTTGTAGGCGATATGTCGAAAGACATGGCTGGGTACCTAATAAAATTCAAGTGAGATTTTAGAAGTGAATTGCTTGAACTAAAGGAAAGCACTCCAAAGACATTAAAGAAACAGTTGAAAAGGATTTCAGAAAGGAAATAGGCGACTTGAGAACTGAACAACAAGATATGACGCAAAATATCGGTTTAGCAGGCACGGAAATCATCGTTGAAGCAGCTGGTCTAAGCTTGGACCACATTGCATCAGACATCATATGCCCGAACGTCAACCGAAACATAATTGTGGCGAGTACGCCAAAGAATGCTGAGAAATATGTGAGAATAAGGTAAATTAACCTGGATGGATGCAGCTTCGAGATAATGCATTTGAGGCTGCACCTCACAACACGTGCAAGGGAGTGATAATTCCGAGTTGAAAAAGACAACAGGAATTCCTGTCGTAACTACAGAAATTTCTGTCGCGACTACAGAAATTTCTGTTGTACGACAGAAGTTCCTGATGTTTCTGTAGTTGCGACAGACATTTCTGACGTTACGACAGAAATCTGGATGTCGCAACAGAAACATTCAGTCGCGAAAACCAAGAGTTCTGAAGTCGCAACAGAACCATTCTGTCGCGTCAACAAGAGTTCTGAAGTCGTTACAACAGCTTTCTATTGTGACAGCGATTCTGACGTTACGACAGAAATTCTGTCGTCGCAATAGAAAGATTCTGTCGCGACGACGAAGAGTTCTGAAGTCGCAACAGAAACTTTCGGTGACGACAACAAGAGTTCTGTAGTCACAACAGCTTTCTATTGTGACAGCGATTCTGACGTTACGACAGAAATTCTGTCGTCGCAACAGAAAGATTCTGTCGCGACGACGAAGAGTTCTGAAGTCGCAACAAAAACTTTCTGTCGTGACAAGAATACTGTAGTCACAACAACAGCTTTCTGTCGTGACAGCGACTGACTTTATACGACAGCAATTCTGACGTCGCAACAGAAACACTCGGTCGCGACGGCCAAGAGTTCTGTAGTCGCAACAGAAACGTTCTGTCGCGACCCCAAGAGTGTCTGAAGTAGGACCAACAACTTTTTATCGCAACAGCGATTCTGACGTCGCAACAGGAACTCTCTGTCGGGACTACACAGAAATGTGCTACTTTTTGTCGCTGCGAGATAAGTTCTGACGCCTCGACAGAAGCGCGTTCCGTCGCGACGCTTTAAAATTGTTTGTCAGTTTCGCATTGGTGGTGTACACTGTACTTCTTTCTTGCACGGTATTCAATCGTGCTTCTCTGAAGCCGGCAATGATGATAGCACCGACACCGGTATTAAAGTCGACGTGGCCAATTGTTATAATTGTGCCTTACGACGAGGCACTAGCAACGCCATACTGGCCTCATCAATATCATACCATCTGCGGGAATGGCTGCGTATCCGTTTTACTTTATTTGGTAAGATGTGGTACACAGGCCTGTGGAATTACATGTGCCGTTACACTCACACATTACTTAATTTCCCAGAAATATTGCATAAGCTTTTGCGAAGCGAAAAGGAAGCCTTGGGTTGTTCCTCAAAGTTGCGTGAAAAGCTGTTTCGCTCTGGTCTCATTATTCTGGTACAGCGCAGCGGTGAGAAACCAGTATGCTGTCAGAAGGAACACTCATCCACGAATGTTTATGTAGCTATTTTGCATTGAACACACGAATTATGTGCGCGCTCAAAAGTGTAAAGAACGAGAGACAACTGTCGAAATTAGCAGTAACAAGCCCAACAGTCACCGTTGTCTATTTCTGAATTTCTTATTTAATATGAAGGGACGACGACGAAGAAGAAGCGCTCGTCCCTAGTCAGAGATCGGCTCCGTGATTGCTAGCCAATTACGCAGTGCTAATTACCTCGTACCAAAGTTTTGCTTGCACCAATGTGTCCGTGAAGGCGAGCGGCATCGACCGATACCAGCTGACCCCAGAGGTGCGTTTTTCTTTGCCACATTTGGTGACTGCATCTACTGCCGCCGTGCGGAGGATTGCTAGGCTTAGGCGTGTTCCGCGGACACTCGGCCCAACAACACCGTCGCACCGACAGCGGCCTGCCGTACATCCCGGCGGCTGCCGCTCGTCAGCTCCGAGATGGAGGCGCCCTCTGAAACAACAATGATCGTGGACAATCACATGTGCGTTCAAGTTCAGGGAACAGAGATCTCACCCGAGGAATACCACAGCGACGCCGGATGGACGCTCGCGGGGGAACGCATGTCGAGGCTGCGCCAGCGGACCCCCACCAGCGGCAAGCCCGACGGACCCGCCGGGAGTCAAACAAGCACGAGGTCAAAATTCTACAAGAACGCCAGAGCCTCGGCCATCAAGGCAGCACGCATGCCAGCCATGCCACTAGAAGAAACCAAGATAGTTGTCAGACCCAGAGGGGGACTGGACATCGTCAAGACCGGCACCACCACCGTCGCTGCGGCCATACTCACTGCGGCCAAGATCACGAGCGAGGAAAGCGCCGCGGACACCATCTGCCCCAACACACAACAGAACATCATGGTCGTAAGTACACCCAACGAAGACAACGCGGCAAGGTACGCTAAAATCCAGGAGATATCCATTCAAGGCAAACCCTACGAGGTCAGCGCATATCGCACGGCACCTCACGACACCGTGAAGGGCGTCATCAGAGGCATCCCCATCGACGCGAGCGCCGAAGAGCTAGATAGAAAGATCGTCAACGAGAGGAACCCGCTAGCAGTGGCCTCAAAAAGGATAGGAAGCACGACCACTGCGATTGTGGTGTTCCAGGGGCCCAAGGTACCGAACTTTGTCCGATACGGAGTCACCCTGATACCGTGCCGCCTCTACAAGAAACAGATCGACGTCTGCCAGCAGTGCGGCCGAGTGGGACACCGCAAGGACGTTTGCCCGACCCCCACAATCAAGACGTGCCTGGCCTGCGGACTCGCGAACCCTACAGAAGACCATCCCTGTATCCCAAAATGTCAGTTGTGCGGAGGCGAACACCCGACCGGAGACCGAACGTGCAAGGCGAAATACAAGGTCCCCTACGTAGTGCGCAAGCGACAATGGCAGCGCCGACGGGCCGAACGCCAGCTGCTGTCGGAGAGCGATTTCCCGCCACTCGACAAGCCGCCAGCTGCGCGAAAGTCGAGGACCCCATCGGAAAACCGCGCGCCCAAATCCAGAGACAGCAGTTGTTGCAAGAGAAGCCTCAGCAGGAAAACGTCACCATCACGTGAGCGAGTGAGCTGGGTCGACGCAGCGAAAGGAAACAACATAAGGAACGCGCAGAAAACCACCGAAACCACGAAGAAAGAAGATATTAATAAGGTCCGGGAGGCAAATGAGCTCCTAAGACAAGAAAACGCGGCGTTGCGAGCGACCATCAACAACCTCACGAAAGAGATCGCCGAGATTCGTCAGTTGCTGCTAGGCAACGACGAGCCTCTACAGAGACCCACGCCAAGCACAAGCAAGGCCGAGGAAACGACAACGAACATCCCGGAGAAAGCCATAGAGGAACCGGCACCGAAGAAGCGAGCCATCGAGGCCACGCGCACGCAAACAGAAAACGATCGCATCGACAGCCTCGAAGCGAAATTCGAAGCGACATTCAGCAAACTCGAACAGCTAATCACGACAAACATCGCAGCAGTGACAGCACTGAAACAAACAATGGAGACCTACCAAGCCGATAACACGAACAGATTCGCCTACATCGAAAGGACCCTACAGCCGATGGTAGGCCACCCGACGTTTGCGCCCCTCTTCGCGCATCATCCACCCAACCAGGGAGCCCCGTACACGCCAACGCAATCATGGCCGCCAACGCAACACCAGCAGCAGCAGGTGTAACCGCGTGGCAGTGGAACTGTCGCGGCTTCGGAAGGAAGAAGGCAGTCATCCAACAGCACATCGTACATGCCGCGCGAAGCCAGACGTTATACTACTACAAGAAACACTAACCGACGCACCGTCCCTCCCCGGCTACAGAGTGCACAAGGGACCACCCGACGGCAGAGGCCTGTGCACCCTGGTCAGGAAGGGACTCACGTTCGTCGAACATGAGTTGCAAAGCAATAACAAGATCGAGCACACACTCACCGAAATCATCCCGGGCAAGAAGAGGAAAGGAAGCATATTTCTGCTCAACGTCTACAGCAACCCATCTCAGAGAAAACAGAGATTCAAGACATTACTGCACAGAGCCAGCACCGCAGGGGGCCGCAACATGCTGATCGCGTGCGGAGACTTCAACGCGATGAACCCTGCCTGGGGCTACAACAAGTACACAGCAAAGGGCCGCGACCTGTACCAAGACGCCACGGAACTCGACTTCACCCTCATCACGGACCCGACACATCCGACGAGAATTGGTAACTCCGTGTCCCGGGACACCACTCCGGACCTCACGTTCGTCAAGAACGACATCCGGGGCGCGATCACCTGGAGAAACACGGGGATCGATCTAGGCAGCGACCACACCATCGTGGAAATCGGCATACCGGAACACAACGACACCAGCGTCAAAACTCACAGATGGATAGACTGGGATGCCTTTCGAGACGCCAGAAGCCAGAAGAGCGACGGTGACGACGAGATCGAAGACATCGACTCGTGGACGGCCGAAATCACCAAGAGCGTACGCGACGTGACCAAAGAGATTGAAACGGGCGCGGAGATCGACAAAGTAGACAGCCGCCTTGCGCATCTCATCGAGGCCAAACAGTCGATACTCAATCGCTGGAAGAAACAACGGCTTAACCGCAGACTGCGAAAGAAGGTGGCGGACCTGAACCGAGCGATCGAGGATCACTGCCGCGCTCTCTGCATGCAACAGTGGAACGAGATCTGCAACGCGGCAGACGGGCAGATGCATAGCGGGAAGACGTGGAACCTACTGCGGCACCTGCTCGACGAAACGAAGACCAAGTCGCACCAAAGGGACAGACTCGCCAAGCTCATACATCGGGCGGTCTCAGCACACGGCGTCGATGAAGTCACCAGGCGCATTAACGACAAATACCTGCCGACTACACCTACCGAACAACACGCGCCGTACAGCGGCCTGCCTAACGCGAAGCTCGATCGTGACATCGACGTCGAGGAGGTACGCGCGGCCCTGCACGACCTCAACAGCCGGTCGGCAGCCGGCCCGGACCTCGTCACGAACAAGGCGCTCAAGAACCTCGATGACGGCTCGATTGAAAAGCTCGCAAAATACTACAACAAAGTGCTGGAGAGCGGGCGCGCTGCCAAAGCTGTGGAAGACAGCCAAGACCATCCTGATCCCCAAGCCGGGGAAGCCGCCGGACACGGATAACCTCCGGCCCATCTCGCTCACGTCCTGCGTGGGCAAGGTGCTGGAGCACGTCCTGCTCAACAGGTGGCAAGACTACCTGGAACGAGAAGGGCTGTACCCGGCCACTTTAATCGGCTTCAGACAGCATCTCAGCACGCAGGACGCGATGCTGCAGCTTAAACACCAAATCATCGATGATGGTGGCAGCGCCCGCGACAACAAAGCCATCCTAGGGCTCGACCTGCAGAGCGCCTTCGATAAGGTGAAACACTCGGCGATTCTGTCCCAAGTCTCCAAGCTCAACATGGGGGAAAGATCCTACAACTACATCAAGGACTTCCTCACGGACAGGACCGTCGAGCTACGAGCAGGCGACCTACAGACGCAAGAGAAGAAGCTCGGGAGCACCGGAACACCGCAGGGATCGGTCATTTCGCCGATGCTGTTCAACCTGGTAATGATTGGAGTGGCCGAAAAGCTCGGGCGCATCGAAGACGTCAGGCACACCATCTACGCGGACGATATCACGATATGGGTGACCGGCGGCAGCGACGCCCACATCGAGGGCGCGCTGCAAGCCGCCGTCGACGCAATAGAAGACCAGCTGGAAGGCACCGGACTGAGATGTTCGCCGAGCAAATCGGAGCTTCTCATACTACCACCTACCAAATACAGCAGAGGCAAGACCAGACAACGGGAAAGCGAAAAAATCAGAATCGTGACCAAATCCGGCAACGTGATCCCCGAGGTCGGCAAAATTAGGATCCTAGGCATGGTCATCGAAAAGCACGGAAGGAACGGCGAAACCATCACCCGTCTCAAGGCAAAAGCAGCCAACGCGATTCGACTCCTCAAACGAGTCACTTCCCGAAAGGCTGGCATGAGAGAGGAGAGCCTAATTAGGCTCGTCCAATCTTTCGTCATCAGCCACGTCGCGTACGTTGCAGCCTACCACAGATGGCTGCAACACGAACGAAACAAGATCAACGTGCTCATCAGAAGAGCGTACAAGACGGCGCTGGGCCTGTTCGAGTCCACAAGCACGACCCGCTTGTTACAACTCGGGCTACACAATACGCTCGAAGAAATAGCCGAAGCGCAACGGACCTCTCAACTAGAGCGGCTGTCCATGACCAAAGCCGGGAGGAAGATACTGGACGATCTGGGAATAAGACGCTCGAACGAGGTGGAGATGAAGCTCCCCGTCCCCGAAGAGGTCCGACGCCAGACCAGAATCGACCCCATACCGAAGAAAATGAATCCCGAGTTCAACAAGGGAAGAAGAGCGGCGAGGGCCAAGGCTCTCATCGACCAGCATGCCAACGACGAACACGCGCGTTACGTGGACGCGGCCGAATACCAACGGAACGCCTTCGCAGCGGTCGTCATAGAGGCGTCAACCGGCGCCACGAGGACGGCAGCGAGCGTGAGAAGCACCGAAGCGGAACAAGCGGAGGAGGTAGCCATCGCCCTGGCCATCGCCGACGCAGACTGCCACACGGTGCTGAGTGACTCAAGACAGGCGGTGGGAAACTTCGCCAAAGGGCAAATCTGCAGGGAGGCTGAGCGCGTACTGCGAGCGGTAAAACTAGACGAACGAAAAGTACGACTCAAGTGGTTCCCGGCGCACGCGGGCGACGCGTCGGAACGCAATGAGAACCATAATGAGACGGCACACGCCGCGGCGCGAGCGCTAACCAACCGCGCCCCGGCGACAGACCGTCCGACGTGGTTCGGAACTAAGGACCGCATGACGGATTACAATGAAATCGCGAAGGCCTACCGCTTGGCTCGCAGGACTCTTCCACCCCCGCACCCGAGACTGAGTCGAGCGGAGGCGGTAGTACTGAGACAGCTCCAGACTGGATCGCTACCGAGCCCGAAACTGATGAATCGCATGTACCCTGAGACATATCCGACAGATATGTGCAGAATCTGCCGGAGGGAGACCGCAGACTACACGCACATCTTGTGGGACTGCATTAAATATCCAGAAGACGCTAAATCAAGAACACTCCCACCGCGGCTCGAGGCAGCCGCAAAGAGCTACGACCGAGACGATCAGCTCTGGGCCGTCCAGCAGGTCCTCGAGGCGCTCGAAAGGCACGGGCCCAGCGAGCCGGCAACGGCGAGCGGAGACCCGCGCCGAGTAACGGCAACTTCGAGGATGACGTAGGCCCTCGTCGGGGCGCGCGAGCGCCCAACTGCAGGCATAAATAAAGTTTCTCCAATCCAATCCAATCCAATTATTTAATATGGGCATCGTATATCAATATTGATGTTCTAGCACTGCACGATGTACCTGTCGATGGTAACAACACTTTTGCTCTTCTAAAGATGCGGCAGTGGACGCGGTGGAGTGATAGCGGATCTTGGCGCTTAAAATGCAAATGTAAACATCAGCGCATCGTACTATTGACATGGCTAAAATGTACGCTTGAAAGACGTGGGCGGAGTGGTGCAGTGCGAGACGCGTCTTGGCTACCGAAGTGGAAGGACGTGGCTGTCATGAGCTCCGTCGGAGCGGCATCAGCGGCCCAGCAGGGCCGCGGTTCTAGGTTTTTTGTCAACGAGGATCCTGATTATCAGGTGCTACTGCCTCAACTACCAACAGGGCGACTTGTTACGAATACTTTATTTTTGCATGCTGATATGCGTGCAAGGCCATACCGGGCGGAAAACTTCCGTGACATGCTGTCGAGCATGAAGTTGCTGTCTGACGTTGTCGCCCTAGGGGCGTATCGAATGAGTCATGTGTGGGCCGTGACTTTCAAAAGTAGTGACGGAGTGAAAGAACTGCTGCGGGCAAAGGACTTGAAGGTGAAGGATAGACCATGCGTCGTCGTCGACCCTGGAAATCAAGCAATGCACCTCAAGCTACACTGGATGTTACACAACGTGCCGGACGAGGACATTCGTGAAGCCCTGGCGCCTTACGGCCGAGTCACGGATGTGGCAAGAGAGCGGTGGCGGGTGCATGGCCTTCAGGATAAAGGTTCTTCAACGCGCCTGGTCACCCTGATGCCGAGGAAGGGCTTGGGGGCGGACGACGTGCCTCATCTGTTACGGGTAGCCGGTGAGGAAGCTCTCGTGGTGATTCCTGGAAGAGCACCACTCTGCCTTCGTTGCCGCAACACAGGGCACATCCGGCGCGACTGCCACGTCCCGCGCTGTGCCCGTTGTCGTCGTCACGGCCATGACGAGTCGCAGTGCGTGAGGACATACGCAAACGTGACGGGGCCGACGGCTGCAGATGAAAGCGCTGAACTTCTTATGGACGAAGTGGATGCCGAGGAAGCCTCTGCCGGGAGCGCCAACGAGGTGAAGGTCACAGTGACACAACCACCGAAACCGCAGGGGCAAACGACTGCCGGAGCGGTAGGTGTGCCAGGAACGCCTACGCGACCTGTGAGCAGGGACTCGGCCGTCGACGTTCATAAGCAAGACATCGCGGCCAAAGAAACGCCTGCCGTCTCGACTATGGCATCATCTGACAACGAAGCGATGGACGTTACCAATGCTGTTGTGGCGGTCGGGAAGCGAACACACGAAGAATCAACAAGCGACGGCGGGCAAACTGGCCAACCAAACAGCGAGGAACCGCCACCAAAGTCGGTGGTAACGCGCCGGCCGTCATCACGGCGGACGCCGAATATCCCGCCGGACAAAAGACCGGCGGCGCCGACGCCAAAGTAGCCGTAGGGACTTGTGCCTGCAAAGGCACTCAGACGCGAGCTTGCGAGAGCCCAACGCTACCGAAGGGTCGGGGAGGTCAGCCGCTGCTCAAGCAAGGTATTTTGTGGACTGCACTTCAATGTGTCGCGAAACAGCTGCTCTGTCCGTCAGCACTTGTAGACGTAACTTAAGTATACCTAGAGGTGCTACGTGTGATTATATACGGTTTTCTTTTATGCCTACCTTTCCCGCTTATTAACAATGGATTTGAAGAGGGGAATACGAGTTGCTACTATTAATGTACGCGGCCTCGCTTCAAGACGGAGGCAGTACCAGCTCAGCCGACTATGCGTTGAAAATGAACTCGATATTATAGCTATACAAGAGACGAAAGTTGAAAGCGAGGAGCAAACAAACAAAATGGTAACACCTTTCAGAACATATTATAACGTATGCACATGTCACGCTATCGGCACGTCTGGTGGATGCGCTGTCTTGGTTCGAAGGGGTATTGGTATAAATGAAGATATGGTTACTGTGAGCGAAAGTGGGCGTTTTATTGTTCTTGATTTTTCTTTTAATGGATCACAATGGAGGATTATATGTGTGTATGCGCCAAATGATATCAATGAAAGATGTCTTTTCTTCTCGAATCTAGAAGAGTACCTTCGTTGTGACAAGTACATCATCTTTCTTGGTGACTTTAATTGTGTGTGTCATGCAGAAGATCGTGCTAAACGTAAATTCCCGCAGGACAAGAGTGCAGTGATATTGAACACCTTAGTAAATGACTACTACCTAGAAGACGTTGGTCGCCTTTTGGCCAGTACTTTGCAGCCGCAATTTACACACTATCAACGAGATAGCCAAGCACGACTTGACAGAACTTACATCTCGTTAGATCTTGTGCCTCTATGCGATAACTATGTCGTGAAGCCGGTGTCCTTTAGCGATCACAGTATAGTGTGGTTTGCACTCGGTGCCAAGCCAAAAAAGCCGCGGTTCGATTGGGCACTTTGGAAATTCAACGAAAAACACTTAAGTGATGACAAATTTATAAACGATGTAAAGCACGAAATTCAAAGCATGTTGAGTTATGAGAGTGTACCTTGGGCAGAAGTATGGGAAGACTTTAAGGTTCGCGTGAAAATGGTTGCGATTGAAGTAGGAACTGTTAGAAGACACAATGAAAAAATTAAAGAAAATGAGCTCCAGAAGGAACTAAATTATCTGATTTCTATGGACAGTGCGGAACCTGGAAAATTTAGTGATGAAATCAGAACAGTTAAAAACGCGATGGAAGCTATTGACACGGAAAAATATAGAGCAGCAGTTATTCGGGCACGGACGGAAAGACTGTGGGTTGATGGAACGCCGAACAAACGCGCCATTGCCGATGAAAAGAGGTACGCAAGGAAAAATGAAATAAGACAGATTAATTATCGGGATGAGGTTACTTCCGACTCGAATATGATTGAACAGGCCTTTACTGAACACTACCGCAAGTTGTTCGGCGTCCCAATCCACGTGGGAGCTGAATTTGAAGCAAGTTTCGTGAATTTTATGCCGCGCGTTGATGACGACGTAAAAGCCAGTCTCGAGGAACCGATCAGCGTCCGAGAAATAGAACACGCGATCGAAGAACTTCCTGCAGGCAAATCACCGGGTCCCGATGGCTTAGGAGCCGCCTTTTATAAGGCATTTGCACCTGGGCTTGCTCAAGTGTTGGAGCATGTATACTCTGAGGCACATAAATATAAGCGACTGCCACCTTCTTTCAGAAGTGCACACATGGTTTTAATACCGAAAACAGATGACCACAAGGCGCTTTTATCGGTTGGGTCATACAGGCCAATTAGCCTTACAAATACCGATTATAAGATACTCATGAAGGTATTGGCAAAGAGACTTCAAACAGTCATTACAAATCTTGTCGGTCCGCATCAAACTTGCGGCATAAAAGGCCGCGCTATTACTACAAACAGCCACGTAGCGCGAAGCGTTCTAGAGTGTTGCGACGTCTTCGCTAGACGCGTCGCTTTGTTGCAACTCGACCTGGCGAAAGCCTTCGACCGTGTGTCCCACGATGCTCTTCTTCTTGTTTTGGAATATGTTAACGTAGGGAAAGTAATCTTAGATGGCGTCAAAATGGCCTACGACCAATGCACGACACAGATTATAATTAATAAGTCCCTCAGCGAGAAGCTGTCACTCAGATCTTCCCTTAGACAAGGGTGTCCACTAAGTCCATTGCTTTTTGCATTGTACCTCGAGCCTTTCTGTTTAGCAGTGATGCGCAATGAAAACGTCCGAGGATTTCGGCTACAGCTTTCTGAAGTCAAGGTACTGGCATACGCTGATGACATCGCAGTCTTCTGCGAAGATCGTGATAGCGTACTTGAAGTTGTACATCTTGTAAAGAAGTACTGTGAACAATCTGGGTCCCAGATCAATTGGCAAAAAAGCATCGGTATATGGCACGGTCATTGGGACATTATACCAGCTCACTTTGCAAACATCCGGTGGTCAACAACGCCAACTAAGTACTTGGGTGTGCCGCTCGAGCACTATAATGATACCGCACAGTACTGGTCCGATGAAGCTGATAGAATGAGTGAAAAATCAAAGGGTTGGCTTGGCCGAGATTTGTCAATGTTTGGACGTGCATCTGTGTGCAATCTCTTTTTAGTAGCGAAAGTGTGGTATATTATGCAAGTGTTATCAATGTGTCGTTCAAGTGTGAAAAAAATGCATCGTGTTTTTGCCGTATTCATATGGGCTTCCAGTTGGGAGAGGATAAGCAGAACCAATTTGTTTCGTTCAGCTCGAAGTGGTGGGCTAGGTCTGTCGCATTTGTTTATCAGACAAATTGTGTCGCGTTTTCTTTTTTTTTCGGGATCAGAGAAATGATTTTCTACGCACAGTAATTCAAGTTCGTTTGGGAAAAGCACTGCCGCAATATGTTGTAACGACCAGTGATGTGAAGGGAGGAAGTATTAGGGGGTATCTGCGCGAAGTGGTTGATTCACTTCGTATGTTGAGTGTGCGGTTTTCCATGGAATATCTGTGCTCTGTGACAAGAAAAACACTGTATAAAGACTTAGTTGATACAATGTTGCCAATACCATTGTACAGGTCTGTAAACTGGGGAGGCCAAGGAGATGATGTACTGAAACGGGTGAAAAAAATGCCAGTTAGACCCTCTCAAAAAACGTTTTTCTTTAAGCTACACACAAACACGCTACCTGTAAAAACATGGTTAGACGAAAAAGGAATATATGTGCCATGGACAGTAAACTGCTTACTTTGTAAAAAGCCAGAGACCATTGAACACGTTTTCATCGATTGCTGGGACCCAACATTTCATTGGGATATCTTACAACGTACACTTAAAAAAGAACTACCGATCACACCTCTTGGTATTCGATATTTGCCAACCGATAACGAAGGAGGAGTTCCGTACGATATGTTTATGCTCCTTGGCCTCCACAGTCTGTGGAAAACGAGAATGGCAGTGCGACACTCGGATG
The DNA here is from genome assembly GCF_023375885.2 of Dermacentor andersoni. Classification (NCBI taxonomy): domain Eukaryota; kingdom Metazoa; phylum Arthropoda; class Arachnida; order Ixodida; family Ixodidae; genus Dermacentor; species Dermacentor andersoni. The sequence continues at coordinate 128,353,225 of NC_092823.1, forward strand.
TCGATACCCGTCCGACGAGAATAAACTTCATCGAAAGTGTCGCGTATATTCGGGCAATATATCGTGCCCAGAGTGAGCCCCCCGAGTGGGTGGCTATTCTTGATGAACTGATCAAGCTGAAGCGATTTTAATATACAATGTTAGCCAAAGTGTGGTTGACATGTTTTGGCATTTGAATGTGTTCTTGGTTTGTGCTGCAAACAGGCAATAAAGAAAAAAAAAAAAAAAAAAGGGGGCGGAGTGGTGCAGTGGTAAGATGCCGACCTCGGAATCGTGAGGTCGCAAGTTCGAGTCCTCGACGGGGACGGTTTTTTTTTACTTTTCTTTATTTTTCTTTTTTGTACTAACAAATTTACATAGCCTTAAGGAGGTCTCTGTCAATATTTAATTAAATATTGATGAAGCACTACAGAACTTTCTACTACAGGACGTCACACTACAGACAACAAAACTACAGGCAACAGAACTACAGGCAACAGAACTACAGAAACAACGTCCCAAAATACGACAGACTGAAATTTCCTGTTGTGTTTTTCAACTGGGAAGGAACATTGACTTAGGTGATGGCCCGACGGAGCTGGAGAAGAACATAGTAAACTCAGGAAACCCTTTGGCTCTCGCCGTTAAAAGAATCAAGAATACCGGCACGGTGATCATCGCCTTTGATGTACACAAGGTTCCGAATTTCGTCAGATACGGCCCGGCCCTTGTAAGGTGCTCACTATACAGGAAACAAGTCGACGTATGCTACGCTTGCGGTCGGCTCGGTCACAGAGCTGACGTGTGCCCGTCTCCGCAAGAGAGAATATGCCGAGGCTGTGGTGCAGTGAATCCGTCTGACAAACATCAGTGCCAACCCAGGTGTGAACTGTGTGGTGGCCCATACCCAACGGCGGACATAATGTGTAAGCAGCGCTATACAACTCCATGCGTGGTCAGAAAACGGAGAAACGAAAGAGCACTAGCAACCAACGTCAACAAGGACAATAACGACCCGCAGCCAAGATCAAGGTCCCGCGGCAGGTCCAGGTCCCACAGTCACTCGCGCTCCAGGGGAAGAAGCGTGTCCAGATCCCGACCCAGATCCAGATCCCAATCCAGGGCGCCATCCGGATCAAGAGATCGGAGTCAACAGGCTGAATTGAAACCCGGGGAAGGAAGCAACGGATCCACGTGGGCTGACAAAGTCAAGGGAACGGCCATAGCGGACAAGACGCTGCCTCACCGGGACAGCAATAAGACAAGACTTATCTGGGCCGACGACGCGCGTACCGATCCGGTAAGTGCCATGCTTTGTGACCCACCCCTAGAGCAAAGTAAGGATCGTGAAATAGAAAGACTCAAGAAAGAGAATGCAGAACTAAAGGAAATGAATCAGAACATGATTAGAGAGATGACGGCAATAAGGAAACTCTTAAGCGAGGCTAAACAAGCAGAAAACAAAGATAGCACTAATACACGCAAAGAAGCCCCAGTCCCCGCGCCTGCTGGTGAGGGACCCATGTCAGCCAAGCGTAGGGCTGTTGAAAGTAAGCTCAAGAACACTGAAACAGAGATGGAGGAAGTCAAACAAGCGCTGGTGTCTTTCAAAGACAACATGCAGATGCTTATGGACAGTGTCTCACAGTTGACAATGAATGTAGGCCAAATACAGACGGCACTGGGTGGCCCTAAGGAGGGACTGAAGGCTTTTGGCGAAAGAATCAAAACCCTGGAAATGATGACTATGTCAATGGACGTAAGGGAACAATGCGGGTCATCATTCCTCAGAGCTACACTAACTCCCCAGGTGGGGGAGATGAATATACAATATGGCTCACAATAAGAAGGAATTTCGAATATGGCAGTGGAATTGCGGGGGGTACAATAACAAACGTAACATCATCCAGTAATACCTTAGGTCACTTCAGTCTAAACCGGATATTATCGCACTTCAAGAGACAGGATATGGATATGTCACACTCACTGGATACAGAGCCATACAGTGTCAAACCTTCGGTAGGGGCCTGCACGTGCTTGTAAATAAGCAGCTTACACACATCCCTCATGACTTGGGCATCGTAGACAAAAACCTAGAGTACCTCGTGGTTGAGGTTGTAGTACCAACTTCACACAAAAATCAAAGGAACAATAACTTGTTTGTACTCAACATCTACAGCAATCCGAAACACCAGAAACAACACTTCAAGAGATTATTCGAAAAGGCTACTAATCTAGCTGGAAGTAGACCTCTGATTATATTAGGAGACTTCAATGCAGCCCACGAGCTATGGGGCTACGTTACGACGAATGCCAAGGGCAGGAATCTGTAGAACCACGCGGATGAGCTAGACCTGGTCTTAATCACGGATAAGGCACATCCTACAAGGGTTGGCAATTCTGCCTGCAGAGACACCACACCTGACCTTACGTTCATTAAGAACACAGAGCATGTTTCATGGACTAACACAAACATCAATTTTGGCAACGATCATTACGTAATAGAAGTCAAACTGGAAGTAGAGAAAGGCCGAACTCAAGAATTCGAGGTCGTAGGTTGGGACCTTTTTCGTAAGTTAAGAGCCCAAAGCGGAAAAGAAACCACCAAACTCAATCTCAGAGACTGGTGTGAGGGCATCAGAAGGGACATTAAAACAGCGTCCAAAAGAATTGTTACAGACACTAATGTAGAGGCAATGGACTCGAGACTTGCCCAGTTAATAGAAGCCAAGGAAGCCATAATCCAAAGGTGGCGGGCCCAAAGACTAAATCGTAGGCTGAGAAAAAGAATCGCAGAACTTAATAAACAAATCAAACAATACTGTAACACCCTCTGCCAGCAACAGTGGGACGAGTTTTGTGAGTCAATCGATGAACAAATAAGGAACGGCAAGGCGTGGAAATTGATCAAGCATCTGCTGGATGAAAAAGGCACTAAATCCAACCAGAGACACAGCCTTGCCCGAGCTATACACATAGCCCTTAAGGATCATCCCATCGAAACAGTAACTAAATAACTAATTGACAAATACCTACCAGTTAGAAATGAGCAGGACCAGCCACTTCCATCAGAATACAGGGGAGCCGCTCAACCTGAACTCGACCAACCCTTCACCACATCCGAAATCCGGAGGGTGTTAAGTGAACTAAATCGAAAGTCAGCCCCCGGTACTGATGGAGTAACAAACAGATCACTTAGCAATCTCGAAGAGCCGTCAATTGAATCGCTGACAGACTTCATCAATAAAGCATAGATCTCAGGCGAAGTGCCAGAAGAATGGAAAACTTCACAAGTTATACTAATACCGAAACCGGGTAAACCTCCAAGATTGGACAACTTAAGGCCAATATCACTTACATCATGCGTGGGGAAGGTCGCTGAACACGCAATCCTTAACAGACTAAAGGATCACTTAGAGGACAATAATATATACACCCACAACAAGCTGGGTTTTAGGTCCGCACTGTCCACGCAGGATGCCATGAAGCAAATTAAACACCACATACTCGACGGATATTCTAGAAATACTAAGGCCATACTGGGATTAGACTTGGAAAAAGCGTTTGACAGCATCAAGCATGAGTACATCCTCAAAACAATAGAAGACATTGGACTCGGGTTGAGGATGTTTAAATACATCAAATCCTTTCTCGAAGCATGCACGGCGAAGATAAAGGTCGGAGACACAAACTCGGAAGTGGTTCAGCTCGGAGATCAAGGAACCCCCCAAGGATCGGTGATCTCTCCCGTCCTTTTCACCCTGTGCATGATTGGTCTGTCCAGAAAGCTGGGCAACGTTAAGGGCATTGACCATACCATTTATGCTGATGATCTCACTGTATGGTGTGCTGGTGGAGGTGAAGGGCAGATACAGGACGCATTGACTGAAGCGATCAAGACGGTGGAAGAATACCTGAGACCCACTGGACTCAGGTGCTCCCCACATAAATCGGAGTTGCTACGTTATAGACGTGAAAAAGGGCGCAGGCCTAAGGGCTGGAAACCTCTATCGGAAAGCAATATACACCTACATACAGAAAATGGTGCCAATATACTCAGAGTCAACGTGATCAGGGTACTAGGCTTTTTCATTGATGCAAACGGTGGAAACCATACGGAGGTCAAGAAAATCACCCTTAAAACGGATAACGCGTGCAGGATGATCAGACGCCCGGCAGGAAGACAAAAGGGCATGAAAGAAGATAACCTCATCAGGTTAATCAACTCTTTCGTGCTCTGTCATATTTCATACGACAGAAGCTTGACTCAAGAAGCTTGACTCAGCGATCAAGAAAGTTGTTAAAAGCGCATTGTGGCTCCCAATTCGAACCAGCACTACAAAATTGCTCAAGTTAGGAATACACAACACGACCATGGAGATCGCGGAGGCTCAAGAAACATCACAAATAGCGAGACTATCTACAACCAGCACGGGAAGATCAATCCTGGACAATATCATGATCAACCCGATTACGGATCCAGCACAGTACACTAAAGTTAATCAAGAATTCGCAGACAACATAATTGTCGCACCGCTACCCAGGAATATGCACCCAAAACATAACATCAACAGGAGAGTTGCACGAGCCAGGGCGTTAATCAAGAAAATTGATAAAGGGGGCAGATGAGCCTGCTTTGTTGATTCGGCTGCCTACAACGATCGAACTAAGTTCGCGGCGGCAGTAGTGGATCATCAGGGCAATTGCACCAACTGCGCCACTGTCTACACTAGCAAACCTGAAGTCGCTGAACAAGTTGCCATTGCATTGGCACTAACAGACGATAGATTTACAGAAATTTATAGCGACTCGAAAACAGCTATTAGAGCTTTCAATAGGGGAAAAATTGCCCCACAGGCTGCGAAAATAATTAACAAAAGGCAAACAAATGTTACACGTTACATTTATTGGTTCCCGGCGCACCTTAGTTCACTTGATGGTATTCCTGTCAATCCAAATGAATCGGCCAACAGCGTCGCCCGCGACCTTACAGACCGGGCCGCTTTTGCATATGATTTTGATTCTGCTGGATTGGAGAACTTACAGAGAGATACGCTCATTACACACAATGAAATTACAAAACATTACTACATGGGAAGGAGGAAGTTTCCACCCCCTCACTATAGACTAAACAGTGCACAAGCAGTTACACTTAGGCAATTACAGAATCTTATTATTCACCTGCACAAAAAACGAATGGTATGACATTGCAGACATGAATATTATATGTAAAGCATGCAAAAAGGAGATATGCACGCTTGAACATGTGCTCTGGGAGTGTGGGTCGCTCGGCCCTGGCATTTCCCGGAATCGGTTTTTAGGAATGATCAGGTCTCCAGATCATATCCCTCAAGTCCTGGCTGTTCAGTACGCCCGTGATAGGGCTAGGAGGCTTGACCTCCCGGTCCCAACATCAGCTAGCCAGACAGGTGGCAACACCTTGTACAGGACAAGAATAAAGTTTTTTCCTCCTCCTCCTCCTCCTCAATCGAGAACTTGAGAAAAAGATGGAATGATGAAATCGCCAAGAACGCTCGATTGAAAAAAGAACGTGAGGCATTTCAGCTTAACTGCAACATACACGAAGGTCGAACAGGAGACGAATCATTCAAATGAAACAGTACTCCAGCAACACAAATGTTCAAATTCAGGGTGTTGAAAGAAAGGGAAAGGTGGGCGTTTTAAAAATCCACTCCACGATAGTGGATGCTATCAGTGAACCAACTTCAAAGTCAAATATCGAGGTAGCCATCGTGTACCCACCCGTAACTGACAAAACTAGCACTGTCGTACAGCTTAAATAACGTACTAAGCGGGACCTTCCACTTAGAAAGCCAGAAAGAATACGCTTGAGTAACTCCAGCATAGAACTCAACACTCATGCACCAACCTGTGTGAATGAACATCTGCGTCCTACCCAAAAAAGACTGCTTGTAATTGCCACCACCAAAAAGTACGAACATCGCTGGAAGTCAGTATGGACGTACAATGGACGAATCTTCGCCAAGAATTCGCTTCTGCTCCTATACACATCAACACTAAGCATACCCTTACAAAGTTTAGCAGCAGTCAATAGCAGTAGGCCTCCAGCAAGCAGTACCACACAGCCGCTCTCCCCTAATCTCTGTAGTATCCCGAGCCATCATACAGATCAGTTTTCAATATAAACGCTCGTTCCGACTCATAAAAACGATGCCATCACTGAATTTCTTGACACTTTTACTTTCAAGTTTATCTCATCTGTCTTGACTGAAACGGGGTACCCTCATGATCGTACTGTGCTTCAACTTTTAGGTTGCAATAGTTATGCCATTAGTCGTTCTTATCGGCGCGGTGGTGGTGTTGCCATGTACCATGTTGCTATGCTGATATGTGCAAAACCATCACAATTACTAACTTGTCCAATAATATATTAGAAGAGCAAATGACACTGAGATAGCGTTACGAATCTAGCTTGAAATTATATGTCGAATCTATCGCCTACGGAATGCAAGTGTATCGCGATTTCTAGATTTTTTTCGAACGGTTTCCAGATTATATTGTTACTGTAGTGAAGAATACTGCGTGCTTCCCTTATCGACTTGGTTCAACCCATGCTGCCTCCCGTCTCGCTGTAATTACGCCGTCAAGCACCCCACTTCATTCCACGCGACGGTTTGCTATACCGTCGTAACTATCTTTCCGAAGGACACAAGTGGCTCTTGGTGATTCCCCGCCATCTGTGCTCACACATTTACGCCGCCTTCCACGCTGACCCACAGTGCGCACATGCCGGTGTATTGAAAACTTACACCCGCCTTTGCCTCCGCTACTATTGGCGCGGAATGTACCGCTTCGTTAGCCGCTACCTCCGCCCTTGGCTCGCTTGCCAGCACCGTAAAAAACCTCCCTGCCGTTCAACCGCTCCTCTACAGCCGTTGCCTAGTCCTGCACGCCCTTTTGACCGCATGGGCATCGACTTGTACGGACCTCTTTCCATCACTCCTGCTGGCAACGGCTGGACAGTCGTTGCCATCAACCATCTCACGCGATACGCAGAGACTTCGCCGTTGTAATCTGCATCGGTAAGTGACGTCGCATAATTGATTTTAGAAGACATCGTTCTACGGCATGGTGCACCACGTCAGCTGCTTAGCGACTGAGTACGTGTCCTTCTGTCGGACGTTCTCGAAGCGGTTCTAAGGCAATGGCGCGTTGTTCACCGAACTACCATTGCCTACCATCTTCAAACGAACATTGTCACAGAAACATTTTCCAGCATGTAGGCCAATGTTCGATTAATGTGCGTCGCTTCCGACAACTCAAATAGGGACTATGTTCTTCCCTTTGTGGCGTACGCCCATAATAACGTTACGCAGACCACCACTAGGTTCTCTCCGTACTTCTCACTTTATGGACACGAGTCCTCGAGCCCACTGGACACCACCCTTCCGTACCACCCTGACGTGAGTGAGTCGACGACAGTCTCTCAAGCCGCTAAATACGCTGGAGAGTGTCGCCAGATCGCTCGTTCCCTCACCACTGCTGATCAGCAACGCCAGAAACACCATCGCGCTATCACGGAGGCTCCAATATCTGATACCCCCGACTCACTTGTATGGTTCTGGATCCCGTCAACCAGCCCCGGTCAGTCAACGAAACCTGTTTCGAGGTACCACGCCCTTACCGTGTCGTCAAGCAAACTTCGCTAGTGAATTACGTGATTGAGCTGCTTGACCGGTCTGCAGATAAACGACGCCGAGGGCGTGAGGTCGTGCATATAGACCGGCTAAAGCCCTACGATGACCCTGCTGTCGCGCCCTGTCCCTGAGTCGCCAGAATAGCTCTTTTCCGGAAGGGAAGTGAATGTAGTGAACATTATCGATACTTTGACAAGCAGAGTGCGCCGCTCATGGAAGAAGAAAAAGACAGTTGAGAAGCTGGAGGCTTCTGTGCTGTTGCCTGTCTTTGTCGGTTTGCTGACTACGACAGTGTCTGTTTTATAAAAGGAGTACTGCTTCCAAACGCCCCCATTATAGTACAAGCAACTATCGTCTCATATTTGCTGGTGATATGAACATTAACATCTCAGAATCTAGTAGCGTGGTCATTGCATCACAAACAAGATTACCGCTGGCTTCGTAAACCATGTCACAACACCAAGACGCATCACTGTGTCTACTTCATCTGCATTAGATCTTTACAATTACAAATTTACAAACAATTATTTCACCTGTCAGTACTATTGCTTCCGACATCAGTGACCGCTGTCCGGTTTTCATGTTTTACGCATGTGAGACAGACGACTAGAAATACCCACCTGAGGAGCGTTTGATTTTTCAGCATATATCAAACGAAACGAAGTCTTCAAAGCATTTTGTCTGGCTGTCTCCCCGTACGACTGGTCTAGCGTGTTAGATAAAAGCAACGCAAATGACACGGACTCCGATTTCATCACTTCATTTGGGCGAATCTACACAAAGCATTTTCCGTTCCGCAAGCTCACGCGGTCAAAGAAAGCATGTAAACTATGAGTAGCTGCTCATATCCGAGGCATTATTACCGAGACAATGAAAAGTGAGAATGCATCCATGCAATCTCGTCTGAATTATTTCGAGGATAGGTCAAGGAGAGATAACTTGATTTTCTGTGGTATCGCCGATAGTACCTCTGAAACTGGGACGGAAACAGAAAAAAAAAATCGTACAATTCTTGTCCAATTTTTCGCGCTGCCCGAGGAGGGAAATGCGCGTGCGCATCGCTTAGGTGTCTTTATAAATAACAAATGTCTACCAGTGGTAGTGAAGCTGGCATCACTTAAAGTAAAGGAGAGCTTATTAACAGAAAAGAAGAAACTGAAAGGATCCGGGGTATCCACTCAAGAAGACTTCTGTCGGGGAACTAGAATGACCAGGAATAAGTTAATTGCATTTGGGAAGTCTTCCTGTCAATTGTATCATCTCAGGTACAGCACATTGTTCATCAACGAAACGTGCTGCGTCTATTGCTCTCAAACCAATACTGTTTATGAACTTCAGCAGAACAGTATTGCTACTGCCAGCGGTAATGCAGGCAGCAGCGCAATAAATTTCGCCGCGAATACCCCGTCCCCCGTTTCGAGTTAGCATCTCGCGGCCGTACAGAATAAGCATGACAACGATTACTCCGTGCTGTTCACTAACATCCGCCCCATCGAAATTAAGCTCGATGCTCTGTCTGCGCTGATCGGCACGTATAATGCAGATATTGTTGTTTTAGTCGAGACATGGCTTTCAGATAAAATTGAAAATTCGGAACTTTTCGCGTGCAGTAACGCTTACAATATTTATAGAAATGACCGAATATGACGATGTGGTGGTGGAACCTTGATCGCTGTTTTATCTGATAACACCTCTTTTGATATACACGTGCCTTCACAGATCGAGTTCTTGTGCTGTTGTATTCACATAAATAACAAACACGTGATATTTGCCGTTGCTATCGACCACCCGATAGTACATCCACATTTCTCAATGAACTATTTGACTGTCTTAACCAAATCGTTGTTAAATATCCAGCAGCACCAATATTCTAGTTCGGTAATTTCAATTTCCTTGGCCTTGACTGGGCTGTTGACTTCCTATCAGTGACTCTATCCTCATCCCAATGTTCAACCTTTCTTGATATATGTTCGACCTTTGGCCTCACCTAGGTTAGTAAAGAGCCTACCAGTGTCACTGCAGTTACTGCCAATATCCTTTACCTCGTCTTCACCACATCTCCTGATTCAATTTCTTTATTATCAATTATACCTGGTTTAAGTGATCATTCTGCGATTCATTTTGCAGTCCCCTTACGCTCGCCCCAGCGTCTAAAATACTGTAAGAAAATTCGTGACTACAGTCGAGCAGATTTTGCCTTGATCAATAACGAATTACAAAGTTTTGCCGATTTCCTTTTTCCAGAGTTCTGGGAAAAGACAATCGCAGAAAACTGCTCCTTTTCAAAAACAAGGTTGAAACACTAACTGAAAAGATATTCCCACTCGCCTACTATCTTCATGCAATCGGGCTCCTTGGTTTAACTTGTGTTTAAAACGGCTTCTTAACAAGAAAAAACGCATTTTTCGACGCTTCAAGCTGTCTGGGGAAAGCAAAGCAAAAGCTGCCTACGTAGCTATTGCAACTGAATATAAAATGGCCATCCGCTCAGCCAAGAACTACTTTCTTTCTGGAACACTGCCTCATCTGCTCACAACTTATCCTAAGGAGTTTTGGAACGTTATCAATGTACGCAAATCTAAAGAAATTGTTCTGAAAACTGAAGCTGAATTTCCTGTCCCCTGTGAGCTTTGCTCAGCAGTTTTTAACGACACATTCTCGCTATCTTTTTCAGACACTCTAATAGATCCCCGTCTGCACGTGCCTTGACGTACCCTGAGATGGAGCCGATTTCGATAGACTGATGGCATATACAATTTTATTAAAAAAAGCTAAACTTTCCTCATCGGCAGCTGTTGATACCATAAATTACAAATTTCTTAAGACTACTGTAGCGTGTTCATCTGCTTTCTTGTCATATATTTTTATACAGTCTTTGCAGAGTTCAACACTTCCGGACGACTGGAAAACGGCGAAGGTGATTCCAGTCCACAAATGTAGTGATATACATAACCCCTTGAACTACCGGCGGATCTCCTTAACTTCTATTCCATGCAAGTTATTAGAGCAGATAATCTACTGCAACCTGATTCATTTTCTCGAGTCTAATATTTTTTTTGCGTCACAGCAGCATGGTTTTCGTAAAAATTATTCTTGTGAGACTCAATTATTAACCTTTACTAATGATTTGCCTTCCACTTCAGATCGAGCTTCAGTTATTGACTGTATCTTCCTTGACTTCGCGAAAGCTTTCGATACCGTCTCACTTCTACTACTATTACTGAAACTTAGCACACTCCATCTTAATTGTGGCTTGCTTAAGTGGATTTATTGTTTCTTGCAGAATAGAACACAGTACGTTTCTGTTAATGATCATGACTCTAAATCATGCACTGTAACATCCGGTGTTCCTCAGGGGTCAGTTCTTGGGCCTCTTCTTTTTCTAATTTATAATAATGACCTGCCTGATTCTGTTACTTCTAACATAAGGCTCTTTGCAGACGACTGCGTTCTCTAACGCGTAATTTCTAATCAGTCTGACTTCTCCGTTCTTCAATCTGACCTAAATCAAATTTCGGCTTGGTGTGATACATGGCTTATGAAACTAAACATTAACAAATGTAAAGCAATGAGGGTGTCTCGAAAAATTAAACAGTGCTTTTCACAGGGCTATGATCTTAATGGTTGTCCTCTTCTGTTCGTCGACAGCTACAAGTATCTAGGCGCCCATATCACTAATAACCTGTCATGGCAGAAACATATCCACCATGTTATTAACAAAGCGAACAGTTCCCTTGGTTTTCTTTGGCGGAATTTCCGCCTCGCTCCAGTTCCGTTGAAACTACCACTATATAAAACACTCGTGCGTTCTAAACTCGAGTACGCTTCATCCCCCGATATGAGACCCGTGCACTATCTCGTTAACACAGCCCTCAGAATCGGTTCAAAGCCACTCAAGTTTATTCTCTCTAACTACTATCGCTTAGCCAGCGTTTCTCGCATGAAGCAAAAGCTTGACCTACCTCTCCTTTCTACTAGACGTTGAATTTCTCGCTTATGCCTGTTTCTTAATATATACTGCGCTAATAATCACCTAAAAATGACGCTTATTTCCCCTCCGAGCCATTTGTCATTTCATATTGATCATCGAATGAAGGTTGGGGTGCCTCAGTGTAAAAGCAATGTATACCTTCACCCCGAAAACAAGTCAAGACTGGAATCGCCTTCCCGCCTCCATCGTCACTATCACTGATCATGATCTATTCAAGTCGGCTATATGTGACCATGTGCTGCCTCATTAGCCTTTTTTTTTCTATTGTAACTCCTCTCTGTAATGTCTGTACGGGCTTGAGAGTAAGTAAATGAAAATGAAGAAGCAGAAATGAAAAACACGCATCCATATTGGCATGATAAAAGAAAAAATATTGTTAACCAGAAGTTCCCGCGCACTCGAGTGCTAGAGGGGCTCAACGATTTTAAGAAAAGCCCAGCTAAACTAAATGCATAAGTTCAATGAGGAAAGACATCCTACTAGGGTGAAGTTATAGCTCACATTAGTATAACATGTTCAGATTCTGGGTGGAAAACGATAAACGAAGTTTTAGAACGACGATGATAGAATGCTTTGTCTAATGAAGTTTTTCGCGATGGCCAAGAATTTGTTCGCAGATCCCTAGCAGATCACTTCAATTATCATCTTGTTAAATCAGCGGCATCAAGTACAGTTTCTCCTGCAACAAGAGGCTTGACTTCTATGTGTGCGGACTGTCTGTTTCTGGTACCAACTGGCGGTTTCGAAGTTTATAGCACAATCATGAACCTAAATAACAAAAGAGCGCTAGATGCAGACGATCTTCAAAGTAAGCCCGTTAAAACCGTTGTAGGGTTCTCGTATCCGTGTTACTGCCTATATTTCATTTGGTTCTTTCGTCGGGTGTTTACCCTCAGGCTATGAAGAAAACCAGAGTCTCAGTTCTTTACAGAGGTGGCGACAAAAATCAGGTTGCAAACTACAGACCGATAACATTATTCCAATTTGTTCTAAGAGCCCTCAAAAATAATGTGTGCTTGCGTGACTAAATTTTTTGATCAGAAAAGTATATTCTGTGACGCTCTTTTTGGGTTTAGGAAAGGTAGGTCACTAGAAAATGCCCTATAAGTAATTAAAGAACGTATATTAAACACAAATTAAAATAACGACACATTAGGCCTTCTTGTAGATTTTAGTGAAGCGTTTGACTGCATCACTCACGATATTTTATTAAACAAATTATTTCTACGATATTCGCGGCAATGCTCCTGAGCTGCCTAAATCTTACCTAAGTAACAGAAGCCAGTCAGTATGCATTGGCGGAGCGCAATCTTCTTTCCTCACAGTGGCAAATGTGGTTCCACAGGGCACCATATTGGGACTTTTCCTATTTAATACCTTTATTAATGATACTGTGAATACCGATGCAACACATTTCATTATATATGCAGAAAACGTTATTGTACTAGTTTGTGGACCGAGCGCAAATGACTTGACAGTAAAATGTAATAACTTATTTAACCGGCTGCTCTCTTGGTCTCTTTCTAATGGGTGACAAATTAATCTGCGAGAAAAGCTAAAGCTGTGTTGTTCTGTACCAAAAATAAACTTCCAAGTTCAAACAACATTATCATGCATAGTGGGCAAGAAATAGAATTAGTTGATGAACACAATATACGTGGTGTCACATTTTGCTCTATCCTTAGTTGGGACACTCGCATTAATAATGTTTGCAAAATAACTGTCATCTGCGCCAGGAATGATATCACACTATCATGCTTTTCTTACTGTTCGAATAAAACTGCATATAGGCAATGCACTGTTTGAATCACATCTTAGTGCAATTGAGTGTGAACAACGACTACTACCACCAACATCAACAACGTTCTGGCACTTCAAAAGAGGGTAGTTCCTTACACAGCGAATTTTCCCTACCTCTCACATACCGAGCATAATTGCTGCACATAGATTATTATTCCTGCAACGTGTACGTATGCATTTCGCATTTTACGTTCGTTCTCTTCCTCATCCAGTGAATTCGGAAATTTCTAAACCGACTCGTATCATCACAATTTCACAACAATCGTGTTAACACTAGGAGTGATTCGACTTCCTCACAGATGATAAATTGCATATGTGAGAACATAGTTTACCCTTTATATTAAATATGTATACCAACATTCATCATTCCTCTTTAGGTATACTAATACAGCAATTTGTTGATGTGTCATTCTTTTGAAAAAAAATTTCTGGTTTAAACTACTAACATTCGATTCACGTATTCTTAGTATAATACAAATGTTATTTATTATCGCTGTTTGTTTTACCTATATTATTGTGTACATTCACTGTTGTGTATTCACTGTACCTTGTAAAAACTATATCCTTTCTTATCGTGTTGTTCCGCATTTTTCCTATTTTACTGATAGTTTCATCATATTGTCTGCTCTACCGACATAATATGTTCGCTATTGCGTAATTATCATATTACTTCGTCATATGTTCAACTTTTTGTTGTCCTTGATAATATGATTTTACTTTTCTTTGTAATCTGTGACAATGACGATATGTTGCAACTACTTCCTTGTCACGGTTTCTGGGCGTAGTCAAGACGTTTCAACAAGCTTTTTACTCTAGCATCCATTTCCAATTTGTACTTCGGAAAAAAATAAAATGATTTTGATTTTGATTTTCACCTCTGCTCACCTTAGCAATCTTGTCACTGCGGATTCAACTTCTCTCTATAACAATTGAGTTTATCAAGCTTACGGACGCATCTGCATGCACAAGAACATCTACCGGCTTTCTATTTATTATCCTTGTCGCGTGGAGAATGTTGGTGTTTATTATGTACACAGTTGCATCTTGTTTCAGGTAGTCCAGACCGCTTAGATGCATTATGGGTAGGTATTTTTGGCAGTTCCAAACTCGGGCGCTTACGTCTATGTTGTGCATTCAACGCATTTTTACGATAACTGTTTCGAAATCCGATGGCGATGCTTTCACGCTGGCTACTGCATGACGTGATTTCTACAAGAATCTCTGTCATGCAGTAAAGAATGATTTCGACAGTCATGTCCTGCCTTGCTTGCAGTTGAGTTTAACAATCTCTACTCATACCAAGGAACAGAAGATGCACGGCTCATATTTATTGTGAATTGGTATCGGTAAGTTGAAGTAGCCTCCTTGTTTCAATATAGCAGTCACGGAGATTGCCACTAGCGTGGTTATATGTATATTGCCCTATCCCTCAGTGACACTACGCTTAAGGAAAAGCATTAATAACATTATTAATGCTTAAGGAAAAGCATTAATAACATTGTTAAACCGCCTGCAAACATTATTAAAGCTTTATAAAAACATTATAAAAACATTATTAAACTACCCGCAAACAAATGACATGAGACATTCAATCAAAGCACACAGATTTCACCTTAAATCTTCCGAGACTACTAAATATTAAAAGTGCCAAACAAGGTCAGTGCTCAAAGCTGACAACAATGTAATGTTACCGGCGCGGCTCTTAATGCGAAACGTAGTAACGCCTGTGTGATGCCATTAAAGTCCATACGCAGTATGGCAAAGCTTTTCCGTGTGCCACAAATTTTAGCTCACCCGCGTTCATTGCGTCCGCGTTAGTCGGACCCGCGTACAGTTAGAATGCAGCCCTAGGAATTAAAGCTCAACGCGTAAGCTTGCTATTCCTTGCAGTGCTTCGCCCACAGTTGCACCCAACCAGGTAGCGACCCAGGTGTGGAATTCTGTTGCGAATTGAGGTAAGGCGTGCAGAAACGGTCACAAGAAAAGAAAACCCGACAAGACAACCTGGCGACAGGTGACAAGTCAGTCAGCTTGGAAAATGGCGCCAGGTAGCAAGCTGACTGATTGTTCGCAGTCGATCTAGTAGCTCTGAACATATCCGCGTCAATCATGATGTCGGCCGGTTACAATCTGAATCCACATCAGCTTTAGGCTCAAACGGCTGCGCCAAAAATACAAAAGAATAAGACGGCCTGTTTTGTCCACCACTTTATAAAATTTCTTTTTCTTTGCCCGCCTGCCACCCCCCAACCTTAATTGCTTTCTTCCTTATCATCACAGAGGTTCCGCTTGTCTTAATCCAGACATTGCACAGTGGGCCTTCCTTGGTAGCGGCATAGCAATAATTTTATTTCGAAGTCACCTGATGTAAGCTGCCGGCAAACTTTTGCTATCTGCCTGGCAGCGAGGTTCCTCATATACTTAGGTTTATGTACGTTCGCCCCTTTTTCTTTCTTTTTTTTCTTTCTTTTAATGTCTTTTCCTTTATTTTATCACTGTACGGGAACCCTCATAAATATATATATATATATATATATATATATATATATATATATATATATATATATATATATATATATATATATATATATATATATATATCTTCAAATATGTATGGCCTCACATGTGCAGGTCATAAATACCAGGTTCTCTAGCCGAGTGCCATCCATGCGGTATAACCGAGCTCAGATTGGTCCACCTTGACTGATCAAATAGGGCACCACTGTAGGTTAAATGAGGCGTACAACTCCTGCGGGACCCGCCGTGGTTGCTCAGTGGTTATGGTGTTAGACTGCTGAGCACGAGGTCGCGGGATCGGACCCCGACCACGGCGGCCGCATTTCGATGGGGGCGAAATGCGAGAACACCCGTGTACTTAGAATTAGGTGCACGTTAAAGAACCCCAGGTGGTCGAAATTTTCGGAGTCCTCCACTACGGCGTGCATAATCAGAAAGTGGTTTTGTCACGTAAAACCCCATAAATTAATTTTTAATTTAACTCCTACGGGGACGGTAGAGTATCCGTCTCCAGTGCAAGAGGACCATGATTCAAATACCGGTGCCGCGCAATTCTCCACCGGAAAATACAAAAATAAAAACCGTGTGTTGAGAAAATTGCACAAACAGGCCTGGAGTGCGGCCTGATCCCGGTGACCAGAACCGGTAACGCACTCTCTCACCAGGGCAGGATTGGCCACCCTGGTGCAGAACTTGGCCACAACCTCCTATATGAATACAACAATCGAACCCCGGCCCTCAGTCCCCAGCAGCCGCGAAGCAACTGACCACGACGGCGGTCAGATCTGTGACGCTGCAGAGGGTGCTAAGAATACCTGGCTCCGGACAGGCCGCCATTGGAATCTGAACCTGGCAACGTTTAACGTTAGAACGCTATCTAGTGAGGCGAGTCTAGCAGTGTTATTGGAGGAATTAGAGGGTAGTAAATGGGATATAATAGGGCTCAGTGAGGTTAGGAGGACAAAAGAAGCATATACAGTGCTAAAAAGCGGGCATGTACTGTGTTACCAGGGCTTAGCGGAGAGACGAGAACTAGGAGTCGGATTCCTGATTAATAAGGAAATAGCTGGTAACATACAGGAATTCTATAGCATTAACGAGAGGGTGGCATGTCTTGTTGTGAAACTTAATAAGAGGTACAAAATGAAGGTTGTACATGTCTACGCTCCTACATCTAGTCATGATGACCAGGAAGTCGAAAGCTTTTATGAAGACGTAGAATCGGCGATGGGTAAAGTCAAAACAAAATACACTATACTGATGGGCGACTTCAATGCCAGGGTAGGCAAGAAGCAGGCTGGAGACAAGTCAGTGGGGGAATATGGCATAGGCTCCAGGAATAGCAGAGCAGAATTATTAGTAGAGTTTGCAGAACATAATAATATGCGGGGAATGAATACCTTTTTCCGCAAGCGGGTTAGTCGAAAGTGGACGTGGAGGAGCCCAAATGGTGAGACTAGAAATGAAATCGACTTCATACTCTGCGCGAACCCTGGCATCATTCAAGATGTAGACGTGCTCGGCAAGGTACGCTGCAGTGACCACAGGATGGTAAGAACTCGAATTAGCCTAGACTTGAGGAGGGAACGAAAGAAACTGGTACACAAGAAGCCAATCAATGAGTTAGCGGTAAGAGGGAAGCTAGAGGAATTCCGGATCAAACTACAGAACAGGTATTCGGCTTTAACTCAGGAAGAGGACCTTAGTGTTGAAGCAATGAACGACAATCTCATGGGCATCATTAAGCAGTGCGCAATAGAAGTCGGTGGTAACGCCGTTAGACAGGAAACCAGTAAGCTATCGCAGGAGACGAAAGATCTGATCAAGAAACGCCAATGTATGAAAGGCTCTAATCCTACAGCTAGAATAGAACTGGCAGAACTTTCTAAGTTAATCAACAAGCGTAAGACAGCGGACATCAGGAACTATAATATGGATAGAATTGAACAGGCTCTCAGGAACGGAGGAAGCCTAAAAACAGTGAAGAAGAAACTAGGAATAGGCAAGAATCAGATGTGTGCGTTAAGAGACAAAGCCGGCAATATCGTTACTAATATGGATGAGATAGTTCAAGTGGCTGAGGAGTTCTATAGAGATTTATACAGTACCAGTGGCACCCACGACGATAGTGGAAGAGAGAATAGCCTAGAGGAATTCTAAATCCCACTGGTAACGCCAGAAGAAGTAAAGAAAGCCTTAGGAGCTATGCAAAGGGGGAAGGCAGCTGGGGAGGATCAGGTAACAGCAGATTTGTTGAAGGATGGTGGTCAGATTGTTCTAGAGAAACTGGCCACCCTGTATACGCAATGCCTCATAACCTCGAGCGTGCCGGAATCTTGGAAGAACGCTAACATAATCCTAATCCATAAGAAAGGGGACGCCAAAGACTTGAAAAGTTATAGACCGATCAGCTTACTGTCCATTGCCTACAAAGTATTTACTAAGGTAATCGCAAATAGAATCAGGAACACCTTAGACTTCTGTCAACCAAAGGACCAGGCAGGATTCCGTAAAGGCTACTCAACATTAGACCATATTCACACTATCAATCAAGTGATAGAGAAATGTGCAGAATATAACCAACCCTTATATATAGCTTTCATTGATTACGAGAAAGCGTTTGATTCAGTCGAAACCTCAGCAGTCATGGAGGCATTACGGAATCAGGGTGTAGATGAGCCATATGTAAAAATACTGGAAGATATCTATAGCGGCTCCACAGCCACCGTAGTCCTCCACAAAGAAAGCAACAAAATCCCTATAAAGAAAGGCGTCAGACAGGGAGATACGATATCTCCAATGCTATTCACAGCATGTGTACAGGAGGTATTCAGAGGCCTGGAGTGGGAAGAATTGGGGATAAAAGTTGATGGAGAATACCTTAGCAACTTGCGATTCGCTGATGATATTGCCTTGCTTAGTAACTCAGGAGACCAATTGCAATGCATGCTCACTGACCTGGAGAGGCAAAGCAGAAGGGTGGGTCTGAAAATTAATCTGCAGAAAACTAAAGTATTGTTTAACAGTCTCGGAAGAGAACAGCAGTTTACGATAGGTAGCGAAGCACTGGAAGTGGTAAGGGAATACATCTACTTAGGGCAGGTAGTGACCACGGATCCGGATCATGAGACTGAAATAACCAGAAGAATAAGAATGGGTTGGGGTGCGTTTGGCAGGCATTCTCAAATCATGAACAGCAGGCTGCCACTATCACTCAAAAGGAAAGTGTACAACAGCTGTGTGTTACCAGTACTCACATATGGGGCAGAAACCTGGAGGCTTACGAAAAGGGTTCTGCTGAAATTGAGGACGACGCAACGAGCTATGGAAAGAAGAATGATGGGTGTAACGTTAAGGGATAAGAAAAGAGCAGATTGGGTGAGGCAACAAACGCGGGTAAACGACATCTTAGTTGAAATCAAGAAAAAGAAATGGGCATGGGCCGGACATGTAATGAGGAGGGAAGATAACCGATGGTCACTAAGAGTTACGGACTGGATTCCAAGGGAAGGGAAGCGTAGCAGGGGGCGGCAGAAAGTTAGGTGGGCGGATGACATTAAGACGTTTGCAGGGACAACATGGCCACAATTAGTACATGACCGGGGTAGTTGGAGAAGTATGGGAGATGCCTTTGCCCTGCAGTGGGCGTAACTAGGCTGATGATGATGATGATGATGATGTACGTTATATATATGCTTATGCGTAGCGTATATGCAAGATAGGTGTCATACTATTCAACCACCAAAGCTACTGAGACAAGGTCTTGACTGAATTATTCCCGAGTATTTTTAATACGTTAACATTATTAGGGCACTTCACGCACAATACATGGGCTGGGTTTGAATGTGTCTAACCATGCTCCTACCGACCTGAGGCACTGTAGTTCCTGGTCGCATGGGCAGCGTGTATCTACTGTATGCCGACTGTAAACTTACTGTGCTAGATTTTCGGAGTATTTTCTCCCATTCCTTAACTATACAGAAGCTATCCTTGCTCGGCCTTCCTAACAACTCTCTTTATTGACTGCACTGTTATCTTATTGTCAGGACTGAAAAAGTTGTAAATAATAGAACTCATTCAAGCATTGTTTCTGTCTGATGCGGTGCACCCCAAAGTTCTGTCATTGAGCCACTGCTTTTCCTCATATATATTAATAAAACAGGATATGGCTTAAGTTATCAGGCTGTATGCAGAGGGCGTTGTCCTACATAGAAAATTTCATGGTCACGCCGATGACATTACATTGCAAGCTGATATAGACACTATTTCTATCTGGTGCACTCAATGGCACATAGATATAAAGGCGACTAAATGTAAAAATATATCTTTCTTGCGCAGACACAGTCCATCTGCGGTACAGTATCCCCTGAACAATATAACTAATACTTTAGTAACTAAACCTAAGCATTTAAGCATTACTTTTAAATTTTTTACGAGTGGAATTGCCTACATTGATGCCGTAGACCTCAAGCTGGTCGTATGCTATACTTTACTAGGAGAAATTTGCAAAACTCTCCACACCACATTAAACAAATTATTTACCTAACCAACATCCGTCCGATTTCGTAATAGGCATCCATCAAATGAACCCACACGCACGCAATCTTACAAGCACCCTTGAGGGAATACAGAACCGGGCTGCAAGGTTCGTTGAAACAGCTACACATTTCAGAGCAGCGTCACTTCAAACAAGAATTCCCTCTGCTCTCCTATGTTTGCGTGGCGTGAAACTTCTTTTATTATTTCCTTTTAAGTGATATGCACTTGAATAGCACGGCTCTAAATAAGCACACCCACATTAAATGGCCGAAGTACATCTTACATAGTCTGGACCACACGCTTAGGATAAACGAAATGTCATTTCGAACTCTCACTTTAAAGAATTCTTTTTCCCCGCACCATGAGCGTTTGGAATCCAATTCCCCCTGACGTCATTAAAGTAGCCGGCAGCTTCCATTAAAACTTCCATATCGCCACGTAATCATATTTAAGTCTTAGTTACCCCTCGCTTGTACAATTTTATGTGCTTCATAACTTTCGTAATTTTTCTTACATTTTTATTTTATTTGTATTCTTCGCGTGTGTTTGTAAATTCATGTTATAATGATTCCTGCATGCTTTTTGCTTTTCACTTTCTATTGTTTCGCTACGCATCATCTTATGTATAAACGCTCAACAAACCCTCCTACTTTAATGCCCACTAGGCAAATGCAGGTATCTGAATAAATAATTAAATTCGTTTATTAATTTTGACCCTTTCACTTACAATTTTTTCGGCTAACGTACTCATTCATTTGTTGCAAGTCACCACTAGTGTTAGACAGGGCAACATCATCTTCAAACTGCAGTTGTTGATATTCGCGGTTGATCGCGACTTCTGCTCTTTCCTAGTGTAAGAGTTTGACTACTTCTAAGCACCCGATGAATAATATTGATGAGATTGAGCCTCTTTGCCTGACCACTATTTTGATTCCTATTTTACCGCTTCTTTGGGGAGAACTCACGTAGCTGCAGAGCGTTGATTGGTAGTTACTAAGATGTTTACGTATCCGTCTTTTACTCCTTTCCTATGCTAAGACGGCTGGTAGTTCAACTCAGTCAAATGTGCTTTCGTATCACATGACAGCCATATGTTAATGTTGGTTCTATCACACAGATTTATTAAATACCCGGTTGATGATTTGATGATATGAATGTGATCCATTGAACATAACCACTTTCTAAAGCTGGACAGTTCTCTGGGTTGTCCGAAGGGCCACCCTGATTCTAGTGGAAAGTACCTTTTCCAATACTTTGCACCCATTCAAAAGGGAGCTAGTGGGTATAGAATTCAATTTTCTAACGTCTTTCCTTTTATGGATTAGTGTCATTTGGGCATTCTTCTTACTCTCTGGTAAACTTAACCGTCAGGCATTGGGTATAAAAAGTGGCAGGCTGTTCAATATTTCAAATAATTATTTACTTTAATATTGAAATAAATGTAGCAATATTCAAATTATTTGCCATTATTCCATATTTTCGCGTGAATTAGTTCTGGAACATTTCTTGCAACACCCTTCTAATCTCACTGATAGTTACACATGCAACTTCTGTATCCTATTGGTCACTAACTCAAATCAAGATTGCGTGGCTGCCCTGGGTTGCCTTTACTATATATGTATCACCCAAATTGCTGATAACAGTGTCATGTTTCTATTTCACTGCGTAAATTTTCCTTTTCCAATTCCAATTTTAATTCTTAGTTATTTATGTATTTATTATTTATCTATTTATTTATTTATGTATTTATTTATTTATTTATTTATTTATTCAGTATCCACAAGCGTCAAAAGGCATTTCAGTATTACTGCATTACTGACATCATGCTCCCTCCTTTATTTACTGCTTTTCTATTTTTTTTTTTTGAGATTTGATAAGTTTGGATACCACTTGGTTTCTTCTTGTTTCTCAGCTTTCACACTTCAGCCGATTCTATCGGATCTCTTGAGCTACACACTTCCATGCTTATGTTTTCATAGTGTCTTACTTCCAAATTCAATTGCGGCCTCTGAATTTAGTCTAGTTACAGTCGCAATCCTTTTCATGTGCTTGTTGTAGAGCTGCATAATATACACGAATCCGTGACCCTGCACCAAAACATAAGTCGCCGTTCGGTAATCTGAATCTCTTAAAGCATCTCCAGCGGGTAAATTTGATAGATGAGTTTACAACTTACCTCTGGTAGCTACAATGCTTACGAGATTTTGCAAATTTACTTACACGTTAGTAGTACATTTCGGTGGGATGAATAACCTGGCTGTAATATTAGTTGAAGTTTGCAGGATTCCGATATTGTTTTTATAGCTGAGTTGTAAAACTGATACTTCAGTTTGTATGTTTATGCGATTTTCAAAAGCTTTTCTAATACATTGGTTGCCTATATAAAGAATACGCTTCCTGAGGTCACTAAAATTTATATTCTTCTCTTACAACAGACATCATCAAATCAGTGGAGTTGTTGCCGCGCCAACAATTTACTCGTTCCCCCCTACTAATAAACGGGGCCCGTGCTAGAGCTTCCTCTCGACAGTCCGCTTTACTTGAAAGCGCTGTAGAACGCTTGTTTTCGTCTCCCCTTCAAGTGTGTGTGTGTGCGTGTGCGTGTGTGTGTATTTGCTTCTGCTGATTCCCCTTTCCCATCATCAGTTATGCAAGACCAACTAACCGAACAGTTGGTCCTTCTTCAGAAAAACGTATTCCAACTTGGATTGCACGTCGTATACACTTGGAAAAATAGCACACGCTCGTTGAAAACTACGAGGGAACGATTGTGCACAGCTGCACAGAGCACAGTTGACCTTTCCCTGCCCTCATTTAGTTGCCCCTCCACATGCTAGCGGCGCCTGGTGCTTTTCCTTGAAAACACAACTCACGTACATCTTAGTATGGTTCATAGTCGGCAGCACTGTATTGTCATGATGAATGTGCAGCGATTTCTTTGATGCACGCATCTATACCGTGTGTTTTAATTCTACAAAGTACGTTTTTTCCTTTTTTTGGCAAATTGTGTTCGCTCGCTGTAGGAAATTCTCTTTGGTAGAATAATGTAACAACGTGGGATTTAGTCATCGTTTAAGCCTAAGCTAACGTTACCAACTTTCCGGAAAAATGAAAGCGGACGGTACCGAGAAACAGGGTGGGGACAGGTGTTTTTCAAAGAATAACAATAAATGCACTTGCGACAATTTAGTTCACTGCTATGCATGGACTACCCACGAACAGCGCCTAATACAAGGTATAATATGGTAATATAGATGCAAGCGGAAACATGGGAAATGTTGTGTGAGTCTGGGGTTCAAGCCGGAATCGGGCGCCTTCAGGCAAAATTCGACTGTTCCGTTAGAAAATCGGCAATGTGGCAACGCTGTCTTGAGCTCTCTGAAGATATATACAGCTGTGGTATAGCTGCTACAATGCCTGGCTTCCAGCTGCAAGTTTGTGGTTTTACATAACACCGAAAAAAAAATAAGATTGGCGGCCCGTCATCTGGGCAAGGTCAGCATCGAATACCGGAAAAGCTTTTGCCTAAAGGGACGCTAAATACAAGTACTAAGTCGACGTTGACTATTAAAACGTTGTTCCAGAAACCATGCAGCGCTTGGTTCGTGTCAAGAATAGACTTAGTTTACGAGAAAACTGCGTCTGAAGGATCCGCATACCTCTATCGCAATTGACATCTCTCGCCGCCCAACCAGGGAGTCCTGACGTTGCATACGCCATCGCCGCCCATCGCCGCCCATGCCATTGTTGGCAACGGCTCTTCGGAGTGCTCTTATTTGGCATTTTTTAATCTGTCGAATACAAGCTGCCATGACAGCAGCTTGCACTCTGCTAAACTTATTTCAATATAAGCGTAATGAAGAGGCTAAAAGGCTTGTTTCCAAATGATCCCGTTCTGATAAGACCAAATATATTTACACTATAGCATCATGTATTTACAATGGCCTAAGTTCTAATGGGATATGGTTATTTCCAGATATATCTTCAGCAGATTACTTCTCTCAATATCACTAGATATTGTGTAGTGAAAAATTTATAAACGAATGAAAAATCTGGTGCCTCAGTATTTCATACTACTACTGCAATTTCTTGCTGCCATCATTTGACGTCCTTCGGATTTCTACTGTCATTGATTTTCAGTGGTGCAGCTCATCTTATGAGAATATAGTAATGTCTAACATCGTTGAAGTCTAATTCGGATTCTACTGACAGGGGTTTTATATTACTGCAGGGATAATATAAAAGAAATACAATATCTTCCACTCCAAGTGCCACACAAATATAAAAGGCGAGATTCTTCACAGACTTTCTTTCCTTCACCGACTTATGACAGCGTAATACGTATGAAAATGATTCTGGACAGATATTGAACTTGTTGTGTCGATTATTATTCTTTCAGTGTCGTCAAGCCTTCTTTATTTAAGTGGGTGAAATGGAATTCCGCCAACCATCCTAAAAACATACGGACGACCATCAACCCCTGTTCTAGTACTATCGAAACTAGTACTATCCTCAGAAATCATCCCAAGTGGGCATGTCTTGCAAGCTTGCGGATCCAATTCGTAAATTGGAATATGTGCTGTAAAATAATTTGTAAAGAACCTAATAAGAGAATTTTGGGTAATTATTCAAGTATAGATTTCAATTCATTGTGCAAGTATTGGGAGGGGGCTGCTTTTCCGAGCAATCCAGTTCAAAGATAGTGCTATCTGTCATAGGCAATTAAAAAAGTTCGTAGTCTAAAAACACCAGGCGGAGCTTAAATAAAGCTTACTGTGTGTGAGCTTTCGCTAGCTGGTAATACATCTTACCTGGCTAAAGCGCGTTACTGACGGGACATAGACGACGAAACATGTTCATTTTACATGTTTGTTTGTCTAAGTCCCATCCATAATGTGCTCTAGCAAAATTAAAGAACGCAAGCAATATTGTTGTATTTAGTGGTCTGACAGATAATGTTCGTCTTTCCTTAATATTTGCTCTAAAAGGTATTCAAACAGGTATATGTTTTACAAAACTGCAATTCGCATCACAAGTTCCTTCAGCATATCAGTTATTGTTGAGAGCGTTACGCCAGTGACTCATCTGTGAATTGTTCGTTTTCAGATAGCAGCTGTGAACGAATATCTTTTTGTTGCGGAAAGGAACTACAAGATCCATACTCCATATCGATCCCTCTCGGCTACAAAAGTTAAATACCTCGATGAAAAATATCGGTACAGACTAACAGCACGCAAAGTTGGCAACCAGTAAGTAGTCAGAACACTTAAGCTTGTGTTGCAGAAAGCTTACGGCGAGTATCCCTTACCTATTGAATTTTTTCCAAAGTCAGTCGTAAGGTCAAGCCTAACAATAACACAAGTTCAAGGAATAATTATCTGCAGACAGATTGAGAATGGAAGAGCGTCCTTTCAAAAAGGCGAACAATTTATGTGAATAATATTATATTATCGAATATTTTAAAACTGCATTTAGAACCACTTTTACTATAAAAAGTTAGGCATTGCCTAAACTGTAAACCATTGCACCATACCTTGCACTGAACTTTATCTTCGACGACTAATATGAAGTGAAGTGAGCAAGCGACAGCGCTATAGGTTGCGCTGGAACACTCTTATAATGACATCAAAAATGAGCATGCGCCCTATATTACAATTTCGGTGTGGCGTATATCCTAGAAGTCCTGCTTAAAAAATTAGGCCTTAGCTCCTGTATTTGAACGCGAAGCCATACGTCTGTGCCTGGGACCTTCATGGTTTGTAGCGACCAACGTTCTATATCAAGAAGCACACCTACCAGTATTACCAATGTTGATTACACTTGTTAACATTTTCAACATTACTAATAGTTTGATTTTTCTCCAACACGATTGCAACATGTCTCTAATAGAGATCCAAATTCTCTTTTTGTTGCATATTCATCAAGATTCCAAACTGCACAACTTAATTTTTGAAGCACCGTTCTTGTTCATGGCCCTCTTATGTCAATCCAGTATAACAGTGGAAGTATATGAAATTAAAAAGGTTCGTTCAATATATAAAAGAGGAGTGGCAGTGCCCCCACCTCACGATGACTATCGACGGCAACGCGATTAGTGTTCAAGCAATGTAGCGACATACTATAAACCCACAAGAATCCATTTGTCACCTATGTTAGTACCGTGCAGGGTGCCCACGCTATCATGCACCAAGATTTAAAAAAATGCAAATGTCACGTAGCTGCACAGAACCGACGTTATGTTGTTTGCCATCGCTTGGAGATGCTAAGATTATTTGTTGGATTCCGCTTAAATACATAATTAGTGTTAATTAATTATTCAACATCGCAAATAATGTAATCAGATCAAAAGTACAAATGAGTTAATTGTAGAGTAACATGAAATACTCCCAATGCAGCTTTCAGTTTCCCAGTACGTGTAGCATAAAAGTGCTTCTAAAGCTATGAAAGAACCCTAAGACTACACGCAAAGTGCCTCGAGCGGCCAGTTGCGCGGCAAGAAACGTCAGGCTCAAACGAAAGACATATCTGTGCCGCCCACGTAAGCAGGTGTCACAGCCGCTCGCAAAAACCAGCACATGTGCAGGAAGCTTAAGCTCCCGCGTCTCTGCTGCTGTGACAATGCCGATGCCCTAAGCATGCTGCAGAAGCTGGTGAAAGGTCATATGCGGAGGGTAAGATGCTGTGGAACCTCAGAAATACTGTACTATAAAAAAAAAAAACTAAATCGCACAAGTCGAAGGAATCAAAGCTTGATCGTGATGCATTTGCTAGGTGTTGAAATTTCTGTGCCAAATCCAGGGCCCATATTTTGCAGGCGCCTACTGCCTACCAAAATAGTCTTTAATATAGCTTTAGCAGCTAGCTGAGCTAGCTGCTAGCTAAGGTGAGCATGTTCTTGCAGGTTCCACTAGCTGAGTAGGTTCTTGCATTGATTACCGACAATCTCTCATTACAAAAGCATCGCAATGAAATAGAAAATCGCCTCATAGCGGCTATCGAATGTTTCTCTTAATGTCGCTCCCTCCGCTCACGAGTGGCACTTGAAGCAGTGGCACGAAGTTTTAGCTGCTTCATGCCAGTATCTTCAAACGCTGTTGAGTTCATCTCAGTTACTTCTTTCGGGTTATCACCGAGTTCTCGGACGTTTGTGCAGTTTCAATTGCTTAGGATTTCTGCATTCAGTTCTCGGAGTCGTACAAATAACCACGAACTATCTGTGGCTTCGTGCGTTGTCGCACGGTAGTCACCAGCGATAATGGAGTTCTAATTGTGGCTGTTGGCTTTGCCTTCATCTTTCTGGTTTTGTTTGTTAAGGATCCGTAAGTCTGCAAACTTCCTGGAACGTTCCTGTCTCCATGACACGAAAGCGGCTCATGAGTTGCCGGGAGTGTCTTGGAAATAAACCGAAAAGCACTTCCAGCAGACCCGTTGCAGTGATGGTAAAGAATCAATACACTGCCAAAAAGGGTTAACCAGACACCGAGGCGTTTCTTGGACCAACCATAGCCCAGAAAAGCAACCAGCACTCAAAATGCAACGATAGCAGTGACCACGATCGTCCATCATTGAACCCAAACTCATTGGCCAAGTCTATCTGCTTTGTGTATATATCTCACTGCCCATTTCCGAGTGATAGCTGATACGTCGCGCCCATTTGACAAGGTGAAAGACTATTCACGAGGTGAACGCAATGTGATTATACCAGCTCTTTTATGGTTTAGAATTGACGACACGATTAAAAAATTTCAGATTGCAGGCGTCTTTGGTGCAATAAGCCAACATAATAACAGTGACCATTCACTAAGCGGTCTCCAGCAAAAAGTCAAACAAACGTCTTTTCTCGAATACATCATCGCAGAATTTTGCCATCATGATGACATGCTGTTTCTGACTGTGAATGCTGCCTGAAAATGAGCCCTCTTTCATATTGACAGAGTATTCGCCGATGATGGACTACGTGGCGTAAAAACAATTGACTAAGCTAAATTACCCGCCGACACAGAGCTCAGAAGATTGACTCATGAGACCTCTTGTAACCCCAGGTATCACCTGTTCTCACTGAGTTTTATTAATAAAGGTATGTTCCCTTAAGGCCTCCTTAAAGGTAAACAGGAATCACAACTAATATGTAAGCCATGATAAAGGCGCCATTATCAATCAAACCGTGCTTATGAGTCCATCCATGGTTCATACAAATCATGGGGACCGATAAACCGATATATCGACTCCAAGGCTATTATGAATAATAGCTTTGTCTTTACTAGTTCATGT
Organism: Dermacentor andersoni; assembly: GCF_023375885.2. Classification (NCBI taxonomy): domain Eukaryota; kingdom Metazoa; phylum Arthropoda; class Arachnida; order Ixodida; family Ixodidae; genus Dermacentor; species Dermacentor andersoni. Next base: position 128,382,001 of record NC_092823.1, read on the forward strand.
TCGTAAGCTCCCTTTCGTTCTGCGAGTACAGACGAAGGTCGCATCTCAGATGAGGTTCGTGACAACTTTTTTTTTGCTTTTCACCGCATGCTAACATCTCACTAAAAAATTTGAATGGAAAGAGTATGGCAAATTTAAAGCTCGTTCATTCCTCTTTTTTTTTCAGTCCACTTCAAGACGTCATTGAAATAAAACGGGGCTTAATGCGTAGTTCATGCTTCAAGTTTCAACATCAACACGAGGAAAAGACGTTCACAGATGGTGTTTCTAAGACGTCAGCTTTTACGTGGCATTTACCTACGCCTTAAAGAGTGATACCGTTCTTGAACCTAACTACGTTATTCGTGCCCTTAAAGGTGTTGACCTCTTTTGCGTCCTCGACGCCTGTTTTGATCTTCTCGACAACCAGGATATCTTGACAAGTCATCGGCACCAGTATGGTGACCTTGTCTCCAAAAGCAGCTTTGCCTTCGTGCAGGCCATGAATGACACGCGCGCATTCATGAAACAGTTGAAGCATGACTCACACATGTCAAATACTCTGTTCCGGTGGTTTAATGCTGTTATGGCATTCGACGTTTTCCTTGAACTAACCAGTGTTGTGAGGATGGAAGACAAGCAGTGTAGTGAAACATTAAAATTATCTGTTTTTACACGCACCTCAACCACAATATTACACTCAGGTACACTGTTATGGGGGATTCCCGATTAATTTTGACCACCTGGGGTTATTTGACGGGAACCAACTGCCGTGGTTGGGTTTTTTTGGATCCCGCCATTACGTCTTTAGCACCTTAATGTCTTATATATGATGTCTTAATGTCTTATATATGAAAAGATCAGAATAATGTAACGAGTAATAAAATCGTAGAATTCAAAGCCCATGTTGGAATCCGATATAAGAGATGTTTTATCTGATGCTTACAAAATATATCCAGTTCTCCTCCTTATGTTCAATGCAGCTAAACGCTTCACTCTTGATGCACGGTCTGGTCCCAGTTTCAATCACTTTATTCTCCACAATCGGCTGCTTCTTTTTTCGACGCTCCTCGCGCTAAACTTCGTTTCTGTCCGTCTGTCCATCCGTCCACCCGTCGGTCTGTCGGTCCGTGCGTCCGTGCGTCCGTACACCGGTCAGTCAGCCGGTCTGTCGGTTCCTGCATCCGTTCACGCGCCTGTCTGTCGGTTAATAGTTCCGTGCATCAGCTAACCGTCTGCCTGTCGGCCCGCGCGTCTGTCTCGCTTGCCAAGCATACAGCTTGCCAGGCGTTGCCGCAGAAATGTCTCCGCACCTGCGGTCATCGATATCTTTGGAGTAAGAGATCTTTATTATGGAAAGGCGATACACGTTGAATTGTAGTTCTCTGTACGTCGATATGAAAGTGCGTTGCCGCATGCCATTGTAAGCATCGAATAGCTTCATTTCTGTGCGGCAGAGCAAAGTGCTAGCAGTTCGTCAGCACAACAGCCCAAAATAACACCTGCCTGTTATGTAAGCGTAGAAAAAAAAACTTTCGCAGGGTATACGTGTATTTAACTCAAAAATATTTCCATGACATGGGATGATATTTGTTTTTAACACAGCTAGAACGATTGCATAAAAATGCATTTCAATTTTATCCGATCAGGAGTCCTGAGGGAAAGGAATAAAGGCCTACGACGTTTTAATATTGCTCGCCCCCATCAACGTCTATGTTGCAAGTATTCTGCTGCAAGCACCCACAGTTACCCTAGGACGTAGCTGACGTTCAGTATAATTAGCGGCTCACAGGTGGGTAAAGATGTTTCTTGGGACAGATTTCACAAATAATCGCGTTCTCAAATACACCTGCTTTGTTAACAAGCTTATGTGCTATGAATTATTCTGTGTGCAACCTTGTATTCATTTCTCCGTGCTGCTAAATATGAGCACAAATAGAAGCGTTCCTCCTTTAGTGGACCGGCTGCCACATCTTACAATGTATACACACCACTTTTTCCACGTGACACAATCAGTGACTATTCGCTGTGCATTTGCGGTCACGCAAAGGCACAGAACGCGGACCACCTTTTTCAAGATTGCGCACGAAAGCATGCTGTAAATCGAACACGGAAGGCATAATTATTTTTGCTAGATTGTCCAACTTGAACCTTAACAACAAAGACCTGGTTCATGGCCAACAATGAAGTTGCATAGAAAAGTGCTGTCTGCCTTATAAATGCTAACACCTTATAAAGCTTAATAAATACCGCAACCTTATGGTCCAAATAAACTACTCTGTTCATCTTACAAAAAAATTAAAACTATGATTCCCCAATTTGTTATGTTATCTTGATATATGTAGTTGCGTTGGTTCGCGCGCGCTCAGAACTCAGCTTCTGATTGTGTTTTCGCAATTTTTCAACTATTTTCACTCATTTACAGATTGGTGTATCTTTATGTGCATTTGTGCATGCTCCAGCGTGTTGCACACGGTTTAGTGGGGTTTTGACACACTTGTATATCTGAATGCGTCCGTTTTCTTTTATAATACTTATTGCACTCAATGCATTTATTGTTTTAATTTCATCACTGCGAGGAATAGACGTTGCCACACTTAGTGTGCCGACCTCTTTTATAAAGTTATGTTCTTAATAAAGTTTGACTACAAGACAACATTTCCCGTAGCAACCAAAGCAATTCGGGAAAGTAAAAACAAAGCACATTTTCAAGGTGAACGTTTTCCTAGGAAAAATGTCTGTACATTTCGCACAAATTCCATTCATACTTCAGGTACACTCAACTGGTAGTATTCGAGCACTCTAGAGCACTTTCGAAGATCTATTTATATTCAGCTGGCCTAACATGGTGCTCGGAACATTAGCCTGGTTCAATAAGAAGCACCGTGTTTCTGCTTAGAGCGCTCAAAGCGTCATCACATTCGTGCTGCCAAAAGCGTGAGATCCCATAAAATCTCAATAACGTGACTACACTGACTGCTGTGTGAGCGGCTCAATGTTCGGCTGGGGCGAGCTTTCCTTGACTCCGATCTGGAGAGGGCTACACATTGCTACAAACCGTGCTTGAGAGTGATAGGAAAGAGTCGAATGCATCATCAAACTTCAAGATCGTAATAAATTTTGAGCAATGTAACAGTACTAAGCCTAACGCAGCAGACGCGATACTTCAATCATGCTAGCACAACTTACAAATCCTACTGTGTTCTGCATATTAGGGCACCTTTATTAAATACCTTTACCTAGCATCTTACAGTGCTTCGAGAGTATGGTGTGAACAAACTATGGGGAAGATATTTGCGCCATGTTTGGGTCATGTCGCATTAAAAGCTAGTATATCGCTCTCCATGTTATTGCGCATTTTTGAACTTCGATCTGCAGTTGGTATCAAGGGCAGAGAAAGTGTCGAAACGTGTGTCAAGATTTTTTATTTTGATATTTTATGAGAATGTTCTCACGGTCAGTATTCCGGCCAAGTGTTTAAAGAGCAATTATCGTGATGACCAGAAGCCAACCGATGAGAGAAAACTGAAAAAACGGCACCGGTGCTTGTCTCTCTTTACCTTGATTGTTCATTTCTTCATGTATGATTATGCATGTACAAATAAATGTAGACTAACATGCACAGGTTTCGTTTCTTTTTCTTTTTTGCTCTAGCTTAAAGTAATCTTGTTTGAGTTCTGAGCTAATATAGACGACTGAAATCGATATTCCAAGAACTTAGAGATGCTCTACTACACATGCACCTTTCGCTGTTCTTCCATGCACTTTCTTCTAGGACCCTTCTTTTACTCCGTCATACACACTACGGGGTAGCTTTTAAGTGAAATATGCTGACTAAACATTCGGTTTTTAACAAAGATTTTTCTCTCAGTGTATACTTCGTTGAAAGAAAAAAAGAACAGAAGCCACTCAGATGTCTAATGAAAAGGCATACAAAGATTATTATTTGAGTTGTTAATATAGCACGATGAGCGTGTGTCTTTACAATTGAAGAAATAAGCCAGAACATAATTCTGACAGCTTCTGGCATAAATCTTTGCTTGCCTCAAATCTACTTACCCCCAAGTCAGAACCAAATTTGCACCGCCCTATTCAAAGCCGCATATAAGCGGTATTCTGAATGCTGCCAAAAGTATCTGCTTTTCAATGAATAGCTTCTCTCCTTTTGAGTTGAAGAGTTCTCCTTTTAGGGTTAGCATCTACCACGTTTCAGGCACAGCTTCATATGTTGTAACTTCGACCCATGGGGCATACCTTGCGCTAAAACTTGTGGGCTGACAGCATGCAAGCACCAGGTTAGCTCTTTAGATTGAATTTTGACGTAAAACAGTTGTAGGCGGGATATCGTCGCATGTTGTTCTTCCAGGGAAATTTGACGCAAAAGAATGACAAGAGTGCCGACTGGCTTCCTGGCGTGCGTGTGGTTCATCAACATATGCTGCGTCCAACCAACTTGTCTGACTTCACATTTGTATTGCTAATCGTTCGTGTTATGACACCAGCGTACCTTGCAAAGCAAGTTTAATTTTCTTGTCAACTGTTCACCATGAGCATAAAATATATACATATGGAGACGCTTTAATAAATGCCCCCTATGGCTGAATTTTCTAAGCGCATGCACATCGAAAAACAATTGAACTTCTTGTCCCAAGATGTCCGGCCAACTATATCTCAGGAAGCCTTGGAAGCTTCGGGGCTACTACACTAATTTAAAAGGGAAAAGCTGTTCGTCTTGAGGTAAATTATGAATCACTTAAGCAAGAAGCCTAACGCGAAATAAGAAGCTTCGTGTTTTTACTTGAAACAGCATGGAGCTAACAGTCAATAAAGGCACACGCCGTGGTTGGGCAGTGGCTACATGGGGCTCTGCTTCTGAGATAGAGGGTGTGAATTAGTTCAATCCACAGCTGCAACGGACGCACTTCGATGGCGACAAAACAAAAGCTTTAGCTTAGTCAGCTTAGTTGCATGTCAAACAAGCCCAGGAAGTCGCTTAAGCTTCGCCTTTAAGAGTGAAACGCGACAGCATTCAAAAATATCTAACTGCCCCTCAAGCTTTTGGGCAACTGCAGCGTTTGCAACCATAATGTTTGTCGGGAAACGGTGGTGGTGAACGCTGTGCACGATGACCTTTCTGGTACAAACGCGGCATCTAACGTGGGCCGAAATGCGGCGAAGGCGAGCGTCATCTGGAGCTGTTCCGACGAACCGGGCGCACCGTTTCATCGCCTTCGGAATTTAAGGGCGCCGGTGCGCCCTCATCTCGGAGGCCATGGCCGCTTTATGAATGGCAGAAAGGCTGCAAAAGGTGTTTGTCTTTTGTGTTCCCGCGTAAAAGGATCATGTTATCTCGGATATTCAAATAACAGTCCGACATTATCCTGTTTGTAGCTTGTGTGCAAGTCGTACTTTGCAATTCTTCTGACGTATTTTCCATTGAGAAATTCAATTAGTACAGTAACTTCCTTGCGCTACTTGGAGGGCCTGCGTGGTTTGGTAACTGTGGTTCGAAATCATTTTTGCCGTAGCAACAGCTTGATATGGGCGAGTTGGTTTATCTTCAGTAAAATTTGAAGTAGCGCGAATAAGACGAAGACAACAATCGAACACACACAACCGGACGAGTGCTGTAAGGGAGGAAACAAATCGATATATGTTCTGGCAGATTGTTACATATACTCCTTTATTTCTTTCCCAGTGCATTTCCATAAGCTTTATATTGTTTTGTAATTGAGACGAAGGTCAGATGTCTGATAAGTGCTTTGCTTCCTTTCTTTTTTTTTAGCGATGAAGAAGACAAAATTTTTTTCTGGCTCCAGAAATGCGAACTTCTTAAATTGGGCACAACTTTGTTCGTGTACAACAGACAATTTGTCGCCTTTCCTGCACAAACCCTCAACTCACACATTTTGCTTTCAGTGCTGTCTTTGATTCCGAGGAAGAATGCACATTTCTGTGATGCTAATCAACTGCGGGAATGGCAAATGTAAACCTATTATCCATTCAATTACGTTGTTCGATTTCATTCATGGTTCATGAGATCACTTTTAAACGTCATTCAAATTGAAGGCCGCATTATTCGCTGTTCTTCCTTCGAGTTTTAAGATCAACAGGTAGAAAAGATGTGCACTCCTAGTGTTTCTAAGACGTCAAATGTACATGGCATTGACGTACGGCAAAAAGAATGGATCAGTAGTTGTTTTTCAGTTGTTGAACCTCGCTATATTATTCCTACCCTTGAACTTTATTCTGTAGCTTTCTATGCACTTCCTTTGAACTTCTTGATAACTCGAATACCGTTGAGAAAGCAAATGATGGGCTCTATTATAGCGTCAATATTCCAAAAACAGACTTGACTTGAAGATGTCCACGAATGACCCGCTTGCTCTAATGAAAAACTTCGAGACTGACTCATACATGCCGCATGTTCCGTTCCGGTGGACTGATGCTGTCAATGCATTACAGATACTCCTTCAACAATCCAGTGTTATGAGGATTGGAGTCAACCAGCGCAGGAATGAAATAGATAAATGTACTAAATTCTTGTATTATGCTGAAAAAACTCATATGTTATCATGAAACACGGCGTAGGCTTAGACTCCAGAACCTGAACTCTTAAAAAAAGTCCTGGTCCATGGCCAACAATAGAGCTGTATAGTAAAGGGCTGTCGACCTTCTAAATCTCGAGAAGCGCCGCAATTTTAGAGTTCGTATAAATTATTTTCGTCACTGTTACAAAGAAATCAGTACAAACGATCACAAATACGTCATTATTTCTTCCGTTAGCTCGGTATGTTTAGCTGGGCTAGTTCATTCGGCTGCAAAACTGAATTTCTGACCGTGTTTTCAGAATCTTTCAATTTCGTTTGTTTATTGATTGGTGCAGCTGTCTTTGGGTTCGTGCAGCTTTGTGCATCGTGCATCTTAATACAGACCGTGCATCTCGCACTTTGACCCTTTCCAGTGTTCGTTTTCTTTAACAATCCCTGGTGATTTTAACGCTTTCGGTGTAATAATTACTTCCTTGTCTAGTGTAGGGAGCGTTCAACATAGGGGGTCAACTCGTATTGTTACATTCATATATTTTATGAATTTCAATCATAAGGTTAGGTTTCCCAGGGGACCATGGCAATTTTCTACCCTAATGGGATGGGACATTTTCGAAGTAAAAGGGACCCTAAGAAAATTTCTGCCCCTTTCGCACACCTTGAGTTCTAACTGCACGCACACCCAGCCGGTCACATTTGAGAACACCGTAGCATTCTTGTAGATCTCTTTGTATTGGGCTGGCTCAAAATCAGGTGCTCGTTAGAAATTCACAAGCAGATATGATTCCAATACGGCCATACACAATTTTGGCCGCGGCAGAATTGCTGAATCCACTCTTAATATTCTTGGTAAGATCACCCACCCAGATAGGGATATTGAATTGATTTGGGTAGCGGCGCATTCTGGGAACCCTGGAAACGAGGCGACTCCTCAGGCAGCCCGAGGTTTAGTTGGCCGGGTGGTGGGCACCTCCGCTCTGGGGACAGCCGAATTTCATTTCACGATCTAACCCACCATTTCCACCTTGAACGAAGGAGGTTTCCGTCCCCACATAATAAGCTGAATAAAGACCAGGAGATCACCTGGAAGAGACTCCAACCAAACTTCTTCCCTAACCCGGTTGTTCTTTCCCCTATCTTTCCATCACAATTTTCTCCTGATTGCATAGTGTGCGATGAGAGAGCTACTCTCAACCAAATACTATGTGGATGCAAGGAAGATCCGTAACCTCCAGAATTTGGGTAAATCCTGCTTCCAGATGAATGGTAGACCCTGATGCGCAGCTCATGCCCGGTCATGCAAGCCTGGATCCTCATGCGCGCCTGTGAGGTCACCAGTAGGCTTGACCTGCTGGCCATCTAGCACGGCAATCTACCCAGTCCCCACATAACTATCCGGCTAAATAAATGTTTCGTCTCTCTCTTTCTCGTGTTTCACTTCGTGAACGGGGGTTAGGCTGAAGCTTGTGGACGCCGTGAACATGCACAGCGAGCACCGCGGCGCCGTAGCAAAAACGTGAAGGGCGCAGACGCTGCGATTCTCTTGTCCACCTCTAGGCGCTTTCCTCCTCCGGCGCTTGTTTCCCTCGCGCCTTCAAACATCATTTCCTCGCTTTCACATACGGGCCACCTACGCTTACGCGTTATATGCACCTACCCCGAAAGCATGCACACGCATCGAAGGCAGTTGGAACGGCCAGCCTCGGTGATAGTGCACCAAGATCTTAGTGCGCTCTCCTCGTTCCTTTCCGTTCTTCCTTGTTTCCGCTAAGCGACTATAATTTTTCCCGGTCTACTAAGCAGTATGGACGGACTAGCTAAGCAACGTGTACTTCAGCGGTGCACCAGGACTGAGGTAGACGAAAGAAGCAGCTTGATGTGCTTAGAGCCTCAAGCGGCATTCCAAGCCCACGTAGTGCCTTTGGACAAGGTTCGAATCAATTTTCCGCAGTAGTTGATAATACCTAATAGCGAATGAAATTGGTTTATCTGTAGGTGCCGGTGCGCTTGGCGATCGCAGTTAGTATTTCGTCCGTTGGCTTGATGCCGTGCCTGCTAATTACATGGCCCAAATACTCAAGCTTGTCTCGAACAAATTCGAATTCGGATGACTTTATGCGAATGCCACGTTCAGGCAGTCTACTCAGAACTGCATCAAGGTTCGAAAAATCATCTTGCCCCTTGAGCAGCCAGTATTCCCGATTATTATTATTACTATTATTATTATTATTATTATTATTATTATTAGTTTTCAAAGCCTGTATCAACAAGACAGGAAAGGGAAAAGGAGGAGCAGGTTGGCAACTGCTTCCTAAAAGGGCGCAATGCGTGCCTACTCTTGAGAAAAGTAGGAGACAGAGAAAAAAATTGAAGATAGGAAGAAGAGAATTGAAGAGGGAAAAAAAGCAAGTTGACAAATCTCAAAGAATGAAGCCCAACACGCACAATGCAGGTCACATACAGTAAGGCCGGCCAATGGATGTCACGCCACTAAAGAATGTCGAAATTGAAGAAATGGTGTTTGAGGTCCCGTCACCCGAAGACGGAAATAGGCTACAAATGGGAACATAAGTTACTTTCTTTCAGAAAAGTAAGAAGAGCGCGATGTACCTGCTTTTGTCGAGACGCGCAACAACTGGGGTACAAACATTCGTCGAGTGTCGTACGCCACACGCGCCGGAGGCGATAGTCCCTCATTAGGGACGTACGCTGCGCAATGAAAGCAGGACACTCCAATATCAGGTGCTCAAGCATCTCGCAGCAACGGCAAGACGTACACGATGCACTGACCACACGTTCTTGTCGTTATAAACCTATGAATTGGATGTCGTCGATATAGCAAAACGCACAAAATATATACAAAAGCATTATTCATAATCTTTTTTTTTTAAATATTGTGGCTGCTGAACCAACACCGAAGGGCAGAAGTTTCGCGGCGGCAAGAGTCTTGTGAGAGTTTAGCGTAAGAGATTGCTTCAACTCTGGGGTCATTTCTACTTGTTGGTAAACCCGGTCGAGGTCAATTTTCAATGAATGTCCGCCAGCGAGAGCTGCAGACGCCTTATTTTGTTTCGGTAAACAGCACTGTTCTACTCCCAGAATCGGCTTCAGCGTAAGCACGCAATGACCGCTCAGCTTACTGACCCGTCTCGCTTCAAAGCTGGTACGACCGCAGTGGCGCACTCGATGTTAGTTATTGGTGTCTATATGACCTTCCATTGTTGTCTTGGTAATTCGTCCTCAACAGTTGTTTTGAGATAAAATGGAACTCTTCGAAGTTTGAAAAGCTTGGACTTTTCATCCTTCAAAAACAAGGGTCGCTTTCTGGCCTTGAATTGTGGCTAGCTCATTTTTGAAGACCACCTCGTAGCGGACAAGCATGGTCTCCAGCTCAGGAAATCGTTCATGGTTGTGCGATGACTTTCCTTGCTGCCCCCCGCCAGACCATGAACTTATTCCCAGTCGAGGCGTATTTGCTGACACTGATTGCGTCAGAGCAGCACCAGATTGGTCAGAAAAAGTACACACTGGCAATCACTAGCACTTATCCTTGTGCTCAATTATAAGAAAACAAATGATGCATGGCTTTACAGCTTCCCTTGTATATGTCCTATGTTCGTACTACGACGTAGCTCATAATCACATTGTGATTTAGGCACGAGAAACCCCTCATTTCAGGTTTTTATTGACTTTTTAAACTAACCTTAATATTCATATTACCAGTTAATACCACTTAGTATTAACATTAAGTTAATATTACCAAATCGCACAAGAACACACAAAAGTCAGGAACAAAAATTTGCTTACTGCAAGCCCTACGTTGTTCCAAGAAAGCCAACTTAGTAGCACATGTTGGCGTATCCAGAAGAATCTCGCTCCAATAATTCCCGCCTTGTTGAGCGGGAGGGCTAATATTGTTTTCGGCATGTGCGAACAGGACCAGCGATGGATCTCTATCAAAATGATCCAGCTGATATTATATTCACGCTGTTAATTTTAGACCATCATTGGGCCAGGAATCGGTATGGCACAGCCGATATAGGAACCAGGCGGTTAACCTTAGGTCATCATTGGGCAAGGAGTTGCTAATACGTATTGAACATTGGCCCGAGCTGGCGGAACGTTGGCATGGTAAGCTATAGAAAGGAAATGCACAGTCTTTATTATTTCAAGCAATCTTATAATGCACTATTCACGCCATTCCGTGTCCCCTTCTACTTTCTCCTCTGGAGTCTCCTGAGCACGCCAAGTGCGGGAGTTTTGCTTGACTTGTTCAGCTCGTGTCCGGTACTTGGCGACGACTTCGGAGTCTGGTGATTCGCCCTCCGCCTTCCACCGCTTGCATCACTGCTCTGTGCTCCTCGCTCGGCGATCGGCCTCTTGATCACGAGACGAACCCGCTACGTCGATAGCGCACAAAGATCCTGTGTCACCTACGAAAGGAGGTCAACCCAGCGCGCCTCCACCTACCCTGCTCCTCTGTGACGCTTCACCTCATTTCTCCTTCCCGCTTCTCTAGGTGACGTTGCTTTTCTCTAGGTGACGTTGCGTTGCCGCGCGCTTTGACCGGCGCGGAATTCTATTCTTCACCTCCAGACGCCTTCCTCCTCCGGCGCTCACTTCCCTCACGTCGACACACAAAATCTCGTCTATATCACACAGAGGGCATGTGCGCTTACGCGTAAGAGAGCTTAGCACAATGTTAACGGTGATAACACACCTTTGGAGAGCAAGTAAACCAAAAGAGCAAAGAAAGTGATAAGTACTGGAAGGAGTCAAGTAGTAGATTTCTGAAGTTCTGCACACAGAAGGCAGTAAAACAATACTAAGGGGTACACACAGTTACGTAAACGAGTGCAAGTGCACAAAAGAGTCCAAAAGCAGGCACGTAAATATAGTTTCCCTGACTAGACTGCTGCCGTAACCAGACATATCTACACAAGGCGCAAAACAATATGTATAGAAACCAGACATGAGTCGCACACGCGCACAAATGAAAGCTGTGGTATCAACAAAATGTAATAGTGGGGTCGACGATGAATGTGTATTGTGTGCCGAATATTCTGGTTATTCTAAAAAGTTTAACGCGTACAAGTGCTCTCTTTTTGTAGCCCTACGGTTCATCATAGGAAAAGTATTTTTTTTGCGGGGGGGGGGGGGGAGGGGGGGCAGTTGGCGTGAAAGGTGTGCGGTCTAACAACATTAAAAATATCTTCATTCATCGCCTAGCGGTAACGTGTCAAGTGCACTCGAGAAGGAGGTGTCGTATGTCTATGTAAGCGTGGCCACAATGGCAATGTGAACTAGCACTACATTGAATCATGTGCAAAACGTGACGCGTAAATGTGCCAAGCAGAAGATGGTGCAATAAAGCTAGAAAATTTACACTGTCACTGTACTTCGGCGGAATGGACAATTTAAGATACGGTCTTTAAAGAATGAATCCAAGCACTGCCCTTTCTTTCTTGTGTTCGAGCCACGCGTTATTAGTAGGAGTTTTGCATCTAGCGCTTACATTAAAATACACACCTCCACAACGGCGTTGACAGTGCTCTGCTCTTTGTATTCGTTTTGTCTGGCAATGCCTCAAGAAGTTCTGCGGAATTCAATTGACTGCAAGCTGGCGCGAAAACCTTAACACTGGTAATATCTCAAGTGTTCATTCCAAAAAAAAACATGCTTGCTAACCTATTTTCTACGCAGAATGCTGATCATGAACTAGAAAATTAGCAATTCATAAAGGAACTTCTGAACTGAATGCTTACCGCGTAAGGCATGATCCACAGACACAAAAATATGATGTTTAATACATAACCAGTATGTATCAAACACAATTGTGTGCTATATCAAAACGAATGAAGCCAGCTTTCGCCAGCATACTGTCATACAGCGCTAATGTTGTGGAATAAGATGCTGGCCAAGGTATGAGATATCTCGTTAATAACGCGAGAGCGTTAAAGGCCCTTTAGAGAAAGTTTATTTCTAGAAAAGATGATACGAACACTGAGTCACAATGACGGCACAATTCCACCAGGATGATGAGTGTAGCAGAAAATCCGGTGTCAGTGTCGGCCCCGTTGGCAATGTCAGTATGCAAAAAATAATTCCTAAACACACATCCCAATCCATGCAGGCCCCCCTGTGTTGCGCAGAGGCGTTACTCAACTAGCTGAATTTATCAAACTAAAATGCTTCAGAAAATTCGTAAAGTACGACTTACACACAACCTACAGGCTTGAAGCGTCGGATTGTAACTTGAATATACGAGAATATACATAATTCTGTTACGCGAAAACTCAAACACAAACACCTTTTTGCTTGCTTACGGGGGTGTAAACCATTGACAAGTCACTACTTGCCGCCTCTGCCTTACGGGGTTATGAGCGATTGCTCTGCCCTGCACTGTCGCCGGGATCGGAACACCATTGTTTTCTATCGGGCGCCGTGTCGCACAATATCCGGTGTTGGTGTAGGCTTCAAGGGGGCCTGATAACCTTATCGCTTTCCACTCTCCAAGCATCCTCCCAATTTCTTAAATGAGATAAGCATTATATGAGAACTTAGGCCGCTTTTCGGCATGTTTGCTTGTATCCATGCTTCTTAACGCCGCAATTTGGACCACTTGGTATGCGCCTTTGGGTATGTGTCCTGACAAACAACTTGGAGCAACGCGATTGTGCAACTGGGAATCTGCCCCTTTACGCGGGCCCATTTTCACTCAGTAGCCAGGAATTAGTATATGCCACACTCTTCAAAAATTGACGTTTCTCCTGCGCGGGCGGAAGTAAATCCGCGTCACACGACTTCCTCGAACACAGCAGACCGACGCATCAGGGCGCGGCTGTGGGAATGCGTGCCTGTATTGCTGGTTGTGGATACACAAATACTATTATTAATAAGTCATTTGATCTGAAAACTGGTAGCTTATCGTTGATGGTAGAGTTTAATTGTCTGCCCAGTTTCTCGTTCACCTTTTTTTTTGCACATTGCAGTGTGGTGATTCAGATATTGGTATGACAATTTTCGCGTTTGTAGGCTTTGTAGTACAATGATGTTAGTGATATTTACTAGTATTCCCCAGGTGCGGCTAAGCCGCTCACGATTAGGCGCGGGAGGGTCCAACCCTCCTGTACTCGGCTACGTGGAGTTGCAACACACCCAACGCCTGCTGCTGCAGACGCCCCTGAGGGCTCGATTAATCTCGACACTGAGTTGGCCTCAATGTAGAAGCCTGTAAACAAGACCGCGAGCAACGTGGTGACACGTCTCAGTGCGACGTTTCCTTTCGTTCTTGAGATTAGGTGCCGCTCTGGACACCAGTTCGTGCTTCCAGCTTGTGTGAGTTCCCGACGCGTTTTCTAGGCTCCTACTTCATTTCAGAACAAACCTCGCATGTTAACTACAGTGTCACTACTGCTGAAGCTCTTTCTGACCGCCGTGGTCGTGGTTTGGGGATTGTTCCCATTTCGCATATCAACGCATTCGTTTCCTGTCAGTTTAAGTTGCGGCTGAGCTGACCATTCCCACGCGCGGGGGTGGCATTAGTCTGAGTGCTACGTGCTCAATTCATGTTCTCATCTCTCCATGCTCATCATCACTACATCACGCCGTAAAACTGGGTGGAGCGCTTTCTGAAAAAAAGAGCTGCGGCCTAACCGTGAGCTTATAATGGCCTAACCGTTGTCTCATAATATATGGTTTGCGTGTGGGCGCGTGCGTGTAGAATATACCAACGTGCATGCTACATGATTCTATCATAAAGTGAAGCCTTCAGCGGACATAACTGGTACCTGCTTCTTAGGGGGGCCCGAATGATCAAATTTTCAAATCGAATGGAATACAACTATTTGAAGAAACGACCGTGTAGGTCTAATCGAGTATGAAATATTTTCTCATTTCTGAAGTAACATCAGATACGAAGCTTAGGTCCCTTTCATAAAAGGGGATAACAGGCCTGTAACCATTCACACATGTATCAAACACCGTTCCCATTTATGCACCCGTATATTTTAGGACCTTGTAAATCATAAACAGCTGGTTTGCATTATATCAGGAATCAGGGCTATGATGCGAAACAAAGAAACAACTTGTTACCACGTGCACGTACAGTGCCCGTACAAATGTTGTGTTTGCTGTAGGAGTGAAGTGTTATACTGCAGTCCCCAGCATTGTTTAAAAAAATGAAAAAGTGATACGGCCGTTAAAATAATAAATCGGAACAAATTCGAATATAGGTTGTCTCAAAGCAAACCATCCTTATAAGCTGATATGAAATTAGTTGCCAGAAATTACCTGCCCGCGTGCTCGCTCACACACTGCAGCCTTCAGGCGACAACCATAGTTAGAAAGAAATAGGTTTGCGGATGTTGGTTACTCATCGTAATGCACGTAACATAGCGCAGTAAGGACGAGGGATACGTCGAGTCAGGACAAGCGCTAACTTTGATCAAAGATTTTATTGCGGATCCTGAGCATATATATGTACCGATCCAGTTACGCAGAGAAGACGAAGGTACGCTGCCGTGTGCAGACTTTGTGAAGAATTCATATTTTCTTTTTAAAGCCACTGACGGCCAGTTGACGCAATCATATCCTGCCCGTGTGACCTCGGTAGCTTCTATGATTTCCCTGGTTACGCTGTTGCGATGGCGACACACGACAACAGTCTGATCAAAAAGAGGACGGCAAGGTGGGTGCGCGTCACATTTTTTTACAATGATCTACCAGTTGGCCGTCTGTAGCAATCGTGCTCTTGCAGACGCACATGCAGACGGATTGAAATAGCTTGAATGCCTGACGTAGTCAGCACGTGGCAGTGTACCTTCGCCCTCTCTGCGAATTTGGAATGTGTGTAAGTATATGCTCAGGATACGCAATAAAATCTCTGTTGAAAAGCAGTTGTCCTCTTTCAACCGAAGCTATCCTGCACCAGCATCATTCGGAAGAATCCTCACGTCCATCTTTCTCTCGCACTGCGGGCACCAATAAGTGTTTCTTATCGCTTAAATAATAAAAGCAACGAATAGTCGAGAACTTCAAATAATGAATATGAATTAGCTAGGACTATTCAATTTGTACTCGAAATGTCGAATATTCGGCCATCCCATGGTATCTTACGATTTTTTTATGTTGAAAACAACATATGGGGTTAATGTTTCACACTTGACAGAGAAGCAAAAGCACATTAGTACTTATGAAGCTGGCCTCAGCGCGGAAAGTTATTTTTCTTGACTAACTATACAGATAACGTAAACGTGGGAGGCCAAGCTCTCCTCCGATGACCTGCACGACCAACGCAGTCTCGTCGCCCGGGCCAAAGAGGCAGCCCAAGTCAGAGGGTTCTTGGAATGAGGAATCCTCCCACCTAGGGTGAACCGGGTTCCGACTCGGTTTAGCGTTCCGGAAAATAAAACTTTAGGTCTCTCTCTCTTGAGCAACTGTGACGTTTACGAGCTCGAACGTCAAATCGTTCTAGTACACGTGTGTGATCTTATTTTTGCAGTTGTTTTGCGCCGGAGAAAAAACTTCCCGTGCTGTGACGTGTGAGTATTGTTTACGGAGATGCGTAAGCCCTTTCAGGATGCTATCCACTTCAAGCTGCCTAGAAACCTTTTGAAAGCCGATTCTCCTCTTCTTCTTCAACCGCTATAACTTTATTTCTCAATGTATCTTCTTTCTTAAGAAATTTCGTAGGTGATGTTTACATAAATTGGCATGAGGTAAAAAGCGTCACTGGAGAAGTTCAAGAGACGCTCTGTAAATACGCATGTGCTGAAGGTTACTCCTAAGCGACAGTGCTAGCTGAAGAAGTATTTGCCGGCCGCAGAGTGATCTTATAGACCCAAGCTCAGACACTAAATCATGAAAAGCGGTAACGCAGAGACGCTACAAAAGCACTGGGCAAGGATTCTTACAGCGATGCCTTTTTCGTTGCTATTACTTCTCTCGGGTTTCGCGCTTCATCATTGGTGAGAGCAATGCTCCATCCGCTTTATTGATAGAAGCAGCCGGCTGTGAACGGTGGATGATAAAGTTCGCATAGAATCGAGTGGAAGACATCGCTACATAGTCATGGCTCTGATTTAACCCAGTTCAACATATTCGCCTGAAGGCTCGTTGTACACAATGCGGCGTTTATGTGTCACTGTTCTTGTGGTTCAGACTCACAACTTCTTTGTGACCACCCATGTTCCACGACGGCTCAGGCGGTGTCTCAATCGCACCCTGCCTGAGCGACTGTCTCCTCGCAGAAACAGAAACTGATCACAAAGCCATTGCTTTGGGGAGCGCAAAGAGAGGGAAAAATCAAACGAGTTACGCAAGACCGATGCTCTCCGAAGTTCACGCAGTTGAGCTAGTTGCCGCAAAACGTGGCAACTAGCTCAATCGCAGTGCCCGCTAAGTGATCAAGAAGGCCGCGCTTTTCTGCAATGTAGTTCGCGGGAAGCGACTGCAGGAGCCAAAGAACGTTGTAACCGACCTGTTTTTCGATGGATCTATTGTAATATAAGATAATTTAAGGTGCGAAATAAACAGGTCTTAAGTATTGCAAACTCCACTGCTCTCAATTCAGTCTGCGTCATGCTGGCAGTGCTTCGATGCCGCGCTGTGTGATACTCCTTTGTTTTTTTTAACGCCTCGTAGGACTCAGTTCGACAGTCTTCGACCATATGGCCGTAACACAAAACTCAAGATTTGGTTTAAGTTTTGGTTTTTTCAGGAGTGCTCTTCAAATATTATAATATCTATTTTTGCTTCCTAAAACGCACTAATGGGTTGCTTATTTGTTAAGTCATCGCTTTTATTATCAGATTATATTCCTTGGACAACGTAATAACAAGCATGCGCATGTGTCTGTTACGTTAAAAAAGATACTATCGTGCCTTGTAGCATGGACATACTCAGGAATTCTGGACATTTCACCTTCACCATCCTGTGGAACTTCACGGCAACGCACATGCGTAACTGAATGGGCAAATTTTTAAACAATTTCATTTCTATATAATAGCCGAGAATCAACAAGCTTCAACTGTGTGCGCCAATAGGTTGTCGTTTGTAACCACATATGAATTTCTGAGACACGGGGCCTCTCGAAACGCACCCGCGAAATTCCGGCTACCTCGCACGTGATTTGTAAGATACCAAGAAAGATAAAAGCTGGATATATTCTTCAGTACTTTGCAACAGATGGAGTAGCGCGGACATGTACTTTAGAATGCAAAGTGCTAATGTATTAGAATGGGTGTTTGCGGCATATATTTTGGCTGTCTAATGTCAAGACCTATAAAAGAAAATACCGCAATTTTATGACAGTTATTGCTGACATATGTAAAGTAACGTGAAATATTAGCTCCGACACAGTGCCGGTGATGAAACCGGCCCCTGGACTAAGGGCTTCAATGACACGCGAAATAACAGTTTAATAACTACCAGTAATCAGAAAATGTCTCGCTCTGAAACTTTTGGCATGTCTTCGCCGCTGTGCAGTCTTGCGGGCCCATTTTACCACGCGCATTATATTTAAGCTAATATTTGAAGCAACAGTACATTAATATTTTCTTACGGCTGAGCTTCCTTCAGCGTCTCCCCACCACTGTTCCAAAGTTATCGCTTAGCTCAAGACGCGCCTGCATGTATTTGAAGTATTCAGAATGTCGTCCAGGTTCAATAGCGAAAGAGAGTTATCTAATCAGATTGCGCGCGTGAAGCGAATACTGGCTTATACATTCTTGATCACATTTCAGCGCCCGGATTTGCGCTGCAATGTACGACCATTCGAATCTGACGAACCGATGCCTTGATTCGTAGATCAGATTCAGAGTAAGCACTATCTTGCGCGAAGCCATTGTTATGCTTTGATTGTTATTTTCTTTTCCAGCGCAAGCTCGCTTTATAATGAGTTATGTTCATGACTCACTCTTTTGGAACAGCCTCGTTCTTCACGTCACTACAACTTGACAGTATAGCCTTGCGGCATATTCATTGAGTGAATACTGAGAAATGGACTAGGATTTTTGCTGCGTGTGCGTTTACTCATTTATACAAATAATTTCTTATTCACAACTGACTTTTTAATCTAAGAAGTTGTAAATGACAGCAACCTGTACACTCACAGAAAGTCTCAAGAATAAAGAAAAATTAAATGCTTATTAGTCTGCTTTCGCCTCATGGCAAGGAGGGAAATTTCAAGTAAAATGTTTTTAGGATAATTAAAAGCCTATCCACTTGAAAACGTTTCATCTTGAGTTTCCCCTTTGTAAGCTGATACCCACTTGAAGGTGTTTCGTATTGTGGGTCCTTGACGTACGTCCAACCTTAAAGCAAAGGGTCATTCCTAACTTTTCATTTCGGGAAGACGCGTTGCCCTCCTGCCTTTCACTCCGGTTCACAACCACGGAAAAGACGAAGGTTCTGCGTCGTGAGTAGCGTCGTTAGTCCAAACCCACGAGCTATCGTAACTCACCTCGCCTGTATCGCTGTCATTTAGGCTTGGATAGGAATTTTTTTTATAAATCAACGCATCAGGAATCCCAAAGAAGCTGCCCTCGACTAGCGCAGCTAGGTCTCTTTCAATATTTACTTCGTCCTGTGAGTGATGAGGCAGGCGGCCGACGAAAAAAAGTGCGACATACTAAAGGAAAGGGTGGATATTCGAAGTGGGAAAGGCAAGTAGTTTAATTGTGGACGTGCCTGATTGGCTACCGTACAGATGGGGAGGAAAAAAAATGAAAGGTAATTTAGCGGTAAGTGCGAGAGAAATGCGGTAAGCATTACGTCGCATCTCTCTGAGGTCCCGGATCATGATTTATGCGAAGTTTACTGAATTGCAGTGTTGTTCAGTACCTCACTCGACACACGTCCTGTCTCTTCTAGGAGCGAAGTGAAACCGACGGTGGGGTCTGGAGCATACCACCATGCATATTATATATATATATATATATATATATATATATATATATATATATATATATATATACGCAAAATGCGAAGGTTGTGGGTTCGGTTCCCACCTGCGGCAAGTTGTTTTTTCATCCACTTTAATTTCCATTAATATATAGTTTCTTCATTTCATTTATTAAGCACAAGTAATTTCCCCTATGTTGTCTTTGGTGTCAGTGTTTGTTGGCTTCTTATGATATATATATATATATATATATATATATATATATATATATATATATATATATATATATATATATATATATACTTTTCTAAGCGGTCCAACGATGATTTGCTCTCTGCCTCTCGCACGTGACCAACTTGCCAAACTTCCCACTGCAACAGTCCTAACAGTGGTTAGCGTGCCGAGCTCCCAAACGTTGAACGCTGTGGATGCAGGGGTTCGAATCACGTGGTTTGTTTGTGAAAACACCTTTCTGTGTTCTCTGGTAGTGACGAAGCTCAGGATGAGGCGGCGGCCTGACGACAACGCTCGCCGTCAGCGTAACAGAATAAGCAGGTGTGCAAAATCGCATCTAAAGCCGAAAGTATATTCAGAGGAAATACAGTATGCTCCTATCGGCAAAAAAAAAGTGATGAATAACGAGCGCTGTTGTTGAGCGAGGTTGTAGACCAATAATGTCACCAAAGACAGGGTAGCGCTCCTATCCCGGGAATTAGAGGTAATTAGAGGGAATTTACATCAACAGCAAGTCAACTAGCGTGTAAGTGATACTTCATTAAGGGCGTTGCATGTTTGTGTTGTGTGTTGCACGAACGAGTAGTGTAAGCGATGACACTGAAGAGAAAGCAGTGAGCGAAGCACGCGAAAAGTAGTTGAGGATAGCCGTATTGAACGTCAGCGCCGTGTTGAAGAAAGCCTGCGACTTCAGCTGCTCAGGTCGCCAGAAAGGCTTGAGTGGTAGCACACCATTGGGCGTATTTGGTGACCACAGCGGTAGACACACACTTTGCGAAAACGAAAAGAGGTATAGGGCCGAGTGAGTTGAAAATTAGAATAATGAGAGAACTCGTGTGGTGTATAAGAGATAGAAGAAGACAATCAGGTCAGATGGACGGCCTTTTCAAACTAAATAGAATATGCCAACCCAAACAAATTAGCGTGGTCATACTTGCGCGACACGCCATGGTTGCCTGCCACCAGGACATCATGGAGTTACGGCGATGACTGTTTGCACTGGGTGCTTCAGAATAAAAACGAGCAAATGAGAGACGTCCGAGGGACGTTCATACGATACGAGATCACATGCTGAAAAAAAAAGAGCTTGCGAACAGGGACATCAGAAAATCGAGTACTACGGCCCTTATTGATTTTGTTCAGCATAACGTCAATGTTTTATTCAGCGTTTATCTCTGAGAAAATGAGTTCAAGGTATGTTTATTTGCATTACAATGGCGGGCGTAAGGAAAGCATTAGAGGGTGCCTGAGTGCTCTTTGTAGATGACGTACGACAACGATAGCAAGAATGCAACATTATAAGAGAATATAATTCGAAAACAAGTTCACTTATTATTATAATGCAGTAAGAAGCATGTGCCTCCACAGTATACCTGTGGATGACTAAAATAATGAACATACTGAAAAAAAGGATTTGTAGGTCTGCAGTAAACTGCATAGACCATTCGCGTCTTGGCAACGGGATACAAGTTATTCCTGAAGGCACGGAAAGTCTAGTGGGCAAATCGGACAGTTGGCTCTCGCAGTGATGAAACCCCGCAAAGGACGCGATAACGCCGCGACGACACGCGACATTACGCCAACAAATAAAGCCATTTTTTAAAGCAAAGCTTTCCTTGCCTCTTCTTTCGACTTTTCCACTGCTGCTGCTGTTGTTGCCTTGCATGCCGCGTTGGGGGTAGGGGGGTGCATATAAATGGAAGGAAGGGAGCAGAGAGGAATGGCGACGCGAGGAACTCGTTTGGAGCTTTTCATCGCGTCACACGTGCACAGTGCTCTCTGGGGCTCCCTGGGCGTCGATACACTAGCCTGTTTACAGCTGTAATTATCTGTGACCCCCCGCAAAAGCACTGCAGAAACTGCAGCGCTTACCAGTCTACTAACGTGCAAGTCCTGAGGAGAGGTAAATAGAATGGGAGAGAGGGAGCAATGAGATGAGGCAGAGAATGGGTAAAACCGGCGCAATCGCGAAAGGAGTGAATACCAGCCTTGCCACTCTTGGCTCGCAGTTCCCATACAGGAGGGAAGGTTGTGAGAGGGAAAAGGTTACGTTAATGAAACGAAGATAAGGAAACGTTACTGCTATAGACACGACAACAGCTGCGGGCCAAA
Source organism: Dermacentor andersoni (assembly GCF_023375885.2). NCBI lineage: Eukaryota > Metazoa > Arthropoda > Arachnida > Ixodida > Ixodidae > Dermacentor > Dermacentor andersoni. The sequence continues at coordinate 128,403,778 of NC_092823.1, forward strand.
TGGAAGGTACGGTACTGTACGTTTCGGCTATTTCTCAAAAACAAACACCATGCTAATTCGTCAAGCGGACTATTGACGCAGGGCGCATTAAAACCCACATTAAATCACCGTAGGGTCTATGCAACACTAAAGAAGCGGTCGCATGTCAAATCAACGCTTCTGTGCCCGCCGCGGTAGCTGTGTGGCTATGGCATCGCTCGACGTCGTTGTATTGATCCCTACCGCGGGAGCTGGATTTCGACGGGAGCGAAATATAAACAGTCGTGCACTTAGATTCAGGTGCACGTTAAAGAACACTACGGTGTCAAAATTAATCGGGAGTCCGCCACTACGTCGTGCCTCATAATCCTATTACGCTTTTAACACGTAGAGCCTCATAGTTCTGCCAACACATCTGCCGCGATGCGATGTGTCATGTGAAGCAATGACAATGGTCAACCCTCACCTAAGTTATAAACAATGCCGCACAACAACGCCTCAAGCAAACACGTCTCGCTGTGCGTTGTGTACTACGAAGACAAAAAGCGGTGGTGCACGGAAGGTAACATTTGCCATCAACTCGTTTCTCTCGTATTGCACTAAACGCTGAAGAAATTATACATTCGCAGTCAGCATTACCGCTAATTATCGTCAATAAAAGCAAACAACACAAAAGCTTCGCTTAGATCAATTCCCACAGTGCGTGGGAACAACATAATTTTTAGGCTGTGAATTTATATGCTTAAGATTCCTTAAGATTATATGCTTAACCTTTCATTTCCGGGATAATATCTTTAGTTGAGAGTCGGCGACCGTGTTGCCATTGTCTATGGTTCTTATCGGCGTCTCTCGCGCTGCTTTTCCCATTTTGAAATCGCACCAGCAACGCCAGCTTTTTTTGTTTGTGTTCATTAAAGAACGCTTCCACAGATCGGCCAACCATACCACGCTGCCTCAGAAGCTAGGGGCCGTTTAGGTGTGGCCGGAAATGTGTAGTGATATGCGCAGTTGCACTCACTGCAAAATGTTCCCGAAGCAAGCACGACTACACCGGTGCGATCCTGCATTGCGGCAATACTATGTGCCTAAGGGATCGACGTTGGGCTAGTTGGTGCATCATGTGCAGATGTAAAATTTCGGAACAATATTGTGGCAGCCCCGCCACTAATTGGAGTGGCAAGTAATAGCCTCGTAGCCAATGCCGCTCTAAGGAAAACAGCAAGACAAAACAATTTTGTTATAGCAACGTGATAACCACGGCTTTCCATCGCTCCTAAACGGGTGCGCAGTGAATACGATTTGAGCTGAAGGTGAGCGTCATACGCTTCAAATTACCTCTGCGAAACGGGTCTTGCCTATTTCGACGGTCGTTGTAATTAGAGAGCGGTCACGAAAACTAACAAGGCTAATCAGCTGCACAACCAATATTGAAAGACTGTAAAATTTTTTGCCCATAAGATCACAGAGCACTCATTGGTAGAAGAAAGGAAATGTCACCAGGTTAGCTACTTCATGTCCTAATAATGGTTCAATGAATAATGCGAAACATTTTTTCCGCTTTGAACAAAAGTGATATATCGGAAACGGTTTTAAGCGCTTTCTAATAATGCTAATCTGATTAAAGTTATAGCGTGTCATATGAGTTTAATGTTACATTCAAAATGTTCTTGTGTGCTATAATTTTCGTTTGTATATAGACATGTATTGGTATAATTTTGTTATAGTAACTGCTACTTAGATTTGTTTGCTTCTTTGTCGTTTTCTTTTCAGTATCTCTGTTTGCCAAAGTGCAAGGTCTCTGCGGGCTGTGAGAAACGGTCAAGCAGGCAAGATTTCCTCTCTGACAACCTGGAACATCTATGCAAGCATTCGAACATATATGTGATAAAGTCAGTGAAATTGAAAGCGCTCTGAGCTGCAAAAAAAAAGCCATAAGGAGTAAATAAACGGGGCCGGGAAAGGAAAATTGGCATTTACAAAAACTGCCGACAGTCCTGGCTTGTGTGACCCAAAGAAGTACCGTCGACGGAAAGACTTACTTGAAAATTTAGATTTTCATCATGAAAAGCTCATCTGTTGTTTGTAACTGCTCCGGACAACTATAAACCAGCAGTTGTAATAGAAACCGTTTAGTCGACTAGGCTTGATCAGAAAAAAGAAAAGCTACCATTCTTCAAGAATAAATTCACATCTTTAAATGTGGGCTCATCAAAAATTGAGTGCTTCAAAACAAGGAGCGCAAATATTATGAAATCCCGAGAAACACGCATTAACTGAGTAGTAACTTATGCGAGCCGAAGAATTTTAAATAAAAGCAAAAAGAAATGATGTTTCAGATGGCCTTTCGAAGTGCGAACACTAGGTTACCGACCTCACCACAGAATGCCTGATGATGTTGAATATCCCGAAAAGTTTAACTTTAAACAGGTCAATAAACACTAATAACGAAAGGCACATACAATGCCTCAGAGCAGTGCTTCCCTCTTGATGCATTCTTCTTTAAATTAAAGGCAAGAAGAAATTCTCAGAATGGCCCTTTTAAATGTTCTGGCCTCTTGAGTCCACGCACGCGCGCATGCGAATACCGTGAAACCGATGGCATCTGAATGTTGCTTACAATGACTCGTGAGTAATTTTCAAATGCATTCACTCTATGTTCAAAACAACTTTTAGAGGCGTCCTGAACAACCCTTCCGACTTTGCGAAAAGACACAGTCCGCGGACCGCGTGTTTGATGCTGGGAACATCTCAGCCAACCTTTGCAGTCGCGAGTGGTGCGCCGAGGTCGCAAGCGGAGTGCGAAGTCACCCTTCTCTGAAACGCTCTCTCGTCAACAAAATCCTGCTCCTCACTCTTTTCTGGACGCTTTATTGCAACATATAGCAGATTCCCATACGCGGCTGCTTTTGGACTATACCGGACATCAATCAATAGGCGCGTTTAGATCGGTTCGCTTCTTCCTATGGTTATTGCATGTTTTTATGAACGCATTTTAATAAACACGCTGAAGAAGCGAAAGTCTGCTTTCGAATTTTTATCCTAATTACATACACTGAGGACCTTAACAGAGAGAGCGTAAGAATGGGATTGGAGATTAATATGCAGAAGGCAAGCATAATGACAAATAGCCGGACAAAAGAACAAGAGCTCAAGATCGCCAGTCGGCCTCTAAAGTATGTGAAGGACTACGTTTACCTAGATCAATTAGTCACAGGGAACCCTGATCATAAGAAGGAAATTCACGGAAGAGTAAAATTGGGTTTGATCGCATACGGCAGACATTGCCGTAATTGACTGGAAGCTTACCATTATCATTGAAAAGGAAGGTGTACAATCAGTGCATTTTACTAGTGCTGACATATGGGGCAGAGACTTGGAGGCTGACAAAGAAGCTTGAGAACAAGTTAAGGACCGCGCAAAGAGCGATGGAACGCAGATTGGTAGGCATAACGTTAAGAGAGAGAAAGAGAGCTGTTTGGATCAGAGAGCAAACTAGTACAAACGACATTCTTATTGACATCAAGAGAAAAAAATGGAGCGGGGCAGGTCAAGTAATGCGCAGGTTAGATAACCGTTGGACCGTTAGGGTTACAGAATGGTTACCAAGAGAAGGAAAACGCAATTGAGGACGACAGAAGACTAGGTGGAGCGATAAAATTAGGAATTTTGCGGGCGCTTGTTGGACTCGGTTGGCGCAGGACAGGGGTAATGGGAGATCGCAGGGAGAGGCCTTCGTCCTGCAGTGGACATAAAACAGGCTGATGATGACGATGATTACATACTTCCGGAAGAAGGTGACTCTCGTCACCTCATTCTCGGCCACGGCCGCGGCCACCCGAGTACGAATTAAACCTTGGCCACTCTGCTTACCTGTGTGGTAGCTGTCGCGTCTCGCTGATTTCAACTAATTTTGAACGCCCACAAGCCCGAACCACGCGAATCTTAAAGTCAGACCACACGACGCCTGCCAGCGTGCGCCAACTCCTGGCCGCTACTGGTTAGACGCCTTGGCAGACTTGGCGCTTCAAAATGCGCAAGTTGGTTGTGGCTTCTATCAGACGGCCAAGCTGGTGATAGACAAAGAGTGCGTGCGCGTGAGTTTGCAGCTGGAATTTTTTATAAACAGGTGTTGCTGTTTGTGGAATAAACTGGCGACAGAAACAATACGTACAAATAAACATGCATTTTGATCATGTTATAATAATAATAATAATAATAATAATAATAATGCATTTATTTGTGTGACATATAGGGTACATGACACTGGAGGCCGGCAGTAAAATCTGTCATAAATGATAGCTTGACAAAGCCGTGCAGAGATGCTTAATAATTTTTCAAGTGAAGTGCGACCATTAAACGTGACGGTTATGACTGTGAAAAGAGAGTGTGCCACCGGTGAAATAAGGTTACCATAAAGAATCGCTTTGCGTTAGGCAGTACCTTCTCATAGAAAGTTGACGGACAAGTAAGGAAGGAAAGAGTGGAGAAGGAAGGCAGGGAGGTTAAGCAGTTTAGCCTAACCGGTTTGCTACCCTACACATGGGAGCGCGATGGGGGGGGGGGTGAAAGATGGGAGGAGAGAGAGAGAGTAGGTTAGTCATAAACTATAGTTACTGAATACAAGAGGCCCGCAGAGACTGAACACTCAGATGATTTTTTTTTTTTTTGTCTTGGGTAATATAGACCATGTAGGGGACCGTAATAATGACCCGTATATTGCGCACTATCCCGTCCCAAGTAAATTCATATCACGCGATTTTCACCAACAGTTCTCGATTTGAAGATTCCTGCCAGCTGGTCGAGATAATTTTTTAATTACCTAAATCATGAGCACCCGACGTCACGCCATTCACGTGAACCACCAAAGGTTTGACGGCAACAAACTTGTCTATCAGCTGCTGTATTTGGAACGTGCGCCCACGTTCGTCGACGCAGAAACTAAATGGAAGACGCACACCTGCGTCTCTCAGGAATGTTTCGACAAAGGCGCGCAGAGCCGCTGTGAAAGTGCGTCATCAGAGTCTTAAACGTCACATCATTTTTCTCACAAGGATTACGTTTTCATGATCGCTATCGTGACGAGTCCTGAGAAGGGTGTTAAGCTTCATTTCTAGGCGTTAAAATTGAAATACATTTCCTTTTAGCCGTCTGCTACAAGTCATAATTCGTGAATGCTTCCCTCGTAAGCACACAAAGTTCATGGTATAATCAATGAAAGCTCAAAGCTTGTGTCTTCACTCCTTCGTGACCCCACGTTAAATCGTGTCACATGAGCCAAGGAAGACAAAAAATTTAATGGGATTGGTGCTGCTACCGCAGCTTACTTCAGCACTACTTTAGTGGCTGCATTAAATAAATATCACTACAGTGTTCAGATATCATAACGAAGCTTAAAGGTTTCCACATCACGCGCACACGACTGCCACTGCGATATTTTACTCGGCTGTGGTAGTTTCTGGTGTGAAGGAAGCTTTCAGTGTACTTAAATACACAATGTCTTACTGAATCTGTTGGGAGTGAAAGTTGACGTAGACCCGCCACTGGGCTGTTTAGTGGCAATGGTGTTGAGATGCAGAGCACGAGGTCCCGGGATCGAATCCCGGCCCCGGCGGCTGCACACGTTAAAGGTGCACGTTAAAGAACCCCAGGTCGTCAAAATTTCCGCAGTCCCCCACTACGGCATGCCTCACAATCATATCGTGGTTCTGGGACATAAAACCCCAGAATTTAATAAATTTGCCGTACACACGCGAAGAACTTCAATATGTCAGCGATTTTTAAGGTGTGAACACCGCTAAATTATTTACTTCCTATTTATTTTGCAGCGAATATTTCCTTGATATGAAACTGCTTTCTGTTTCAACACTTCAAATTCTTAAGATGCTATAAGCAAGAAGATGGCCGTTGAGCGTGGCGTTTCAAATCACGTCTTTTCAATGCCGTATGTTGCTGTTTTTTTTTTCAATGTCAAAGGCGTCTCGACGCGTCGGTGTCTGGTGGGCCTGGATGCAGGCCTGCTCGAAGGAGTACCGATCATAAGGCGATGGCACCCCGCACCGGCACAACCAAAGCGCACCAAATGGACTTGTACACGAGCGTTGTTGCATTCCGCTTATGGTGTTCCCGCCAGAGGTCGGAACACGGCCGCCAAAACCGTAACCACAGATCAGCATACATGTACAGTATTTGTCAAAAAAGTCGCAGGCGAAGCATATACAGCAAAAACAAAGGGTTAAACAACTACACGAGAAAAGATTAATAGCTTTACGAACCGTGCAAAGTGCCGCAACATTCACAACTAAACAAGCTCGGCTTCATGGGCACAAAGATGAACAGATCTAGTTCGATCAAAGGGAGCACTCGCTCACCACGCTAGAGTGATGATGAGCGTCGGCAGCCGGGAGAGCACGTGCTAGTGCCAAAGCGAACATTCTGTGCTATACCACTCGCTTCACCGCTTGAGGCCACGACATGAGACCTACCGTTCTATACCAACTCCGATGCAGAGAGTGGAGCTCTCCTGAATTCCCCTCCTTTCAAATCCTCGGAATGGCGAGAGTTCGGCCCTTCCCTCTCCTGGAGTAGCTGAGCTGGTCCGCTCCGCTCCTGCTATTCCAATCAATGAAACGATTACTTCATTATTGCTTGCGTCTTGCGTTTGCATGCCTATAACTTGCTGTGACAACACAGCCGATGCTACGGAGCCGAAGCGCACTATTTTTCACTACGCGCCTGCACGTTGTCTGCCAATGTGAATATCAGTAGCCTATAGGTAACGTGAAATAAACCTTACCAGTTTACCGCTTCTTTCCTTCTCAAATATATACTTTCGTAATATATAAAAATACTTGCTGCTTAAAGCATTAGCGTTTCTTGCTGTTCCTGGTATTCTGGATTTCTGCTGTTTGTGTCTGGTTTTTCTGCTCCTGTGAACCAAAATGGCGTCGCCTGGTAATAGCCAGCGTGAGTAAACTGCACTAGAAGGGGATGGTGTGTTCAGGAGCGGCGCGCACTGCACTAGCGTGAAAAAGTAAACGTAGACAGGTCCCGCACTTGGATGCCAGCCCACGCCACAGCAAAGGTTCCACCAACATATCCGTTGCCCATTACTGCTGTTATTATTTGTGCTTGTTGTGCCTGGCTCACATGTCCGTCGAAGTTTGCGTTTTCTTTCCTTTTTTTGTTGTAGTTTATGTAGGTTAATTGGGACATTCGTTTAAAATAAACACTTGCTTTTCCATGAGTTGCTCCAGTTCGAAATATAAACAGCGGTTGTCATCGCAATATTGTTACCTACCATTATTTAATTACTGAATGAATTAATTAATTTCAATTACAGCCTCATCTAAATGTTTAAGAAGCATTATGGTTATTGGAACAAGTAACTGACGTAATTAATATTTTAATCAGGTTAATAATCAACGAACTGATTGATCGCATTATTGAGTTCCCTAAACAATTAGGTATTAGTTCAGTTTCCGCTAATTAAATAATTACTTTTTCTTTATGCAATGCATTGTTGATCCTGTGACTTTATCAAATGAAGTAAGCAGTGTCTTTACATAATGTTAATGTATGGTTTGAGTTGTATCTGCACAGGAAAGAGCAGGTTTTCCTTTATATAGTTTTACACTGGCAAAAAAAGACAAATGAGGGAACAAAGACGTAAATGTCCGTCAGGGCCCTTGTTCACTTCTTTGTAAAATTTTTCCAGTGTAAGACTCAGCGCAACGTAATTATGAAGGTGGACCAACTAGCCCCTTTCACTGCTTTATTTAATGTGATACGTAACTGGTAAGAATGGCAAGTTCTTTTCCACAGTTGTTGCTTGTCTTCAGCCTAACGATGAATAAGCAGCAATTCTCAATTCTAACTATTGCATACTATTGCGTAACATTTCATTTGATACTGCATAACCTTATATAACAAGTATACTGCCGCTCCTTTTCAATATTGTTCCACTTTCCTAATCCCCCTCATGCAATACTCCACCTCGGAGCCTGTGAGGACCATGAATAAAATATTTTAAAAAATTGACCTTCACTTCAATATTCTTACATCAGCATTCAAATTCACCTTATTCCATTTCAATTCCCCTTCATTTACTTTACTTCTTTATTCACTCTACTCCACATTAAGTGACCTTGCTCTTACATGTTCTAACTTTATATTCACTTTACTTCACTGTAATTCACCTTAATTTGCTTTATTTCACATTTACCAGTTTAATTACTACTAATTAATGCATTTATACTATTTACTATCTGTATTACAACTGAGGCCATGGAGGATGCTGATGGCGGCACCTCTTCCCCGCTGCCTGCGCGGCGACGTGCCCAACGACCGCACACATTAGGCCACACGTTCATCCAGCTGTGACATGACGTATGCAATGACGCACGCATGATGCAGTCGGCCATAGCCGTGTCGTCGCCGTGACGTCAGGGAAGCGTGCTTGACCCGCACCCCGCAGGCCCGAGTTGGATTTCCACCCAGTAGGCAATTTACTCTAGTTCCTTTTCAAGGGCATTAATTTACTTTGTTTACAGGAAATCGTGACGTCAATCCAAGCTCCTTCTTTACGTGTTTTTACTCTTTGCGCCGTTGGCCATTTTTGATACCATCGCTTTATACCATCGTCACGTGTTATTCTTAAAGAGGGGGGGTCTGGCTGTCAGAATTTTCGTCCTTGTATGTTGTCCTGATTCAATGGTTTCACCATGCGTTCTAGCAACATATTTAATCGAGTACCAGCTAGAGGGATCAGCCACCATTCTTTGAACGTAGCGTATTTGGGTAAACAGAAGGTATGTGCGGATTGTGATATTTGAGACCGACTGGAATGCGAATGCAATAGTGCCAGAAGCGGATAGAATGGTTTTCGAATAATGAACAGGTGCTATCAATATTATTATAAAGAGATGTTCACATCTCAGTATTATTAAAGTTACGAAGTTTCTGGCACTACCTAACACACTATGAAGCGTTGTCTATTAAAACAACAATTGGAGCTTTAGAAGGAAAGTTTCTTCGCCTGCACAGGGCTCTTCAAAGAGTGCGAATGATCGCTGTACAGCCTGTACAGTGCTTAACATGGAAACGTCAGCTTGTTGGTGATTAACGAAGGAATAATTATATATCGCGCTACCATGCGCAACGTGCAAAGAATCCGCAAAGAACCTGAAGCATAGTTTCCAAGGTTAATAACTATAGCCACATGCCTACAGTACACACTCAATGTTTCGTATTCATACCTTCTTAGGATATGCCATTTAACCTAGCACTAACCTTTAAAAGAAATGCTTAGTTTCTAACATGCAGTTTGGTAATTCCGCAACTTGACTTCACCATTTGCCGTGCGTGATTGCGCGGCAATCACACAAGCCCCACGTTAGTTCCAGACTTTTGTTTTATGGTCGATGCGAACCCAAGGACGTATCACTATCCTTGGTGCTCCACATGCGCGAATGTGGCCCTCTATTTCGTTGTCGGCTACCGAGTCACTTGGTTATAACGAAGGCGCCAAATAAAACAACGGACGAAAGCCTACGTGGTCGTCCCGTGTCGCCTTCCTTCTTCCGTTGTTTTATTTGGCGCCTTCGTTATTATCATGTATAACCAACTCGCCCACCAGCACGTGGTCAGTGACTCACTTGGGTTACCAGCCCTTAAAACGTCAATGAATCGCCGCAGGAACGACAGCCTCAGTATGACGTTTTTCTCTAGAGAAAATATTTCTTTTTTTCTAGGAGGCAATACCTCTGACTTTTATCTGGCACATCTTCTTATTGAGCAACTACTGAACGCACGAGAAAGCTCTCGCTGCGTAGTAATGTCTCAATGTTGTTTGCGTCGATGGGCCAACAACCTTCGTATATGCTACCGCTTCCTGTGTAAACACTTCTTAGAAATAACTGATTGTTCTTAATACAGGACAATAAAGCTCTCAGCATTTGCTTTGTCTAAAAGGCACGTTCTTCGTTTCTCGCCAACGTTTTCATATGACGTCCACAGGAACTCGCTTGACGTGATAAGCGTCAGTGAAAAAGTTCTACAGTCATGCAGTCAATGTCCTCGTGCATGGGTTCACTCCAGGGCACCTGTTTTATTGGAAGTAGTATTTGTGGACAAAACTGGAAGTCACCAATTGAGTTCGATCAGTGTCTCTTGTGTCCAGCTTATTAGCGAGAGGTCATCCGTTCTATTCCCAGCCGCGGTAGATGCATTCTGTTCTGGGGAAACTCAAAAACGCTCGTGTACCATGGGTGTGAGTAAAAGAACACAGAGTGCCTGAAGGTCTTCCTTCGGTTCCTCTAGAACGCAATGTGGTCATTCCTAATCACTAAACGATTAAAGAGCCATCAATCGGGGTTGTAAAAAGTCTATAGCGTCACGGCGATCTCGGGTTGGGACTTAAGAAGCTTTGGCTCGGCGAATCCTGCATAAATACATGAAATGTGAAGAAATCGTTCATCTCGGCAACCAATGTACTGAATTTCATGAAATTTGTTTTATCTCAAAGAAAACATTAAAATCTAGCGACTGGTGAAGCATACTAATATTTGAGGGTCTAATATTTTTTTAGGTGGGTAAAGAATTTCAAAATTTCAAGATAGACTACTATCACGCTTTCAACTCCGAAACTCAGTAATCAAAATTGATGTCACAACCCTTTAAACCGCACATAGAAATACATCGCAGGCAAGCGAAATTGATGTAACATACACCGCCATTTTTTATTTTGGTAGGGCTTTTGCAAAACTCTTGTAAAAAGGATAATAAATTTACTTCAGCTATAAATTACTGCATCGAACTTGTTCGCTTTAAAAGGGCTAGCAGTTGCCGTTTAGGGACTCAGATATCTGTTTGTGTTTAGACTTAAGCAATTGTGAACTTACCCTGCTTATATTTACTTAAATATCAATTTCCGGCAATATGTCTAAACAAAGCAAGCCCTAAGTCGAAATTCTGCTTCTTACAGTAACCAGAATTGAACATTCTCTCTCTAATGCAACAAATTTCATTCTGATGGCTCCATGGCTTGTTTCACGAAAGTGTTTGGGCGTTCTTCATGTATTTGAATAGGCGGCATGGGAGTTGGCCCCGCGCTAGAGCTTTCTGTTAAAACTTTCCGGTTTACTAAGGCTTTCGTGACCGTAAGAGGTACCTTCCTGCTTCTGCAGGAAAAAATAACATTATTGCAGTTTGATATTTATGTACCACTCATTTTACTAATCCCCTTAAGCATTCATTTTACTATAGTCCCTGAATATATACTTTTCTTATGGTCAGTTAACTTCCGCCAAAGATTCAGAGAGAGACAAAAGGTGCCACCAGAGGCGTTTGCATCAGTAGAAAACTATCAATCTATCAATTGCTGCGCCATCCCCCTTTTATTTCACCAGGAAATGCAACTCTCTCGTATTTAGTTGAGCAGGTTCGAAGACTGAAAACGCAGCGGCCACATTATGCAAACTAATTTAGCGTGTGAGGTTATTGTGCCTTAATTAACACCATAGCGTTATGCCATGTACAGTATAGTTAAAGCTGGTCTAGTTGATATAGGTTGCACAATAAAGGAAACAGAGCGAATGATATAACGTACATAGCCAGGAACATACAGGGTGCGCCTGGACTAACAACAGTAAGTTTACTTGAAAAACAATAATTATAAGGGCGATTGTACACGTATGAGCATTTTAAAAGCAAGCTGTAAACTGCTATCGGTACCAGCTTACTCTCAAAATCCAAACGCAAGTAATAACACTAGAGGCAAGGTACTGTATTTTAAGCAACATTATAATTGTTTAAAAACATATTTTTTTTCGAGAAGGGCCAGGAATGAGTGGCTGACGTGGAGAGAATTCTCTTTTTCCATGCATATGCTTCAAGGATTTCATGCGCTGCCCTATTGCTCATAGTAATGTTCATGTTCACTGCTGTTATTATTCAGCCTTGTTTTAAAGTAAACCTACAGTTCTTAGTCAACGCTCGTCCTGTATGCCCCATTTTCTATCCGTTGTGTCGTTAACGCTTTCTCATGAAAGCCATGTACCCGCACATTGAGCCAACTTTTGATAAGTCACAGCCTCACGTACAGTGCGCGTGGTTGCTCTAAGTACTCTAAATGGCTTACACGAGTTAAAGTATTGCTGTAAGTCCGGAGAAATAATTTTGTTACACTCATTAATGGTGTTTACCATCCTTAAATTGAGCGATGAGACACCGCCTTAAGGGAGGATTTCTGTACCCGCCACCTAGTGCCTATCGGCATAACGGCGTATCCACTGTGTCATTGCGGCCGATAATGTAATAATTCAGTAAATAATGCAAAGCTGACAGAACACAGAAGTGGACCTTAGTTGACTCATTTTCTTTATTTGGAAAGTCAGACGTGGTAAAAAATGATTATATAACCTTCTGCAGGAGTTTTCACTTGCGCTAATTACGCATCTTCTTGCAGGAGAGTCTCTTAAGAAGCCGCCGTCAAGCTTTCATCATAAAGTACTCATTAGACGGTAACCTTGAACAGGTACCATATCAGTAGATGATACCATGCCAGTGGACGAGGTGCTTTTTTTTTTGGGGGGGGGGGGGGGGGGAGGGGGGCTTGGAAAAATCTGTAAGGCCTTTAAAATCTTAAAATAGTGCCTCCTTTGAGCTTAGTTCTTGCACACTGCAGCGACTCAACGTTTTCATTCCCTGTCCGCACGGCTGCACAAACAATGCCTGCGGCATCAAAATTTTTTCGCCCATGCAAAGTAGTTTCAAGCCACATTTGTAGGTGATGGACTCTCCCCGAGGAATTGCTCACCTGAAATTGTCTCGTACGTGGACATCAGCATAGAAACAAAACAAGGATACTTTTACACTGGCGCCTTTGCAACCGGACCGACACAGAGGCGTGCAACAGTTATTAGGCAAAGGAGCTGGGGATGGTGATTCACTGGTGTCCCCCTCGAAACGGGCAGTGACAAATAGTCACGTGGCGCCCTCGAGAAAATTAGGTACAATAAAAACAGCACGAGAGAGGGACAAACGAAGAAATACACACACAACGCTTTCTTCGTCTGTCCCTGTCTCTCGTGTTGTTTATTTAACGTAAACTACTAACATGCCTAAGTCCCTACCCTTCATAGCTAATCAGGTAATCAGGTTATTGCTGTCATGAAGCATTGCTGTCACCACAAGGGTAGGGATGTACCGAAACGGATCGGCACTTCGTACGCTACGCCTACAATATTCACAGGCCAGGCAGGTGACCCTGGCGCTGTAGTTGGCGTACGCATAGAATATCTTGCGATCTCTGCGGCATCCACTGTGGCATCTATTGGATCAGACTGGCTTGGCGCAGCTGTTTCATGGTCGCACACATTACGCCGAACTGCTAGCCTGACATATCTCGAATTCCAGCCACGTCAAGTGTACGGTAAAGTGCGCTAACTACCATGCACTGGTGTTTTCGCCATGCCCATTCATCTTCGCCGTATATTGCACAACCAAGGTTTCTACGGAGCTCGGCCATATCATGCTGAACCATAAGCGCCCTAAACAGAGACCTGCAGTGCTGCTTCGTTAGTTGATCTCAGAGGAGGAAATGCGCTAAGGATTTTCCGCGATGATCTAGAGCATGCTATTGTAGCTATTATCGCGGTATAGACGCACATAAATAAATAAATCAATGCGTGTATTTGTGCCTGGAATGGATTGACCAAATCGATAATTTTCACCCGCTTGGAATGAATTTTCCGTCACTGGGCGAGCACGAAACTCGCCCGAATAGCTGCCCATATGCAGAGTGACTGCCTTCGGGACCAAACTTGTTCACTTCCCCTTTTGGAAACGCACCAAACGCATCACCGAAGCATGCCTTTGTCATGAACGTAATTCACGCTCCGCGCTACAATACATAAATATGCAAGTGACTTCTTTCAAGACACTTGGCGACGCTTGAATGGCTACCGCACACTATAATTCTTCTGTTGAATTAGATCTTTTTAACATTGAATTCTCTCCCTCCATACCTACTCTGTGCACCACGGACATTGACTATATCACGGGGTTTAACTACCCAAAGTAGCACTGGAACTATAAGAGACACCAAAATAAGAGGTAGGGTGGTCTGGGCAGGGTGCTGTGGGAACCACATGCAAGGCGGTTCTTTAAGCCGTTAACCGACAACTCAACAACACTGGCCCCATTTTGTGCGCAATAGCAAGAAAAACTCAGACACCAGTCCTAGCCTCCCAATTTAACTTTGCTGGGTTGTCAGCTATACTACTGCATTCACAAAAATATAGAAGATAGCTGCGGAAATTGGTCGACGAAACATGTATGATTGCTATCCTGACTTTTTCTTGCACTGGGGTTGTTTCTTTCGCCATGACTGAAAAATATTTTCTTAAGTTAAGTGAGGTGCTACCTTCAAGGTCCTGAAGGTGAGGCACCATGTCCCCCACGGATGTTTAAATGCCTTTTAGGAGACGTTTCTTGTGTCATGAACAAGAGCTGTCGCCTTACTTTGTGTATTCAAATTGCAAATGAAGCTTTATTATTAATATTAATTATTATTAAAACCTTTCTTTATTAATTGTGTTTCTTTATTAATTAATCGAAGAAGATGAACTTGCCCTCAAGGAGCGCCGACGAGAACAGAAGCCAAGCGTGTGGAATCCCGAGGCGGCGGCGTTGCGACTTACGGGTAGGAGGACTAAGTGGGCGTCACACCGTACACACTGCCCGTCGTGAACGAAGTCACCGTCTCCGATTGTGCCGACTTTCGTGCCGTCAGGGCGGAAGACGGCACCGTGGTGTTTGTCGACCGTCTACATCCCTCCGGCTACGTCCAAGAGCGACATCCAAACATTCCTGACGGGCATGCTTGGTTGGGTGACTCTCAATGACGCTTCGTCAATCGTCATTGTGGGAGATATCAACATAGAACTAACCTGAACTGATGGAAAGTAGTTAATCTCCTTCATGTTGGAAAGGTTTAGAACGAGGTGTCACACTGAACTGAACGTGCCGAGCACGCGTCACCGGTCGCGTATCGATGTGGCATTCGGCAAGAACGTGGCTAGTGTGCACGTGCAACCGATTGCAGGATATCCAAGGGACCACAAAGCTATGGTCACCATGGTGACGAAGTGAGGCAAATAAAAGACGAGAACAACAACGAAGTTATGTGTATGTGTCTTCATTCAAACAATATAGTTATCACGCAGTAAAGCTTTTTCTACGATAATTCTATAACTGTAGCTTTGGCATGCATACCAAAGCAACTATGAAGGGAAAAGTTTAGCTTTGACGAATTGATAGAACTGGCGTGAACTTATTTAAATGAATATATGGCCTACCCTGTTGAAAACAACCAAAAAGTACATTTTTGCTTGCTCTGACATTGCGTAAATAACGGCGAAGTTCCTTGTATTAAACGCAAACATACTCATGCCAAAGCGCTATCCCAAATATTTTGCACCACAATGAAATTAATGCCAGCCATATTTTCGCTTAAGTACCGAATTACCTCTTTGTAAAATTCTACGTAATAACAGCTTCCTGCCAGATTGAAACAAATATTAGCAAGCAGTAAGCTATAGTCGGTAAAGTTTTATAGGTCTCGAAAAAAAAAATATAAACAATATAATGTGCAGCTGAATTGTTTTCCTTTTGACGCTCAATCACATTTAGCTGAATGCCCTTGAATGCGACCGTAAAAAACCGCACAAATGAAATCCGGCTCTTGCTACTGTATTTTAGTTCATTGTTTATGTTACTGATACGTCAGTGCATACGTCGCTTGTGTATTCAACTAATTCTGTATAAAAAGGGCCTTCCTAAAAGCAGGAGCATTCCGCACGGCTGTGTTGAAGACGCAAGTAGCATCATGTTTGCTCTTCCACTCTTTCTCTGCATGCTCGCCGTAGCAAGTGCTACTGGTGAAGGCAAAATTGACTACGCAGAAGACCCAACACACTACGACGAGCAGAAGCTTTCTATTGTAAGTGTCTTTGATTTCCGACTGTTTACATAGGTGTCTTTGATCCTAAGTGCAGTTCTCTTGTTCTTTTAGCCTTAGTAGCTGCTGTATATTTGTGTGAAGCATAAAAATGGTGTACTAAAATGCGGATAACTTGCGCTTTGAGCAGAATAAAAGTGGTACAGGGTGTGTATGGGTAAATACGGGGTGCATTTTAGTCACTGCGCATTATAGAGTTGGATGCTGCTGAGTACTGCTCGTGCGCTGTTTATTCTTCAATTTTCTTTGCGGTCAGAATTATCCGCGCGTTTAGTCTCTATGAATGCATGCAAGCGAAAACTTCTTTATGATACTTAACGATTCTATTTAATGCGTTTGTTTCAAGGAGTTTGTCCTACTGCAATTTTATAAAATGTGTAAATCTTTCGAACATGTTTTTTTTTTTCATTAGTGTACCTTATGCAAGCGAGCGTATTCATAGCAGGGGTTTTCGCATTGCCCATAACTGTCTAAACTGCGTAAAATAGAACATCTTGTCAGGTAGCAGATCAAAACGAACTACTTTTCCATTGGCCAATTGGGAAATTCTCTCCTATTGCAAAACTGGTTTAATCTATTGTTGGAACTTCTTCCAGAAACGTAAACATGGTGCTGGTCGGCAATGTCGCCGGCTTAAATTTGGTTGATTGGAGTTGGCAAAACTGATACCCACGATGCATTTCTGAAACGTTGGCAAGCGGCAGTACCTTTGATTGACAGTCTTGGTTGCCAATACCACTTGTTAATTCATTTTTATTTGTCACGAGTGTTACAGGTTATCTCAAGAGTTCACGCACACGCTATGCATCAATGGTTGCAAAAAAAAAACTTCCTCGCGTAAGCTTGAGTACGCACCATGCGGTACACTCAATGCGTGCCGCAAATCAACGAAGAGGTCAGGGCGCCTTATATTCGGTTAGGCACAGACTGTACACCATTCTACTTCCAGTACTAGATATTACTTGCGAATTAGGCGAAAGTTCACTAAGTCGCAGAGCTCAGAAGCACCACGCTTTAAATACTGCGATAAAGAATTCGTAGTGTTCTCGCAGTCTGCCAGAAACTGTGCACTTAAAGAAGACAGCTGTAACCTCTTGTTATACAAATTATGGCAGCACAGGTTCTGCAGAAGCCCGTGAGGTTAAGGAAGATTCATGAGAGGGCAGCCGTTCACCAGAGTGTAGTGCGAACCTGGAAAGCCGCAAATTATTCATGTAACATGAATGCACAAATTATAGATTAGTTTACTACTTCCGAAATAATTCTTGATGTGCCTTTTACGCCAATTACCAAAATATCTAAAAAGTCACACGGCAGGAGGCTCATGTAAAAAGAACGTCTGCTGAGCTGTTCCATTAATTCTTTTATGAAGTTCATATTTTTCTAAGTAGAACTGGGAAACATTTTAATACATTTGTTTCGAAGACTTGCCGTGAAAGGAATGACCTCGACAATAGCATCGTAAGCATCACTGATTCATCGACGTTTAGGGGAACTCCAACAAATATTCTTAGTTTTGAATAACATATTCTAATTGGTAGTTTCCCATGGTTGACGATCATAGTTCATGAGTTAACCTTCCTTTTTTTTCTTTTTTTCCAACCTCAGTCTGTTCTGTTGTATTATGTGTAAAACGATTATATCATCCATGTTGTTATTCCTGATTTCCCATTGTTTTCTACGATACACTTTTGGTTTGCCTAGGTTTTTGAATGGTACACTTTTCTTGAACTTTGTTCTATATTTTTAGTTTCATAGTTCAAAAGTTTGCAGCGTGTTGCGTGCACTAGACTGGATTGTATAACTTGCCAACCCCCCTCTGTAAAGCTGTAAGGCACTGGGGCTACAAGAAATTAAATGAAATAATGTTAAATGAAATAATGTTAGTGGTAAAGTACATAATAATGTAACCCGAATGCCTAAAAAACGTCGTTTTAGCCTCTTGTGACTCGTAACGGATGAAATGTCTGCTTATATAAGTAAGTGGTACACCGAAAATTGGACTGCACATGTTGGCAGCGTCTATCTCAAGACTGGCTGCAAGTAGCTCGCTGTTCAAGACTTCAATTTACAAATTATCACGCCCCCCCCCCCCCCCCCCAAGCTTTCTGCAGAGAAATGGCTGACTTCGAACATCCGGTTGCTCATTATTGCCACTCGCGTATTGTTAACGATTTATACCGTAACCGATTTCACCATATTGATGCGAACTTATTGCACCCGCGAAAGCGCGCTAACTGTATTTGAAACCTTACCAACGCTTACGCCATTTTCAGAGCGAGATTTATATGAATCCGTCCGACGCTGTGTTGCCTCTTGTGAATTTTGCCAACGTCGCAAGATGCCTTCTTTGCTCCCAGCCGTTCCCCTTCAACCCATTGCTTTCCCTACCAACCCCTTCTCTCGTGTTACAGAAGACTTGCTGGTACCTTTCCCTGTACCCACGTGCGGAAACAAATAAGTTACCGTTGCCACAGATTACTCCAGGCGGTACGCGATCATGCGGACTATACCGACCAGCAGTGCCACAAATGTCACAAACTTTTTTGTCTCGACGACCTCCTTCTACATCACGACGCCTCTCGTGAGCTCATCACTGATCGGGGCCGCTGGTTTCTTTCGAAAGTTGGCGGCGAACACTTGTGCTCGTGCTCGACACGCCAGAAGTTCACCACAGCGTATATCCCCAATCCAATGGAGTGCGGTACGTCTGAACCGTACGCTCACAGCCAAGCTTCCCATGTATTTGTCTGACGATCATCGGGAGTGGGACGCCTCATTACCTTTCGTTACATTCGCGTATAACTCTTCCCGACATGACACAACCAGATACCCTCGTTTCTACATTTTGTTTGGACATAACTCCTCCCATGCTATCACGACCCTAGCCGCGTCTTGAGTCAAGTCACAAGACATATGAGGTATCCTCCTGGCCTCCACATCGTCATGCGTCATGTAGGGGACGACGCCCCACACTACGCCGCTGCTCGATCTTCGTCACAGAAGGGCACTGGGAGGTGTTTTGCCGCCGGGGGTAGTTGACGGGTGCTTTGTACATCGACAGAGACGACGAGGTCAATTTCGGCTAGCACGCTGCGATCGTTTCGACCTTGGCCTTCGGTCCTGGTCATCTTGCCAGTCTGTGCTAATAAATGTAATCTCCCTGCCACATTCCCTTTGCCGAGGAGTAACTTGTTCTTTTTTCTCACTCAGGGACATTGACCACCACTATAGAACTACTGAAAAGTTCACGCATTATTCACTTGCTGCTAACTTTATCGACTAACTACACACATTATCTTCTCTAATACAATCTATGATTATCACAGTCTCTGGCGCATCAGCGTTAGTCAAAACTTACTATAGATCCCCTGTGGTTGCTTAGTGCCTATGGTGTTGAGCTGCTAAGCGCGAGGTCGCGGGATCGAATCCCGGCCACGGCGGCCACATTTCGATGGGGGCTAAGTGCTAAAACTCCCGGGTACTTAGATTTTGGTTCTCGTTAAAGAACCCCAGGTGGTCCAAACTTCCGGAGTCCCCAACTACGGCGCACTTCCCAATCAGATCGTAGTTTTGGCACGTAAGACCCCATAATTAAATTTTATCTTTAAGTTGGTGGTGAGCTCGTCCGGAATACGAATAACGATTGCAAAAAGATTGAATGAAAGTAGTTTCTTTTGTTTTCAAGAGCCGAATCCCGGGGCGCCCTTCCGTAGGAGTTAAGCATCACATAACGGGGCCATAAGAGACACTCTTAGTATAGCATGTTGTGTCCTAGCGGGTCTCGCAGAAAAGCAAGCGCATGGGCGGAGCGCTAAACGACCCATAACGTTCACCGTACGCACGCCATTTTCCAGATATAACGTTATCGGCTTAGCGTGTCAACATTGCCGCTGGTCCCAGTCGCCCCCATTTAATTGAATGTGGCGTTGCTGTTTTAGAATTCTCTTTGTTCGTAGAAATTAAGCGTGTCAAACTGCTTTCGCTTAGCCTCAGGCAGCTTTGACGACAGTGTATTTGGATAACTTCGCGGAGTTTCCAAGAGCGGTTCTTATTTCGAACACTTCGATGGCCAACGAAACTAAGGATGCATGGTTCGATGGATGTTATGAGCGCCTCATTTGGAAAGGGGTGGTGGGTTGCGCCACCAAGCTCTCGCTATTATACTGACTAATGCCCTACCTAAGTTAAGAAAGAAAAAAAGAAAGAACACTATGAACTCCCGCAGCCAAATCTTCTGATCCCCTATGCGAACTTTGCTTTTGTACGTCTCCGTTTTTTTGTCGTTTCCCTGCTTTCCTCCCACCAATCTTGCAATCATCTCTTACTAATCTCTATTGCGGACATTTTTACTTTTACCCTGTTCTCGCTGAACCCAAGGGCTTCAAGGAGGCCAGTGGTGCCTCAACCGACCGCTGGGCAGATGTCTTCAAATTCTTATAAAACATGCTCCATCTTGCATGTTGCATCTGTTGCATCTGTTGCATGTTGCATCTTGCACCATGCATTACGACGCTCATTGCACCGTAATGCAGAAATCGAAAAACCGCCTAAATGTGGTCGTTCGAGGCATTCGCCTCTGTGAGATGCAGTGTAAACTTGGGCTTTGTATTTATTCGCTGCGGCAAAAAAAAGTTGGCCAGCTCGGCGTCAGGGGCGAGGCAAGTTCTTGGCATTAGTACTACCTGATAACGTTTGTATTTGCTGCAGAATAATACGAATATACGAGCAATCCAAAATTTCTATGTTTCTTTGCCTAGCTTAAATATATTGTGCTAAGCACATCTTCAAAAATGTTGCAACTGTAGGCATAGCTTAACTGTCACAACGAAAATGCATCGGCGTGTACAGAAAAAGACAGCTAGCGGCAGACTCACCCCTAGTGCCCGCATCTCTTTACCTGTTCGTCTGCAGACTAACACAGTTTTCCTTCTGCGGTACGTCGTAGAACACGGGAGCTCCAGCAGATTCATCTGCATGGTCCTGGCGAACCATGGTTACCCATTTTCTTGGTGGTCAGCACTACATAAGACAAAATACCAATTACCTCTGACAGGAGATGCACGTCTTAGCCATCTGCTTACCAGGCAAATGCTCCTATTTTTATTCTTGTGTATTTATCGAATGCTCCACATGATCTATCCTCGATTTTAATTCATGAAATGAATGTCAGCACGCAGCAGTGGCACTATACTTGACCTACACTATCGTATACTAAACAGTGACCGCTGATCTTTTTTATAAAAGGGATTAGCGCGACGTAGTCACCGTGTCAGAGCGCGGTCTTTGTGTCCATTTTTTTTTCTCGCGGACCCTGCCTAGTACTCTAGCGTTAGCGGTCGAATGCGAAGCGGCCTTTAAAAATTTCGGAATTTATTTTATTGCTTTCTAGTGGAAATTTTAAACGTAAGTTCCCTATCTGCACTACGAACTCTCCGAAGAGGCCAATATTTTATAAGCACGTGTCTCAAAATAAATCTTCCTGCATATCACATGTCCTTGAGCTCATCTGATTTGAGACTTATTCGCGAATTTTTCGTTTTCAGATGCAATCTGTGATGGGGCCGCTTTTCGTTAAGCAAAGAAACTACAAGACTAACACTACGTTCCGCTGCCTCTCAGCCACAAAAGAGCAAGAACTGGAAACAGGGATATCTCAATATACGCTAAAAGCAAGAATGCAAAACGGGACATAGTAAGTATTAAGAATATTTCGTACCAGAGCACAGAAAGCTTGCCCCGACTCCGTTTCACCTTTTCTTTCTATTTCTGTGTCACCCCTAAATGCAGGCACAACCATAACAAGATTTCACAACCTAGCCGCAGTTACCTTAGGAAAGAAATAGGTTTGTTTTAGAAAAATTATCACTCTGTATCGCTAAATGTGATTCATATTTGTTTTATATTGGGACTGATTATTATCTAAAAACAAGCAATGCTTCAATACTGTACACCGCGCGTATCTTCTGTACAAACATTTTACGGGAGACTGAAGACAGACGTAATGTAATCCGTGTGAGGAAATTCCTCTTCTACAATGCCAAGAATGATGGACTACATTGTATTCCAAAGGTCCACTACGGCCCAAATTTGAAAAAAAAGGAGAAAGTTAGCAAACATGAATATTTGTGACGTCACCATGGGAGCGCGGAGGTTGAACTTGTATAGCGCGGAGGTTGCTTTCAAAAATTAAAAGAGTGAAAGCCTCACCATCATTTTTGTAACCTAATAACCTATTATGACAAAATTATGAAAAGTTCAGTTTCCAAAGAATACATTTACGCAATCAGTCTAAACTGGTCGATGTTTCCCTTAGGGTCCCTTTAATGATTCATCTCTCGCCTTTCATATTACTTTAAAATAAAGGTAGGACTGAATAGTTCCATCACAGGAGGTCCAATGAGCAATTATATTTCACTGTCTACATTTTAAGATATATTAATTCGCTCGAATTGTTTCTAGCCTTTGGAAGTTCAAGGGGTGCGCTCTCTCGTGTTGCGTCAAGTTGAACAGCCCGCTCGTACAATTCTCGGAATTTTTCACTTCCTCTACTGCGATTTCAAGGTCGATGAGAGCACGCGGCGAATATTCACCTGCACCGGCTGACAAAGGCACAAAATGGCCTTTGTTGCCCTCTAGAAACACGGCCATGACATCATGCCCTAGTGGTCCTCCGCGCCACGAAGCCAAGAATGATAGGGCCAATGAAACCGGTGGCACTACGGGCAAGCCATGAGATGGACACAATGAGAAGGATAGCGTTCACAATATACTGAAGCACCTGGTAGATTCAGTGGGCGTGATTCTCGGTGATATCCAGAATCCGGCCGCTAAAAGTATACGCTGCAGATGCTCGCCGTGCTGGAGACGCTTATCGCAGCTCTTTAAATGCTGTTAAGCTTCTGTTTGGCGCTTGTACTGCTCACGCAGGGGAGGCACACACACCAGCTTCGTCTTAGCGCCTTTATCTTTAGGTTCACTTGAACTAGTGACTACAGACTAGATACGGAACCAGATAGCGGCTTCATGGATGAGATTTCTGAATGTTTATAATCAGAATGTTGAACTTGCTTTTACCGTTGAGCATCCCTCTTTCTATGTCATTATCATCATCCCCCATCACACCTTTATGTCCCCGTTCCCCCTCCCACTGTGGAGAGTAGCAGGCTAGAGCGCGTTAGGTCAGGCCGGCATCTCTGTCTTCTTTCAAATACAGCTCTCTCTCTCTCTCTCTCTCTCTCCCATTTCCTCAAGGCTGATTTTCGCAGGCCGAAGGCTTTGCTGGCTTTTGCTTACAAAGTTACACTAACAGCATAGCGCGAGAAGGACGATAGACAAAGATTAGACAGGACAAGCGCTTGTCCTGTCTAGTCTTTGTCTATCGTCCTTCCCGCGCTATGCTTCTAATGTAACTATGTATTACCAACCAGCCCAAGCCTATACCCTTCTTTTGCATATCAACAACGCGGACTGACAAGAATTTAAATATATTTGCAACAAGAAATAAGGACAGCCATGCCTATGTTTAGAGACTCCCGTCCGAGATAAATTTGCGGAATTATTCTTTTGTTGACTAGTTGCTTCATACTGAACAGCTAACGTCACTCAAAAAACACATGAATGGCAAAAAAGAAGGACAGAGTGCAGTACGTACTGGGCTCTGTCCTATGCTTCTTCGCGCCATTCTTCCTTTAGTTGATGCAGTGTATTACTTCGTCAATACATCTGCAGCCATCTTGCGGTCTCCATGCCGACACGCACATATTTGTCGCGCTAATGCTAATATTGAATAAATTAGATAGAAATACCAACATATTTGTATTTCATTTATAATGTTTGAATAAGCGATTTTTGGTTATATGTTTAGACTGACTGGGCTATGAACGCTCGTCGTCATTAGCTGCTTCGCCTAATCGCCTACAGTGTCTGGTGCCTATTTTACGTAACATTTTACTTCTACGAGCAACTGCAATGTGAATAGTTTACGAAGTGTCCCCAGAACGTGTTACTCAACTTGTTCGAATGTTTTCTTTTTTTCAATTTCAATGTTAGGTACGCTTAAAATTGAAATTAACTTTACGGTTACTTCTCACTTAATAGGGTCTTCAACTACGGTTGGGTATAAGCACTATCCTACTGAGGTGCCCTATCGATTTGTCCAGGGCAGATCCTGCGTTTAATTCCCGCAGTACTTTTAGAATTCGGCGACCGTTTATTAAATTGGAAAAAGAGATCCAATCTTCCCATTTTGAAATAAGAAATTACAGTAGTCCAAGGTACTACAGTGTTCTTTGTAAACTGCAGAAATAAGAAACGTGCCCTTCCCTAGCTTATTCAATAAACTGTTACTGAAGCAGCCTTTCATATCGTGATCGGGACTCTGCTGCGGCGGCCCGTCCGTCCTTTTCGTTACAACGCTTTGTCGTTTTCGCCAAACTATCTCCTCAGTTAAATTCCCACCACGAGACATACAAAAAGAAAACTTCGTCCACTAGAAACGCTTGTGGCGAAACGGAAACCCTTTTGGCAATGTGCAGTTGGGAGCCGGGCGCGCTAATCAGTAGGATATTGAAAATTATGTGCGCGTGATAATTTGTGCAAGACTTTATGATTCAGACACACACTCGCACGCCCCTCGATAGTGGCGTCTGTGAATGGACACACAAAGCAATACTAAGAGTAAGCAATAGGTTGCGCACTGTAAAGAAGTTGTTTTGGGGAGACAGTGGTAATGCTCGAAAAAAAAAAAAAAGCACGCGAGAGAGATATTGTAAGAGCACACTGTTGTAGCAGTCAATGTGTCCATGGTAGGGGAAATCACCGAAGCCCACCACTCTTTTCCGCAACTAAGCGTGGATTTTGAAGATATTACTACGTGCTATTCGAAGATGATGTCGACACTTGAATTTGTTGGGGCGTGCCCATAAGCGGCATCTGGCTGTTCTCAGGACAGCGAAGTGCCGTGATTGATGTTGGCTGGCTTCTGTGTTGGTCAGTGCTTGCTACCTCTGGTAAATACATCGTGTAAATACCTACTCTGCTTCCATCTAACAATTATCCCGCGGTTTTCACTGCAGCCTAATGCGTTGCCTAGATCACTTGGCAAAAATACCGCAAGTAATTTACTTCGGCAAACCACTATATTTGCTCCACAATCTAGTATACCTTCTGGAGTCAATCATGGTGCAGAAAGAATTGCCAAGTAATTTTAAAATATTAAGTTTGACATACTGTCAATAGCTATGTCAACTCCTGTTATACGCCCACGCGTATGTATGAGGCTACAGCCACAGCGTTAAGACTGCTGTGTGGTGCAGTAAATGACGCATGGTTCTAAGCCTACCTAAGTGTAAGCTAATGTAGATTGCTGGAAAGAGCATTGTGATGAAATACGTGTAACACCGGGTCAGCCTCATTATTCGTAATACCAAAGTTCATATGTATATATTTGACTTCAGTGTACTACAATAAAGAGTCACATTATGGGGTATTGGAAACATTACTGCACATTACAAGTGATTCCAAAACAGTGACAACCGTTTTTCAAGATGTCGTTTGGAACGTGCTGGCGGCCACGTCGTGATAGTGGTTGTTTCAATATTAAGCAACACGACGAAAGAATAATGCTTGCAATTTACCTGCACACTGTAATGGCTTTCCAGATATCGAAATACTTTTGGCACATGTGTTACGAAGCCTCGACAGACGTTTTAAGATCCCCATAGCCTGATATACATAAGCCAACCCATGACTGCTACGTCGGATCGAAAGTTTACTGCGTTTCTTTCACGTCGCACCTCTTTCAATGAAATCTGACCAAACACTTAGAAGCTGAGAAAAAAAAAGACGCTGTTCGATTTATTGACTCCAATAAACAATGACACGGCAGCGTCACAGATATAGACAGTCACATGTTCTCGCTCCACAAAGCCGCATCTCACCACGTCATTTCACCTTCTCGCCGTTCTTCACATTTTCTTTTAGCAATCACGTTCAAAATATGCATTGTTTCAAGCATCAGTTAGCGTGCTCAGTCGCATTAGCCGTATTACCGCCGTCGTAAGCAAAAAGCCGTCACCCACTATGCGTGAATCATTCCTTTTCTCCTCTTGTAGCATTAATCTGGAACGCCCGTATAGTAGCAACAGCTTCTTTTTCTGATTCAGAATCATTATAAGCGCCATTCACCAACTGTCAAATAAAACTGACACAATATAGGCACTGCCTGCTCTGTGTGTTACTAAGTTACAGAGTGTAAATCATTTTTCTGCTAGTTCCCTTGACTTCTTGTAATTATACAATGTCCATGTTTGTTTGTGGCTGGCCAAATATTTCAGTGGTTTCTTCGCGTATTATTCTATTGTTTTAATCATCTCTCGCTCTTTAGATTATGTTCAGCACTCGCTTTCTATTTCATGCACAATTTCGTAATGCTGTGGGCTATAAAGGTGGTAGCACAAGAAATGAATTGAAAACATACGACATTGTAATGTATTTATTGACATCATGGTGTTTTGCGACTGGCTAGAGTTTATCAAATTCTAATCAGAAGAAACTATTGTTAGTTATTTTTTTAATACATACAGTGCCCTCCCAATTCATCGCACTGCACGAATTTGACCAAGGCTATCTGCGAAGATAACACATAATGTTGCAGGCTCGGTGCAGTACAGAACGAGACAAAGCACTTGTCTAAATTCTGAATGCTCTGCAATCATAGCCACGTTTCTAGTACGCCTACCAGATGAACGGGATTCAGTGTGCTGTGTTCGTAACGCTGCAAATGGTTCACTCGGACTCCGCGCATCTGAAGTGAGATGTGGTGCTTTCACTGCACAGCCCCAACAACTCATTTGTTCAAGAGAGAAGTCACTTTTTGTTTATCTAATGTTTCAGCGTTTCGTAAAGAGCGTAACAAACATAGAAACAATACGTTTCTTGCCCGGAACTCATAATCAACCACAGAGTATGGGCAAATGGAATTAAATGCACCAAGTTGCACTCCAAGTGTAGTAATGAACACAACAAAAACTAATGATCTAAACGTCCTCACGCTGGTATCATCTGCGTGGTTGCATCAATTATGCTCAACGTCAAAGACTATAAAATCAGAGGCTACCTCGCCGGACAAGTAAACAGCTTTACATTTACGAATTTTCTTACCATGTTTCCTTGTATTTTGCAGCTTCAGCTACAAAGTGAACATGACCGCTAATACAACTGGTAGCCACACGGAGCCAAATGCGGTGATCTACCAGGAAGACCCAAGTAAGATTTTTTTATGCCTAATAGAAACATCTCTGGCCCAATAATAATATTCCTCTGTTTTAGTTATCAGATTGAAAAACTGCAATAACTGCAATAACTGCAATCTCGCGAACGCAACGGCGGAAAGCGGGGAGGAAGCGCGCCGCCTTCAGTCGCGCGCAGGGCTTCCAGGTGAGGGTGTCTGGCGCGCTTTACTCCGGGCGGCCCGAGCGGCCGCGCGTGCCTGGCCAGGTCTCTCTATCTTGAAAGCCATCTGCGACGGGCCTGCGAGGCGTACTTTGCGATGATGCGAGCGGCTGAACGAAGGTCAACAAGCTCGCTGCTGCTGCCGTGTTTCCTCACTGCAGCCTTTTGACAGCAAGTTTCCGCTGTGATCGAGTGAGATCTGTTCATGTTGGCTTGTGCGCGCGTGACACCATGCTTGTTAATTTAGTTAGTTGAGAATGTTTGCAAGCTTGCATGGCCGATAAATATACTGTCCTTACTTCGTATAGCTGTCCACTAATTTGCTATCACAATCGATGCTTCGCCTTTGGGGCGAAACTGCGACTTTTTTATTATCCCCCGCTGCGCACCATGTTCGGTCTCATCTTCCGCTGTGCTCCATCGCTCGATTACAAGTGACGTCAACGCTTGCCGCTCGAATGGGCGCCAAAGAGCTGTGCTCTAAAACATAACAATATGCAGAAATAACGCACCCCTTAATACTTATGTGAAGCGAACCATTCGTGAAGTGGTTAACGTTGCTCAACTGTTCATGGCAGTGTACGGGGTTCCAGCAAGTACAGACGCGCCTGCAATTCCCTCTACTGTCATCACCACCAACTGGCCCAGCAGACCACACTATTAAACGACTGTTCATCTTCGGTACAGCGTATTGCAGCGTAGCGACTGCCTGCCTCTTCGGCAAGACGAATAGACGCGCAGACTCCTACCGCGTAATTTACGCGACCGCTGATTAGACTGTTTCCTGGATCGGCCAACTTTGCGGAGACAATGCATCCAGGATCGGCACACTTTACTTTTCCCGTATCGCCTTTATCTTGCATTCTCGCCCACTTAATCAGGCGAGAAACTGACAGATCAGGTGCGATGTAACTCGGGAAATAAGCTAAAGGAAGTTTCAATTCTGCGCTCGAAGGCGTATGATTGAGGTGTTGAGAATATTTGTAGGTACTATTCGTTGTATCACTCAGAAATCATTTAGAGAACAAAGCCGGTCACCGGCACATCTATAGGAGTTGTAAGAGTTGGGGCTACATATAGGCCAGTTTATCATATGGCTGGTGTCCTCTGTATGAGCTATTCTACCAGACAGCAGCAGCGCCTAGCAGCAGCCACAGTTTGCAAAAGGGGGTTTGTTCATTGCTTCACATTAATAAATGAAACAAAGAGCGATTCTACTCGACATTTCAACACTGCAATACATCGGTTTAGAACATCCGACCTACACTCGCCTGCGGCAGTGGTTCAGTTGCTGGCACATTTTTTTTACCGAGTACAGCGACGCAGGATTGACGACACACGCAATTTTTGTCGGCCACGGCCGCATACCCATGAAAGCGAAATGCAGAAATGCTTCTGTACACGTTAATTTCCCCTTAAAATTCCCACACGAGCTGAAACTATCGCCGAGCCCTGCTCAACGGCGCCTCTCATAGCTCATACTAGCGCCCATAATATGATGTTGATTGCAACCTATGCTCATGAGAGATATTAAGGCTGACTTGTGCTTTGATAAATCAAGCGTGTTTTTAAAAACAGTATCAAGGACCACTCATTTCAGTACGTGGGTAGTTTACTGTGCATGGACACGCTGCTTTTTGTATGAATTCAAGCTCAAGCGAACCTAGCCAACTTCAAATTTACGAACTCTGTTGTAATTAGTCTAGCTTCCTCTCTTCCTGTCATGTGCGCCGGAACATAAGGTCACTTGTTAAAATGCCCAAACACTGCTACGACAGATTCTCTACTAACTTCTCGGGGATTCTTTTTATCTTTCCTTGCCATCTTAATAACTCGTCGTCACAGAATAAAACAACTAATTACAGTACTGTTACTCCTATTCTTGAGCTGGAATACCATATTTTCATACGTGGTACACCTTCTCCTTAAGTTCATGAGCGACACAGAGCTAAAGTGTCAATGGTCATCCGTCTGGAAGAGTGGAAGAGAATGGATGAATGGTGCCCCATGGATGGTGCACTTTTGTTCAAATAAGTCCTCACCGTTAGTCTCCCTTGCATGCGTCTTGACGGTTTCCAAACTCTACTTCCCTTGGGTGGTGCCAGAGCGAAGAAATTCCAGCATAATTTGCAATATGGAGTCGCCCTGCAGCACAACCTCTTCATCCGCGATAACCTCAACAGCTCGAACCGTTCAGCTGTATAAACGAAAAACACTTTTTGATGGCCATGCACACGGACTTTTCTTTTGTCAATAAGCACTAATACGACTAAGGCTGCTTTCTAAAAATTCGGATGCTTTATCCTAACTTTATACAATCCTCTACTGATTGTTTATTTTTGTTATTTCTGCCAATCGAAGCCCTCCACTCTTCGGCGCGTATTACAGCACATGTAGTCGAACTGCAGTAGACATCGCGACACAATATAAGGAACTCTGACGTAATCATTTCAGGGCCGTACCTAGCTGCAGTTAAACTTTGGCTCACCAAGCTCCATTAATTTCGAGATACGACGGCTACATCTACCCGTAATGTGCTTGACATGGTGTGGCTTAGTAACGCCATTGTAGCAGCCTATTGACTATGGCGTTGCGTTGCTGAGCTCGAAATTGAGAGTGCAACGCTTGTCGATGCGGCCGCATAACACTAAGTGTAGAATGCAAAAAAAAGCGCGTCTACTATGCCTGGACGCACGTTAAACTATCCTAGTTGACGGAAATAATTTTGGAGCCTTCCACTATGGCATGCCTCATCACCAGATTAGGGTTTTATCAGGGTTGTGGCCGGTAAAACCACAAGATCGAGTTTCTACGCTGCTGAAAAAGGTGCTGGAAGGAAGACGCGAAGGGGAGGCTTGTTTATAACATACTTAGGACCATTTGGGGCGGGGAGAAAAAGTTCCACCTGTGAGAAAATAACTCGATGCCCATCCTAGTTTTTTGCGACACTGAATACCGTAACGATATCTAAACTCGCAATCAAATGACCAAAAACAAGCACAAGTGTCGAGATGTGTTCTGGAGTAATTAGTGAAGCTCTCAGAGCGTCACACAGCTCACAGTGAGAGGTCGCATAGCTCAGGCAATCCAGGCACACGGCTTCCACCAAACTAGTCGTCATCGTCTTCCTCAAAGCAGTGCCTACTGCTCGTTCTTCTCCAGTACAGAAGCAACTTGTAACAGCAAACTGTACATTCGAGTGATCCGTCTCCCCACTCGCGCCCTCTACAAAGAAAGCACAGCTCACATGGAGCAATCACGTTGCCCTGTTGCGGAAACAAGATTACGTCAACGAGAACACACTCCTAATGCGGATTCAGGAAAAACTTCGCCCTTTCCTGATGCTTGACTGGCCTGCCTTCCGATACTCTCAGGGTGTCGGCCAGTCGACAAAGAAGGCAGGTTACGCCCGGCGAAGCTGCCGAGATAATTACGCTCCAGTTCTAATTTTTTGGTTTCGCTACGGAGCGGAATACAAGAACGAATGCGAACACGCAGTTTCGCCTCCAGAACTGCTCGTGCGAGCTTTTTGGGCGTCTCGTCTATGATATGTGTAAAAGCAGTTTTTTTTTCTTCAATGTATATCCAAGTGATTATCAAGCAAATACGGGTTAGTCCTATGGTAAAACAGGCGACATTTTATCTAAAAAGAATAAGCTCATGAAAAAACAAGTGCAGCTATTTCTTACTTCTGAAAAGTGAACGTCGGTGGACATTGCTATATGTCACTTATAAAACATTATAATTAAGCTGAACAATATGTTGTCCTCTCGCGACTGGGTTATATGGATGTGATTATGTGTTGCAAGGGTAAATGATTTTGTAAGCTGCTAGCCAGACCCGGTGTACAAATCTCTTATAATCAAATTCTTTTGTAGATCTCGGAAATCAGAGAGTTCGTGCATATTTTTTATCAGGACATACCCAGTTTGCAGGTCTATTTTAGATGAGTTCAACTGTGCAACTGCCTCATGCCATACAAAGACTGCTGCCGGCCCAGATGGCGTTACATGTGTGGTCTTAAAAAACTTCGAACCAGCAGGCAAAATTCTGCTTTTAGAGTAACTTATATAATTATGGATAAAGGAGACTCTTCCAGATTCATTGAAAGTCGTACGTGTAAACACAATCCTTAACCCTTGTAAGGCCCGGCTTTCTCTAGACTTCTTCCGACCCGTAAGTCTCACAAGCTGCTTACGTAAGGTAATAGAGGAGACGGTGGAGAGTCTACTTCAGTTGTGAAGTTAAAACGCGAAAGTGCTATCTAACAATGTGACATAATTTAGAAAGCGGTGTTGCACTATGCATTTGCTGTGACATAATTACCAGCGCGAACAAGACTAACGGAAAAAAGGTGCGACAGAACAGAGCGTTCCATCCTGTCCCACTTTTTTTCGTTAGTCTTGTTCGCGCTAGCAACTATGTCACAGCAACTGCATCAATACCAACTAGCCCAACTTTTTCCGTTACACAATGGATGCTGCGCTGGACCTTGTCGCAAGCGTAAGCCTGAACGCAACAGCGGAAGTTTGACAATCACCGTCTTCCTTGATATTCAGAGAACATCTGACACCGTAGTCACATACATATGCTTGTTAGCTTGCTTGAGGCTGGTCTATGTAGACGATCACTGCGATAGATTTCGCAGTGTGTTCAAAGGGGCTGGCAGGTTCAGCCTTAAAATAAAGAAACAGAAACAGCGTGAGCGAGTAAAGAGCACAGAACAGAGCGCTAACAACGAAATGCTTTAGTTGCAAAAGCAGCACATAAAGACATCATTGAAGGTGACATAAAGAACAGAAAAACAAGGATAAGCGTTATCCACGGAGATAATCCAGTTCTTTTGCTGATAGCGTGAGGGACGCAGAACTGACGCATGCGTCGCCACTTGTGAATATGCAAAATTCCTCAAAGATTTCCCACGTGCGCTTGCACTGCACCTGATGTACTCCTTACATCCACCGTATATTGATGTGTATACAGGCGGGTCGTGGCAATTTCGTCAGCATCCGAATTTGTCATACCGGGCCTGATAGAACAAACGTTTAAATTATGTAAAGTGACATCGGACCCGCTGTGGTTGCTCAGTGGCTATGCTGTTGGGCTGCTGAGCACGAGGTCGCGGGATCGAATCCCGGCCACGGCGGCCACATTTCGATGGGGGCAAAATGCGAAAACACCCGTGTGCTTAGATTTAGGTGCACGTTAAAGAACCCCAGGTGGTCGAGATTTCCGGAGTCCTCCACTACGGCGTGCCTCATAATCAGATAGTGGTTTTGGCAGGTAAAACCAGATAATTTAGTAAGTGACATCCTCTGCCATCACCGAACTCTTTGCTATCCCCCCCCCCCTTTGCGCTTCATAGCGTCAGTAGATATCACACAGAAGTTGCTTACTTTTGGTGATTCACAGACCCTCCTCCGCCCCTCACGTCACTAATGAGCCCAGACCGAAGTGCCTTGAATGCACATTTAATATATGAACGCCTCAAAGAACGTAGAGAATCCAGGGCTTGATATCATATTAGAGCGGATCACTGGATACCGGCAAACTGCCTTATTCGTGGAAACAGTGCAGCGAATGCTGCTACAAAGCAGGTGCTCGAAAATGAAAATGCATTAAATCTTTTTACCCATAATGATGTCCGTCTGTTGCTGAGACAGGTGTACTGTCGACTTACTAGAAAAGCCCGGTTTGATATAAAATCGGTGTTCATACCTATTATTCACAGACCCTAACATTAAACTTCATTCCACTAAAGTTGACTGAGAATAGTAATTGCGTAACGTTTTTACGCCGCCTGCCTATACGTGTCACTTTTTGTACAGATATCTACGCGTTGCTTGTCCGATGTGACAATGTGGCCGCGCTGACGAAGACGTACACCTCTTGTTGAACTGCCCACGATACAGCACTGCGAGACAAAGACTAAAAGCGGATTTATTTTTGCTAGATCATCGACCATGCACTCTGAATAAAAATTGACAAAACTACAGTAGTGGCACTTAGCTATAGCCATTTCTCAAAATTTTGTTACAGTAGCGAAGCTTTCTAAATTTACACAACCATTAAACACTAACATTTGTTCTTCCCTTCTTTCTTGTGCACTCTACAGTGGAGCTTGAACTGAATCACAAGATTGTCACCATGGATAGCAACCACACATGCTTTGTCGTGGTCCGAGTTAATGAGAATACTACAAACCACGGCAAGTATTTCATAATCACAACTCATTAGCTCTGCCTACAGCGAGTTATTGCGCGTGAAAGCGGTCTTTTTTTACCTGTTTCAACAATGTACAAGGAATATTATTGCTGAAGCGCATGACAGCAGCGACCAGTAGAGCCATTCCGCAATGCGTGTCACCTAAGCTGTCGTGCATGCACGCTACGCATTGTTTCTTGTCATGGAGGAGTGGAAACATGCCTGCCTTTGCTATATAACGTTGCTCATCAAATAGAGGAGCGAAGAAAATGTCACATACGTAGATGGCATGCCGAAATCCATGCTCCGGGTGTGCAGTCTCTTGGCAAAGAGCTCCGCAACATCGTTGCAATATCGGCGCTGGCAAAGACGCACCACCGCATTAGCGCTTTAATGAGTCGAGTAAATGTAACCAATTATTCGTATCATGCCAACAGCAGAACAGTGCAGTGGACACGTGCGTCCACACTGAGCTTTGCCATTAGAATTAGTGCAGAAACTCCCCAGTGGGGCTTGTCAGACAGTGCGTAAGCATTATTTTCAGTCGCTCATCTCGCACTCATGCAAAGAATAATTGATGACTAATAGTGTTTTATGGCGCAAGGGCTACAACGGCCAAAGAGCGCCAGTAACGAATAATTGATTGGGTGGCCGAGTTACGCACAACGCGACTCACTGTGTCGAGGCAAGTATGGCAACGGCATGTCGCAAATACTTAATTGGGGCACCTAATTAGTCGGAATTAATCATCTCGGGCGAAGTTTATGGAATAGAGACTAATCTGAATTAGGGTTAAGCAACGCAATAGTAATTCATCATCTTTAACATCATTAAAGTTTATTGCGCTTAAGTAGTGCATTCGTAATTAATCCTGATTACCCTTACTTATTCCTGATTAGCCCTAATCAAGTTAACATTAACCAATCGGTGTTTGGCTCAGTTATATTTTTTTTATTATTTGAAGGTAAATCACAAGCTCCGTTCGGAGCACTGAAATAATCCTAAGTACCCATAATTATATTTCAATAGGCTTGAATAATTTCCGCTAACTACTCTAGGCTAGGTTATTTAATTTGACCTAATCATTTTTATTAGCCTGTATTTCTTAATTATTCATTCTACATGATGCTTGGTCTCATCACAATTAATCTTTATTAGATTTTCTTACAATTTATGAGTGTTCAGGAGTCTTAATTAGGCTTAATTTTTCCATTGTAAGGACACGAATTTTCGAATGATGTAGCCCTAGAATGCTTACGCTATAAAACACTGAACTATAGTTAGCAGCTTAGACTACAGTGATGATATCGTTTGTGTGGCCTTCTCATTTTGCTGTGTCCCCTTACCAACACAGTAAGCTAGAGTTGAGAAAGTCAACCGATTTCAGGGCACACTCATTAAGTACACAGCGCGAGAAGAACCTATGAAATGAACTAACTTTATGCCTTTTGCCTTCTTTATCTTTTTTCAGAGTGCTACCTTGCAATGACGCAGAGCACAGCACCGCAAAACGTTTCCGGTAGATGCAAAGACGTATACGACCAATACTGCCTGGGAGACAGTGTTACTCTTTACGATAATGACTGCCAGCCGTAAATCAGCATGCCACCAGAATTGTGCCTAGGCGTAGAATATACATGTAGGAATAAAAGTGATTGCCCAAGCATTCACCTTTTGTGTTTACTTAGATAAAGCTGTCTTAAATGATATTACTGAATTAGTTGAAATAAAACTAGCCTACTCCTGCTTTTCACGAGTGGAGTCAGCTCAGTTTTATTGTAATTAAAACATAGTTTACTGCACTGCAGATGGGATGAATGAAAATTGTTATGGCAGAAACTCCCCAATGGAACTTGTCGGATAGTGAGTAAGCATCATTTCCAATCATTCACCTTGCACCACATGCATCTCTGACATTCCGAACGCGTGTGGCCGCACGATGGCGACGTTTGAATAATTGATTATATAATTACTTACTTAGGCTTCATTATTGGTATTATAGTGACGTTTGCCTAATGAATGAAGAATGAGAAACTTTGTTAAAAAGATTGATCCGGCAGCTTTAGTTCTGGAGGCCTCAGGTGGCGGCTCGAAGTGCTCGGACTCGGACGGCATTTTCGGCTTGCCGGACGGCCCAGGGCTGGTCTTCCAACCCCGAACTTTTCAGTGCCGCCTCCCAGCGGCGGCGACGCCGATGGAGAAGTTCTCCGGTGGCCCCCGATGCTGGGGCGGCGTCGGGAAGGAATGAATTGAATTATAGTTTAGTTGATAGATTATTCGAATAAATAAATATTCAGCACTTAATTTGTTAATAGAATAGTTAACCCTTATTTGGACTAAGCGGCTGTATGAGGACCCCATTTGCTAAATAACTTAAACATATATTTTATAGCTAAGTAAGATAAATCATCCTAACTACCATTATTATTATTGTATTGGATTAATAATATTTGACCTTAATTACTCTATATTTGGCTTGTTTAGTTTACCATAAGTTAATTTTAACTTGTTTTATTTCTTCATTTTCTTTATTAACCTCACTTCGTCATTATGCTTAAGTAATCGCGTCACAATTAATCATCTTTAAGCTTCCTCACCCTTCATAAGTCTTCAAGAGTCCTATCTAGGCTTGAATAATTGCATTGTATTTACTTCCATGAGTCCTTCGTTAACCTTAATTACTCCTAATAGCTCTTCATTACTCACCGTATTATAGTGATAATCATAAATCTCAGTACTCATACGTTGTCATAAGCCATTCTCATATAGTGGACACATACAGGACCCCATGTACACCTGTGGAGCGCATCGCGTCACGCGCTATAGGCAGACGGACGGACGGACGGACGGACGGACGGACATATTTGTTGTTTAGGAGGCGCACGAAGATTGTTTCCTTTTTATTGGGCACTCTTAATTGTGCTGACATAGACTTATTTATAGGCTATCAGTCTGCACATGTAAAAAAGATTTCTGCAACTGTATATTCTGCAAATGAGTCCGTTTGGCCACGCTCTAATTTGTTGCTCTTAAATGACGTTGTACTCGAGCACTTGGAAGAAGTTCTCGAAATTTGTTTTCAGGGCGCATAATAACATAATATCTTACCAGAATACTGGACGCTATGTGAACGATATTGCAGACGGGCGTTGTCCTGTAATGGGAAATTCATGGCCATACCGATAACATTGCATTGCAAGCTGATCTAGACGCAATTTCTATTTGGTTCATTCAATTGCAC
The DNA here is from genome assembly GCF_023375885.2 of Dermacentor andersoni. Lineage (NCBI taxonomy): Eukaryota > Metazoa > Arthropoda > Arachnida > Ixodida > Ixodidae > Dermacentor > Dermacentor andersoni. Next base: position 128,440,674 of record NC_092823.1, read on the forward strand.
AAGGATATAAACGTGCCTAAATGTAAAAATATATCTTTCATGCGCAGACGCAGTCCACGTCAGTTGCAGTGTCCCCTGAACAATATAAGTATTACGTGAGTAACCAAAGCTATGTATTTAAACATTACTTCTAAAATTGGTTTCACGTGCAATTGCGTCATTGATGCTGTAGCCTTTAGAGCTGGACGAATGGTACGATTTAATAAGAGAAATTTGCGAAATGCTCCACAAAACATTAAACAAATTTTTTACCTACCCAGCAATCATCCCATTCTGTTATAGGCACCCACCAATTGAACCCACACACACGCAATCTCACAAGAACCGGGCTGCCCAATTCGTTAGAAACTACACGTTTCAAAGCAGCGTCACTTCAATAAAGAATTCCTTCGGCCCTCCTACGTTTGCCTGCCGTAAAACCTTTTCTCATATTTCCTTTTTAGGTGATATGCACTTCAATCGCACAGCTCTAAATAAGGACGCCTACCTTAAATCGCCGATGTTCATCTCACATCGCCTTGATCACACGCTTAAGATAAACAAGATGTCATCTCGTACGCTTATTTACAAGAATTCGTTTTCCCCGCACCACCAGCCACTGGAATCAAATTCCCCGTGATGTCTTTATAGTTGCCGGCAGCTTCCATTAAAATTTCCATAGTTCCATGTAATCATATTTAAGTCGCAGTTACCCCTCCCTTGTATAATTTTATGTGTTTCGTATCTCCCGTAATTTCTCATATTTTTTTTCGTTTGTATTCTTCATTTGTGTCTGTAAATTCATGTTATAACAATTCCTTTATAGTTTTTGCTTTTTACTCTCTGTTGATTTACTGCGCGTCATCTTATGTATAAACGCTCAACTATCCCTCCGTCTTTATGGCCCACTAAGCGAATGCAGGTATCCGAACAAATAAAAAAATTAGTTTATTAATTTTGAGCCTTCTTACAATTTTTTCGCCTAACGTACTCATTCATTTGTTGCAAGTCATGACTAGCGTTGCTTGACAAAGCAATATCGTCTTCAAGCTGCAGTTGTTGAGATATTTGCCGTTGATCGTGACTTCCGTTTCTTCCTAGTGTAATAGTTTGGCTACTTCTAAGCGTCCAATGAATAGTGTTGAAGAGATTGCCTCTCTTTGCCTGACGTCTTTCTTGATTCCTATTTTGCCGCTTTTTTTGTGGAGAATTCATGTACCTCTAGGGCTTCAACTAATACTTACTAAGATATTTACGTATCCATCTTTTGCTTTTTTGCTATGCAAAGACTGCTGCTATCTGAACTCAATCAAATGTGTTTTCGTGTTCCATAACAACCTTATTTAAATGTTCGTTCTATTGCACAGATTGATAAATTACCCGATGGATGACTTGATGACATGAATGTGATCCACTGAACATAACCACTTTCTCAAGCTGGCCACTTATCTCGGTTGTACGAAGTCAAGTGCCACACTGATTCTATTGGAAAGCACCTTTTTGAATACTTTATACCCAATAGAAAACGAGCTAGCGGGTATATACTTCAATTTTCTATCGTCTTTCCTTTTATGGATTAGTTTCATTTTGTAATTTTTCCTACTCTCTGGTGAACTTGGTCATCAGACATTGGGCATAAAGAGTGGCAGGCTTTTTTATTATAATATTCCTTCCATCATTAAATAAATATGATTTTATTCCATATTCTTCTGCCTATTATTTCTGGAACATTTCTTGCACAACCCTGCTAATCTAAGCGATGGTTAAACATGTAACTTCGGTATGCTATTGTTCACTAATTCAAATCAAGATTGTGTGGCTTCCCTGGGTTGCTTTTACTATATATCACCCAAATTACTGACAACGTTGTCGTCTTTCTATTTCACTGCGTACATTTTACATACCGCACATTCCTACTGGTATCGTGCTGCCTCCAATTATTTACTGCTTTTCTATGTTTGGTTTCTTCTTGGTTTCTTCTTGTTTATCAGCTTTCATACTTGAGCCGGTTCTGTCAGATCTCTTGAGCTAACGATTTTTATGCTTACCAGATTGTGTTCATAGTGTGTTACCTCCAACTTAATTGCGGCCTCTGAAGGTAGTCTTGTTACAATCGCGTTCATTATCTGTACGTTATTTTTCATGTGCCTGTTCTCTAGCTGCATAATTTATACGAATCCGTAACGCTGCACCAAAACACAAGCCGCCGTTGGGTAATCTGAATCTCTTAGAGCATCTCAAGCGGGTAAATTTTTAGATGAGTTTACAGCTTACCTTTGGTAGTTACAATGCTTACAAGCGTTTTGCGAAACTTCTACTTACACGTTAGTAGTCCATTTGAATGGGATGGATAACCTAGATATATTATTGGGCGCAGTTTGCAGGATCCTTATATTGTTCTTATAGCTGAGTTGTAAAATGGATACTTCAGTTTGTATATTTCACGATTTCCAAGAACGTTTGAAATAAGCTGGCTACCTATATAAAAATACACTTCCTGAGGTCGCTAAAATTCGTATTTTTCTCTTACAAAAGACATCATGAAAATCAGTGCAGTTGCTGACGCGCAATCAATTTCCTCGTTCCCCCGTACTTATAAACGGGGCCCGTGCTAAAGCTTACTCTCGATAGTACACTTTACTTGAAAGCACTGAAGGACGCTTGTTTTCCTCTCCCCTTCAAGTGTGCGTGCGTGCGTGCGTGTGTGTGTGTGTGTGTGTGTGTGTGTGTGTGTGTGTGTTCGTGTGTGTGTGTTCGTGTGTGTGTGTGTGTGCGTGCGTGTGTGTGTGTGCGTGCATGTGTGTGTGTGTGTGTGTGTGTGTGTGTGCGTGCGTGTGTGTGTGTGTGTGTGCGTGTGTGTGTGTGTGTGTGCGTGTGTGTGTGTGTGTGCGTGCGTGTGTGTGCGTGTGCGTGTGTGTGTGTGTGTGTGTGTGTTTCCCTCCACTGATTCCCCTTTCCCATCATCAGTTATGCAAGGCCAACTAACCGAACAGTTCGTCCTTTTTCAGTAGAACGTCTTCCAACTTGCATTGCACGTGGCATACATTTGGAGACACAGCACACACTCGTTGGACTACGACGGAAAGATTGTGCATAGCTGCACAGAGCACTGTTGACCTTTCCGCTGCGCTCATTTGTGCGCGACTCCCCCCCACTAGCGGCAGCTGGTGCGTTTTCTTGTAAACATAACTCACGTGCATCTTAGTGTTGCTCATAGTCGGCAGCACTGTATTGCCATGGATGTGCAGCGATTTCTTTCATGCGCATGTATGTAGCCTGTGCTTGAATTCTACAAAGCTACTTTCGCGATGAATTTTATTCGTTCGCTGCAGGAAATTTTCGTTTGATAGGATAATGTAACAACGCGGAATTTAGTCACCGTTTACGCCTGAGATAACGTTACCTACATTCCGAAAAGAACAGACGGCACGAAGAAAGGGGGTGGGGGCACGCGTTTTTAAGGAATAAGAATGAATGCACTTGCGACAATTGAGGTCGTTACTATTTATGGACGCCCAACGAAGAGCTCTTGATGCAACGTATAATATGGTAATTTAGAGACAAGCGGAAATATGGCAAATGATGTGTGAGTATGGGGTTCAAGCCAGCATATCGAGCACCTTGAGGCAAAAATCGGCTCTTCCGTTGTAAAACCGGCCAGGTATAAGCCTTGTCTTGAGCTGTCTGAAAATATATACAGCTGTGGTGTAGCTGCTACAATACCTGGCTTCCAGGTGCAAGTTTCTGGTCGCATCCTCTGGGCAAGGTCAGCGCCGAATACCGAACTACCAGTTTTTGCTTACAGGGACGCTAAAGGCAAATACTAAGTTGACGTTGACTGTTTAAATACCATTCCAGAAACCTGGCAGCGCTTCTTTCGTGCCAAGAAAATACTTAATTAGCTTACAAAAAAACTGCATCTTAAGGGTCCAAATACCTTTATCACAGTTCAAATCTCCCGCCGCCCAACCAGGGAGTGCTGACGTTGCATACGCCATCGCCACCGTTTACTGCCGTCGGTGGGTAAAACAGTGCCCGACAGACGGCGCTACGGTTTTTGGCGTAATATGCGAACGCACGGCCATAGAGAAACTGAGTCAAGACAGAGCGCAGAATTCGACTGTCAAGTAGCGTAGGCCATTCTGGAATCCGGCGTCATCACACGGTCTTCGCATTCTCTCTACTACTTGCCGCTTGTGTGAGTTTGGCTAGCCTGCAAAGCCAACGCAGCATTATGTGATAACAAAACTATTGACATGCGAAAGCGCCGACGGCGCGGAGGAGAAAACGAAACCTCTCGCCCGCTCGCGCCATTGTCAAGAGTAACGTGGATGAGTTCTTTTTTCGGAAATATAAATGAAGCGAGAAAAGTTGCATTTTCTTTCTTCTTATAATTCAGTACAATTATATTTTCATTAAGAGTGGTCGAGTACTAGTGACATAACTATAATGAATAACGCTTTCTTCATCGGGCTTGAATGTACTTAGACGTACTTCAATGTCCTAGGGGAATCTCCAATTGTGTTTTCGCATTTAGCTCAATTTCTCGATTACAAAGGCTCTGTTCCCCAAGATATTGCCACGTGAGGCGTTCTCGAACACTTATCTATCCCTTTAGTTCAACTTAATATTTGCTTTTATTGTCACCTTTAAGCTCAGGCGGTGTGCACTGGAAGAGACAATACGGGTGACACACGCCGCACTTTCGATCGCGATCGAGCCCAATTTGAATGAAATTTCTCGGCCGCGAGTCACTGCTGAGCGAAAGTTGCTTGAAGGTGTCAAATGTAGCTGAAAATTTGGATCCCTATTTGCACCATCGCGATCAAATGAGACCGTTTGGCATCGCTATGAGATGGTGTAGGCGACTCCGTGGGTGGGCTCGTTCACACTACAAAGCAACGTTATGCAGCGAAATTTACAATATTTTTATTCCCAAACATTGTTGCAGCGCAGTAATGCTCCCTTACGAAGGGTAATTGTATTATTGCATTACGCTTATACAATACTGAACAGCTAAGTGTACCGTGAGAAGAGACTACGTATGTGACAAAGACGCAGTGACGAAAGATCCCTACGCGACGCCGCCTTGTACTTCCCTCACCAGCTCACTGTGACCTCATGTATATTACAGTACATGGTCAAGATTAGTTCACCGCCTTCCCCCTCCTTCTAGATCTCTCATACAACATCTCGTACTTGGCACATGTACACAGGGGAAAAAATACACTATTGCGCCCGAAAGGAGAAGCCCTGATTGCGATAGAAAATTAGTAGAGAGCTGTAAGAAGTAAGAAGAGTAGGTTTGTCGGCCGCACAAACTCAATGATTCGCTTACTAAGTTAAATATTATATAATGTGTATGCGCGAATGAACCAGAACGTAGCAAGAAACAGACACAAATAGACAGCGCCGTCTCTGTGTGTCTCTTTCTTTCTAATTCCCCGTTCAGTCGTTCTTACACATTAATATTATATCAAGGATTCAAACCAATAGCCCGCCAACGTGTTTTACCTAACCTAACAAGCGCGGTATCACGAACGCACATGCAAGCATGCACACATCTCGCTCGATGAGCGCAGAAACTCGCTGTCAGAATGATGGAGTGAGAAATCGCGGCAGCAGCAGCTATCGAATTTACCTTCTTCAATCTCTCGCCTCAACGTGAACGAAACTTCGAAAACACAGTGAATACATAGCTACCGCAACTAAGCGTGCTCCGCAAACGCTGCAGATTACATTGAAGATGGCGCCCGCGCGGACGCGCACTTTGGCCTCATCGCAGATCGCTTTCAAGATACGGCGCCCGCACGGCCACGCCGTAAGCAGCAGCCGCTGGAGAAGAACCCCCCCCCCCCCCCCCCTGCGCGACAGGAAAGTGTGCGCTTCCGGCCCGCCTTGCTTAAGCCTTCCTCGCTCGCACCCGCCAGATTGAACCACTTTCGCCGACTCACCCTGGCACGCTTTCACTCGCGCACAAAGCATACGGCACACGGCTATGATTTTATCACCCTTGGATTTTATACAAAACCTCACGGCGACGCCGACGACAGAAATGCGCCTGGAATGTATATATAACTGCTATCGCAATAAAAGTAAAAATAAAGTAGTTTTCTGGCGTCTACATCTTTTGCCGTAGGCACAATTATCAATTAAAAGGCAAGAAAATATGGACATCGTTGCTACAGAGGGTGTTATCGTCAGCCGCCGTGGTAACGTAGCGGCTGTAGTGTCACGCTGCTAAGCCCGAGGTTGCGAGAACTCGTAGCCCATCGCGACCAAGAGCCCTTGAGATGTCACGCTAATCAGGAATAGCTTTTTTCTATGGGCTTCAGTTGTGACAGGCTCCGTTTTACAGCCAGGCTGTATATGGCTAGAGTTCGGTGCATTTTTGTTCTCCGTGAACAAAAACTACCATCATCAATCAGTCGTACCCCCGTAAGCATTCGCACTCCCGTTCATACAGTGTATTTCACCATGGCCCCAAGGCAAAGGCTACAAACACTCAGCAAAGGGAAGCGAACAGTGCTTCAATTCTTTCTAATCACGCATACAACATACAGAACATCATGTCGAAAATTGGCATCATTAATGGCTCATACCCCCGTAAGCAAGCAAAAATTGCAATGACTCATAGGCCTCCCGTTAGGAGGTCCTGACAGTAGCTCCTCACGATTAAATAAAGTTCTTTGTCTGTTATCTCTCCCATGCTCTTTAACTTAGTCATGATTGGCCTTGCCAAGCAACTACAGCAAGTCGACAATATCAACCATACCATCTACGCCGACGACATCACCATCTGGTCGTACCGAGGTAGTGATGATCAAGTGGAATCAGCCCTCCAAACGGCGATTGACACGCTTGAAGCCTATCTCCAAGGGACCGGACTGCGCTATTCGACGGCTAAATCGGAGCTTCTGCTATACAAGCCCATTCAGCGGGGTCGCCCTCCCAACCACCAATCTGATCACCGACCCTGTGACGCCATCACCCTACGCCTTCAAGATGGCAGTCCTATCCCACACGTCCCTAGTATCCGGGTTCTCGGTCTCACCATCTATACCAACGGCTCCAATGCCTTGGCTCTCAACAAGATCTGTGCCCAATCTCAAAACACCCTACGACTTCTTAAACGTATATCTTTTCCGTACAGCGTAACCGTAAACGTTTATTCCGTACAGCGAAACATTCCTCAAAACAGACACATTGGCTAGCATATAAACACGCAGCAATTTCATATATTAAAGCCCTAAGGTCAGCCAAATTTTCATTCCTTAATTGTACACTTCCAAATTTATTGAAGACTAATCCAAAACGCTTCTGGGAAGCCATAGGAGGAAACAACCATAAAACTGGAATCTCATTGCTAACAACTTCTGGGGACCCAGTACCTGACCTATTGTGTTCTACCGTGCTTAACAATACCTTCACTCAGTCATTCTCATCACCTCAGACCCCTGATCCGATGCCCGAGATAAAATCAACTAACTACCATTTCATGGATCCCATCGTTTTCGACGCAACTGGTATCAAAGCCATAGTACAAAACTTAAAACCTAAAGCATCATGTGGGGTAGATGAAATTAACACTATATTCTTACAAAACACAGCGGAATACTGTTCAATCCTACTAGAATGCATTTACTCACAATCTTACAACTCTGGCACCATACCGTATGATTGGAAAATTGGCAAAGTAATCGCCATTCACAAAACCGGACCAACCCATGATCCACACAACTACAGACCCATTTCACTTACATCTGTACCATGCAAAGTTATGGAGCATATAATATACACACATCTGGTTAATTTTCTTGAAAATAACAACTTCTTCACAGTTATGCAGCATGGATTCCGTAAAAACTTCTCTTGTGATACTCCGCTTATCCTCTTCACTAATGCCCTACATGCCAATTTAGATTCTGGTTTTTTAACAGATTGTATATTTCTCGACTTCTCTAAAGCATTTGACAAAGTGAACCATGCATTGCTTCTTCATAAATTAGGCGTTCTAAACATCGACCCCTCCGTAATTGATTGGATTCGCGCGTTTCTGACATCACGTGTTCAATATGTAACCACTAATGACGCTAACTCACCTTTAGCCCCAGTTGACTCCGGCGTCCCGCAAGGGTCTGTGCTCGGTCCTTTATTATTCCTAATTTATATTAATGACTTGCCCACTCACGTTTCCTCGAACATTTGTCTTTTTGCGGATGACTGCGTCTTGTATCGTAAAATAAATGATTCTTCAGATATTCTACTAATTCAGGAGGATCTCAATAACATAAATGAGTGGTGTCGTACATGGCGCATGGAATTAAACATTAGAAAGTGTAAGACTATGAGGATTTCTCGTACTAACGTCATCTGCCCCACCTATACGCTAAATAACATCCCACTAGAATGTGTAACGTCATACCGATACTTGGGGGTTCACATTGCCAGCAATCTATCCTGGAAAACTCACATTGATCACATAACATCTAAGGCCACTCGCACGCTGGGATACTTTCGTCGAAAATTTTCTCAAGCACCATCATCACTAAAACTCTTATTGTACATAACTTACATTCGCCCACAACTAGAGTACGCGTCATCAGTATGGGACCCCGGTCATGACACCCTCATACACTCTCTAGAGGCAATACAGAATCGATCAGCCCGTTTCATTCTCACCAACTACCAAAGAACTGCGAGTGTCACTAACATGAAAGCTCTCCTTCACCTCCCGCTGTTATCAACCCGTAGAAAACTATCTCGCATATGTCTTTTGCATAAAATCTACTACCATAACACATATTTACGCTCTATCCTTGTCCAACCACCACCATACATTTCATCTCGCATAGACCACCGCCAAAAGGTAAACATTCCGCACTGCAACACCGTCGGCTTTTCATACTCATTTCTTCCGCAAACGAGCAAAGATTGGAATAACTTACCCGCATTACTTACAAGCATTATTGACACCAATAACTTTAAAAGCACACTTCAAAGCTTCATGTTATAAATAATTGTTGCGTTTGCTTGTTCTGTATAATAACTGCTTTTATGCCATTGTTTTACATTATTGCTTGTATTTTTATATCGTATGTTCTTTCCTTTCTTTATTTTGTTCCGCCATGTATTTTTGCCACGCTCACAAGTTTCTATTTACCATTCTTGTTTTGTATACGATGTTTTTTGCCATGTTGTTTGCCTCCCTCCCTATTTTGTGATTGCCTCTGTATTTACTTACTTTGCCCCTCCCCTCTGCAATGTACAACCGTACCTTGAGGGTATGATAAATAAATAAATAAATAAATAAATAAAAATAAAAAAAACGTATATCTAACCGACGAGGGGGGCTTAAAGAAGAAAGCCTTCTCCGACTCGTCCAATCCTTTCTCATAAGCCACATTACCTACGTTGCTGCGTACCTCAACTGGTACAGGGCTGAGCAAAACAAGCTCGACACCCTCACACGAGAGGTCTACAAGCAAGCACTTGGTCTCCCGCATTGCACCAGCACTGAACTTTTTAACCAACTGCGAGTTCACAACAACCTTTCCAAACTCATTGAAGCCCAACAACACTCTCAGCTTGAACGGCTCACCCTTACTGAAACGGGGCGCTTTATTCTGTCCATGCTTGTCTTCACCTATCATCAGCAACAGGGCCCCAAACAACCGATCCCGACCGACATCCGTAGCTAGACCTACATAGACCCTATCCCTCGAAACATGCACCCTGAATATAACAGGGCCCGGCGCCAAGCTCGGGCCGGAGCTATCATAAAAGCCCTTGCCCACGTACCTGGCGTCACATTTGTTGATGCAGCCCAATACTCCCATGGCACACGATTTGTGGCCGTCGCCACACGCGATGGAGTCCTACACCACACCTGCAGCGTCACTACCCCCACTGCCGAGACGGCTGAAGAAGTGGCCATCGCCCTGGCCACTTTAGATCCCACCTGTCACACCATAGTGTGTGACTCTCGCTCAGCCGTTACTAACTTCAGCAAAGGCCGTATTTCTCCCCAAGCTATTCGCATCCTCTGCCAGGCACCACACTCTAAAGACAGCATAATCTCCCTAACATGGATCCCTGCCCATGCGGGCCCTGTCCACCCACAACTCCCCAATCTCAACGAGGTCACCCACTCCATTGCGCGAGGCCTAGTCAACCGCGCCGGAGTCACTGGAGATGAGTTGGACACCAGGGACAATCTGACAACTTATAACGATCTCGTGAAGGCCTTTTACCTCAGTCACCGAACATTCCCCCCGCCTCACCCAAAGTTCAGCCGGGCGCAGGCTACCACCCTGCGTCTACTACAAAGAAACACGTACCCTTCACCCGCCCGCCTCCACCTTATATTTCCAGACGTCTACAGTACCCCCAACTGCCGGTGCTGTGGAATTCACCCGGCTACGCTTCCGCATATGCTATGGGAGTACCCAGCACAGTACACACAGACTAACACCACGACTCTCTCGTCGAGGTTGCATGAGGCTCTGCGGAGCTCCGCCCTCGACGACCAAACCTGGGCGACTCAGCACGCCCGCGAGGCGGCGGCGAGGCAAGCCCTCGATGTCCCTTCGTGGGAAGCTTAGGCCCGGTCATCATAAAGTGCTGGTTCTACAATAAAAGTTTATTCCTCCTCCTGTCTGTCTGTCATAGTCTCATAAGGTTCATGGCTACACACTTTGCTTGAATTAGATGCGGTTACACTATCCCTTTTTGTTGTCGTTGATTTCAGTGTGGATGTGTCGGTACCGAATAGGGAGCGGTTTACGCATTCCGTGTTGCAGACATATGCCTTGCGATGCCGCACCGATTCGGCCCAACCGACCATACGGCGGGGTACGTGCATTGGTTTGACATTATCAAAGAATGTGATTGTAGCTGAGAGCGAAATAATGACAACCGATCAGCAGGAGAATAAATGAGTATGCGTACATTTCGTCACGATGACCACTCACCAAGATAATAAATGAGCTCGAACCTTTGTTCAACATTATGTGTCACGTCTGTGTCATGTGCTAAACACCTTCACTAGTCAACCACCTTCACAGAGTGGAATGGCTCATCCATTTTTTCATCCTAAAGTCCTAACTAATTGTTTTGATTGGCATGCCCCAACCGGCAAAACATAATACCGATCTAGAATATGAGCTAAAACATTCGCCTTCCTCCGTTGCCTCACCAAACTGCTAGCTACATTGATAAGGGAGATAGTTGAAATGTATCTTTGTTATTTTGTTCTACAAATTTCCAAAATAGTTTTGAATTTTCTTGAGTCCCGGACTGCTAAGATTCGATATAGGTAGCTTCTTCTTTGAGGAAAGCAACATTTATATTTTTACATCACCAGTTATTGCTTCAAAGTTGAAGAAATGATCCGACGACGGCATTTGCTTAAAGCAACAGTATTTTCTTGCTTTTCTTACGTTAGTACACGTAGCTGTTTCATGAGCCACTGTTTGTTTTTTAGTGCCCCTAATGATTACCGTCCAAGACAGTACAAAAGAATATTCTAGTTCAAATGCTGTTAGTTTAGAAAGTGGCCAGAGGTTAAAAGACACATTATACGTACAGCAAGCATTTCAAATAAGACGAATTACCTCTTCAAGCCTGCGTTTGCTTCAGTCGTGTTAGCTCTGGTATTATTGTAAATCCGACAATTACTGTCACTCTTACTTTTTTATTGAAGATGTTTTCACAGATGTCAGTTTTATGATCACTTAGACCTGATAAAATGGTCGCAGACCAAGCGGGGTCAAGCTTATTTGTAAATAACAAGAAAAAGAATGAATGAGAAAATTGTCACCACGTGTAAGCAGTGTCACTGTTTGAGTCAGTGTAAATAAATTCATGAATTTTGCCATAACTGCATTCAATCTCCTCAATCTTCAAGCACTTAGAAGCTGTTAGAAGGCAAAATGATGTCACCCCCTATAACACAATAACCTCTTTTAATAGACTCGGCAGCAGCCGCAAACGAAAACAATGCATTAGCAGTACTAGCAGCAGGAGGTCGATTAAATGAGCAATCTGACAGCAACTTGATCTCACAAAGCCGAAGCTTTCAGCACATCGCATAGCATGAACACTTGCGCATTTCTAATTTACTTGGTGAAATTCCTTCATCCACAAAGATAAATACGCCCCATCTGTGGATAATTCAGTCCTCCCTGTACCCCGTGCCATTTGTAGAAAACGCTTCATTCTCTTGTATATTGTTTTCAAGCAACGACCCTGCAGTGATAACCACGGAGGGCTTCACCATCTGGATTGCGTTAGAGAATGCGTCTAGCTATTTTTACAGCGAAGCTGTATATGGCTTCGATCCTGGGGCTTTTTCGCGTCCATTGACAGAAAACTGTCATCGTCGATGGCTCATACTCCCGTAAGCAAGCAAAAAATGCAATGGTTCATAGCCCCATAAGGCAGAGGCTACAAGCTCGAAGCAAAGTGAAGAGTGCATAGATTCTTTGGAATCACGCACACAACATACAGAACACCATACGTTTCAATAAAGACCAAGCTTAAAACAAGCATCCGAACCCACATAATTATAAGGCGCTCGTGATAGCATGCGAAGCACATAGCGCTTCCCGATTACGTTTCTCGTTAAAGATTACCGTAGCGCAAGCTGCCGCTCCGACGCCAGCTTGCGACGTGGCGTGTGACGTCCCTTGCCTTTCGTATATAAAATAACCGGCCACGCAAATGATTTCATTGTTGTTGCAGCACCAATACAGGCGGCAGCTTGCTTTCAAAATTATCATTACTCTCAATACTACCATTACTCTAAAATAACACTACGGCCATTATTGTTGTTGCAAGACCCCTGCAGGCGGCGGTACGCTTTAAAAAGTACGATTAGTCTCATTGCTACCATTATTCTAAAATAACACTACAACCGTTATTCTGAACCCTTAAAGTATTGCATGCCCCCCTTAGCAGTTGTAGTGGTGGTTTTCAACAGCTTCGCTGGTGATCCACTTTTGCAGGGCCGGGGCGAGTTCTTTTAACATTGCTTCAATTTATTACTGTTAGGAAAAGGGCAACCGAAAACGATTCATGCGCTTGTTTGTATTCAACAGCCGGATAGAGGCACAGATAAACCTTTTATGACTCAGAAAAAGGCCTCGCACTTTTATTTATTAAAAGTGTCTTGACATTTGTGCTCCGTTGTATAAGCTTATAGATACCGTCTTTTTTCTCCGATCATCATATAAAAAACATTTAGGCGCACTATTTTATAATTATCTTAGTTTCCTAGTCTTCACCACTATGGAGTGTTTCTTTTTCTTTTGCTGGGACCTCAATTTTGCTCTGAAACAATTATTTCTGTCCTGACAGAGTTTGCTGACCCTATGAGACCTTTGAGTTATTACTGAAGCAACATTTTGGAAATACTTCTTGAACAATACTTTCTAATACGGTTGCCGGCTCATATGAACTGATCTCTTTAACAGCGTAGAAGGGAAGGTTACATTCATGCCTGTCATATGCTGACAACTCTTCGTAGGATGGACAACTTTGTATGAAAGCAATTGTGTGATGACGCTTGCACGTTTCCTTTTTATTTCTTTTTCTTTTTTACTGGCTATACGTGACGTACCATATTCGGCCGCGAATGTAGGCACGAAGCTGCTTCAGCTCTCATAACATGACGTGCTAATTTTCAATGATTCGTTTTTTACTATCGTTAATTCACAGTTGTTTACTGACTTTCGTCCTATGCTATATCACAGAGATAGATCCCTTATGTGCTAAGATGAATCATAATTTTGTCAACGGGCCAGCTGCTCACTAAGACATCTGGAGGGATGAAAAATACGATGATGTTATAGTTGCTTTTTGTGGTGCGTCAGCCGTGTTCGAGGTGCTGAATGTATTTCGAAATTCTTCATTTTTGCTTTCCAGGATTGTGTCTAGGTCGTGGCTATCAGATTTCATTGACATGTTTCATTCCGTAACATTTGGTGCGTGGCTGCATTTTCAATTTTGACCCTCATCTGCATAAAAATAAAACTCACCATACGAAATAAGCGATATCGTTACCTTTTCTTTCATTATTTTCCGCTAAGAAAGGCGGACTTTCAGAATAACTTCTGAATGCTTTAAAAAATAACCTCTCGTGACGTTTCTCTCCACGAAGCTCACGAAACACGCTAGGACAGTTCACGTAGAAGTGATGTTCGCATGGTGGCACGAAAAATGTATGTCAATAAAGAATAAACACAAATCTCAAAACGTACACGCGTCAAATAAATTGAGAGAAATAATTTATTCTACTCATGCACGTAAAGCTTTTTTTATCACAGCGAATAAATTGTGATGTTTTTAGAACTTCCAGAAAACTCTGTTTAGGAGGGTATAAATATTCGGGTGTAACTGTGATCTTCAAGGTGGGAATTTGTTAGAAGACAAGCGTATTTCTCCACTTGCTTATTCTTGTTTATCACGTAAAAATACTTCAGCAATGGAGGACAAGCCATTGAAGTCAATAATGGCCATTCCCCACTCCATCCTGTTGGGCCAAGCGTGTTTCAGGGCTCCATTTTATGACCCACTCTATCTTCAATCAATATATATCAAATTCGTGAGGGCAAAGAGTCATGCGTAAGGCTTGTTGCAGACTACTGTTCCTTATCTATTATCCTCTTAACGATATTACCCATTATGTTGAATTACAAAAGGATATAAACTTCAAAGGTACGCTTAGGTTTGCAAATATACATGAATAGTAAAAAAACAAGGTTAAGAAATATAGCACCCGCACTGATATCAGAACTTACGCGTAGACAATAAATGTATATGTGTACGTTCGCTTTAAACGCTGTTGTATCTTTTATATATTTATTTAAATGTTTTAAATCTCAGTGCGTACGGCACTGAGCGGTAAGGTTGTAGTAGTTCTAAAGCGGCGAAAAACGGTCACAGGAAAGATGGTACCCAAGTGGGCGTGTAAGTATAGTAACACGACTTTACTATACGACTCTAATAACACTGCAATACGACCCAAACTTGAGTATGCGGCTTCAATCTGGGATCCAGGTCAAATAAACCTAACGCACTCACTGGAAATGGTTCAGAACAACTCTGCTCCTTTCAGCCACTCTAAATATAACAAAACCGCGAGTAGCAGTGCCACAAAACCTAGCCTTAACTTACCGTCCTTGTCATCACGTCGCAAGATGTTCCGTCTGTGCCTTTTCATAAGTTATTTCGTCATGCGCTGTTACGCAGGATACTCATTTCCCCGCCTCCGTATGTATTTTTTTTACTAGATCGCATTCATAAAGTCGGCATTCCATTGTGCAGATCCAACGCTTTCTTGCAGTCATTTGTACCATGCACTTCCAATGAGTGGAATCACCTTCCCCCCTCGACGGCCACCATCGCAGGCCACCTTTTTTCTTTCACATTTTTCAATCTGTACTCAGAACAGCATAGCTAAGTTTGTATATCAAGTGTCATTTGTTGTTTGTTTTTGTATATATAGATATATATATATATATATATATATATATATATATATATATATATATATATATATATATATATATATATATATATATGTGTATCATTTATTAACTCTTGTTTGTTGAATATACACGCTTTGCTTGTAACCACTCCCCTCTAAGGCCGTAATGGCCCTGAGGGTATGCTAAATAAATACATAAATACACCTGAAAACAATATTTGATTTCTGCTTCTTTTGTATTCAGTTACATTTTTATAGCTTTATTGTCCCCAAGGAATCCTTTCGCATTCGCTGTAATCTTTCATTTGAACGCAGTTAAAAAACGGAACATACAAAAGTGCAACTGGAACGCAGCATCAAATAAGGTTGACGATATTTCATAACAAATACGTCGTCCCTAAAGAGAAACTATTAGGATGAACATAAAGGTTTAGTTATGTTGACCTTTTTGTAACAGTGTGGCTTAATTGAACATCTCGCTTGGTTAAGTTATTGTGGCCGCAGCAGCATTTGATCACTTTGAAAAGATAAATATGTAACGCGAAACGTATAACTTGCTCTCATCGAATAACGATTTCGATCAGCCTTCATGTTGATGGTAAATATAGAACCAATTCCCACGTTTCTGTAAAAGTTTATTTAGCCACACTTCTTTATAACGCTTAACTTTAGTTTCCCTTTCCATTACAATCTGGTATTGAAGTGTGCTCACTTTATTCCCTGTTTGTGCATTTTAACAGGGTTTATAATGAATAGAATTCGAAATTCCCTATATAATTTTGGATGATCATCTTTTCTGAGTAAGTGATGACGATGACACAGGCAATCTCAGCATTAGCGACGCAAAATTATTGTTTCCATGACAACGCCGCTTGCGCGCTCCTTTGGTACGGAAGAGTAACAAGAATTTTTAATTAAGTCCAGTGCGACAACTTGGGGACACCACTTACGGCGCCGCAGAGGAGGAAGCAAAAGATATCTAAAAAACAAAAGAAGAAAAGCTCTTGGCAATAATATAAACGTAATGGCAACACACATTTATTATAAAAAGGCAAGTGTGAGTTCCCCGTTATGACACTAAATCTGCTAATTCTACAACTTGTTTTCTCCATATGAAGCCACTTGTTAGGCTTAGTCACGGCTTTTGCACAACTTCTACGCTATTTCTCAATCTTTAGTGTTGGGTTCAACAACTAAAGCTGGTTCAGGTTGTATACACGCGCTGGCGTTACCCGCTATATTCTTGTATTAGCAAGTAACTTTGATAAGGCACTTAAAAATTCTGTTATTCACTTCAACGAATCCTGAGAAACCAACAAACAACGACACTAAGGAAAACATAGGGGAAATTACTTATACATAAATATTGAATTAAAGAAAATTATCAACTAATGCCAATGAAAGTGAACGAAAAACAACTCGCCGTAGGTGGTGAACGATCTCACGTCTTCGCATTACGCGTGCGATTCTCCACCTAATTGAGCTACCGCGGCGCGGTTTCCCCATCCACATTCTTGGGTATTTATGTGTTACTACAAGAACTAACTTTGGAAGTGTTAGCCAGCGCCACCACTCGCAAACCTCGGCGGCGGATGCGGAACATATTTTCGGCCGCAGGCGTTACGAGTACGTGATCTTTCTGGGTAAAAGAAACTGGTCACTATACCCGCACATGCTACCTGAAGGCACCGATCTTGCCGGATTCGAGACCCCTGTTGTGTAACGAGAAGAAAGGGGTTAACCGAGGGGCCCGATTTTTATTAATCATATCATGAGAAGCAAACAAACATTACGCATTGCACGCGTAATGCGAAGACCTGGTATCGTTCCCCACCTGCGGCAAGTTGTTTTTTCATCCACTTTCATTGCCATAATTTACCATATTATTTCACATTAATTAAACATTAAACATTAATTTAACGTGATGCACGCAAGGTCATGACAACTAAATTTGGTTTAGAGCAACGCGTGAACATTGAAATGTCATAGCTTCCTTCCGTATTCACAATATGGAAGTGGATGTTTCGTTTTTCTCATAGCGCAGATGTTAGAATGAGAACAAATTTCTTGTAAGGTCATGACGCGCTTAAATTTGATTCTAAGCGATCGTAAAAATTCAAATGGCGTCGTTTCCTTCCGTAAACACGTTTTCGAAGTAGCTGCTTCATTCATCTGTCTCGCAGAATTTCAAAACGTCAACCTTCTCATTTCTGAATGTCGTTTCACTACCTTTAACGAAAAGGTTTTACATGACATTCAGGTAAGTGGTATTTGAAAAGGCGGCAGCGCAAAAAACGACACGATTGGAGGCAGGACGAGAAGGGCGAGCGCTGAACTTCCTACACAACTGCGACTTGTTCACGAACACACACGTTCTGTTCGAGCCAGAGGTCATCATCTGCGCATGCGTCAGTATACCAGCTCTTTGTGTGAAAGCATGATGAGGGCCATGCTGACACATTTTTCCCCAAGTCTAGAAATTAGCTTGGATTATGCAATTTCCCGTGCTACACGCGTTTTTGCTCTTCTCAATAATATAATTGTTTTCAAGGCCGGGCGAACAGTCCTTGCAAGTCAGACAACGACATTTCAGAAAACCTTCAGAATCCTTTCCTCCACGCGCATTTCTTACTTTGTGTGCCAGCTCCCTGAACTTAGCGCTAACAGATGTCCCAGTTTGGTCCAAAGCATCCTTTTCCGCACCCTAAACTAATTTGATAGACTGCGCCCTCTGCGCATTCAGGCGAATTTCAAAACTTGGGGAGAGATGTGTCAGCATGGCCTCCATAACACTTCCAGACAAAGAGCTGGCATATCTACACATGTGCAAACGATAAACGCTGGCTCGTACAGCACGTATATATTCGTGAACCATTCACAATCGTGTTGTTGGAAGTTCAGTGCTCGTCTATGTCGCCTCGTCTCTGTCCGTGTATTTTCCGGGCTGCCGCCTTTATAAGATATGCAGCAAGACGCCAAATTTACCGCATTAATTAGATAAACGGTAGTCGGGCCAAACCACGAACCCACATGCTGCGTTCGCTCGGTGCCGTTGCCGCTCCAGCGCAGGTTCGAGCCCTAGTTGCGGCGGCCGTAGGATGATGAGACTCAATGAAAAATTTCGTATGCGATGCTTCTCTTGTGTGTTGACGAACCTCAGGTGGTAGAATTCATCTCGCTATAAAGCGTCATGGCCTTCACTACAGTATTTATTTATTTATTTATTTATTTATTTATTTATTTATTTATTTATTTATTAACCCTCAGGGCCGAAGCATTACAGAGGGGAGTGGGTAGAGAATAAGCATGGTACATAATGACATAGTAATAAAATAATAATATTAAACATAATATGAAAAAGCATGGTAAGGCACGGTAACTCCTCGTTATACAGTGTTAGCTAAGGCAGATTTAAATCGGGTGTGAATCGGGTGTGAGGAAGGTGATTCCAACCTTAAGAAGTTCGAGGTAAGAAAGAGTAAAGAAAGCGATGGTCAACACGGCCAGATATATAATGTGGCTGAAGAATGAATTCGTCACGGTTATAGTAAAGCCGATAGAAAAAGGTCAAGCGAAATTTTTTTTCGACGGGATGCTAGAGATGGAAGAGAGATATCAGACTTCATAGAAGTTATACTGGCAGTGCGGTTATAACAGGAAGAGATGAAGCGAGTAGAACGATTCTGCACCATATTTAGTGACGCAACCAAATTGTTAGTGCTTGGATCCCAGACTGGAGTGGCGTGTTCAAATTTGGATCGAATGAGTGTTTTATATAACAACAGCTTTAAAGATGAAGAGGCTGCTGAAAAGTTACGGCGTAATTAACCTAACATGCGATTAGCGTTGGTAATCATCTTCTCAGTATCTCAATTATCTTCTCTTATAAACATCAGGTCAGTTTCTAGGCGTTAAACCACATAACTTAATTTTTACGTCCACGTCCTCTCACGCAAGAGCTGTGTGGCGTCTGAAGCTTTAGGTGCTGTGAGGGAGCACTCGATAAGGACAGCCCTCCACTTCTACCGCGGCCATCTTACCCCTGAAGTGCCTGCCGGAGAATGTTCCAGCGGCGCGGAAAGAGGAGGGTAGTCATTTTCCACACCGACGCTCGTGTCGTGGTGGTCAACACACAAATAACGAATCGGCTCATATGTGCAACCGCCTATACTATCACTAAAGATGTGCTTGCTAATAGCTGTGTTCTCAAGAAAACTATATAATGAACCAAGAAACTTTACCTATATATACTTCCTTCAAGAAATATGCACCTCCAAGTGTAATATTCTCCTAATAAAGCAAATAGCTCTCTGGAAGCGTTAAGCTGTTCGTTAAAGTTGACAATGGCCGTTCATGATTTTCATGCAAATTTCTGGCGTCCTCTTCTGGACAGCAAAGGCTGGGCGTTATCTGTTTAGAATCTATTGAGTTTGCCTTGATAGTTATTGATAGTACTTCACCGATAACACGGTAGTTCTGATCCAAATCAGAAAATCTGTTTATAGTTAAGATTGGCTGTTTTTAACATACGTTTCTGGACTTTTTTCCATGCCATACAAGGAACTGATACATTTCTTTGAAATGAGCAACAAACCTTTTATATTAGCCACAGGATCATAGCAAAACTTTATTGGCGCAATGTGAACATTGCGTAAAGATGTAAAGCATTATTTTCAACACTACATCATGAACAAATTGAGTTTTATAAGCTAGTATAACTCATTTTAAAGAATTTTCATGACCGACCGTAGCTTCGCCTCAAAAGCCAGATACATCAAGTTTCTGTGCCGAACACAGCTTTGATCAGCAATATAAAAGTGATCGCCAAGCCGGCATGTCTACAGCAATGTAGAGACTTCATCAGCAACACCAAGGTTTTCACATTTGACCCTTTTATTGAATGCTTAGGAGCATTATCACCAATTACCGCCAAAGTGCCTTCCGAATAATGGGCATTAATATCGGTTGGCAACACCACGAACAACTCGCTTCTCAAGGCACTTCGGTATCAGATTCTGACACGAGTATTAAGCCTCGCAAAAACCCTATAGTGCATATGCCGTTCCTCTGTGTAATGGATCCAGTGTGCAGAGTTTATGCTTGAAAGATTAACGGTTACGACAGAGTTAAAGTAACCATACGTGTTGCTAAATTAGTTCTGCCGAGGTTCAAAAGGTGGATGGAAGAAGGTTCACGAAAGAGAAGACTGTCTTTCACCCGACTGCAGCACGAAGCTGCAAGGAAACCGTTTCAGGTTTGTCAGAAAGAAGGTTTTGCTGTTAAAGAACAATTTGTGCTGTTCTGAGGATCTAACCAATGATCAGCGCCTTTCCGACGCCTAGGTTTCCAGAAAAGTTTCCTTTATAGCTTACTGTCTCTTTACTTCTTTTTCCAATGCAATAACATGTAAAATGATGCAATCTTACTTTTTTAGAGCTTCTTCATTTCTGTTTCAATGTAATTCCAAAGAGCAGCAACGTTGCTGTTTTGCACATATTTTGTAGCATACTGAACTAAACGACACGGAAAGGTGCCTTTATTCCACTGGTATTTTTTTAGATTTATTGTTAAGCAACCAAAATTACCTTGGGCGGATGGCGATTATTTTCTTCCTTTAAAATACAATAACGGTACCGATATGACCAAAATGGACTCAGTTGAAAACAATCCCAACTTGCTTTCGTTCGCAATTTGGATGTGTAGCTCGAACATTATTACGTAAAACAAGTCAGGATAGGTTTAGATAGTTATTTATTTATTTAAAAATACCTTACAGGCCTCAAAGTGAGGCATGAGTAAGGGGGGCAGTACATAGAAAATACATAGAATACGATACCCCCCCCCCCCCCCATCTATAAACCGTATCCGTTTCCAAACTACAACCGCAAGTGCAACCGATATGAAGAATAATTATTTAGTTCGCGATGCACTAGGGAAAAGAAGGAAACATAATATAAAAACAAGGAATAAATCACACAGATTTTTTTCAGTGAAGTCGTGTAATTAACAAGTTCAGAGTGTTAAATAGCATTAATGACATTAAAAAATGACAGAAAAGTTACTGAGGCGACACTCCAGCTGAACGTAAACATAGCGACATAACGATAATAATGTGACAATAAGCTGTAAAAGATAGTGCAAGTACAAGAAAGCATTGTGCGACAAACGTAAAACTTCACATTTCTCTAGTCACGCATTCAGTCAAGGCATCACGGAATGAATAGTAGTTGCACTGGCATGCAATGCTGTCCGGGATCGAATTCTATATTCTGATAGCACGAGGAAGAGCAGAGAAATGGAATGCTTTTGTAGAACCGTAAAGGCGGGCATAGCTGAAATGTTTATGAAGCATATGTGACGTGGAGTAGGGTCGTGTTCGAGTAGTGCGGGTGTTCGAGTGAAGTGAAGGAATTTCTGGAACAGTGATAAAAGGGCAATGTCTCGGCGACTGTTCAAGGATTGTAATGAAAGCTTAACATTTATTTGTGTTATACTAGACTGGTAGCTGTAATCGTTTATCATGAGCGGCTTGCTCGGTTCTGGATCCGTTCTAGCGTTTCAATGAGGTATTTCTGGTGCGGGGACCAAATGGGAGATGCATACTCGAGCTTGGGGCGAACGAGAGTTAGGTAAGCTAGCTTGAGAACATTTGAAGGAACATTTCTTAAGTAGCATCGCAAGTACCCCAACGATTGGGAGGCATTAGCTGAAATGGACGTGATAAGCTCTGTCCAAGAAAGATTCAATGTGAATATAATTCCTAGATACTTATATTGTGTAGCTGTTGTAACAGTGTAATTTTTAATATGGTAGGGATACGGTGATGTTGCCGACTTCCGGGTAAACGACATTACTTTGTATTTTGTGGTATTTAAAGTCATTAGCCATTTTCCCGTAAAAACCTCATAGATTACGCTCAAAGTCATAAAAAAAAGTTCACCCTTCGTCATGACAGGATGGTTATCGGCACCACCACGTACACGTTCGATCACACATCGCAATCAGTGTTACCTCGAACGCCATAGCTATCATCCAAACAGACCCCAAAAAACATTCCCAACTCGCTATCAGTCCTTTACACTAACATTAGAAGCCTCCTGCCTAAACGCGATGCTCTATCCAGCCTAATCAACACCAAAGAGAGCAATGTAGTCGTACTAACAGAAACATGGTTAAACGAGAACATAACGGATAGTGAAGTACAGACCGCATTCCGCAACTGTGATGTCTTCCGCTGCGACCGCATCGGTAAACGAGGCGGTGGCGTTCTAATAGCAACACACCACAGCCTAAAATTTCATGTTATGACGATTGTCTCTCCCATCGAAATATTATTCATCTGTTCTAAAGCCTCATTTCCGCCGACAGTAATCTGCGCTTGCTATCGTGCTCCAGACAGTGATGCTTCGTTTATACCTCCCTTCCACAACGCCCTTCATATGATAACTTCGGAACTTCCACACGCTTGTCTCTTTGTTCTTTGTCTCTTTGTTCTTTGTTCAGAAACCATCTGACACGACTAATTCTTGTGCGCGCGATTTCTTCAATACGTGTCACACTTTTGGTCTGACCCAACTGGTCACCAGCGCAACAAGGCAGAATGCTCAATCATCGAACATATTAGACCTAATACTAACATCACATGCAGAAAACTTGATATCGCTCTTGAATCTGCCGGGAATCAGTGACCACTCAGTAATACACGCCACGTTTTTCAACCACTTACCGCACCCCAAAAAAATAACTAAAACTATCGCACTTTATGACAAAGGAGACTATGAAAGCATCAACAGTGAACTTGATGCGTTCCGAACCTGGTTTCTAACCGATTTTCATGATCGCACTCCTGAAACTAATTGGCTACTCTTCAAAAACAATATGCATGCCCTAATTGACAAATTCATACCTACCATCACCGTAACTGAGCGCCATGAATCACCTTGGTTCACTTCCGTGCTAAAACGCATGAATAACAAAAAGAAAAGACTTTTCCGAACCGCCAAAAAAACAATAACCCCACCACGCGGCAAAATTATTACGAAGCAGAAAAATCCTATAACCTACAAGTATACAAAACTAGACACTCATTTTTTTCTTCTACTCTACCCGACATGATTCGTACAAACCCACGTCAATTCTGGAAATGCATCAATCCTAACCCCATCAGAAACATCACACTGTGTGACGATGATAATAATCCAATTGAAGATCATGACGTTGCGGAAGTTTTGAATTTATCATTCAGCTCAGTTTTCACCCACGAACCGGATAACGAATTACCCGATTTTCCTTCCTTTAACTATCCACCTATGCCGGGCTTCAGCTTCGAACCTGATGGCATTGTCAAAATAATCGACTCTTTGAAATTAACCGCCTCAGCTGGTGTCGACAAAATTAATACTAAAGTGTTAAAAAATACAAAACATGCAACTAGCACCATATTGTCTCATATATTTCAGCAATCCCTTTCATCAGCCATTACACCCCATGACTGGAAAATAGGCAAAGTCATCCCAGCCCCCAAAAAAGGGCCTTCATCTGCTAGCCATAATTATCGACCAATATCTATCACATGTATCACTTCTAAACTACTGGAACATATAAATTTCTCTCAAATTATAAAATTTCTAGTATCCGTCAACTTCTTCCACCCTAACCAGCATGGCTTCTTAAAAGGTTTTTCTTGCGAAACACAGTTAGCCCTCTTTATTAACGACCTTAGCTCTAGCATTGACCTTAACATACTTATTGACGCCCTCTTCCTCGATTTTGAAAAAGCTTTTGACAAAGTTCCTCACAAACGACTATTCCTAAAACTTTCTCGTCTCTATCTTAACGAACATGTTTTTAATTGGATATGCAACTTTCTCACTAATCGGCAGCAGTTTGTCTTTGCTAATAAATGTTCATCTTCTTATTCCTCTGTAATATCTGGGGTACCTCAGGGCACCGTCTTGGGCCCCCTTCTTTTTCTCATATATATTAATGATTTGCCTGCTAACATATGTTCTAACATCCACATATTCGCTGATGACTACGTTATCTACCGGCCTATTACTAACACCGATGACATTTTGTTTTTTCAGTCTGACATTCAGCACGTACTAACCTGGTGTAATTCATGGCTAATGTCCTTAAATCTGAAGAAAACATCTCTGCTATCATTCCGCCGACGTCACTCACAACCATCTTCAAAATACCTAATCGGGAATGCAGAAATCGCTTCAGTATCGACTTACAAGCATTTAGGCATCCATTTGACATCTGATCTAAATTGGTCTTTTCATATTTCACAGGTTACTAACGAGGCAAATCGCGTCCTTGGTTACTTTCGACGAACCCTGCGACTAGCACCCCCATCAGTGAAATCCATTGCTTACTTAACACTTATCCGCCCCAAATTAGAATATGCATGCGCGATCTGGGACCCTCATCAAAATAACCTTTCCATTAGTCTTGAATCTGTACAAAATCGCTCAGCTCGTATCATTTTCTCCGCCTATTCCTATCATGTAAGTGTAATTGAACTAAAACGTAATGCTCATCTCACAACTTTAGCGAACCACCGAAAAATTTCCAGATTGTGTCTGTTTCATAAATTCTTTTAGCATCCATCTCTGAATTCCATTATCAGTCCCGCCCATCGCATTTCAAGTCGCACAAACCATGGGAAGGCCGTCTACCCGCCCCCTGCTCGCACTTCTGCGCATCTGTCATCATTTTTCGTCCATACAGCAAGGGACTGGAATGACCTGCCAAACGCCATCGTTGATCAGATCGACTCATCGTCATTCAGATCATCCGTAGAAGGAATGTACTGCTGAAATTCCACCCCCTCATGTAATACCCCTTCAATGGGGCCTTTGAGGTACTAATAAATAAATAAATAAATTTATTGCACCCGCTAATAATTTGTTGAATGTCTTGCTGAGGAACGAGATGATCATCCGAATTTTCAATTGGGTGATAAATTATGCAGTCGTATCGAATATTCTGATGGTGGAGGACAAATTTTGAGGTAGGTCGTTAATAAAGATTAGAAAAAGCAAGGGACCGAGGACGCTACCCTGTGGTACACCAGAAGAAACGTCTGTTACGGAGGAAGAGTAGTTATTTGCAATAGTAAACTGCTGATGATTACACAGAAAATTTCGGAGCCATGACAAAGTAAGACAGTCCAACTTAAGCGCGCAGAGTTTTGATATTAGGCGACAAGGTGCGACACGATCGAATGCCTTCGAAAAATCAAGAAACAAGCAATCAATTTGTAAGTTATTATTAAAGTTAGTGTGTAGGTCTGTTGTAAATTCAAATAACTGTGTCTCGCACGAGAGGCCCTTCCTAAAGCCATGCTGATTATGAAAAAGGAATTTGTTAGTGTCATGTGGTCTGTAAATATGCGAAGCGATAATATGTTCAAGCAACTTGCAGGGAATGCATGTCAATGAAATGGGACGATAATTTTCACACGAGTTCCTGTTGCCATTTTTAAGTACAGCTATGACTTTCGCCATCTTCCAATCTGCGGGAAGGTGGCCAGTCGCAAGTGACTGTCTGAATATGTGAAAGAGAATTGTGCTTTATATTTCTACCGTATTCTTTAAAATCTTTGAGTTTATACCATCTATGCCACATGAAGAAGACGTCTTAAGGTTATTTATGAGGGAAAAGAGGCCCTCTAAAGTGTCTTCAATAGGTTCCATGTATTGGTAGCTTAATTCTGAAACAAAAGGTATATTTGAAGTGTTCTCCTGTGTAAATACAGAGCTGAAGAATGAATTAAAGACCTCTGAACATTCGCTGTCTGGAATAGGAATATTGCTGCGGTTTTGTAATGACAATTGATCGAATTCGTTGTTAGGCTTTATTATTTTCAAAAACTTGGCAGGATTGTTCTTAAGCAGCTCAGGAAGATCATTAGAAAAATATTTATCTTTAGCTTCACCTAAAGCTGAGCAGTACGATGTAAGGTACGTTTTGTAATTCAGCCACGCTGCTGATGTGCGATCTCGCTTAGCGATATTAAACAAACGTTCTTTTCTTGTTCCTCATGCGCTGAAGCTTTTTAGTAAACCAAGGGTGCAACTTATCGTTCGTTATATTAGCGAGTGGAACATACTGGTCTACTAATGCGCACAGTGTATTTTTTACCATGAGCCAGTTTTCTTCAACGGATCTATCGTAAAATGATTGCCACATTGTGTTTTCAGAGTAATTTGCAAATTCTGAGATTATTGTTTTATAATTGCCCTTATTGTAATCACGAATTTGTTTTCTCGTTTTACCGGTACCCGTGGCGTTGTGTTTAGTGTTATTTGGAGCAAATGGCGGTCGCTGAAACCATCCAAATATTCTATGTGACCCATTGTTTCAGGTGCAGTACTAAGAATGAGATCTAGAACATTGGCACCACGTGTAGGTTTCGTGACAGCTTGAAAGAGATTGAAGTCTAACACAAGTTGATGAATTCAGACGATATATGACAAGGAGATGATAAATTCGTCCAAGCGATTAGTGAATAATTGAAATCCCCCAAAAGATAAATTAAATCAGCCGGGAAGAGTTCCATGGCTTTCTTGATTGTGTCACGCAGAGCATAGATGAAAGAATTGTTAGAATTTGGTGCACGGTAACAATTACCTATTAGTATCCTAGAAGATGAGATAGTGCAGGCCACCCAAACAATCTCGAGATCAGAATAAGTGTTGACCAAAATTGGCGTAATGGTTTTCTTTACACCAATCAAGACACCGCCCCCTCTTTTAATACAGCGGTCACACCTATATATGTCGTACATGTTTTAAGACGAAACGGTTTCGTAATTCGTTATTGCAGAATGCAGCCATGTCTCTGTGAAAGCGATAGTGTCCGATTTACTGTCTTCTAAGAAGGAAGAGATCAGATCGCACTTTGATAATATGCTTAGTATGTTGGCATACTATAATGATAGGGAGGCTGAAGTCGGGGTTAGTTTTAGTACTTGGTAACTCTGTGCGCATGCTCCCAATCGTAGCTATCTACTCAGTGGGATAACTGTACTTGCAGAACCATCGTATTCAACCTTATATTCAAGCACATTGTGCTCGCATCTGCTCTTACTGTGCTATAATTTATGAAGAAAGTAAGCGAACCCCCAAACGTATACGTGACGGATGCGTTGCCATAGTAATATTGCATAGCGAAAGCGTTTCCTGGATATTTGATGCTCGGATGAAGTCTGTACATAAAAGGCAGTGGCGCTTTTTAGGTATAATTTCCAGTAAAAATGATGGGTTTGGCACCATCTCCTGAATTGGTATAGTTATGAAAACTGGTTTCTGTTGCTCAATACCTGCAACATAAAAGTGTTTTTCCGAGAGTGAAAGCAGCTCGCGAATACATGCAAGTGCCTCAAACGGACAGTCGTGCGAGAATTTTGCATGATTCAGGGGCATCTTCCATGTCCGAAAAAACACTTTTACACAGCACACATTGAGAAACCGAAAGCTGTATCGGGAGATATTCAAGTTGCTCTACACCTTTATTCTAACTATATTATATGAGAAGTTCATTAATACGACTAATTAAAGTAATCAGTCACCATGCAGAAAATGATGTATCTTCAAGCGACGGCAAACAATATTACCTTGGTTCTACCCAGCTACGTGGCAATTGCGCGTTTTTTTAAATCTTGGTGCATTATGGTTGGGACACCCTACATGCATATTACAAGCACAACTTCAAGGTTACCTTCGGTTTATTAATGTTGGGCTACTAAGCACGGGGTAGCGGGATCGAATCCCGACCACGGCGGCCGCATTTCGAGGAGTACAAAATGCGTAAATGCCCGTGTTTTTATATTTATGTACGCGTTAAACAACCACAGGTGGTCCAGTCTTACGAAGCCCCCAGTATGGCGTGCCGCATAATCAGATAGTGGTTTTGCCACATGAAACCTTATAATTCGATTTTAATGTTTTTGCGTTTGTCTGCCCAACAGTTTTGGTCCGTGGACCAACCTTCTTATATATATATATATATATATATATATATATATATATATATATATATATATATATATATATATATTCGTTTATTGGTATAGAAGTCCGTTTTACTATTTCGCTAGCATAAAAACCCGATGCGCCAACCATTAGGCCATAGCTTAATGCGCAACAAGTTGCAATAACACATCCTTACGAATTTCCCTCGTGCGAGGCAGTACTTTGAGACGCTTGGCGCTTTAGTCGCTTCGCAAAGAAACAATTTACTTAGAGAAAGTGATCGCAAGCCTGTTTGCTCGACAAGTAATAAATAGTTATGGCACGCATTAGTTGCCGCAATTCGCTGTGCGTCTTTTGTGTATTGGCGCTTTGGCACCTTTCTACAATGTTAAGTACGACGTGCTTAATTGTGATTCAAGACGTATTAATTCTGAATAAAATTACGTTTTCGCTACAAAGCCCAACATGGTGGCTGAGGGACGTGTTCATCACTGACATCTGTAGCGCTTCTCTTACCATAATACATAATTTGTCCTTGCTAATTCATGAATGAATGAATGTGTATTGTTTAGTGGCGCAAGGGCCAGGGATGGCCAAAGAGCGCCATGACTGATAGTGTTTTGTTAAGCGCTGATTTGTGAGTTTCGATGGTGGGATGTAACATGGCTGTAAGGTGGCCTTAAATCAATGCGTATCATAGAAGCGTAGAATGATATAGAGTATAAAATTATGATAGTGATATATGTGGTTGTCTATGGATGTAGTACGCTTGATAAGTGATCATGACGCTAAAATGCAAGAATATGGAAGTAGCTCCTATGCCTCCGGAAGGCCTTTGAGCCCAAAGGCTGGGAGGCAGGTGCTTTCTATTAATGCAGTTACCGCAGCAGGAACCTCAGTTAAGAGGCTGTGCTACGGATTTCCTGGTGATATAACATGAAAACTACGTACATCTTTTAAAAATTCGAACAACGATTGATATTTAAAGAGAGGTTCTATACCTATGAACATTTGAGGATGGAGTGGAATTCGCTGCCGATGTGGTAATGGAAAATGCTTTTTCCTATTTGTGTCTAATTCCCTGCATTGCCTCAGGATGTGAAGCACGCTAAGTGGCTCACCACATTTATCACACGTTGGTGGATCGCCACCGGACAAGAGGTATGCGTGTGTGCTGTATGTGTGCCCTATCCTGAGTCTGCAAAGTGTTACTTCTGATGGCGGTTCTTTGATACCGGGGGCCAGTTGCCAAGATACGGCTTGATAACATGTAGTTTATTTTCTGTTTCCTTGTCCCACAAGCGCTGCCAGAAAGCCCTTAGCTTTTTTCTTATTGAGGGCTTGAGGTCCATTACAGGGACAGTCGTGGAAGTGTTGGAAACGTTCGTGTGGACGGATGTGGCTAGCTGGTCAGCCAACACGTTTCCCTCTATCTCTCGGTGCCCCGGCACCCAGCATTCGACGATATGCTGCTTGGACGCATAGGTGGTTAGTAATGCTGAGTAGAGAGACAATGACAGGGTTTTGATATATTTTGTCACTTTTCAAAGCGTTTACGGTGCTCAAAGAATCTGTGTATATAACTGCCTTTTGGATATTAAATTCTTTAATGTGTTTAACGGCGGCCAATATCGCGTAGGCCTCTGCTGTGAAAATACTTGCGCTAGGATTCAATACACCGGAATCCGAAAAGGATGGACCGACGGCTGCGTAAGACACGCCAGAATAACACTTCGATGCGTCTGTAAAAAATTCAGGAGAGGAGTATTTGTGCTGTAATTCGAGGAAGTGCATTCGGATATGCGAGACAGGCGCGCGCTTTGTAACAGCTACGAAAGATGTATCACAGTGTATAGGTTGCCACTGCCAGGGCGGGGGCCGCATAATCGGGGGCAGAAGGTGGTATTCAAGCAGTGGAACCCTTGTTGCTTCAGCTATGTCTCTAACACGTAGTGAGAAAGGCTTTGCCACTGTGGGCCGGTTGCGGAAAAGTTGAGAACTGAACAAATCATTTATAGTGGAATACGCGGGGTGCTCACTGTTTGCGTTCACTCTCAGAAAATATATAAAAGACTAATATGTTCTCTGCAGTTGAAGTCACCATTCATCCGAATCAACGTACAGGCTTTCCACTGGGCTTGTTCTGAAGGCGCCTGTGGACAGGTGAATTCCTAAGTGGTGGACAGGGTCTAGCATCTTCAGAGCAGTTGGAGTAGCCGACTGGTAAACTATGGCTCCATAGTCTAGCCGTGTGCGTATGAGGCTTTTATATAAGTTCATAAGACATTTTCTATCACTTCCCCAGGTTGTGCGTGACAGCACCTTTAAGATATTCATTGTTTTCATACATTTGTTTTTAAGATACTTTATGTGCTGTATAAAGGTTAATTTCGCGTCTAAGATTATGCCTAAAAATTTATGTTCCCTATTTACAGGCAGATGCTCACCATGCAACGCAATTTCAGGATCAGGGTGCAGGCCTCTTTTTCTAGAGAAAACGACACATGTGCTTTTTTGTGGGTTCAGTCTGAACCCGTTCTCATCCGCCCATTTGGAGACATTAAGAGCAAGCTGGACCTGTCGCTCACAGATTGCGAGAGAACTTGATTGAAATCCTATCTGCACATCATCAACATATGTTGAATAGAAGATGTTACGTGGTAAGTGTAGACGAAGAGAATTCGTTTTTACTATAAAGAGCGTGCAGCTGAGCACCCCGCCCTGCGGCACTCCAGTTTCCTGTACAAATTTTCGTGACAGAACGTTGCCCACTCGAGCACGGAATGTGCGATTAGACAGATAACTTTCGATAACATTGAACATATTACCGTGTATATCTAACTGTGAGAGATCTCTCAATATCCCAAACCACCACGTAGTATCATATGCTTTCTCCATATCTAGGAATATTGATACGAAAAACTGCTTATGAACAAAAGCTTCACGGTTACGTGCCTCGATACGTATGAGATGGTCATTGGTGGATCGACCCTCCCGAAACCCGTACGGGTATGGGTCGAGCAATTTGTTTGATTCGAGGAAGTGTAGTAGGCGAAAGTTAATCATTTTTTCGAAAACTTTGCAGAGGCAAATTGTTAATGCTATGGGTCTGTAACTTGATACAGAGGAACAATCCTTTCCGTGCTTTAGAATTTTAATTATAATAGCCTCCTTCCAAACAGAGGGGATCTCGCCGGAAAACCATATAACGTTGTAGAGGTAAAGGAAGGTTTTTTGTGTTTCGGAGGGTAATTGTTTCAACATCTCGTATATTACGCGGTCTGAACCTGGGGCGGATGTATTACAACAGTTCAGTGCTGCCTGCAGTTCTGCTATGCAGAATGGTTCGTTGTACGCCACACTTTTAGCACATTTTCTTTGTAACTTTTGCTGTTCTATTCGCGTTTTGTACTTTAGGAAGGTTTCAGAGTAGTGGAGGAGCTCGATATGTATTCAAAATGTGCACCAAGAAACTTGGCTTGATCTTCCAGGCTTTCTCCGTGGCTGTTTACTAAAGGTAAGGAATACGTTTGTTGCCCGTTAACTTTCTTAACTCTATTCCGGACTATTCCAGTTAATGCTTGATATAAACTGCGCCCAACTCTCTCGTCTAGCTTGTCGGCGCGTTCTCCTCGCCTGTGATTTGACATGCTTAAACTTTTCCAGGTTTTCTGCTGTTGGCGAATCGCGAAGCAGCGCCCACGCTTTGTTCTGGTTCCTCCGCGCTTGCCTACATGCATCGTTCCACCAGGGAACACGCCGCTTAGAACCAGTGCCGCTCGCTTGAGTAATAGACTTAGAGGCGGCATCAAGTATAAAACCTGTAAAATATCTGACAGCATCATCTATGGTTAAACCGGACATCTCAGTCCACGTCATGTGAGTAAGAGCTCGGTACCGTTCCCAATCGGCTGAGTCAACCTTCCACCGGGGGACTTGCGGGAGAAGTTGATCTTGTTCCGTCGTACTTAAGATTATTGGGAAGTGGTCACTGCCATACGGGTTATTAAGCACACTCCATTTAAAATAAGGTAAAAGTGTCGGCGATAAAATGCTAAGATCTATGGCAGAATATGACTTGTTAGCCAGGTTAAAATACGTGGGCTCCTTTGTATTCAAGAGACATGCTCCAGAAGTAAAAAGCAGCTGTTCAATGACGCGACCTCGCGCATCACAACGGGAATCACCCCACAAACTACTGTGTGCATTAAAATCACCAAGAATCAAATAGGGCTCCGGGATCTCATCTATTAATGATTCTATGTCGCGTCTGTGAAGGTGATAATGTGGTGGTATATACAAGGAGCAGATGGTTATGAGTTTATTTAAAAGTACGGCTCGAATGGCCACTGCCTCAAGGGCCGTTTGGAGCTTGAAATGCTGACATGCTATACTTCTGTCAGCAATGATGGCTACACCGCCAGATGATGCAAGAGCATCCCCGCGGTCTCTTCGGAAAGTTATATATTGTCGGAGGAAGTTGGTGTGCTTGGAAGTTAGATGGGTTTCTTGCACACATAGCACTTTAGGATTAAACTTAGAGAGAAATTCTTGGACATCATCTAGGTTTCTTAATAGTCCTCTAACATTCGACTGTATGATGTTATGCATGTAGAAAAAAATTGTGCTGTGTGTCTCCAGAGAGAGGAGAATGACGTTACTTTACAGAGCCTTTGTTAGGCCCTGTAATGGGTGTTTTGTCTTTTCTGGAGCGGTCAAGAGAACCTCGCCGCTCCTTCGACGCTACCTGCGCCGTTTGGCTAGGATTGGTGTCCATAGCCTCTGGCAAGGCACTGGACACCCGCTCCAGAGAGCGATGTGTGCGTCGCGTAGACTTCATCTCAAGCGACGAAGTCTTCGTCCCCACCAGGCAGGAGGTCGACAAGACCCCTGTAGCCTCTGCGGTGCCCTGGCTGCTGCCGGAGCTTGAAGAAGCCACTGGTGTGGACACTTCGAGAGAGGGCAGGGCAGCATTGGCTGCTCCCCCCGTAGGGGCGGGTGGCGCAAGCCTTGGCACGCTAGGCGTGGTCCGGGCTGCCACCAGAAGCCGTTGTGGTGCCGCCCCCCGTTGCACCACTTCAGCGAAAGATGTTTTCAATGTAAATAACGAGTATACCCTTTGTCGTGCTTCAGGGAATGTTATGTTCTCTTTAAATTTTACAGTACTTATTTCCTTTTCTTTCTTCCAGGCTGCACAAGCTCTGGAGTATGCAGGGTGACTGCCATCGCAGTTCTCACAATGTACCTCATCGTTATTGCAGTCATCATCAGAGTGGCCGGTTGTGCCACACTTTGCGCACATAAGTTGTCCTCGGCAGCTCTGGGATGCGTGACCAAATCTCTGGCATTTGAAGCAACGTCGCGGGTTCGGAATGTAGGGTCGAACATGAAGTTTTACATAGCCGGTTTCAAGTGTTTCGGGTAGAGTAGTTGAGCTGAAAGTGAGTATTAAATGCTTTGTTGCGATTTCATTGTCATTCCGTCTGATTTTGATGCGCTGCACATAGATTACGCCTTGGTCCTTCCAACCATCCAGGAGTTCTTCGTCATTCAATGCTATTAAATCTTCATCTGATACTACGCCTTTGACTGTGTTCATAGTTCGATGTGCGCTGACAGAAACAGGGATGTTACCAAAAGCGACGAGATGTGCGAGTCTGTTGTAGTGTTCTTTGTCTTTTAGTTCGAGGAGCAAATCCCCAATTGCCGTCTTTGTTACTTTATAACCAGCTCCAATGGTCTCTTTTAGGCACTTGGCCACAAGGAATGGGGAAATTGCTCTAGCCTTTGTGGATGTTTGTTCACAGTGAAGGACGTGGTATTTCGGAAATGTTTCTTTGTTTCTGGGTAAGAACAGCGAGGTTGCGTCGGTGCGTACCCTTTTCGGGGCACGATCGGTTGAAAACGGGTTGGAGGATCCCATGGAAAAAAGTGAGTTGTTCGGCAACGGCGTCTGCCACCCACCACGGAGACCAACAAGGGGACGTGGCAGAACATGTAAACAAGTCTGCACAGCGCCAGCAGTATGCCGTTACTATAACCCAATATGGTATACCCAAGGTAGGACAGCCACACCAGGTTAACCCTTGCCGCCAGGAAAAGTCGAAATGAATGGAAAAAATTAGAAGATAGGAAAGATTAAAAGTGGAAGAGAAAGCCGAAGATGAGGGTAGAGAGAGACAGGAAAAGGCGACTGCCGATTTCCCCCAGGTGGGTCAGTCCGCGGGTGCCGTCTACGTGAAGCAGAGGCCAAAGAGGCGTGTTGCCTCCACCGGGGGGCCTTAAAGGTCCGAACACCCGGCATCGGCTCAACCCCCAGGATCCCCCTTTCCCCGGACACGGCTAAGCCGCGCACGGCTACACGCGGAAGGGTCCAACCCTCGTTTGCTCGGGTACGTGGTGTCGCAACACACCAAACGCCTGCTGACGCAGACGCCCCTGCGGGGTGCTAACTCATGAAGGCAACCGTTCACCTATATCCGTAGTTCATGGGATATATGTAATTCTTGTCTGCTACTTTTGTTTTCTCTGTGGTTGATATATGCTCACGTTTTCAGTATGCCTCTTTGCAAGGCACTTTGGTCCACTAAGCGAATTTTTTCGCAACTAAAAGCTAAGAATGTAGGTTTACCCTATATAAGTGAATACAAATTTGGATAGAGATTGTCTTCTTAAATTTATATAGTCAGTGAACGCATAAGAAAATGAACATTATTTCTGTGTTGAAAGCAATTCAGAGAAGAAATTTTCGTTTCCTTAGTTCTTTTGTAAAAGATCCTAGTAAACACACTCTAGTCAAAGCAGTTCTAGTCCTAGACAACGCAGTCTTAGTCCAGTCAATGCAGTCTATTCTTAGCAGAACGTTATCCCAAAGGTTCTGCCCCTCACCGGCTAACATTTCCGCATGCATCTTTGAATGTTACATGTTGACATTTCTCATACATACACATATGTATCAATAACGTTGTAGGGCAAAAAAATGTCAGCAAACCCATAAGCTGTTGGTCTTAACGATTGTATAAAAATAGGCAATGTAATTTTCATGAGTTGTCCTTTTGACACTGGAAAATATGTTAAATACACTTTAACATGACAGTACATGTACACCTTCAGATAAAAATCATCTATGGTGAGAATATTTATGCGAGGTTGTTATGAAGGTTATTGGTACGTCAGAACATATGGTATTTCCGGTGTTCAGCTTCATTTGTATATAAAGGCGTCTTCATAAAATCAGGTATGATCCTCACAGTGGTTGAGACACCAGTGGCATCATGTTTATAATTCCACTATTTCTCTGTATGATCACTGCAGCAAGCACTGCCAAGCGATATGAAGGTCGCTACGAAGAAAATCCCAAACACTACAAGGAGCAAAAGCTATCAGTGGTAAGCATATTTCCTTTGCTTTTCTGTTCACAAGGGTCCCTTTGGTCACGCGTGCATGTTTTTTTCCGGATCAAGAATCCTTCGGCTAAGTACGAGTCTGATACAATAAAAGCGTCATTAGACATGACCTGATGTGACTTTTTTTTCATCGTATTTTTTTTTCCTTTTTGTTCTTGTAAATAAACTGCTGGTATTTCCTTCCAATGCAGTTTTAGTTGCTACCATTAAATATGCTAAACCTTGATATTATTTGCAATCAATTCTGTATTTTGTTCTCTTAACGTTTGTTTCTTGCTGCTTGTATATTACCTTATTATATCCTTTGAGATCTTGACTATCGTAACTTGTTGTACAGAAGGTCCGGATACAGTCTTTGACTATGGGCCCTCCTTCTGTATTCTAAATACTTGTAATGTGACCGAACTTCCAATAATAAATTCTGATTCTGATTCTGAGCACTATACCACAACTCAGGCAAATGATCTGTGCAGTTGTTAGGAAAAATATGTAATGTTATTAGTATTAGCAGGAGCATGCGAATTTCGCGAACAATAACTAGTATCTCTAAGCCTTTTAATGTCATACTCCTGGCATCTCGAAGAATCCTTTGGGCAGAATTCTGCTAGCCTGCAACAAACACTGACATATTTCACAAATGTTTGGCCACAGTCCAAGCAGCACTCGAATCCATTTCACAACCTATTTCCAGAAATATAAATGTTAACCTTAGCTGTCATATAGTAAGCCGTTATCGTATAACATGTGTACCCTTCCTTTCTGTTGTTCATGTATATGTATCAGTCTTGTTTCGTAAAACAGTTACCATATCCTTTGTGTGGCGCCTACCAGAAGTATCATTTAATATTTTTGTATGCTATTATTATACATTGTCATTGTACGTTATGTTATGCTATGTTATCTTGTGTACAGGTTATAGAATGAACCTATTTATTATACCCAGCGAAATGTAGTGGACGCTTGACCGACTGTATTTAAAGTACGTGGTCTCACGTGTTCCCGTGGCCGAAGCAAAATGTAGGTGGTCCTGAGAAGAACCGTGTTGTGTTGCTTGCCTGACCGAGGCTGCGGCGCACACAGCGGCCGAACTTAGGCACGCTCGCCACGGATGAGCAGGGCCAGCTGGAGGTCCTTCGGCATGATGGTGACGCGCTTGGCGTGGATGGCGCACAGGTTGGTGTCCTCGCAGAGACCGACCAGGTAGGCCTCGCTGGCCTCCTGAAGGGCCATCACAGGTGAACTCTGGAATCAGAGTTCCGTCTTGAAGTCCTGAGTGATTCCCCTCACCGAGCGCTGCAACGGCAGCTTTCGGATGAGAAGTCCGGTTGACTTCTGGTAGCGGCAAATTTCACAAAGGGCCATGGTCTCAGGCCTATAGCGATGCGGCTTCTTTATCTCGCCAGTGGCAGGTGCACTCTTTTGAACAGCCTTGGTAGCAAGCTGGTAACGCGGAGCCTTTCCACCGCTGCTCTTACGGGCGGTATATTAGTATTATACTAATTCTCACGTGAGCCAGTACCAGGACTAGCAGGTTGTTCGCAGGCACGTTAAGAGGATTGATTGATTGATTGATTGATTGATTGATTGATTGATTGATTGATTGATTGATTGATTGATTGATTGATTGATTGATTGATTGATTGATTGATTGATTGATTGATTGATTGATTGATTGATTGATTGATTGATTGATTGATTGATTGATTGATTGATTGATTGATTGATTGATTGATTGATTGATTGATTGATTGATTGATTGATTGATCGATCGATCTTGTTGTCATTGTTGTTCTTGCTATTAGAACCGAGTTGTACGAACTTACAGACTCTACAGCGTGTTCTTTCTCACCGGCGAGGGGAAGTTTCTCGGCAATGAAAATTCATGGTTACGAGTCGAAAGTGCCAAGGCCACCTAGATGCAAACTTCTACTATTCCCTCACTGTAAAACGAGATGCAAGCGCTGTGCGAGGAGCTTGACAAACGTGGTCCTACTGAACCTCACGATACCGGTGGCAAGAATATCTAGGCTGTGACGGCAAATGCTGCTTCATGTGCAGAAGCACATATTGATTATCAGCACTCGATCCAGTGCTTAGGCTCGACAGGATTGCCTGTCGACCCAGCTGGGAGGGGCTTCTGCCAAAAATAAACTGCATGGAGCCGAAGTTTGAAGTGTTGAGTAACTACGGCCTACCATAACTGTATTTGAATCTGTCACGGAAAATAACTACCAGTCAGCTTTGTCAATATCTGTCTGCCGAAACGCTGCACCTGTCTCCTGCAAACGTCTCAAGCTTACGTTTAACTCCTGCTCTTCATTTAATGCCAATGTTGGCAACGGCTCTTCGGAGCGATCTTATTAAGTGCATGTTAAAATCTGTTGAATACAAGGTGCCATGACAGCATGCTACGCTCTTCTTTAAATGTAAGCATAATGTAGAGGCTAAAAAACTTGTTTCTAAATGCTCTCCTTCTCATAATGAAGACAAACATTTCACGATATAGGGTCATGTATTTGCGATGTCATAAGTCTTAATGAGACGTGGTTATTGCCATATATCGTCCGCAGAGTACTTCTCTCAAAGCAATCAAGTATTCCGTAACGAAAAATTTTGAAACGAATAAAAAATCTGGTGTCGTAGTATTTTAATCGCAATTGATAACTATAAATAATGTTCGTGCCTATATGACTGAAAAGTTTAACACAGGGTTGTCTGGGTTAATGTTCGCTGCAGGAAATTCTTGCTGTCATCGTTTTACGTCCTTCTGTTTTCCGCCGTCATTGATTTTCAGTGGTGTAGCTCATTCATTGAGAATGTAGTAAAGCCTAACTCGGTAGAAGCCTAACTTGGATTCTACTGACAGGGGTTTTATATTGCTGCTGGGATAATATAAGAGGAATATAATGTCTCTCACTCCATTTACCATACAAAAATAAAAGGCGAGCTTCCTCATATACTTTACTTCCATAACCAACTTATGACAGCGTGTTACAAATGAAAATATTTCTGGCTATATTAAACTTGTTGCATCGAGCAACATGCAGGGTATGGTCAAGCCTTTTTTTTCTTAAGTGGACGAAATATAATTCCACAAGCCGTCCTAAAAAATATAGGGATGACTAGTATCTCCTGTTCTTAGTTATATTTTTAAAGGTCCCCTTATTGTGTTTTACCATTTTGAACAGACAAGCGCAGTGTATACGATCCGCGCGGAAAATCGTGTCTGCTAAGTTGCCCCCGCTGCGCGCCTCCCGCTCGAAAACTGCTGAAATTTAAAAATCGAACGCCGCGCACCCTTCTTTCTGACGGCCGTCTCACTTTCAGCCGGAGAATCGAGGTCATACACACAAGTGCGCCTGCGTAATCCGCATTGCTGAACCATCACTCACCGTGACACATGACTTGGATGACCTTTCAAGGATACGGCAGTTATTCGTTTCATCTGTTGCTTGAATTAGGATTTCATGTTTAGAAAAATAATAAAAGCTAAACTTTTTAAATACACGACAGAAGCAACCAGGCAACGAACGCAGGTCTTCTCGTAAAAAGCCCGCAGAGATGCATCGCGAAACGAGACAAGAGCAACAGCTCACGCACGAGACCACCGCCAAAGTGCGTCGCGCAGCAAAAACGCAAGAACAAAAAAATAACAACGCGGGGGCTGTAACACAAGCGGGACGCATTCTTCCGGCTCTGGTGTACAAAAAACGCACGCATGCGCTGGCTAAACGGGAGCCAAGTAGAGAGTGTCAAGACTGGTATAGTGAAACCCACCTCCTCGAAACATGCGTTTGTCGCACTTCAAATATTTCAATCTATGCTATCACGGACCCAATTTAAAGAATTGTGGCGCTAGAACGCTCCCTATCGGGCTCGTAACAACTTGCATTGCATAACCAAAACTGGCTATGAGATCTGGTGAGGCGCTCTTTAAGAACTCCATGGAATTAACATTTTCGGTAGCCTAGAACAAAGGGCAGTTTCTTTCAGATTTAAATGTGACATTAAATCAAAACTCGGGATCAACACGATATCTATAGTGACTATCTTCCAAGCTTTTTGGCACCATTTCGCACCACATCCTGATATCAGGAGTACAAATCTTACTTAGTTTGTTTTTTTTTCAAGCTGATGAGCACCAGTTGTAAAGTTCATTCTATGTACCGTCATCTCCGTGAAGCACTTGGGTTTATCACCTGCAATTAATCCGCAATTTACTGCACTGTTGTCAATCCGTAGGAAGTAACCAGGAGTAGTTATTTTTGTATTTGCAGATTAACCGAACGTCTGTTATCTTGCATGTCTTCAAAATGTCTAAACCCTACATTTACCGTGTGTATCTTTATTGTATAATGAATTTTCGAAAATCTCCTGTGGCCGATGGTGCAATTCCAGTCCCATTCAGCTTGATGACTTATTACTTGTACGAAGAATCTAGAATTATTCACTCATTGTTTCAATTCCAACAACAATGTTCTTAATAATTAATTTACGGAGCCAAATTAACTTAACGAAGAGTAGCCGGTCCTAAATTTATCCACGCGGGACGAATTTACTTGAATACATCGGTTTTCTCACATCCATTCCCAAAGTACGCGACGATAAACATTGGCGTTCCAGTTACATTCGTGTTTCAAAGGATAAAGCGGCGTTTTGCCATAAGGTAAGTTAAAAAGTAAGGTAAGGTGTTTTGTTAACAGGGCTTTTCAACCGGAAGTTTATCGACTCATACCTCGAAACTAGTGATATGCTCAGAACTTGCTCCAAGTGGACATGTCTTGCAAGCCAACTAACTCAAATTCGTAAATTGGAATATGTCCTGTAAATTCAGTTGTAAAAATTTTTATAAGTGAGTTTTCGGTAATTCTTCAAATATGCATTCAATTTATCGTGGAAGTATTGGAGGGCCGCCTCTGCGAGCAATCAAGGTCAAGGTTTCTGCTATCTGTCACAGGCAATTTAAAGAAATCCGTATAGTCTAAAAAACACCAGGTGGTTAGGCCCAAGGCGATGTTTAAAAAAAGCTTAAGAGGTTGTCCACTTGGCCAAGTAGTGATACATTTTACCTTGCGAAAGCACGTTACTAATGAGACTTAGACGACAAAATATGTTTGTTTTAAATGCATCTTTCTCTAGGTCCCGTAAGTAATGCCCTGTAGCAAGTTAAAAAAACGCCAGCGATTGAGGTGTATTTACTGCTTCGCCACAAATATTGGAACATTGGTTTAAACATGTGATCAAGAAGTATCTGAACAACGTTATGTGTTACAATCACACTATACAGGTATTACACATTCCAGTTCGCCATAAGCAGGTTCCTTCCGCATATCATTCATTGTCAGCACGTTACATTGGTGACTAATTCGTGGATTGTTCGTTTTCAGATGGCAGCTGTGACAGAAACTCTTTTTGTTATAGAAAGAAACTACAAGATCAACACTTCATTGCGCTGTCTCTCGGCCACAAAAGTTGGCGCTCTAGATGGGAAAAAATACGAATACAGACTAAAAGCACGCAACCCAGATGGCAACTAGTAAGTAGGCAGAGTACTTAAGCTTGCGTCGCAGAAAGCTTACGGCGGTTACCCCATACGTATCGCCTTTATTCAAAACTTACTCGTAAGGGCAGGCCTCATAATAACAATTTCTAGGTACAGTTATTTGCAGTGAAACTGAGAATGGAAGAGCTCCCTTTTAAAAAGCCGATCAAGTTATGTGGCTAATAATCTATATTTGATACATTTAGAACCAAATTTATAATCATACTTAATTCTTAAAAATAAGCATTGCCTAAATTGTGTAAACCACTGCATCAAAACTTGCACTGAGCTTCATACTCGAAAACAAAGACTCAGTGAAGTGAGCGAGCGTGTACGCTATAGGTTACTCAGAGACACTCTTATAGTCATATATAAAATGTATATGCGCCCTGTATTAGCATTTGGCTGTGCTGTATTTCCGGAAAGCCCTGTCTAAAGAAATTCTGTTCTCTAAATATGCTAAGCACTACGTCTGTGCCTCGGGCTATCAATGTTTATAGCGATCAGTGTTGAGTACCAAGAAGCGTGGCCACCAACATTACCTTGGAAATTCCGCTTGCTTAAAATCTCAACATTTTACAGCTAAGTTCTGGGCCACTCGTAGGTCAGAATTTTTCGCGTGCGCGTCCATGGGCAAAAGTATGGGCCGATCCCGGAGGTTGTGTAATGCCGTGCCGACCCGCGGTGGAGGCGAAGCAGGCTTCAAGCACTCAGCAAAGTGAAGCAAAAAGTACGTACATTATTCGGATCACGCACGCAACATACAGAACAGCATTCCTTTCAATAAAGGCTCCGAACCACATAATTGTTGATAAGGCACTCCTGATAACAATACGAAGCAAGTGGCGCTCCCGGCATACTTTTTCCGCAGAACTTTACTGTTGCGCAAGCTGCCGCAGCGACGGCAGCTTGTGACGTGGTGAGTGACGTCATTAGCCTTTCGTATGCGGAAGTACCAGCCTGTAGCAACTGATTTCTTTGTTTCTACAGCACCACTATGGGTAGGCAACGCATAGTTAGGGCTCCCGAGAAGCGACGTGAATGCGAGGAGTGGCAAAGGGGAGCAAAACGGCAATACGATCAGCGGTGGCGTGTTTTCAAAACTACCATTACTACGATTATTCTAATGCAATGAAGAATTGCACACCCCTCTCAGCAGTTGTGGTGGTGGGTTTCAGCATCTACACTGGACATCGAGCGGGGCACTGCAGGGATGGAGAGTGAGATTTTTAAATGTTTAACTTTCCTCCAAGACGATTGTAATATATCGCTAATAGAGATCCAAATTCTCTTTTTGTTGCACATTGGCCAAGATTCTAGACTAGTAGAGTTGCTTTTTGTATGAAGGCGACTAGAACCTTTAAATCTACATATCTGAGGTATAACACCAGTAAGTACCTAATCAGAATCTCTAAATTAAATTACACGACATTTGTTTGACGTAATATTTCTGCGGAAATCCGCAAGGTGGAGAGAGGTAATTAATAAAGGGGAAATCAGACAACCATCCGTTCGTACCAATTGCTCCAAAGGAAACCCATACCGGTTCCTCGAAAGAAAAGTCTCGCAGTTGAAGAAAAATTCGTCCTGGTCCGGGACTCGAACCCGGGACCACCGCCTTTCCGGGGCAGCCGCTCTGCCATTTGAGTAAGCAGGCAAGTTAGACTTCGCCCTGCCATCTCCTAGCCGCCTGATTAGCTCTGCACGAACACTTAATCTTCGGTTACCACTGATCACGTCACGAACTTTGGCAATGTTTTGGTCTGTAATCGCTGACCTTGGGCGCCCAGCATGTTCGTCATCGTCCACACTGTCCCTTCCCCGTGAAAACCGCTTATGCCATTCAAACATACGTGCACGAGACAAGGTTACATCTCCATAACCCTCGGTTATTATTTGAAATGTTTCCGTGGCTGATTTCTTAAGTTTCACAAGAAACTTCATGTTGATTCGCTGTTCGGTTTTTACATCAGACATTTTTCCGGCAGAATGCAGTTGCACATGTTCACTCAATGACGCAGCACTCCCAACTGGCGTGATCGGTTCCGTCGAAACTGGAGGCATGAATAGAGGAGGTGTGTGGGATTACGTCAGCAAAACAGTTGTTGCCAACTCCACTCCATTTTCAAGCTACACACTTAGTCTCGTTTCTTTTGTGTCAAACCTCGTATGAGCATCAATGTCGCATGTGTTGTTTGTCGGCGTATTTTTGCACCGGTTTTTCTGAAAGCCACGAACTAATTTGGGCGAAGAAATTTTCCCTAGGGGGGCGGCCAAACTGCCATGCAGTAGCCCCTGTTTTTTGTTCGGACGTGTATGCTAACAAAGTAGCGCGAACCAAGATTTTGCTTGAGGTTAGGCCAGTTGCAGCATGATTTAGAGATAGCTCTAAACTTCGTCAAATGGACACTAACGGCCTTCACTTGAAATATAATTGCATGAAATACCACAGACTCGACGTCAATAAGCAGAATCACAACGTTCATGTACTTGTGGATGCGCGTAACTCCTTGTCATTTATGGATTTCCTACAAAGACATTTGGCGCTGAACGAAGCCTTCAATACCAACTCTCTCCTTCGAAAAGGCGCCACAAGATATAAAGAAACCAGCATACGAGGTACAAGTCAACCACATGTTGAATGCGTTTCTCTCGCCTGGCACGCTTGTCAGGGACACTGGCTATTCTTTTGTTTCTTATGCTGATCACTACGGAACGCCTTTATCAGTATCACAGTCTTAGCTCAAAACGCAAGGCACTTGTGCAATGAAGCGATTCTAATAAACAAAATTGATAGACTATACATTTGAACTCGACGGCATCATGTGTTTCATGTTAAAGCATTTAAATCGCTTTTCCGCCCCGCTTTCTTTTTTTTAGCTACATGCTATATTCGCATGATTTTGTTAACGTATGTTTGAATTTCGCTTCATGTGCTGGTTGTATGAATGCCTTGTTTTGTTGTTTATTTCCTGTTATTCGAATCTCGTACTTTCAATTACGCTATAGCAATTCATATTTATTGTGCTTGCAATTGATCTTGTCTAGGTACCCTACATGTGGCAGTAAGTATTACTAAATAAGAAGACGTAGCTTTCGAAATTTACCGACATTGCGCTGTTTTGTTAATAGCTTAAAAAATTCCCCAGTCGTAACCTAATGAAAATATTACTCTCTTTTGAAGCGAAATATAGAGCCATTTCACATATCGCTGAAGTGAAAGAACTTTTCCTAAGCTATAGATATATCCTGAAGATCAACCTAACATGCAATAGCTCGTCGCACGAAGAACCTGTAAGGTGATATCCGAAATTTCCTGTGATCAAAGCCGCTTTGATAGTGCATTACGTGAATGCATTATATTCGAAGCAAGTTACTATGTTTAATATCGCACCCCTACTCACATATCATAAGAAGCCAACAAACAAAGACACCAAGGGCTACACAGGGTATATTACTTGTACTTACTAATTAAAATAAAGAAAATATAAATTAATGGAATTGAAAGTGGAGGAAAAAACAACTTGCC
This sequence comes from Dermacentor andersoni, assembly GCF_023375885.2. Classification (NCBI taxonomy): domain Eukaryota; kingdom Metazoa; phylum Arthropoda; class Arachnida; order Ixodida; family Ixodidae; genus Dermacentor; species Dermacentor andersoni. The sequence continues at coordinate 128,485,603 of NC_092823.1, forward strand.
GCACGTGGGAAATATCCCACGTCTTTGCATTACGCGTGCGATGCTCTACCGATTGAGCTATCGCGGCACCGTCTTTCCATCCACTTTCTGGGTTATTTATGTGTTACTACTAACACTAACCCTGGGAGTGTTAGCCAGCGCCACCACTCACAAACCTTGGCGGCGGAGGCCCTCTCACAGAAGCTACTCACACAGAAGCTACTCACGTAGAAGCTGCACCACTAATTCCAAAGAGCGTAGTTACATTTGACGGCCCTTACAAAGCTTCTATGAAGGAAGCAATATTACTGTTCCTTATTCAATTGTATTATATTTACGTCATACAATATAAAAACAGTAGTCTTAGAAAAAGAAATTAGCAAAAGCGCGGCATCATTCTGAAGGGATCGTAGCCGATCCCGCCTGTGGCACTGGCAGCATACCGAAATAAATAAACATGTGGGAAATCAGGCATTTTTCTCAACTTCTATCTAAAATTGCACGTGCTTGGTAATAAAATTCATCATTATCAATGCTAAGTACGATTTAAAGCTATCCAGAAGTGTTGGAATTGTAAGATTTGATATCTCTATTTGGGCTCCAGTCAACCAACAATAATATGTAACTAATGTAATTAGAATATTGACACTTATATCAAATATTGTTGACAATACAGACTTCTAATCTATTCATTGCAACTTTCTCGAAAATAAGTTTCTTAACTTTGGCATAGCAATGAGGGCAATTTTCCAAGGGACATATTTTACTTACAAATCTTTTGGAGGTAGCATGATTGCTTTAGTTCAGTAGTTCCCTTAGACGCATTACACCAAAAGACCAGAGTCTCGCTGCAAAAAGATTGCTGGTTGCGGAAATAATGTTCCTTCTGAAATCAAAATAATTTTCTTTTTCAAAAATAACATTTAAATGTTAGGTAGTGAACCATCCAGCCTTAAAAGCACCACGAACATTTTTCAGCATAAGTTACCCGACACTTTGTAAATGGTTCTCAAAACTTAAAATTTTATCCCCTAATCAATTTGGTTTCCGGAGGAGACAGTCTGCTGATCGTGCCTTGCTTTCTTCTGGCATCAAAATTAAAAGCGCTATTGACGGAGGCAAATATACTGGATCCATTTTCATTGACCTTTCTAAAGCATTCAACTTGATCAGCAACATAATTTTATTAGTGACATTTTCTGTGACTGCCCATTTCTGCCCCGCCTTATCACTAATTAAAACACATTTATCTAACAGGCAGCAAGCGGTCAACATCTTTCCAACGCTCTCTACAACTAACGAAAGAGCATCTCAAGGCTCAATACTTGGTCCTCTATTATTCATACTTAACATAAGTCACCGCCCCAGAAGCCTTACTGAAACTGAATCTTTCGTCTGCACAGATGTCATTACAATTCTTCCTAAGAGCTGGTCTATCGATTCTTTCACAACTAAATTCAAAACAAACTTTCAGAACATCTTAAACTGGAGCTTATGTAACTCTACTGATATTATACCCTTCTAAAACATCTTTGATGTTCTTTCATTCTAGTAAGACATTTCTATCACCTCTTTTTTTTATTTCTTTCAACCAACCTATATTTCCTGTTGTTTCTGAGTGCTCACTTATTTTAGTAAGATTGGACTCAAACGTAGCATACGCAAGTCATAACTAATTTAAAGCTTATGTTAGCCCTTGGCTTCAAAATATTACTGAAGGCCCGATCATCCATTAATACATTAACTTTGCTTAGAGGAGTGTTCGTATTTATTCAAAGCCACATTAATTGCTACACAACAACATTGGAGAATACTTATGTGATGCATTCAAGTCCACTACAACATTTGCAAAACAAAGCTATCAGAATCTTACCTTTTAACGCATTCCGTAGCGATACTTCTGTACTGCTTTATGTACACAGACTACTGCCATTCATTAACCTCGTAAAATGTAATGTATTTTTCATCTTGTACAAGGAATTTAGTGACCACCTTACTGTAAAGACTTTCGGCTAGTCCTCTCTCGTTAACAGAAAGGATACTACATTCACTGCACATAGCTATATTGTTTTGCCGACAATATGAACTCATTATGTAAAACACTGCGTACTTCCACATTATCATTTTCGAATAGCCGCCCTTTATATTTTAGGTTGCCTTCCTCGTTACATGCTTTTAACGAGTATCTTATTTTCTGTTAGATAGCTAGCTTTTGATATATGATGCGCTATATTCTTCTTTCTTTTGTCATATTTATGCTTATGACTAAGCCATTATTTTATGCACATTTAAGAGTTGTCTAATCACTGACATATTTAACGTTTAGTTTGCAGTTTTTTGTTGCTATCTTTCTTGTAACTGCACGAACTTCCAGTGCTAGTGTCGATTGTAAGATTGTATTTGATCGATTGCTGCTTTTCATATGTAGTACACCTTTCTTTTGCGGACAGTAGGTCGCCATACAGCTTTACGCTCTGCGATCTCCTACTGCCTAATATATTATGAATGTAGACTACTGACTAAGCTGAAATAACAGAAACTGAAACTGAACAAAAGAATCCTTCTTTACAGTTGCTCGATCTTTCCTGTTTGCTTTGTTTTTGAGTAATCACGCCAGACGCCAGCCATTTTCATAGATATCGCCTTCGTGAGCGTGAGTTGACTACGTTATTGACACAGGGCAACATAGCGGTACTGCGTGTGTTTTTTGCTTGTTTCTTTTGTGGGGCGGGGTTAGTTAGAGCACTGGAAGCTCGGAGGGTTGGTATGTCGCCATGGCTGTAATGTTGAAATCAGCCCAAAAGAACGCCCTCAGCCCCTCCATCCGTGTTTTTTCTCGTACTGCTTTCAACATTTCAGTTAGGGCTGGTTAGAAACGAAGCATCTCTATATTTTGAGGGTGACAGGTGAATTGGACAATTCTGTTAGTACTCAGTAATTTTTAAAATTTACACTACGATGAACAAAATCAGTGATGCAAAAACAAGTTCGCTGCTGCGAGTAGTCAGCAATGCCATTTTCGGATAATATCGCGATTTCGCAAGGCTAAAATCAGGTATGAAGGCACATCTTTCTGTAAGTTTCTGGCTCGATTGAAGGAGGCGTTGTTCCAACTCGCTCTGAAGCCTAGTTACTGTTTATAGCTGAGAGGTAACTTCCGCGCCACTCATGAAGCACAGCGGCTCGTTGTGGCATTTGTAGGGTAGATTCATCCTGAAATGCAGTATTTCTGGCAGCAAAATTGAAAATACATTTTTCGGAGGATATTGACTGCCTTTCTCCTTAGGTATTTGCAATAATGGCTCAAAATACTTGGAGTTCTGTCCAAAGTGTAGCGCAAGACAATTTTATATGTCCGACCTGACGTCACATGAGTATCCTTCACACGGTCGTCACGAGTTGCGTTCGAGGTCAAACCTACACCATCTGCAACTATGTCGGAATACAATGGAAAAACATGTTTTGTTTAATTGATGAAGCCGCGTTTCCTCTGATTTTACAGCTTTAACTACACCGTCGAGATGATCGCTAAGAAAACTGGTGGTCACAGAACACGAAATGCAGTACTATACCAGGAAGACCCAGGTAAAATTGGCTTTTATTCCTTTATATTGTATTACATTATATTATATTATATTATATTATATTATATTATATTATATTATATTATATATATATATATATATATATATATATATATATATATATATATATATATATATATATATATATATATATATATATATATATATATACTTTTTTTCACGCACGTGTAATAACCTAAGTGGCTAGAAGTGTAATTTATTCAGGTCCCGTCAAGGACGATTAACGAGAGGTTTGTATACGGCTTAAAGCGACACTAGAGAGAAACAACTCATAAGCTTCGACTAATCAGCTACTAATTCAAAACTCTATTTCTCTTAATTTCACAGTAACAGGCTAACTACTCGAAGCTAGAATACAGGACAAAGTTATTTTTTTATTCCGTGCTATAATCCTAGTGCTAACTTGCCTATTTTATATTTTGGATCTTTTCGAGTAAAATTCAATGCATTTTTAGCAATGAGCAAATGCCTAGACACATGCAGACACCGTCAAAACACATTACGTCACTGTAAGCTGGTGCGGGAACTTCAGGATATCACCACCTTTTTTTAGTTACATTTTGGATGTTGGGGAAGAGTAAATTACTAATGCAGCTGAATTGTTTCCTCTTCAGTGTCGATTTCCCAATCAAGCAGTTTACACTCTGTGCCCTTTTACAAATGCAACCTGAATAATGAAATTTTGTATTTTTGTCAGCTACTGGGAAAACGAATGAATAATGTCTGCAAAAATGAGGGATATGTTCACGGTACTAAAATCCCTTTTGCAAAATTCATGGTAATGTCACTATGTGGACCCTTACGTATATCGATATAATAATACTTCAGCACACAACTTACCATGGAACCATTGCAGTTCTCATTAGTTCAACGTACTCTGAGCTTTTGTTCAAGAAATAATGTTGGTGCGATCATATTTTGTATGCGTGAATATTCAAAATACAACAGAGGAACTTATGTCTTGACAGCTAGCAACAAACAGCAAATGTCCCCAATTAGCATAGACTCACTTAAAGCAGCTATCAGAAATGCCCGTTGTTCAACTGCAAGTTCACCGCCATAGTACATATGGTTTTGTACACAACCATAAGCACATCTGAAAAAGAGGAATTCTGAGATAATCAACGAAAGCAATGGCGAATAGCATAATGTGAACTAGAGTACTAGAAGTTAGCACGAGCCCAACTCTGATGCCTCTTATTAAAATACTTGTAAAGCACGGAAACGCTTTTCTGAGCTAATCACTAAGCGGATTTTAATGAAACTTGTTGCATTAGTAGAGAGAAAGTGATATTCTAATGATCATTAGAAAATAAATTTCTGTTTAGGGCCTGACTGTGTTATGACAATATTTTTAAAACTGGTAAAATTTAAGCACATAGAAGCAGAAAGTTCACGTTTGTAGCTATGCACCAAAAACAGATATCGCAGATATGTAAACCGCAAACGGATAAGTTTTATATATCAAATTATACATTACGTAAGTTTGTTAGATTCTTGACAAAGTATTGCAAAAGCCTCATTCACATATTAGTGGTCTATTTGAGTGCAATCTACAATAAATCAAATTGGCCGCTTCAAATGTTATTAGACGCCATTTACAAAATTATTGTATCTTTTTTCATTGCTGAGTTACTGTGTTGCAAGCTTATCGTTATGTTTTCTGGAAGCTTGCGATTTTAAACAATTCGTATTAATACATCGACTGCCTAAATCGAAAGTTCGCTACCAACAGTCACCAAATTTTAACATTTTCTTTCAAATGAAGCAAACCTCATTAGATTTGGTGCTATGGTTGCCGAGAAAAACAATTTATTCTTTCCCATGTAGGTTGGTAGGAACCCTCGAGCTAAAAATTCCTCTTTAGCCTTGTTAATAAAAAATATGTGTTTGTTGATACTCTGCATGGTATAATATATTTATATACTGAGACATGTTGCTATATCCTCCGAATTTCTTCGTAATCATCTCTGTCATTATCTATCTTATTTTTTCTCGTCCACACTTCAGAGGAGAAAGAGATGACTCACAAAATTGTGACGATGAATAACAAACGCACATGTTTTGTATTGGTGCGAGACATCGGGAAAAAAAGGAAGAATAAGAAAGGCAAGTATTTGAGCGTTATAACGCATTACGCACGTGTGCGGCGCAAGGTATTGCAATCGGAATAGTCAGCCATTTCTATGAGTAGGAATAAAGACGTTCATTACTGTGAAGAGCGCCAACTGCACTGCAGTGACCGGAATCAGCATTCAGTACGTGCGTACGGCCGTAGTTGTTTCGCATGCTTACCTCGTTTCTTCCTTGCCCTACACCGGCTATCAACGCGCCTCTCTTTGATATATGCTATAGCTCTACACTTGACATGAAGGTGCAAAATATTTTCACCGCAGAAGCCGTACAGCTGCCTTGGCAAATATAATTGAGCGGCAAGGCACAGCACGTGCATACCGGTGTCCAAGACACGCCGCATAGAGAAAGATGCTCTCTAGCGCTTGGAATGATGATGCGTAGTGGTGCGTTAATGTGGCAACAAAATATGCCAAAGTTTAGTATTACGTGAATAGAGTCCTGGCGTACTGGGCACGTGTACGCGCAGCAATAAATGCTCCGAAATTCATGAACTGCAGATAAAAAAGCGGACTCGGGACGGGAACACTAACTTTTCTGACACCTCAGCTTGCGCTTCCCCCTTGCGAACACAGTAAATTAGGGTTCCGAAAAACATAAATTTTGATACATATTGCACTCTTGACCTTTCCTCAGAGTGTTTCCTTGCAAGGACAAAGAGCACAGTTAAGAAGCAGATTCGTGACCGATGCCTTAGAGTGTTCAACAATTACTGCGGTGGAGAAAGTATCAAGCTTTACGAAGATGGCTGCGAAGCGTAGACAAGCCCAAGACGACAATCGTGCGAGACTACAGAAGCTGGAGATAAAATAGGCATTGAAGGAGAAGAAGAGGAATCGATGGCTCCGATTCTTGTTAGGCATAACCATATGGAGCCAAATGTTGATTAAGCCATGTCACAATAAAATATTTATGAACGCATTCGCTATCTCTGTTTATGTAAAAATAAAACTCCCTTTTATTAATTAACGTATTTCGAGGAACCAAATTAAAACTCATGTAGTCGTACTTAATACGGATGTAGCCAAGTCAGCATAACACTAGCAATACAACGCTGATCTGCATTGCCCATTGAACAGAGGATTGCCTCGGTCAAATGTTGGACATACTCTTGAGGTGTGGTGTGCATAAATGGTAAGCAATAGAATGCACGATTAATTAAATCAAAGGCAACGGACATCGAGTCAGAAGGCACTCCATGGTGAGTAAGCTTGGATAACGTTCATGCTCCCCCACTAGAGTCGCAATCATAACAAAAGTAAAGTTGTACCAATAGTGAAATTTTCAAATACAATATAATAGAATACAAATATTCAACAGAAACGTTCTGTGATTCTCCCCCGTGCTCTTCGGACAAAGGAACGACAACACAGTAGTGCAAACAATCACAAGGGCATTTATTGCACCTTTCATAGATCAATGCCTGCTAGCCGAGTTGCTATCCACAAAACATGCCGATGGGCGCGCGAAAAATCTAGGAAGTCCGACTCACCGCGACCGGATAGCGAGCCACTATATGTTCGCCCCATGCTGGATCCCAACGCCTGGTCGTTCGCGCGTACGGTCACGCGAACGGTGGCGCGTTTGAAGGAGGCCACGCGAGACGGTCTCCCAGAAGCATGAATCGGCGCATGCGCGGGACGTGCGCGGCGCTCGCCGATGCTTGTTCTTGTTCTGAGTTCTTGTTTGGATTTTGTGGCGAATGGACGTGCTTTTCGGGGCTCCATGGCGGCGACGAAATCATAAGTTTTTGTGCATGCTTTGAGCTTTGTTGTTTTTTATTTGCTGATTTCTTGCCTTTAAATAGTAATTGGGTGGTTTTTCTTTTCTTTCCTTTTTTTTTTGTCTCTTGTATTTCGGGTGCGCGGGTGTGTTTCGTGTACATTTGGTTTTGCAGGATGGTTACAGGGTCCTTTCGCGCCACGTGCTTCAACACGTGCAGCCGGGTGGTACGTTGAGTGTTTGTAGCCTTTAAAGGGTAGCTTGGAGGTGGCAAGACTAATAGCTATTAGTGGTTTTACTGAGCGTGTTTTGGTAGGAAAGTGAGAGCGTGGCCGCGTGGTTGAGCGCGTGCGAGAGCGTGTCATACCTTCGGTCTCCGCATCATTGATTGTTTTTGAAACAGTGGTGGGAGTTGCTTTGCGACATTTTAAGGATTTGAATCCTATGCGTATCAGTCTTTGCTAAAAGGCACGCGCTATGCATTGATATAGTATTATAGTATTATAGTTTTTGCATTAGTCGTAGCATTATTATAGTATTGTACTATTTGCAAAAAGCCGTGCAATACATGGCGAGAAAGACGGGAAAGCAAGCAGTGCGCGGGGGGTTCCTCAAGGCAGATGAGGAGACGGATGAGAATGGAGAGGGCATCGAATCAACCGGCAACATTTCAACATTTTGTGGTATATTATGGAAGGGGAAGGCTTAGGTAACGATTGTCTACAGCTTTTGAGAGATATTTACCTAGAAAATACCGTTTGCGTTGAATGGGAAGAGATGAGGAGCGAGGAGAAAGTTCATATCAAGAAGGGACTGAGGCAGGGGTGCCCTTTATCCCCGCTGCTGTTTATGATGTACATGGTGAGGATGGAGAGGGCGCTAGAAGGAAGTAATTTCGGGTTTAATCTCTCATACAAACAGGCCGGTACAGTAATAGAGCAGAAACTCCCAGGTTTATTTTATATGGACGACATTGTGTTGCTAGCTAACAAGCAAAGTGATTTGCAACGTCTGGCTAATATCTGTGGACAGGAAGGCAACAATTTAGGTTTGAAATATAGTGTTAAAAATGGGGTGTTATGGTATTCAATGAAAACAGTGAACAGACAGTGGAGATACAGGGCCAAGAAATACCTCGGGTAACAGAAAATAAATACCTTGGTGTATGGATAAACGAAGGCAATAAATATATGGAAACACAGGAAAAAACCATAACAGTAAAGGGGAAGATAAACGCAGCCATAATGAAGCCCAGAGCGCTATGGGGATACAATGGGTACGAGGTCCTACGAGGTATGTGGAAAGGTGTAATGGTTACAGGACTTACTTTTGGAAATGCGGTTGTTTGCTTTAAATCAGGGGTACAATCAGGACTCGACGGGAACCAAAGGTCAGTGGGTCGCCTCGCATTGGGCGCTCACGGGAAGACAACAAATGAAGCTGTGCAGGGTGATATGCGCTGGACTAGTTTTGAAGTGAGGGAAGCTCGCAGTAAAATTGACTATGAAGAACGGCTGAGGAATATGGAGGAAAGTAAATGGGCTGGAAGAGTGTTCAGGTATCTGTACAGAAAAAAAAGATTGATTCACAGTGGAGGAAAAGAACTAGGAAGCTTACCAGCAAGTATGCGGCCTGTAGGGTGGGCAACACAGCAGCAAAGAAGGTCAAGCGGAAAGTCAGAGAGGCTGAAATAATTTCATTGGTGGCGGCAATGGAAAAGAAACCTGCCATGAGTAACTACTTAAGAGGAAAAAACGAAATTAGGAAAGAAACCATTTGTGATAACTCAAAGGGAAGCTCATTACTTTTCGAAGCGAGATCGGGATGCCTTAGAATATAAGAAGGAAGAAGAAGCTTGTGCTTGCGGCGGTAAAGCTAGGGAAACGACGGAGCATGTTTTATTTGAATGTGAAGACGTCTACCCAGAGGTTGATTTAGACACTACTGGCCTCCTTGAAGCCCTTGGGTTCAGCGGGAGTAGTGGTAAAGCAAACATGTCCGCAATAGCCATTAGTAAGAGGCGATTGAAGGATTGGTGGAAGAAAAGTAGGGAAACGACAAAAGACGGAGACGTACAAAAGCACAGTTCGCAATAGGGGGTCATAAAGTTTGGGCGTGGTAGTTCATAGTGTTTTTTTTTTTTCATCGTTTAACCTAGGTAGGACATTAGGCAGTATAATAGCTAGAGCTTGGTGGCGCAACCCACCGCCCCGTTCCATAGGGGACGCTCATAACATGCATCCATCCACCCCAAGAGGAAAAGCCTTCGCCTTTTCGCATCCAAGTAACCCCGCCGGTAGGCGGCGTTAGCAGCGCAACACTCGCGCCATCTCTCGCACTGCGCTTCAACCACACCAACCGCCGCGGGCCCCTGCATTGCAGGAGACGGGAGCTATGCGGGAAAAACAACATATCAGGGGACGCGGGAGAGTCGCGTATCCCCACAGTGATTAACTATGCGAAAACTGAATATTTCACATATCTCTAAGATTTGCGTCGAGTGCACTTAAACAAAATCTTGTGAACGTTATTTCACACATGAATCTAATACCGTTCACAACAAGACGTCTGATCACTTGACGATAAACTCCTTTCAGTTATGTCGTTCGTAGACTGAGAATGATCTGGCAATTATCAATCTTTGGAGATAAAGTCTCTCAGAGTATTCACTAAGCTCATGATGGTGCCTTAGATAAAGGCGATTTCAAGCAAGTCCCTCCGGCTAAATCCAACATATGGTCCATGCGACTCGCCAGGATCGCCTACGGTACAAAAACCAAAACCGACCATGCGTCGAGTGTTCTGCAAAGCAAAGCGCCACTTAGGCTGGTTTTCTTGAATGCCATTTCCATGAGGAAGTGACCGCCGCGGCACGGATTCAACGTATTCCTTCCTCTAACGCTCCCTTTGTATATTGAACTGATACCAGGTCACCCATTTTGGGTTTGATGAGAACCGCAGGAGAGGGTTATCTCTTTGCAGGGGTGAAGACCTTGCCTGTTCATCAAACCGTATATCCTTGCAAAGATTTTGCCGCCATGTGTAAACAGCAATCTGGCCGTCTGCTACGAATAATGTAACAAGATTCAGAGTACCTCCGAGTTCGCTGCCCAATGTTTTGTCAGACAGATGTCCTCGAGATTCAAAAAAAGGCTTCCAGTCTCTGGTCCGTTTCATCACAAAGTTCATAGCTGCTCTCAGCGTGGATGACAGTGTGGATATGCTTGCGCTTCCAACACTTCAAAAGCGTTATGCTCATTTTCGCCTGACCACGGTAGAATTGAACAGGGGAGGCAAATTCTTCCTTCCTACTTTACGAGCCACGCGCAAGCCGCCCTTGAAAAAAAGTCGACCGCATCATTCTGGGCAGAAATATAAATATTTGATGGCACGCATATATCAATCCGAGAATATCTAGGCATTAGCCCAGCTCATATTACCTTTACTACACTCTAAGTCAGAGACTCAAGAGATCGTCTTCAGTATGACTGATGTCACAATAAAAACAGCGGAATACACTTGGAGCTGGAAACCTTAACGCGTCTTCATAATGAAATCAGAATTAACCGCTACTGACCAGAACTGTGTACATATGAGCGCGAAATAAGGGCATAGTCAACCACATATAAAGGTAATATATTTGGTGGTGCTTTAACATCGCGTAATGAGATGTATTCTCTTTTTGTTGCCTGTTCGTGTTCATTATAGATGTGTCAGACTGCACAACCTTAGGCACAAAGTGCTAATCAATAACCTATTGACTCCTGTCTTTTGCTACCATTTTAATAATTATTCTTTATAATTCTTATGCTTTATTCCTAAGAGGCAATGCAGAGATTTCTTCAACGATTCAATTTTAGCTAGAAAAGATTGTTTGGCCAAAGTACGTGCGACGTAAATTACATGAAACTTATTATAAAAATTACACCTTTCGATTGCTTCACGGTTTCGGTTGAATGTATTGGCACCCCTGTATTTATTATTAAAATTATTCTTACCTAAATAATGTATGCGGCCGTTTCAATAAAAAATTATTGCACAAGATAAAACGTAGGCTGTAGCAGAGTTGGCATAGAGTAATATAGGGTATTTTTGGCCGCCACGTAGAGTACTTAAAAATTGGTTGGTAACAATGGAACGCCCCGGCAGGTATTGCTCGCTGTCGCGCTCAGCTGCAATGACCTCGCAATGGCATTTGCTGCGCTGATACAACTGCTCTCTTATAAGTCAACGCGCACCTTCCCGCGGGCAATATTATCCGTGGCTGCTTTCGCCGATAAGAGCGTCACCTTTCCATTATAGCGCGCTGTCTCCGGGATGGCAGATGATGACGCGCAAAAATAAGGAACGCGCTGCAAATATTCGCTAAACATCTGGAAAGGGCAGCGCAAGACGACAAAGACAGACATTTAAAAAATAATCGCTACTTCCACTCTGTATCATGACAGTTATTTTTGGATCTGAACTGCAGGTGCCCTTCACGCTTGGACAAATGTTTTTTCGATTTGTTGTAGCATAACGCACCTTTCATCGATCGGTCTTGAGCAAAGTCATGTTGGCAGCTCTACTACATCTGTACCTTTTCTCAGCTCTGTCAAAATATGCCAATGATGTTTTGGTCGCGTTTTAATTTTGCATTCTGAGCCCAGATGCTTGGAGCTTGGTGCATGTACAGCCGGCATAATGCGTGTGTGCCTCCTGTTTCAAATGCAAGCTCGGAAGCGACTACGTGGCCAAATGGCGCGCTGACTTCGCAGAAGGTTTGCCTTCCAGCAGCGACCTTCGTATTTTTCTTGTGTAAAAACACTTTGTGATGATTCAAACTTGCTTGGGTTTCAGTTGAGTTTGTTATCATTTCTTTTTTCGTGTACTCAGTCGCGCGTACATTTAGCTGGCGGTAACATACGTGGCTGAAGGCAGCAGAAAACCAATGTTGTCTTAAAGCACGAATATGATAGTTCACTTGCATTGGACCCCTTTTACTGTCATCAGACATCGCGCGAATTCTGGGAGCTGGCACCAAGCATTTACCGTTAAGGAACGTTCGAAATATCGAGCATGCATTATGGACCTTAACTGTTATTGCAATGTTTCGACAGTTTTTCGTAAATGAACAGACAACTGAGCAGATTTCATTTTTGAATTATGTTAAAGCTATCTTGGCATCTCCATTAACTTTGCAATACAGAACAGAAACAAAGGCTATAAATAGTAAGCAGCGATAACATTGATGATCCCACATCTGATTCGCGATCACATTAAAAGTAAAGGTGTTGAAATAGTAAATTTTTGAATATAATTCAATACAAATATTCAAGGAAAGCACTGAAGACTTCATTGGGATAACTAATCGAAAACAGAATAAACAAAATCAGGTATAACGTTTATGTGGAGTAGACTTACTAAAACAATAACTTATGAGCATTTCTCGCTACATGCATGTAATGCCATTCGTAGATTGACGTCTGATCAATTGGCGAGCTTACGAACGACAAACAGCTGCTTTCAGTTTCCTAATACATGCTCATAGCGACCGCAACAAAACAACATCACGTAGAATGCAGCACGTAGATTGCGCCATGCGTAACGCGACAACGGTGCCGTATCTGTCCCCGGCACATGCGCGATCGATTAATGGCTCATTTCGCCTACGCAACGATACCAAAGTAAAGCGCAAGACGCCTACACGAGCATTAGAAAGCTTACATCCTTAACCTATGGTACAACTATAGTGGCGACCCTATGATGTGGTCATGCAATCGTGCCCGCTCCCTAAGTGCAGCGTTCGGGCCCTCCAGACCTCAGCAATTTCAGGCGCAAAAAAGAAATTAATCGGGCCAGGTGGCATCGTTAAAGCAAATCATGGAAGAGCAGCGACAAAGGGGGTATATACCTTGCAAATACCCAAAGATCCAATATAAGCTGCGCTGCCGCCAACTTAGGGTGCAGGAAGACGCAGCAGAGAAAGACAACTGCTTTCAGTGATCGCTGACCAGAACATGAAATGGCTGCCCCAGTGAATCATGTGGGATTGTATATAAAGCAGTGTTTGAACACAATTTTATTACACTTCTCTTTTAAACTTTTCTACGGTAGACAACGTCCTATTATTTCACACAGCCTTAATCTCCCATCGACGAGAGCATTGTGACGTCTGCCAAGCGCCCCCACGTTTAGAATCTGAAGCGGTAGCGATAGTCGTCAACTGCCAGGATTATTCTGCTGTGCTGGCTAAAATGGTTACATCTGCTTGCGCGTGTAATGAATTTTGCTGAGCAATAGCAATAATAGGAAAACAGTGTAAAGTTTATTAGTTCTCATCAAGCACGTTTCAAACATGAGCTCAACAACTGAACTGTATGCATCTGTAAAAGTACATTACCTTCAAATACGTAATTAACGAGGGACAAAAGTAGATGAGGCATACACATCGCTGTGTGTGTCTCTTCTATGTTCGTCCATTGCTTCTTTTTTGTTTCTTTGTGCGCTGCTATTTGACGATCAGGAATAATCAACTAGCCCGAATTTCAGCTCTAGTGAAGTACATTTTCCAGCGCTTAACAGACGACGCATTGGACGACGCGCGCTGCTCTGGCGCCATCTCGTAGCCATCGGCGCCACAGAGCGGCACTACGCCTTTCTTCTAACGCTTTCGCCATACCCACCTCCTCAACTTTCCGCCTCATGCTTTCACTATAGTCTCCTCCTCCACTTTCTTCCTCGCGTTCTCTTCGTTTTTCATCCCCCGCTGCGCTCCGCGTTCGCTCTTTCATCCTTCGCTCTGCTCATTCGCTCGGTTACGCCGATGACGCCGACGCCGAGGCACGCTGAGGCTCAACGCAAGAACGGGCACTTAAGAGCTGCGCTCTAAAATAACTTCTTGCGTGTAACCTGAACATATAATGCCGCCTAACAGGCATCTCTAAAGCGCACTGATCTGTTAATGGAATGGTGGATTACATTTTCCTGTAATATAGAGTATAGTAATTCAGTAGGAGTCACTGCACGTGTACCCGTTTCGGACAAATCCCCAAAAGGGTCATGGCTCACTAAGGCACAAATGATACAAAATCACCAGATGTTGCTTGGTACTGTTGTACTTTTCTGTACATGAGCCTGTCATCGCCATTCTTCCTTCGACAAGCATGATACATCGCCTTAGTTCTCCTGGCATCACTGCTTATACGTCTCACACTGTGCATAGACCTGATTTGTTGCTTGATTTTCGGCATAACTTGTCAGCGATGTAGTGCATAGACATAACAACTGCATTTCAATTAAGTTGCAAATATTTGCGGTGCATAAACAAACTTTTCATGGAAATCGACGTTCCATAGCATGAATATAAAAATTGTAATCATCACCGTTAACTGTAAAACAGTTAATCGCATCGCTTCAGATAGATTCCGAAATATGCGTTCGACACACATTTTTTTCTTAGCAGTCCTACTAAGTGCTTCTATTAGTGACAGTCACCAAGTGCAGAAAGTTAAACAGGCCAAACCCTGGTCCCTGTGAAGGCCAGATCAAAGACACCTGTTGCGATGCGCCTGAGGCGGAAATAATGAGCGTTCCTGTGTCGAAATACGATTGAGGGGTGCCAACATGCTGTGGTCCTTTCCGACCTATACCGCGAAAATCGCCTACGGTGTTCAGGTTCTTAGGAATTCGTGGTTTCGTAGACCGATAACGAGCTCTCCTGATAATGCACTTGTGACCCCAAAAGAAAGTAAACAAACCCTCGTGAATTAACTCGAGGTAATTAGTGAGCAATCTGTTACCTGCGTAGATGTTTTCCCGCTGGCAGAAGAGAAAGCAGGCGGAAACGATTCAAGGATGCGTATTAAGAGCGTCTTTCAGCGACTCAAATCCAACCGAACTGTGTGAATCATCGTCACGAGGCGTCTACGCAGTTTCGCGGGTGTGGATGAACCCTCATTATGAAGAACACATAGTCGTGAAAAGCACTGAAATCTTTCTTCGTCTTGTTAGACATGGTACCAAAGTTGAAGCCTACACGTAGGGGGATGGCGAATATTCGAATTTTCGGATACTAAACGAATACTACGCACTAACTATTCGTATTCTTATACGGAAACGAAATATCCGGTATTTTTATAATACTTGAAACTAACGAAATATTTCGCAACAACCGACTGTCAAAGTTTGGGGACTGTTCTCTCTCTGGTAAACAAAATATCGCAAATCATCAGAAATGTGAAAACAACAAAAGTTCTATAAGCAAAGCAGAAACAAAATGTGTAATACCAGCTTTATTTTCGGTTTCGCGGTGGCAGCCTACGTGTCAACCTGTGATTTTTTTTCTTATAGTCTGTCTTCAGTTAATTCAATTTTAATTATGGGGCTTTATGTGCCAATACCCCAATCTGATTATGAGGCACTCCGTAGTGGGGGACTCCGGAATAATTTGAACTACCTGGAATTCTTTACCGTGCACCCAAGTCTGAGTACACGTATGTTTTCGCATTTCGTCCCCATCGAAATGCGGCCGCCGTGACCGGGATTCGTTCATTTTCTCCTTAATATCTTTAACACTCTAGTCACGCAGCATGTTCATCCTTTACACTACAAGTGCGTTTTCTTTGCAACGTCTCGTTTTAGATGTGTCTACGGCACACATGTCCTCCAGCAGCATTCTTTTTTTCCTTTTTTTTCACATCTTTTGACCTGTTTTAGCCAATCACTTAGTAGTTTTTGAAAGCTAATAGTACAGCAGCCAATCTTGGAGTCCTTGTTTGCAACGAGGCTCTAATAATTTTGAGAGGCTATCGCGCAGTTTTCTTTAGCGTTTAAAGCTGATCCTTTTCCTTGAAAGATACATGTCATTTTTGCCCTAGTCAGCACAAGTGTGGTCCCTAATTATAATGAAATAACTATTTCTGCTGCAAATATGTGGATGTGCGTTTGGCTATGCGTATTCGATTCATATTCGAAAATTTGGTATTCGCCCACCGTTTGTAAAAACCAGTGAAGTCCACCGTTTCATTTCATATAATTTATCTAACTGTTGGCACTCTACAGGCCGATTTCTGTGTCAGAAATAAGGAAGTCATTCTACTCCTAGAAGAATAATTTACAAGGGCATGAGAACAATGTAGAAAACTTGTATTTCAGCACTGAACAGTACAGCACAATACAGTACTCGGAAGCGCTTCATACTATACAACATGCGCGTTTCAATGAAACAATCCTCACTATTGTTTAAGATGGACATGTACTGTACGTAAATAAAGGACTTCAGACAGCAAAGGACAACATTTAGAACAATCAGAAAACAACGTAATAAACAAGAAGTACATATCCGGACAGGCCGCCATTGGAATATGAACCTGGCAACGTTTAACGCTAGAACGTTATCTAGTGAGGCAAGTCTAGCAGTGCTATTGGAGGAATTAGAGGGCAGTAAATGGGATATAATAGGGCTCAGTGAAGTTAGGAGGCCAAAAGAAGCATATACAGTGCTAAAAAGCGGGCACGTCCTGTGCTACCGGGGCTTAGCAGAGAGACGAGAACTAGGAGTCGGATTCCTGATTAATAAGAACATAGCTGGTAACATACAGGAATTCTATAGCATTAACGAGAGGGTGGCATGTCTTGTTGTGAAACTTAATAAGGGGTACAAAATGAAGGTTGTACAGGTCTACGCCCCTACATCTAGACATCATGACCAGGAAGTCGAAAGCTTCTATGAAGACGTGGAATCGGCGATGGGTAAAGTCAAAACAAAATACAGTATACTCATGGGCGATTTCAATGCCAGGGTAGGCAAGAAGCAGGCCGGAGACAAGTCAGTGGGGGAATATGGCATAGGCTCTAGGAATAGCAGAGGAGAGTTATCAGTAGAGTTTGCAGAACAGAATAATATGCGGATAATGAATACCTTTTTCCGCAAGCGGGTTAGCCGAAAGTGGACGTGGAGGAGCCCGAATGGTGAGACTAGAAATGAAATCGACTTTATACTCTGCGCGAACCCTGGCATCATACAAGATGTAGACGTGCTCGGCAAGGTGCGCTGCAATGACCATAGGATGGTAAGAACTCGAATTCGCCTTGACTTGAGGAGAGAACGGAAGAAACTGGTACATAAGAAACCAATCAATGAGTTAGCGGTAAGAGGGAAACTAGAGGAATTCCGGATCAAGCTACAGAACCGGTATTCGGCTTTAACCCAGGAAGAGGACCATAGTGTTGAAGCAATGAACGACAATCTTATGGGCATCATTAAGGAGTGCGCAATAGAAGTCGGTGGTAAAGCCGTTAAACAGGAAACCAGTAAGCTATCGCAGGAGACGAAAGATCTGATCAAGAAACGCCAATGTATGAAAGCCTCTAACCCTACAGCTAGAATAGAACTGGCAGAACTTTCTAAGTTAATCAACAAGCGTAAGACAGCGGACATAAGGAACTATAATATGGATAGAATTGAACAGGCTCTCAGGAATGGAGGAAGCCTAAAAGCAGTAAAGAAGAAACTAGAAATAGGCAAAAATCAGATGTGTGCGTTAAGAGACAAAGCCGGCAATATCGTTACTAATATGGATGAGATAGTTCAAGTGGCTGAAGAGTTTTATAGAGGTTTATACAGTACTAGTAACACCCACGACGATAAGGTGAGAGAGAATAGTCTAGAGGAACTTGAAATCCCACATGTAACACCGGAAGAGGTAAAGAACGCCTTGGGAGCTATGCAAAGGGGGAAGGCAGCTGGGGAGGATCAGGTAACAGCAGATTTGTTGAAGGATGGTGGGAACACTGTCCTAGAAAGGTTGGCCGCCCTATATACACAATGCCTCATGACCTCGAACGTACCGCAATCTTGGAAGAACGCTTACATAATCCTAATCCATAAGTAAGGGGACGCCAAAGACTTGAAAAATTATAGACCGATCAGCTTACTGTCCGTTGCCTACAAAGTAATTACTAAGGTAATCGCAAATAGAATCAGGAACACCTTAGACTTCTGTCAACCAAAGGACCAGGCAGGATTCCGTAAAGGCTACTCAACAATAGACCATATTCACGCTATCAATCAGGTGATAGAGAAATGTGCGGAATATAACCAACCCTTATATATAGCCTTCATTGATTATGAAAAAGCATTTGATTCAGTCGAAACCTCAGCAGTCATGGAGGCACTACGGAATCAGGGTGTAGATGAGCCATATGTAAAGATACTGGAAGCTATCTATAGCGGTTCCACAGCCACCGTAATCCTCCACAAAGAAAGCAACAAAATCCCAATAAAGAAAGGCGTCAGACAGGGAGATACGATATCTCCAATGCTATTCACAGCGTGTTTACAGGAGGTATTCAGAGACCTGGAGTGGGAAGAATTGGGGATAAAAGTTGATGGAGAATACCTTAGCAACTTGCGATTCGCTGATGATATTGCCTTGCTTAGTAACTCAGGAGACCAATTGCAATGCATGCTCACTGACCTGGAGAGGCAAAGCAGAAGGGTGGGTCTACAGAAAACTAAAGTAATGTTTAACCGTCTCGGAAGAGAACAGCAGTTTACGATAGGTAGCGAGGCACTGGAAGTGGTAAGGGAATACATCTACTTAGGGCAGGCAGTGACCACGGATCCGGATCATGAGGCTGAAATAACCAGAAGAATAAGAATGGGCTGGGGTGCGTTTGGCAGGCATTCTCAAATCATGAACAGCAGGTTGCCACTATCCCTCAAGAGGAAAGTGTATAACAGCTGTGTCTTACCAGTACTCACCTACGGGGCAGAAACCTGGAGGCTTACGAAAAGGGTTCTGCTGAAATTGAGGACGACGCAACGAGCCATGGAAAGAAGAATGATAGGTGTAACGTTAAGGGATAAGAAATGAGCAGATTGGGTGAGGGAACAAACGCGGCTAAATGACATCTTAGTTGAAATCAAGAAAAAGAAATGGGCATGGGCCGGACATGTAATGAGGAGGGAAGATAACCGATGGTCATTAAGGGTTACGTACTGGATTCCAAGGGAAGGGAAGCGTAGTAGGGGGCGGCAGAAAGTTAGGTGGGCGGATTACATTAAGACGTTTGCGGGGACAACATGGCCACAATTAGTACATGACCGGGGTAGTTGGAGAAGTATGGGAGAGGCCTTTGCCCTGCAGTGGGCGTAACTAGGCTGATGATGATGATGATGATGATGATGATGATGTCATATCTGTTTACTGGGCATTAGAAAACAATACGAAAGAAAGCGTAACTTGATAGCAAACGGAATGGTCCCCAAAATGAATAAAATAAAATACAACGCAGTTAGTTTTATCTCTACTTCATTTTGCTTGTGGCGACAAGGAAAAAGTAGAGATGAAGCAAAGTGAGTGAGGCGACAGGAACTCACCTACCTACCTACATCAATGTGCCTGAGACGAGCCAACCAATGCTTCGCATTAAAAATTGTTGACCCTAATTGTTTAGAGACTGGGGATTGCAGGAAAGCCACCTCATTGCTTATCAAAACGGTAAGAAATTGATAATCCATTTTGAAGACAGTAATATTTAGATGAGGGTCTGTGCAATAGCTAGCACACAATAAGATTTTTGAGCTAATGCAAGCACAAAGACAACTATAGGGAAAACACTCACGATGATACGACCTTCAACGTCTCTGCAGTGTCATAATGAGTCCAGTAGAGACAGCGTTTCGTGGTTGAAAGTCGCCAAGTCCGCCGCGTCCCACGAGAAAATCGACGCATGTGAAAGTAGCCTTGGTTGTTTCCCGCGTAACCACGATACTTCATAGACGTGACGCGCATACGCGAGGGTTGCAATTATGTACAAGTAGATCTTGAATAAAAATCACTCACCATGTTTGAGCAAAGACGCGCTTTCATGCTTAAACCTACATTTGTACAAAGGATTGAATTAATTCTTTCCTTTTGGCACATGTATATATATCTATAGTTGGGTTCGGCCCACCTTTCTAGCAGCGGCTACTTGCAACAGATTTCCGTAGGCTTAAGTTTTAATATATTGTCGCGTATCGATTATTTGTAGTGTTACTATAGTAGCCTTTAAGCCCAATGATAATTATTTTGCATTTGACTCCTGAAGTTCATTAGCCAGGGCCTCTGTTCATGCTGTTCAGCACACGTGCTGTATGCTTATGTCGTTTTAGCAAGTAGATACAAAC
The DNA here is from genome assembly GCF_023375885.2 of Dermacentor andersoni. Classification (NCBI taxonomy): domain Eukaryota; kingdom Metazoa; phylum Arthropoda; class Arachnida; order Ixodida; family Ixodidae; genus Dermacentor; species Dermacentor andersoni. Next base: position 128,506,198 of record NC_092823.1, read on the forward strand.
TTCTTGTATCTACTGGAGGAAGCATAAATGCTGACAAGATTTACGGTATTTAAGTCAACATTCACGAAAGCTTTGCTATACGAACACCTAAGTATGCAAGCATGTTAGGCATAAAGTACCGCTTGAATCTTCTTATTTCCCAAGATCTTAAATGAGATAAATAAGCAGTCTGTCGGTAAAAAGTCTTATTTCAGCTATATGTTGTTTTGGACCTCTACGCTAAAATGCGCTGTAAATGTTACTTCAGAACTGACTGCCCATGTTAGAGCGCTATGAGGCGTTTCAATTAGACGCGCCCCTTTGTCACTGAAGGTACAAAACATCTTAGACGTGTCCCCAGCTTGTTCGAAACACTTTAGCACGTGTTTGTTGCCAAGTCACCACCACGCTTCGTCTCTTACGCATTTCACATAGGTGAGATAACTTTTGAAGTCTTTCCAGAAACGGCCACTCTTAGTGGGACACGTTGTAGCGGCGTTTTTAGGTCATCTCTTGCGTTCCTCGTCAAACGTCATCGTTTATCACATCGTCCATCTTGGCAATCACCCAAAACACGCCCGAGTCAAACGTGACTTGCACATGTATTGACCTGTTCTTATCACAGGAAGAAATGATTCAATAGTGAAACGTTCAGTAGCCCATAATTAAGAACCGGACGGCTCAATCCTGAACACGAGGGATATCCACATTTTGCGGCGGCCCGCTCACTGTTGTCGAGTATGGCGTAAGCCAGGAAGGCATTTCCAACGCTATAGCAATCGTGTTTTGACTTAAAATCAAACTACGTCTTCTCCGAAGCCGCGGGTCGCCTCCGAGGGCATCGCTAGGGCGAGGCGGCGACTGTTTTCCTCGACCGAACGGTCACCTTTAACGTCGTTGGCTCACCTAGACCTTCGGGAAGGGCTCGCCAGACTCCCTGGCGACTCGGAAGCGCCGATATGGAAGATCGTAAAACAGATTCCGCGCGCGAGTCGCGTGACAGCCATTGAGACATCGCTTCACGCGCTCTCCTGTGCGGAATAAACGTTTGTGCACGTTGGTTGGCCTGCAGCAACAATGCGACGCGCTGCGTGTTGACAGATAAAGGGATGTTGTTTCTTTCGAAAATGTTTTGTCCAGTGTGACTAGTGACTTCATTATTTCTTCGTGAACAGTAAATTCATGGGTTTTTTCTGTTACTTCCTGATCTTTAGACTTTTTCTCTATAGCATTTTGTTCATTTTCTGTTTTCTCATTGGTTTTCCGGCATGAATACTTAAACAGCCTGTTTTTCAAAACTAATAAAGAAGATGCATGAGGTCGAGCAAGTTGATCACCTTCAGAAAACGAGGCACGAGTCACGAAACTGCTACTGTTTGTTCGAGAACAGGACAAAATAAACTAAATACTTTGTTCGCTAAAATGTCTTTTCAGTTTTTTAATACACTTTGTCAATAATACTCGTGCATTTTTGGGAAGTTGGCGAAAGCGCCCTCAAATAATATTTCATTTTTATGGTCATCAGTTATAACACTCACGAAGAGAGGTAAAAATTGGTTAGCATCGTTAAATATGTTCCGCTAACATAAAGATAACGACTTTTGTGTACCACTTCTTGTTTCCGACGAGTGTTGCGGTTCCAAATGAGTGCTTCAGTCCAGGCCACATGAAAGTTTGTCTACACGACATGACTCTAGACTACACCTCTATGCACAAAAAATTCCTCTACAGGTTGAAACACCTCGTACGTTTTGAAATCTCCAACAGATTCAAACGTCTCGAACAAACCCAGAAGCCACGACAAGCAAGCAAAAAAAATTACCTGCACTCATAGAAAGCGACAGGCAAATAGTATAAATTTCAATTGGTTTTGACTATCGGCTTACAACGGACACCCCTACCCAGGTAGCACACAAAGTCATGAAAACGTCGTATTCAGGGATTCAATGTCTGAAACGGATTTTTGACCAAAATCGACGCATCAAAGACGTTCCAAAAAAGATAGCTTAAAAACGAGGGGTGAATACGTTTTGATAGCGTTGGAAGCCAGGCAGCTTAAAAACGAGGGGTGAATACGTTTTGAAAACGACTCAAGGCGCTACCGCCACGCCACGGCGCGTCAGCCTCTTTAGCGGCTTCTACAATATTGAACAACCCATCAACGCGATCCAACCTTGCACAAGGTGGCGATACCGTCGTCAAATCATGTGACCAAGGTGGCCACGTGATTCGTGATGCCGGGCAGCCGGGCGAGCCGGGCATAGTCGCGCCGTCATGGCGTCGTCGCGTCACCGCACTCGCATTGCGCTGTGGTGTGTTTGCGGCTGTTCTGAATGTGCTGCAGCTGCCCTTTGCTATGTAAGTGTTGCAGTGTTTTGCTGTCAAGAAAACGATATTCTGTGTTCAGTTTGGGTTGTGCGATATGTTGTGTGGTTTTAATTTGGAAATCAGTAGTGTTTTCAATTGTTCTGTGACCAAGGCGGCCACGTTATTCGTGATGCCGGGCATAGTTGCGTTATCGCACTCGCATGGCACTATGGTCTCTTTGCGACTGTTCTGAATGTGCTGCCGCTGCCCTTTGTCATGTAAGTGTTGCAGTGCTATGCTGTCAATAAAGCGACATTCTGTGATTAGTTTGGGTTGTGCGATCTGTTTGAGCCGGGCATAATAGCGTTATCGCACTTGCATTGCGCTGTGGTATGATAGCGGCTGTTCTGAATGTGCTGCCGCTGCCCTTTGTCATGTAAGTGTTGCAGGGTATTGCCGTCAAGAAAACGACGTTCTGTGATTAGTTTGGGTTGTGCGATCTGTTTGTGTAGTTTAACTTGGAAATCAGTAGTGTTTTCAATTGGAGGGCGCGGAGTGGACGGCACTAATCAGCTCTTCAAGTTCATTGTCATGTTATGTGAGGCGCCTTTTCACTGACGCTATAATTAAGGCGTTAAGGACAGTATAAGGACGAAAGTTAGAGGGACGAAATCGTGCCTGTGTGTCCCTAGCGTCGGGATCGGCCGCTATGCGTGATCCTAACAAGAAAGCATTTTGCAGAATGCGAAGAAAGGCGGCAAAATTTCTGTCTGTGCGCACCTTGCCGATCTCCGCAATAGAGCCGTCATCGTGGTATTTTAGTCTCCCGTTTAGCAAGAGTGTTGCAGACAAGGGAACTGGTTCAAACAGGCTTTTCTTTTAATGATTCAGTACTAGTGCGGTATCCCAAAAGGTGAGGTCAAGTGCTCGCCCTATTTTCTTCCCTCGCGCTACAGCGCACTGTCAGAATTTTGCGTGCACCATACCGTGCTTTTATCGTTCGCGCTTCAGGTTCTCGATTGTGTTTTCGCCCCCTTTACCCACGTGATGGGTATTTCATGGTATTACCGGGTACCACATGTGTCCATATATTGTGTCCAATATATGAAACGGCCAAATTCAATTTTATTTGACGCCTCAAATGGTAGTAATGTATTGAGTCCCTTGTAGCTTTGTGCTTGTTATCAATTTTACTATTTGGCGAATGGATACAGCATGTACGCTGCATAACTCGCTTTTGGATACTGCATACGTGAGTCGAGTATGCCCTTGGTATAACATAACTTGTATGCTTTAGGTAGTACGATTGTTTGCAGTTTGGGACATGTGTCGGAATGTACGCTGTGCGCCCTTCGCGCTTTACGGCGGCCTGCCGAGTTCGTGCGGGTGCCATGTGTGCGCATGGAGTTCGCGAAGCACTCTCGCAGTTATATATATATATATATATATATATATATATATATATATATATATATATATATACTAAGGTAATCGCAAATAGAATCAGGAATACCTTAGACTTCTGTCAACCAAAGGACCAGGCAGGATTCCGTAAAGGATACTCAACAATAGACCATATTCACACTATCAATCAGGTGATAGAGAAATGTGCGGAATATAACCAACCCTTATATATAGCCTTCATTGATTACGAAAAAGCATTTGATTCAGTCGAAACCTCAGCAGTCATGGAGGCACTACGGAATCAGGGTGTAGATGAACCATATGTAAAGATACTGGAAGCTATCTATAGCGGTTCCACAGCCACCGTAATCCTCCACAAAGAAAGCAACAAAATCCCAATAAAGAAAGGCGTCAGACAGGGAGATACGATATCTCCAATGCTATTCACAGCGTGTTTACAGGAGGTATTCAGAGACCTGGAGTGGGAAGAATTGGGGATAAAAGTTGATGGAGAATACCTTAGCAACTTGCGATTCGCTGATGATATTGCCTTGCTTAGTAACTCAGGAGACCAATTGCAATGCATGCTCACTGACCTGGAGAGGCAAAGCAGAATGGTGGGTCTGAAAATTAATCTACAGAAAACTAAAGTAATGTTTAACAGTCTCGGAAGAGAACAGCAGTTTACGATAGGTAGCGAGGCACTGGAAGTGGTAAGGGAATACATCTACTTAGGGCAGGTAGTGACCACGGATCCGGATCATGAGACTGAAATAACCAGAAGAATAAGAATGGGCTGGGGGGCGTTTGGCAGGCATTCTCAAGTCATGAACAGCAGGTTGCCACTATCCCTCAAGAGGAAAGTGTATAACAGCTGTGTCTTACCAGTACTCACCTACGGGGCAGAAACCTGGAGGCTTACGAAAAGGGTTCTGCTGAAATTGAGGACGACGCAACGAGCCATGGAAAGAAGAATGATAGGTGTAACGTTAAGGGATAAGAAAAGAGCAGATTGGGTGAGGGAACAAACACGGGTAAATGACATCTTAGTTGAAATCAAGAAAAAGAAATGGGCATGGGCCGGACATGTAATGAGGAGGGAAGATAACCGATGGTCATTAAGGGTTACGGACTGGATTCCAAGGGAAGGAAAGCGTAGTAGGGGGCGGCAGAAAGTTAGGTGGGCGGATGACATTAAGACGTTTGCAGGGACAACATGGCCACAATTAGTACATGACCGGGGTAGTTGGAGAAGTATGGGAGAGGCCTTTGCCCTGCAGTGGGCTAACTAGGCTGATGATGATGATATATATATATATACATGTGTTCTGTTCGCGCGCTTCGCACAACAGGGCATGTCGCAGTTCTTTGTCCTTGTGCAACACATTTTTCTAGCGTACGTCGGTGCATTATTTGATACCGGTTTTACACGGGGCTCTTTTAGCCGCTATCCAGTCCGTTACAAATCGAATTTCTCGGTCGTGATTGGCTCCTCTGCGCAAGCTACGAGAGTGAGCCAGTCGCATCGATAATTTCGATCCGGATCGGGCTTGATCGCGATCGAGAGTGGTCGTGTGACACCGGTTTTACACATGGCTCCCACATAGGGAACACTTTAAGTTCAATGCTACTGAGTGAAGAGCAAGTGCATATATATGCCAGTGGTGGTATGTGGGCAAGTCTTTCTGGTGAAGCCAATACTTGTGCATTCAAAACATTTCAATTACCAGCGTAGTGCATCAATGTGTCTACTTCGACAAAATGGAGCACCAGTGCAGATATCTGAGCATACCTGTCCAGGGCAGCAAGTGTGTCTACATTGAAACCACTACCAGCATGTGCGGCAGTTCTATTTCCAGCAGCGGGACTGCACAATAATCAGTAGGGTGCTCTCAAGCTGTTTATCTATGAAGCTCTGCCTGGACTGTGTGCCAAATATTTTTGGACGTAAATGTGGGGGTGAATTGGTAAACATCAGTGGAACTGTGCCTGGACTTTGTGGCAAATGTTTTTGGATGTGAAAGTGTGGCAACTGGCAAAGAATTTGCTCTGGGCTACATATGTTAAACGTTTTGCTCATTCAGAGTGCTTTTTTTTACTTTAGGAGACTGGAGATGTGCGCAAAGTGTGACATGTCAGTGTGCTAATTATTGTATTTGCTGGTTTGCAAATTATTCGTTGCAACTTTGTTTTTGCCAGAGAGGTACAACTAGCCTCCTGTAAAGGGCTTTTTAGATAAAACACTTACTATTTATTATGACCATTGCTTCCTTTGTTACACAAATGCAGCTTCCAGTGCATTCCAGTTTATTTCCATGTTTATGTAAGTTTTCTAGTATGAGGCTTGCATATTCATTTCTCACGTTCTGGAGCGGCAAGATGCAGCATTACTGTCTCATCGTTCGCTGTACTACAGTAGTGTTCACTTGTTACACTGAATCCCCCGTTTAAGTATTCTGTACTAATTTCACTTTATTGCTTTTTTGTTGTATGGTTATTTTTTCTCGCCATTACCTTCTTTGATATATCCTAAAGGCAATATTTCCAATTTTGCATTGTTCCTATTTTTTTTATTTCTGTCACAGGATTGTTTTATGATGGTATGCGGTGGTATTTCTTTTTGTGCTCTTTTCAAGCTTCTAGCTGATCGGTAACATTGCTTGGAGGCAGTTACCATCCGATTCATACTCTTGCATTTTTCAGTCTACTTCTTCCATTCGCTCCGATGTCACTTCTGCATAACTCTAGTCCATCTAATAAATGAGACACTTTAGTACACTCCAGGTTTTTCTGTTCATTTTTGTATGTGTACTTGGAATTTTGTTTATGTGCTAGTGAATGTTCACTTTCGAGTTCATTACGAATCCTTTCTGTGACTTTTGTCATTGTTGATGTACTTTTACTTCTATTTGCATTTCTCACACAGTTTGTTCGAACCTTGCATAAGCATTACATTTTAATAAAGTGTTCTTGCTTTGTCACAATGTTCTCATTTCATGCACTCTTGGCACGAAGGGCTTGGTCTGGCCACCTGCCAAGACGTGGCCATTTGTTCTTTGCAGGATGTCATTCCCATTGTGGTTGTAAGCATCGTAGCTTAGTAAAGGCGGTATTAAGAATTCATTATTCCTAACAGGCTCATTTTCGTGCTACTTGGTAGAGGATGCGCCGGCCATGCCGGGAACAGTGCTTGGCACTGCGCCATGGCTCTTACAGTCAACACCGACGCTTCTACTCATCTGGGGCGCGATTGGAGATCGTTGTTCGAAACGCCCGATCAGTTTCACCTCACGCGATTGGCCTAGGCCGTGCCAACGGGTGCGGCTGACGACGTCTGCGCGGCATAGGCCAGTCGCGTGAGGCGAAACTAAACGCGTGTTTTGAACAACGATGTCTGATCGCGCCCGTCACCCGCGAAAATTAGCTTCAGATGATCGTAAACCTTTCAAGACCGCTCCTAGACCAGCTTTTTGATAACGTCCTAAAAACGTTTAGAAATTGGTTACGAATAGTTCTGGCAAAGGGATTACTTGTGTCTTTCCCAATCCTATTTCTAGACCAGCTTTTCGAATACGTCTTGCAGACCTGTTCTAGATCGTCTCAAGAAAGTAATTAAGCCGGACATTAGCAGAGATATACGACGTTTTCCCGCCGAAGTGCTCTCATTCGTGTCTTCTTTAACCCGTTTTTATCGTCTTGGATAAACGCTACGAAAACGTTACGTATCTCTTTTGTGCTACCTGGGTATAGAAGGACAACTATTGTACTGGAATGAGCGCAATAAACTGTGAGTCTGCAGAGTGACCCAGCTTTTTGAATAAGTTTGGTGCATGAAATGTGATGCTTGTTTCTACAGATGCTACACCGGATCGTTGTCCTTGCTTTCAGACAGTTAACCTCTCGTTGGCCCGACTTCACCTGGCCAGTTTAACACGTATATAAGTTTGACCCTACTTGTCTTCCATTTTCAATAATAAAATATTGCCCCACTTCTTTAATGAAATGATTCCGTCCCATTGGCTAGACAGGGTGTCCCAAACATCATGCACCAAGATTTCAAAATATGAAAATGCCACGCAACTGGATAGAACCCAAATTAATGTTGTTTGCCATCGTTTGGAAACACTCAGTGTATATTTTTGCATTCCGCCTAATTGCACAACTAGAATTAATTAATCAACTTCTTGAATATGATAATTAGATGAAAGCTGCCAAGAAGAAAATTGTAGAGCAACAGGAAGAACTGCCCATACAGCTTTCTGTTGTTCAATATGTGCTACATAGAAGTGTTTTTCCGAGTGTGAAACAAGCCCGCGAGTACACCCAAAGTGCCTCGGGCGGCCAATCGCGCGGCAATATTGCAGGCTTCTTTCACGCTCGAAAAAATACTTTCATGTAGCACGTATTGAGCAACAGAAAGGTGTACCGGCCGTTTTTCATGTCGCTCTACAATTTCCTCATTGACTCTTTTCATCTAATTACAATAGTTGAAAAGTTAATTAATTAAGATTAATTATGTAATTAGATGCAATTCAAAAAATACTTTCAGCATCTCCCAGCGTCGAAACCACATTAATTTTGCTCTGTCCAGCTACGTGGCATTTACGTGCTTTTAAATTTTGGTTCATGATAGTTCGTACACCCTCTATATGCTATACACAATTTCAAAAATGGAGGAGTCTTTTTCAGAAAAAACATTGCTTTCAATGCATTCAACCTATCAATAATGGTTACAGTAACAGCCCTTTTTATTGGCTTTACTATACTCGCCCGTAAGTTCTTAAATTGACTTCGGGTATAAACCTTCGCGTAATTTTACCATTTGTTTGTTCGCGTATCGAACGTCGGGACACTGTCAACATTAGGGGTACGGCGACCATAATAGTCGCCGACAAACCGATTAAAAGGACAAGTGAGGTAGCTAATCATTAGGGTGACGTGCGTCCCTAAGAAAAGGCGTAGGTTTGGAGCGATTCCAAAAGATTAAAATCCAGTGTTCCAGAGCGAAAGGTTTCTTTATTTTATTTTTGAAGATTTGTTTATGAGTTATTCGACAACCCCCTAAAGGCTGAGAACCGTGCAAAAATAAAAACAACGTTTGGTTTGGTTTAAGCAAACTTGGGGCTTACTTTCCTTTTGACGCACTCTATCATCGTAAGCTCCTGAGATATTTTTCGGTTGCGTCTTACTAAGCAACTCACGTTTTAATTTTCTTTAGTGCTTCATTCTTACAGCACTTTCACATATTGGCTTTTGATTCTGGCTTCATCCCTTGGTTCATACTTCCATCTTAGCCGAAAATGTCCATCATTCCGAGACAGATTGTGAGCCATACGGACACATCACTCCCAGTTGGTCTTCGTCCTGAAGTCTGAACTAAACCAATGTTGCTTCGCTTTATTCATGAGTTTCAATATTTCAAAGCAACGCAAGGACTATAGGGTCGTTGTAGTAGAACACCCCGGAATTATTTCAATTACCTGCAGATCTTTAACGCGCATTTAAGTCTAAGTGCACGGACGTTTTCTAATCGCTCCTGTCACCATATGAACGGTAACTGAACCCGCGACCTCACGCTCAGCAGCTGAACGTCATAGCCACTGACCCACCACGGAGAGCACTGCTTCGATTCTTTGAGTTGACGACTAACAGGTTATTAAAGATGGCATTGCCAATGGTCATGCCAAGATGTGACGGTTACGACGCAGTGAGCCCGTCATATATGTCCTCATGCCACGAACAATGTGGTCTGTGCGCACGAACCCGACTTTTGCACAAGAGCGTGCAGCGTGAGGGGTACCTTAAGTGCTGCAAACTGCGTGAACACAGTGCTGTCCGCAGTCGTAGCAAAAAAAATATTTAAGACGTATACGAAGTGCACTATATCGGGTTTTAGGCCATGTAGGGCATCGATAAAGAAGTCGGTGACGCTCCTTTTATGGAAAAAACAGAAATACTGATATTCATTTAAAGACGCAAAAATGTTCCCGTAAAACTAAATTGCCAGTAGAAACGAAGAGCACGTCACTTGTGATAATTAACAAATGTGGGCGAAGGTTTATTTCTTTAACATATACATGATAATGATGATGAGTAATGTGGTGTTTTGTGGCGCAAGGTCCAAATGTGGCCAAAGAGCGCCAGGCCGATGTTAATGAGTTCGCAGTGGAGCTATGAATGACGAAAGGTAACTGTTACGTGGCTGTAAAGGGGCCTAAAAAACAGTCGCTGTAAAGTGCATAAAACCTATGTGAGATAAAATTATGCTAATGATTAATGAGCAGCACAATGAACATGGAAGATACATTGTCAAATAACGATTATATAGTGAATATGTCATAGATAAACATTTGCAACAAGCACTACTGTCTTAACAGAACCCTCGAGATGCAAGGGCCTGGAGGCATGGGCTATAAAAAACTACCATGACAGCGGCATCCTCTGAAAAGAGGTTGTGCTATGAATTTATGGGGCTAAAACTTGCAAGTCGACATTATTCAAAAATCCTAGAACTGCTTCGGTGTCAAAGAACGGTGCAGAACCGTTCTTCGACACCAAAGCAGTTCTAGTTCAAAGCAGGGGTGTGCTGGCGATATGCAAGAGGAAAATTTTTCTTTCTCTCAGCTTCGGCTTCCCGACACTCCAGGAGGGCGTGGAGGGCGGTCAGCCTCTTAGCACATCTACCACAGGTTGGAGGTTCATTTCCAGTCAGTAAAAAATTCTGGGTGCCAAAGGTCGTTCTTTCCTGAGTCGACAGAATAGGACATCAGTTCGTCGTCTTGTCGTTTTCGGTGGCCAGAAACCCAATTGTGGCATAATCAAGTGAAGCTTATTCTTCGTTTCCACGTCCCACAAGCGTTGCCAGTGGCTTCGCAGTTTCTTTCGTAAGAAAGGCTTCAGATCTGTGACAGGGACAGCAGCCGTAGGAGCTATTACATTACCCTCGATGCCTCTATGGTCAGGTACCCAGCATATAATGACATGCTGGTTCGATATATGCGCTCTACAGAGAGAAGAATAAAGCTCACTAAGTACCGGGTTTTTGTGTTTAAATAGTGACTTCAAGGCTTAGGGAGTCTGTAAATATAACTGCTTTTTGAAGTTTTGATTTCCTTATATGCTTCACAACCGACAAAAGTGCATGGGCCTCAGCCAGAAATATACTTGTTTCAGGGTGCACTACACTGGATTCCGAGAAGGATGGGCCAACGGCTGCATAAGACACCCCGGCATACGACTTAGAAGCGTCTGTGTAAAACCCTGTTCACGAATACTTGTGCTGGAGTTCTAGGAAATGCATTTTAATATGTGCCTCTGGCGCATGTTTAGTGACCTCTACAAAGGATATGTCACACTCTATCAGCTGCCACAGCCATGGCGGTAACAGTTTCGCTGGAGCCATACGACAATGTTCAAGCACTGGAACACCCCATTTCCAAACTAACGCTCCTCGCTCGCAAAGAGAACGAACGGCCTCCTCGCTGCAGGTCGGTTATAAAAAGTGTGGAAGCAGTCATATCGTTTATGCATGAATAAGACGGGAGTTCAGTGTTTGAATTTGTTTTCAGGAAATATGTAAAACTGCTGTAGGATCTCTGAAGATGCAGCTGTCCTACATTTGCTTCTTCATAGAGCCTTTGTACGGGGCTTGTCCTGAAGGCTCCAGTCGCGATGCGCATTCCTAAATGATGGACAGGATCGATCATCTTTAAAGTGCTTGGTGTAGCGGACTGATATGCTATCGTGCCATTATCAAGACATGAGCCAACAAGACATTTATACAAGTTCAAAAAAGACATTTCCTGTCACTGCCCCATGTTGTAATTGATAGAAGCTTCAATAAGTTCATGGTTTTGAGGCACTTAGCCTTCAAGTATTTAATATGCGGAATGAACGTAAGTCTCAAGTCCAATAGGATGCCGAGAAACTTGTGCTCGGCACTCACAAGTAATCTGCTACCAGAGAGCTCAAGGGCAGGGTATGGTACTATTCCTCTCTTATTCGTGAAAATAACGCATGTACTTTTGTGTGGGCTCAAACTAAACTCGTTTTCATCAGCCCCTGCAGTTTACCGCTTTATTTAAGGCACGCTGGACATGTCGTTCGCAGATAGCAAGGTTGCATGATTGAAATCCAATCTGCACATCATCTACATATACTGAGTAGAGCATTGTTTGTCGGTTAGCCATGTGCAAGCAATTCACCTTTAAAATTAACAGTGTGCAGCTTAGCACACCACCTTGCGGAACACCAGCTTCCTGGGTGAAAGGCCTCGACAAGGTATGACCCACTCTTACATGAAATGTGGGGCTAGAAAGGTAACTTTCGATGATACTCAGCATCCTGCCGCAGATACCCATAGCGTAAAGGTCTCGGATAATACCGAAGTGCCATGTGGTGGCATATGCTTTCTTCAAATCAAGAAATACGGAGAGAAAGAACTGTTTGTGTATAAAGGCATCCCTTATATTTGCTGCAATGGGGACAAGGTCGTCTGCGGTCGACCTGCCTTCCCTAACACCACATTGGTATGGATCTAGTAGTGCATTGATCTCAAGGAGATAGACTAGGTGCCGGTTTATTATCTTTTCAAAGAGCTTGCAGAGACCGCTTGTCAAAGCGATGGGTCTGTAGCTGCTAGGTAAGAACGGATCCTTCCCTTGTTTGAGTGTGGGTATTAAGTTAAGTATGAGTATCATATTAAGTAGGGGTATCATTAACTTACAGGGTCGCTTGCCGGTCCCGTAATACGATGTTTCTCTTTTATGGAGCGGTCGAGAGCTTCTCGCCGCTCCTTAGGCACTAGCGGCGCCGTTTGAATGGGTGTCGCGTCCATCGCCTCCTGCGAAGCGCTGGACACCCGCTCTTGTGAGCGATTTGTTTGTCGAGAAGGCTTCTTCTCGAGGGATGAGGCCTTTGAGGCTTACCGACCCAGAGGTCGATGGCTCCTTTCTTTTTCGGACGGTGGAACAGCACCAGCCGCAGCCGCCGAGTGGGCGAGTGACGTCACTGCGGGCTCACTGTGCGTGGGCCGGACAACCCCCGGAGGCCGTTGTGGCCCTGGCCCCTGACGCGCCACATCGGCAAAGCTGCTCTTAGGCAAGTATGGTACCCGCCTACGTGCCTCCTTGAAAGATATATTTTATTTGACTTTGATTGTGACAATTTCTTTTTCTTTTTTTCCAAGACAGGCAGAACCGCGAGTATGCGGCATGCTCGCCATCATAGTTGACACAATTTGTAGTGTTCTGGCACGTTTCAAAGGAATGTTCAGTGTCACTACACTTCGTACATGTCAGCCGGCCTCTACACTTCTGTGAGCTGTGGCCCAACCTTTGGCATTTAAAGCATCTGAGGGGATTGGGCACGCATGGCCTAACATGAACTTTGATATAAGGGACCTCGATGAACTCGGGAAGTACACTTGAGCAGAAGGTGAGCATCAGGTGCTTCGTCTGGATCTCTTTGCCATCCCACCTCATCTTAATTCGTTTAACATTGATGACATTATGTTCACTGAAGCCCTCCAAGAGTTCAGCCTCAGTAAGCTCAAGGAAATCATCGTCCGACACAACGCCGCTAGTGGTGTTCATAGTAAGGTGCGGGGTTACTATTATGTGGGTCTCCCCAAATGACACTAGTTTCGGTAGTTTTTCATATTGCTTCTGATCGCGGAGCTCCAAGAGGAGGTCACCGCTTTCCATCCTCGACGCCTTATAACCTGGACCAAAAACATCAGTCAAACACTTTGAAACAAGGAACGGTGAAATGGTTCGCACTGGTTTGACTTTTCAGAGTGAATAACGTGGAAACGGGGGAAGTTCTGGATTTGGCGTCCGAAAAACTGAAAGACATCTTTGGTGCGCCCTCATTTCTGATGGCGATCAGGGAGTTTAGGGAAAGCATTTTCCATGAGTAGAGATGGCGTTTTCGGCAGCGATGCCAACCACCCGCCATGGAGCCCAACATGGGGACGTGACAGAAGATCCTGCAAGGGAAGCCCTGTCAACGCCAGCCGTACAAACTGCTATAACCAAATACAGCCTAACCAAGACTACTTAGCCACGCAAGGTTAATCCTTGCTGCCGGGAAACTTGGAAGTGAGAAGTGAAGCGAAGACAGGAAAGATTAAACGGTGAGAGAGAAAGACTAAGATGGGAAATGAGAATAGGAAAAGGCAACTACCGATTTTCCCCGGGTGGGTCAGGCCAGGGGTGCCGTCTACGTGAAGCTGAGGCCAAAGAGGTGAGTTGCCACCGCCGAGGGGCCGTAAAGGTCCAAACACCAGGCATTGGCTCAACCCCCAGGATCCCCATTTCCCCGGACACAGCTAAGCCGCGTACGATTAGACGCCGGAGGGTCCAACCCTCGTGTGCTCGGGTACGTGGTGTCACAACACACCAAACGCCTGCTGACGCAGACGCCCCTGCGGGGTTAACAGGTAGATAAAATAGCGGTTCAATACATGGCTTCTCAATTTTAAAGTTGCTTACAATCAAAAATAAGCGTGCTCTAATGACAGGTGTGCTTCTGACTGGTATGAAGCAAGAGCTCTTTTCAAGAACATCTTTTGAAACGTTTTCGTGACGCCTTGACGAGACGAATTTTATGAGACATCACGCAGCAATGTGTGATCTTTTTCTTCAATGCGAGAAACTTGGCAGTATCGGTAGCATCGCCAATATCATTGGTGAATAACAAAGTCTCGTTCTCATCGTTGCCTAAGCGCAGATATAGACACTTGTGCTACCTTTGCAACACTTTCTTTGTATCCTTTCCTTGCAACAATAGCCGAGTGCTAATGTTACGCGGTATGAAGCGACATCCGGCCTACATGTAGCCTCTTTGCCGGAGCGCCGTTCACGCTTCAAGTGTATTCTCCTGGCGTGAGGCATTCCTGATGTGTTCATTCCCACGTGACCGTACCACAAGATGTAGTAACAGCATAGCGAAAGCAAATCAGTTTTACTCGGCAATTTTGCAAGCCATGCTTCTGCGGTTTTCACGAACATGTGGTACCATGAAAGGCCAGGTTGTGGTAGGTTTCTGTATGGTGTTTTTGTCTGCTTGGGCGCATCAACCAGCTGCGGCACAAACACGTCCAAACATCGTGCTGATAATTGTCGACGACTTGGTAAGTCACCAATTCGAACTACTCCTTGCTACAAAACTTCAAGTACGTGCCCTTTTCGTGAGTGTTCACTCACGTGTTGCTCACGAAAGCACATTTTCCAGTACTCGTCCGCCTTTCAACCGCAGCCAAAGTATAAGCGCGCAAATGAAAGAATTCCGGATATCTCCTTCGCAAGCACGAACTTCTCCAGATTCAGAAAGCGCATGAGCAAATAAAACGTCGCAGTGCTGAAATCTCGAGAAGCATTAGTTGATTGTGTTTAACATCATAGCCAAAGCTTAGCTATGAGAGTCGACGCGCAGCGTTGGCTCCTTCAGATAAAATTTTATCATTCGGTATCCGCGAACATGCGTAGAAATCGGGAAGGGTGAGCGTTTCTGCTTTCCGTTCCCATCCATTAATGTGGGCCCCAAAGTCGGAAATCGAGCCCAGCAACGAAAGGCCGCAAGCCATATGCACAGCCGGCGTATCTCCAAAAACAAATTAAGAAGTAGCTTAAAGAGGCGCTATCTTTGCAAATCCTTCGGAACTATGCTGACCGTGGCTTGTGCTGTTTTACCGAATAGGTCCCACGCGTCCAAATGCAAGGATTACGTGTCCCATGCTGAGTTTAAACACGGATCGCCAAGCGCATCAGGCCGCAGCTCTCACAACTGCACCATAATTGCGCATGGTGTGACTTTTTTTTTTTCGTGCGAATGCCAACCAGCTCCTTGAGACGCACCTGCTCTCGTGCGGGTGGTTGGTGACACCCGAAAGTTGAGACGCGGTGGTCAGTGGTGCCAGTGTATCTCGTTTCTCCACCGTCTTGGATGACAGCTGTTGCACAGTGAACTTTGAGATGCACTGCGCTTAGCTTATCGAAATGCAACATTCAGTCTTGCTGGCTAACCAAAACCTTGCTTACACCAGGTTTCCGCACTGTATGGGGTCTACAAGGTTTTTGTCTTCAATTCAGTACATTAGCAAATTAAGTACTTTATTAGAATATGTAGTAAAGAGGATCGTTAGAAAGCTTGTTGCAGAGTTTGAATTGACAGTAGAGTAAACAAGTGAATCGCGTTGGCATCAATCTTCGAAGTGGTAAAAGAAAATTTGTTTCTTTTGCGTGAAAGCTTAAAACACAGTGCAGTGGAAAAAAATAACACAGAAGCCGGATAAATACATAACAATAAAATCGGAAACATTTTAACGTAAAAGAAGGTATAATCACGTTCTTGAATGAAACACGTATATGCAATAAACTTTCACTTGATACGATGTTTCTTTTTAATTACCAAAAAGACGTACGCTGTTTACGTCAATATATGAATTTTCTTGTTCTCGTGCTACAGCACAAGATAACACGCCTTCCGAAAGTTTAAAAGCCGTACCGAGACCAACTACAGAAGCTACAGTGCCTAGGCAAACACAAAACAACGCTTGAAACAGAGTTACACCTTTGTTTTCTTTTCACTTGTTCAATATTTTCTTTTGTTTTTACTGGAATATATTAGTATAGTAATGCTAGAAATAAATTTTAACAATTGAGAGTTCGGCAAAGTTGGGAATTTTCAGTGTGAAAGGAGAACCAGGATGAGAGAGACAGAAAGCGGGAAGCAATGAACCAAAGAACGCTCACAAGATGACAGGCAGAAACACCATTAGCAAATTTTTTTTTCCGCTCTCTCCGTATTTCTTCCTTGTTCACCCTGTTCCTGCTTTCAAAATAAAATTACTAGTTTCCCCGTCGATTTCATTTATTTCACCTTCAACGTCTTTCGGCATTACAGAAAGTGGCCGGAATAGTCGCCGCACGACATAAACGGGCATGAATAAGGTACACAAAAATACTGTTAAAAATTGCAGTGCACAGTGCAATAGTACTGCAAGTATACGGCAGCAATAATAATGGCCCTATACTATAAGCACACCGCTCACCCCTGATGGAACGTCAGCGCTGCCCCGTTTTCTGCAGATAAATTTTCTGCGAGTTTACCCTCTACACCCCAAACATCTGTCGCCAGGCTGTCTACACTCTTAGGCAAAGTTACACCCTTTGGCTTGCCCCTTCTGCCACACAACAATAATCGTTATCTGCCTTGATGCGTTTCCTTTCTTTAACGCTGCGAGCCCGGTACTTTCCAGTAACGAACGGCACGCGTGTTATCAGCATAGAACAGTTTACACCGTTTGGAGTGCCCCTTCTGATAACGCGCGTGCCGTTCATTACTGGAAAGTTCCGGGCTCGCAGCGTTAAAGAAAGGAAACGCATCAAGGCAGATAACGATTATTGTTGTGTGACAGAAGGGGCAAGCCAAAGGGCGTAACTTTGCCTAAGAGTGTAGATACGTACCTTTCTCGGGACGGCTTTAACCTATCAGGTTTCATGCCTTAACTCCGGCAGCCCTAAATAAGCCTCGCTGTTCAAGAGGCTCAAGGTAACTGTGGCTCTAAATTGTTTGAGGCTGGAAGCAGGAAACCGAGCAAAATGTCCTATGAAGCGACCTTGGAACAGTTTACGTTACGCCCAGTATGACTTACTTTTTAGTAATGACAACGCTCCCTATATAGTATTTCTGTATACAGTAATTGTTTTGTTCTAATTATGAATTATGGTACCACGTGGCCTATTCTTCAGCGTGATAATTACGTCAGTAGACATCGGCTCTTAAGATTCGAACTCGTGTTTCAGCAGCAACAGTCGTCTAAATACCGCCGAGGTGTGATCTGTCACATAGTGAAGTGGCCCTATGCATTTTGCACCTTTCACTGTTTTAAGGTTCCAACAGCTCATGGTTCAATGTGCTGCGCAATTTTCTCTGTTTCTCATTTAGGGCTGGAATGACGTCAGCTTGCACGAGTCAACTCAAGTAAAGACGCCGAACCTTGACGTGATGGCTAGCGACGGAGTCATATTGAACAACTACTACGTCACTCCTCTCTGCACTCCGTCGAGGGCGGCGCTGCTAACTGGAAAGTACCCAATACGCTTAGGTAAAGTGACATAAAAAGTGCACAAGTTGGAAGAAAAGATATCTATTGATGACCTGAAGTGTCCACACAACCCGGTCCTAAATTGATAGATTGCAAAACTATGCCAAACAGTTTTTTAACCTTGTTTTCGCAATGTGCGCTCAATTTTTGTCGCTCCACCTATTGTGCCTACGTTACTGCACAATGCACTAAAAACCAAATCATTCACTAAACAGTTCGAGAAAGCAGCAAATGGGCAGCATCAGCCCGGTGCACTGGTAGATGGCGTCAGAGGTCATCACAGACGAAGGACACTCAGGTGACACATTTTTCGAAGTTGGTGCTCTCGCATTCTCAAAAAGAGTATTGTTAAGGTCTCACGGCGAAAGAAACTAGTAATCCAACTGACTGATGAACGCAGCGGCCAGCAAATGCTTCAGCCAATGCTTGCTGGAATTCGCATCAGGCCTGTTATACGAGCGGGTACAAGACAATACGGGATCTGCGAGCCGGTGCCAAATTGCATTCTTGCGTCCTCTGAGGAATCAATCACCTGGTGCCGAAACATGGCATTGGGCATCTGCGTCCTTTAAAGTTTGTGTGCTTGCCAATACGACCACTTCCTCTTCATCTCTCTCTCTTCTAAAAAATGTTTGTTTTCTTTTACGTAACAAATCCAATATGTGATCGTGAGGCACGCCGTATATTGGGGGAATCCGGGTTAAGTTATACCACCTGTGGTTCTTCCACGTGCACTCAATGCACCGTACATGGGCGTTTTTTGCGTTTCGCAGCCATCGTAATGCGGCCGCCGCGGCCGGAATTCAATCGCGCATCCTCGGGCTCAGCAACGCAACGCCAAAGCCACTACGCCACCACGGCGGGTCACTTCTTGCCAGCCTGTTGTTGGAATCGCGATGATTGCAGAATATTACACTAGGAAAGCGATAGCTGCTTCGGTCGGCGGAGTATGCAGCGCATTGTCGCGCGTGCCCAACGGCCGATATCAGCCGTAACTCGCGCAGCTTTCCTAGCATAATCAAGTGCAATCGCGGCAATAGCTAGACAGCAGGCTGGCAAGGAGTGGGAGTGTTGGCCGGCACACGAGCATTAAAGGATGCGCATGCGCAATTCAGTCTCTCAGCACCGAGCGCTGACTTTGTCGGAAGGCGCAAGAATGCACTTTGGCACGCGCTAGGAAATCTCATTACATTATCTTTTGCGTGTGCGTGTGCGTGTGCGTGTGTGTGTGTGTGTGTGTGTGTGCGTGCGTGCGTGCGTGCGTGCGTGCGCGCGTGCGTGCGTGCGCGCGTGCGTGCGTGCGCGCGTGCGTGCGTGCGTGCGCGCGTGCGTGTGTGTGTGTGGGCGTGTGTGTCTGTGTGTTCTCATAAGACATTAAAGGACAAGGCATTAGGGACTCTTGTCCGAGAAAAAAAACAAGTTCAGACAGCTTCTAATGCTATACTAAACATCTCAACACCTGCATAAGAACAGACACGAACGACATTATCTTTCTTTTATTGGGGGGGGGGGGGGGGGGGGGGTAGTGGGGCACTGTGCAAGAAGCGCTCGCATTGAGGAGAAATATGGCGCACAAAAGCACGGACGAAGAAACGCGCATCAACGTGGTGACATGCACCCATTCTCGTTCTAGCCCGTCTGACCAACTTAATTAGCTATGTTTTGGCTTTGCGCCCGACGTACAAATTTTGACGCTCTTTGCCGGTGGGAACATGCAAGTATTTTACCGACGTATACAAGAACCGCTCGTGTTAACCCAGTTCGAACTAAACGCTGTGACGCATTTTTTTTCTTTATTATTTTTATAATCTCTAAGCCCAGTGCTTTTTCTAGGCCTTCAGCACGACGAAATTCGTGCGGCGGAGCCATTCGGGCTCCCACTCAACTTTAAACTGCTTCCAGAGTACCTGAAAGAACTGGGCTACGAAACACATGCTGTGGGAAAGGTAAGTTTCAGGCTCATATACGTAATTCCATGCATTGAAATGCACTCTTCATTAGATGAGCACAAATTGTGCCGTTATCAGCAGGTCGTCAAGTTATCACAAGGCTTCAACCATGTGAAACTAAAATTCAATGATATGCAGAAAAATCATGCCCGGTTGTCTACCCTGCACTACGTGAATAGGTTGGACTCGGGAGTGCAACACATATGACATGGTCACATCCAAGCCGTAAATCTGCGCACACACGCGCGGACGTTCGCATCATAGATACATTTGATTGCGCAAAGGAGTTGTCTGCAAGAACGCAGCTCCGTTCTATATTCTACTTGCATGACTTCGCAGACACGCCTATAGCCTTTTGGCTATGTGACCTTGAAAAGAGTAATGTGTGACAAAATTCACCAACATAATGAGACCGAAATGACACTACAAACTGTTGTCATGCTTTGATCAAACCGCTATATTCTTTAAGAGGAAGCAAAATGTTGATATGCGCAGTGTGTCGCACTGAAAGTGCTTTCCCGTATATATTTTGTTTTCAGTGGCATCTTGGGCATTTCACTGCTAATTATACTCCTACGTACCGTGGCTTTGATAGCCACTATGGCCCTTACACGGATCACCAAGATTACTCGGATCACACTTCACTATCGGTAAAAGAAATTATTTATTCTTGTTTTTTTATGATGATTACGCACTAGGCTTTCATTCAGGAAGTTGCTCTCTCTAGGGCATACTATAGCACTATTTGTGTTTTTTTTCAACATGGTTGACTCAACAAAACCCCAAATAGTAGTACCTATCAATGACTTCAGCAATCATGTTGAAAACCAGGGCCTAATGAACTACATACACGCTCCGGTAATTTAGTTTGTGAGTGTTAAAGTGGGTCCTTTGAAGTGGCTAGCAGCTTTATGTCAACATCAGCGAGGTAAAAGAAGCGACATTTTTATAGCGTCAACTCCGAAAGACTGCGTTGACATATACGGACTCTCGGGTTTTGCTTTGCGTAGAACCACACCCACGTATTCTTTCTATGTATTCAGTGCATCACTAAAGACAAAATGCAGTGATTGACACACACCAGGGCACTGAAAACACCCGGCTTAGGCATTCCTGCATAAATCTAAGCACGTGCAGCGTCATTTGTGCGTACTTAAACAACTACACAGCAAGGTGCAAGTCGTAATCACGATCCGCCTTCTTAGAAAGCCCCATTCATTTGCGAAGTGGCGCCTGCGCAGAATATTCTGCGTCTGTTACAAGAAACCAGCCTTGAAACAGTTTCATTGACATCAGCAATATAAATCTGCTTCCAAATAACGTGTCACCGAAATGGAAGCTGCAAGACATTCTTTCGGGCTACAAAGTACTCGAAACTAATCAGCTATATCGGAGGGACACATAGCGCAAGGATAAGTGCACTAAACTTTGATGTCGAAAGTAATCACGTCTAAAGAACAACACACGGCAAATCACGCACAAGGTACAATAATGCTATCGTCGTCTGCTTCTATGCAACTTTCTTTTCCTGTCAAGGACAAACGCCGATCGACTAGCCTCGCTCTTGTACTTCATTACATGCATTCGCATAATTCTGTTTATGATGGCAGGCTCAGCTCTCACTACAAAGCTCTCAGCTCTCACTACAAAGCTACATTGCTGTGTAGCACTCCCCAACACAGGAAGCGGGTTCCTACAAAATATACACGTTGCGGCTACGGGGCCCCGTGCGGCATTGCTTACCTCAAGATAACAGTGTCTGGCGTCCGCCGATGCAAGAGCCCACCAGGATGGAGAGATGGGCTAGTTGTCAAGGGATTCTCGGAAAAACCTAGAGCCCTGGAACGACTAGACATAACGACGGGGACAGGCAGCAGCTTTTGTTGTCCGTCTCCTTCTCGTGCCTATTCGTTCTCTACGTTTTAGATAGTTCTGAGAATACCACCCAACACCACAGAAAACCAAAGCACTGGAACGCGGTAACGTGTGCACTCACTTGCGCTCAAGAGAACCAGCCTAGTACTGGGTCAAGAGCTAGACACACCGAGTTCAATCCAGGCAGCGCTAAATCTAGCTTCTTCGGCGTGGTTGGGGATCAGCAACGGCCGTGCGCTTTCGTTATCACTTTCAACGTCACCGCATTTTCGTCAAAGCTCACCCAGATATCTTTGCTGGCCTGGAGCAACCTATTTCAAGCGACGCAATCATGAAGTAGTGCAGCTGGGAAAAAAAAGAACGATCTGACGAGTCTCACCTTCATGACAGCTGTTCAGCACAGACAATGACACGTGGACAGGATGGGGCCTTGACATGTGGGACAACATGAATCCAGACCAGGAGTCATCCGGTAAATATGCCACCAGTCTGTTCACCGAGAAGGCTATCGAAGTCCTCAAGAAAAGAAACCAGAACAGGGTACGTCTATCTCCCGCGGGACAATGCTGTTCCATTCGCAATGCCTCATTCACAATTATTTCAAGAGTTTCGGCACAAGTGGTTACAAAAAGAAATGCTTCGACTGGTGCCCAGCCACAGAAGTCATACATCTTTATTACGACGAGCGCCTAAGTACTCAAGTGTAGAACGTTGCAATGCCACGATTCAAGAAAGATCTAGCGTTAATGATTTCCAGGTATATACAATTGTCTTTTCAGGAGTCGAGCGTCGCATGCAAAGAAAGTGTTAGAGTTCGAGACATTTAGGAATATATAGTTGCATCTTCAGGATACGACTGCTCGTCTTATTTTTACATTATTAAAAATTAAATTATGGGGTTTTACGTGCCAAAACCACTTTCTGATTATGAGGCACGCCGTAGTGGAGGACTCCGGAAATTTCGACCACCTGGGGTTCTTTAACGTGCACCTAAATATAAGTACACGAGTGTTTTCGCATTTCGCCCCCATCGAAATGCGGCCGCCGTAGCCGGGATTCGATCCCGCGACCTCGTGCTCAGCAGCCGAACACCATAGCCACTGAGCAACCACGGCGGGTTATTTTACATTATTAAGCAGTAATATCAATTTAGGCAGTTATTACTGCATGTGGTAACACCTACGGTCGCGAGGCAATTATGGTTATTACAGAAAAATTATAGTAAACAGAAAAATTACCTCGTCAAACAAATGTACTTTTTAGGAGTGTTTATGCGTTGTAGCATCGAATTACATGCTTTTCATTTTTTTTTCCTTTCCCACACAGCCCATCTTTCTGTACCTGTGCTACTCCGCTGTGCACGTGGGAAATACGTACTCTCTTCTAGAAGCTCCGGATGAAGATCTACTCAAGCACAGCCACATACTAAATCCGAAGCGAAGAGCATATGCAGGTCTGTGGAATCAAGAGTACTGCCCTTCTATAATTCGCTACGAGAGTTCGTCTATCTGAACCAACGATCGTCCTTTCGCGTGTGCGTAGATATACGAGGTAGTATACTATTACAAGATTACCAAACAACTCAGTATTAACTAAAGTTCAGTGTGAATGCGTATTTCTTTAGAGAGGAAACGTTTACGCGATTACTTTTTGCGATTACGTTCATGGCTATTAGCATTGAATCAATGTAGCGACACACCGCATTGTTAGCGTCGAAAGCTATGTGCCGCCGCCTTCCAGCTTTCTGGAACTTCTCACTGAGCATGCTGCGCCATCTAGTGACCCCGCCGTAATTCCCGCGTGTGTCATGGGCTTGATTCTGCCAAGCATCATTAAAATTTAACGGAATATTTTCGTAATTATAAAACAGCACATACCCCCGTTGCACATATCTAATCACTCAAGTCAACGTAGAAGAGGTACACTGATGAGCGGTTCCCACATACTGGCACATGCCCAGGGACCCAAGTTGTTATTAAAACGATTCGTTGAAGAGCAGCGCACACCGAGTGCAGACATTGAGTGCTCCAATTGGGCGTCAAAGGTAACGTTGAATAGTGGTACATGCGCCTTGCCACAAGCCCGGTGTCTCATTTCCAATGGCCCATCTCACCGGTCAGAGAGGTTCACTGAAAAGCGGTGCATATATATATGTATATAGGTGCCCAGTGCCACATACTTAGTGACCCGAGTTAGTCCGACGGTTGGGTTCGAACACTGTTCCCTCCGTACAGCAGCCCGATGCGCTACCCATTCGACCAAGGACTACTCAGCGATCCAGGTTCGGGCGAAAACGGTTATATACGTATATGTAGATATCCTCCGGAAAAATACACGAAGTACCCTAAGAATGCTAATCACAATAAAATCTTATCTGTGATATCAATAAATTTATACCTGTACCTTCGATAACAAATTCTGTTTAAAAAAACCTATTTATCAACATTCTGCTTATATACGTCCAAGGCACAAGAATGGAGAAAAGTGAGAGCGACACAAAGGCTGTTCAGTTCAACCACACTTCTACGCAACAAGTCACTCCCTGTTGTGAACTGCATAGGGTCACACATCAGTACAAGCAGAACTGTAGCATGCATATATCACACGCATTGCAGACTTACAGCGGTACCCTTTGTGCATGAAACGACAGCGATGGTGTCGGCGCTGGACGACAGCATCGGCGAGATAATAAAGGCGCTGCTCTTCACCAATGCCATCAAAGACACCATCCTAGTGGTGACCACGGACAACGGAGCTGCTGCAGGAGGTATCGACAACAGTGCGGGCTCCAACTGGCCGCTTCGTGGCACGAAGGGCACACTTTGGGAAGGAGGCGTTCGAGGGGTGGCCTTCGTCTGGAGCACATTCATCAAACGACCTCATGTGGCCCACCAACTCATGCACATCACTGACTGGCTGCCCACTCTTTACGCCGCTGCAGGTATGCACGAGAAACACGTCAGCAACTCGGTAATTCTTATCTGCGAAGGTAATTTTGGTCTGAATGCATGTCGGGAAAAGTGCACCAGCAGCACTGACCACGTCGAAGCTGAAGGCTTGCTTCTCACTTACGGGTAGCAGAGAGTGTGAAACAGCGTGTTCCGTAGATAAATGTTAGAAAATTGTGCTTGGCATCAAAAAACTTGAAAAATGGAGCACCCTTTGTTGAAGTTGAAATTTAGCCGCACCGCAGAAGTCGAGGCTGCCACATAACTGTATGAGCATGCGCATTATGTTTTTTTTTTTTCGTGATAATAATTATAGAGATTTAACACCGGAAAGCACCACTGTGGCTGTGAGGAACGCCGTTGTCGAGGGACCCGGATGAATGTTGACTGTCTAGGGTTCTGTGACTTGAACTTAAATCTTAGTACAAGGCTCCACCTCTGGTCTTTCTTACTGTAACTATATCACATTTACTAACGCAAGCTGTACACGTAGCTCCCACGCATTCAACATAACACCTATTTATGCCCGTACTAACATATTCAAGTACAGTTTTTTTCACGTACAGTAGAGCTTTCAAATTCTCTACCCGGTAACATTCGTTCACTACCACTACAAGATTTTATAGCTACCACTGGTAAGCACTTCACTAACATGTAAAGCTCTTCTTTTTTAATCATTCGTCTTTTTGTGTATATCTGTGTTTTTTAATGTGTAATGTACAGTAACGTATAATGTTCCCACTCCTGCTATAGCCATATATTGGGCTACTGTATATGTAAATAAATAAATAAACAAATAAATAAATAAATAAATTTTCTAGTTTCGCCTCCATCGAAATGTGGCTGCCGTGGTTGGCTATCGAGCCCGCGACATTGCACTGCAACATTACTGTGAGACTGATGCTGAAACACTGCGCTAGGTACCTTTTTTTCTCTTGCAAAAGTCGGCGGGTGTAGGTCGCTAGCCCTTAGTTTGTGATCCAATTCATTTTTAGCACTTTAAAGTACCGAAGGGTGACAGAAGGTGAAGCTCTGTCTATTGAGCCGTCTTCGTGAAGCGCAGTGACATATAGAACAGTGTGTGCGCCTGAAGAAATACG
Organism: Dermacentor andersoni; assembly: GCF_023375885.2. Taxonomy (NCBI): domain Eukaryota; kingdom Metazoa; phylum Arthropoda; class Arachnida; order Ixodida; family Ixodidae; genus Dermacentor; species Dermacentor andersoni. The sequence continues at coordinate 128,531,870 of NC_092823.1, forward strand.
GAAATTTAGCCAATGTACTTTTCGATGTAGCGTCTGTTCAATGAAGAGGTATCCAAATTGCTACTCTTCATAATTTGTTAAGTGAAGATATAATAATAATTGGCGACCTTCAAAACAAGCACAAAGCCACCGCAATGCCAAAGATCATCTCGCCGGGAGGTCCATAAATACAACGGTAAATCAGAAATCTTTCTTGAAGCAAAGGTCTTCCGTGAATCAGCAGATGAGCACCCAGATACATATCGTTTTCAGCGATAAAAAAATAACGACGAACAGGCCTGGATTCCCAAGCCGTTCATACGCAAGAATTGTTCGAAATACTGGCACTGGTGAATCACAAACATTTTCTAAGAACCAGGTATTTTGTCAGTGCGATCTTATTTTTGATTCTTTGCTGACCCAAGCACTCGTACCGCTGATCGTTACTGCACAGCTGCTGTCGTTAAAAGAGGTTCACGCGTCCCTAACGAAGCCATTAACCTAGAATCTGATGGTGCCGAAACCGCTTCCTTGCAGGAGGTAAAGTGGACGACCTTGGTGAGATCGACGGCCTCAACATGTGGGACACGCTTATCGCGGACAACGTATCGCCCCGAAGCGAGATTCTGCTCAACATCGACCCGGTGTGGAACATGTCGGCTCTGCGATACCATGGGTACAAGCTGGTCCAGGGCTCACTGGCCAGGGGGCGTTACGATGGGTGGTACCGGCCCATGGAACCGGGAGGCCAACCAATCAACATGAACCGAATGCGGTAACAAACATGCATACATTTATCAATAAAGAAAACACGGACTCTTCGAGCCTGCTTTCATTTCTACATACATCATTGGGTGAAAGCCGCAGGCCTTTGCAGTTCCCATGCATTTAAAATATAGCTGGCCGCATACTAGTCACAAAATAATAGATTTGGGGATAAATGGGTTGCTCAGAAAAGTTATTTAACTCTGTCCTCTTAAAACTGCGCCAGCGATATTTCAAGCACTTTAGAATCTCACTTTTATCTCAAGGGTTCATGAAGTTGATACGCATCGCTCTATCTTGACAAGCACGAAACTGTTTCCACCATGCTGTTCCTACTATATCTTTTATAAACTTACAATGTATCGGCATTACCCAGTCATTTCACGCTAAAGTATCGGCCGGCTACATTTCCAGGCGTCTATTGATCCCCCGAAACATTCGTAACGTGCTTAGCTTCTCCGCCACAAAACTTGGCAACGCATGGTTCAGATGGTGTGTTACAGTGTCACAGGTACCTTATTTTGTAATGCGCACTTGCGTTCGGGTGCCTGTGCTATTAAAGGCTACACAGCAGGTATAGAAAAGCTAGCGCACCTAACAGTGGTGAATTGACAGAAAAGTACACCAGCGACAGCATGGAAATCTCGTGGCCGCCTCTGATGGCAAAATCCATTCTCCTTCGCCAGCCCATATTTAAAAAAACGTATTTCCGATGTTAATTTACAGCCGCGGTGATAACGCTTTCAGACCCTTCTGCTTTGGTTCTTTTACTTACATTTCAAGTGACCCATCACACTATCATCAGCACCAGTAGTTTAAGTGCGTCCTATCACAAAGCAAGTTCCTCCGCCATGGACATCCAACTAGCACTCTGCTGAGTCAAACAAGCGCATACTATGCATTTAAATTTTCTGATCTCAACTGATGACATTTTTCTACCGGCCCTCCCTATGTTTGCATACCTATGACGGGACTCAGATAAAAGGAAGTCCAATCGGCCAGTTATTTGCAATTTGGCCTACACAACTCCACATCTGCTTTGCTCTTATTTTGGCTTTAATCCTCATAGATTTGCTTATGTACCCATAACTTTATTCCTTTGATTGCCTCCCCAGCAATATTACCTATTCAGTGATGTATTAGCTCTAATAGTATGCCTAATATCTGACATACACGCAGGTCTCAATTCTTCCACTCGGCTGCACGGTTCAACTCCAAGTGCTCGGCCGCGCGTACCATCCGTGCGATGGGCCGCGCTATGCCAACGCAGCGCCCTGACGAGCTGTTCGTCGTGTGTGGCCACAACAATGGCACAGCGTGCCAGCCCATGCGGCAGCCCTGCCTGTTCAACATCGACTCTGACCCATGCGAGCGTGACAACATCGCCAAGGAGCACCCAGATGTGAGTGCCTAAATGTCACTAAAGCGTATCTAATAATGTCAACAGCAGAGTATTAAGCAAAACTGGTTCGGTACTGCCGTTGCTACCGCCTGTTTCTCGTTGGACCCAGAAACGCTAAGTGAGTCACGCGAAAAAGAGTTCGCAGGAGTACACAAACTTCATCTGCAGGTCCCACAACGTTGGGGACAGGTTTGATTCACCAATTGCGATAACTCCGGGTGAACCGAAGATGCTGCCACAGGAGCAGTGTTTTCTCTCTTCTCTCCTTTCCACTCTATTTCTCGCATAGCACTATGAGAGTTCATGAATCCCTCTAAAACTATAACAATGTGTTAAAATAGTTCAACTTATAATTACTGGCTCTTCCTTTACTAGGGTGGTTGCTTGAGCTAGTTGGTAATTCATGATCAAAAATAACGTACAGCGCGAAGAACAAGCACTGCGAGAGGCGACATACACAGCGCTGTGTATGTCGTCTCTCGTAGTCCTTGTTCTACGCGCTGTACGTTATTTTTTATCTTCCTTTACAAAGCCTGCTGATACGAGGAAGTAGGCCGAACAGGCTCTTGGCCATCTGAACAAACATGTCTGTTCCTTGATGGCGCATCCACAATGTGATCAGCCAGCTTGTGCGGGCCGCATAATGTATTATTTAACACCCTTTCAAGGGGTCAGTAACATCATCTTCAACTTCCGAAGCGCATTGTCATTTTCACATGTTTAGAACCCAAGGGTTTGCAGCAGCCCTCACCTAGCACGTTGTTTACTTATTGTACGGTAAAAGGATTCAATTATTAGGTGTTTGGAGCAGCGAAATCGCTGGACCTAGACAACGAGCTGACAGAGTGCGACTCCGCGTGTCCTTGTCGAACCTTCATGAATATTCGAACATATCTATATCCCTTGGATCTCTAAATTCCCAGACTGCCATCGCGGTGTCTGGCGTTTTGCCACCTGGCAAGAAATGCTGTACTAATGACTTTCTCAATTACGACGAACTTCATTTCTAGGCACCCTCCTCTCCCTTTCATTTTACAGCGAAGCTGTTAAGGGCTACTTTCCTCACTACCGTGTCCACGTGTAGAAAAAATCCTGAAGACGGCGCAATACTGGGCCGACCCGCGGCGGAAGTGACGCAAGCGTTAAGCACTCCCCATACATGGGCCGATTCCGAAGATAGTGCAATGCCGGGGAGACCTGCGGTGGAGGTGCAGTTCAAATCAAGTTAAATCATAGTTTATTCCAACATTTGGGATGCTGAGGGCCATGGTCAAAAACCCGCTACACGGGCTTGACTAGGACCAAGACCCAGTACAAATGGCAGGGACAGGCAAATGCAGCAACGTGATGATGCATTTAAGGTAAAAAAACATGAATAACGAATTGCGCATACTAAACCAAACAACAATCTCAGTCATATTGTAAGTACAGATCCAAAAGAAACCTAATCGCAATGCATGGTGCTAATGTTCAAGGTAGTCGATGAGTACACCATATTCCAATAAATGCAACATCAGCTGTAATATAACGTACAAAAAGATACAAATGAGATGGAGCGAATCAACAGGTATCAAAACAAAAGGTACAACAAGCATTAGTTCAATAATAGCATAAGTAAAGCGGTGAAGTGACAAACAAAATAGTGCATGAAGTTTGAGTTCAACAACCTAGAAAAAACGATGAAGGGCCGTAACCGATATTTTCAGATGGCTAGTTGAATAAAGTACAACGAAGCGAAGCTGAAGAGTCTGTCGAATTCAATAAGACGCTCATATACGGATGCGGGAACCTTATAAACCATGCACGTAAAATTTTGGGCGGGATTTTTCACTTAGGAATGACGTAATCGCCGGTTAAAATTGCGCAGTCGCTCCGCCCCCCGTCGAGCGCCGCGCGCTGCTGCTGACGCTGACGATGCGAACGGAGACCGGAAACCGCGGCGTAGTGACGTCAGCACTGGTGTTCCGCTCCTTCCCAGTCTCTGCGACCGTGCCTGACCGTGCTTGTTTCTGCGTGCGTGCCGTCATAATATGCTTCGCTCGACCCTGCATTCCTTTGTTTGTGTGCGTGTAGAGTGGTAGTTGACGTGCGCAGCATCAATTGAAGTGGTGGGCCGATCATGCCGGCGTTCTGTGCAGCCTACGGTTGCACGAAAACCAGCGTCCGCGACGATGTTCCATTACTTCCTGCAAAACAAGAATCTTGCAGCTAAGTGGGAGGTCGCTGTGAATCGAAAGAATTTCAAGCGCTCAAAAAAAGCAGTGCTGTGCTCTAACCACTTTCGTGACGACGATTACTACCAGAGTTTATCAATAATGCGTGAATGAATGAGAGTACGATTTTCTGCTAGCAGGCTTTCTAAACGCGGCGCGAAAAGGTCGGGGCAACGAACGCACAAAGGCGGGACGGGTGCGGGCGCACGGATGGTAACTGGTCTTGGAAGACCTTATGAGTACACGAACTCGTCCAAACCTGGATTTTCCAGGTGTGGACGAGTTGGCGTTAGTACGCTGAACGGAAGGTACATGTTCATCTCCCACCCTTGACGCAGGTTTTGTCGCAAACCACCGTTAATTTTCCATTCGCACGTTACTTGTGAAACAGCCAACATGCAGCTACCATAATGCAATGCAAGCGTAAAGTTGTCATGTGTTTGAAAGCCGGCGCACGCCAGGACGCTTCGCTCCCCCTCGCGCACAGAAAGAAACCGGCTGTCTCACGTAGCCGACGGAATTCGCCGCCTTTACGGCTCCGGTTACGAGTAGCATGCTGATGGCGCGCTGATGAAGGCCACTACACGTGCTACAAGAGCCGGAAAACTTTTCCCGCATGTAAACCGTCTGAGTAGATTGCCGACAGCTTTGGGGCAGCGCACAAATGCCGACGATGCATCCCTCCTTACGTTGCATGAGGAGGCATGCAGGAACATAACAGTACAGTTGTTTGCCCGGAAACGAACTCACTGGATCGCTGAATACAGCTTTGCAAAAAACATACTCACCAAAGAACATTTCTAACACGAGAAGATGCTAACACTTCGCTTTCGTTCGCGTCGAAAGTACTGCTTGCTACCAGCATCTTTTGCTTCTTGGAGAGGCCGGCTACGTATACATGTAGGGAGCAACGCCGAACTCCTCAGAGAAACGCAACCTCTCGAAATTTACTATTATCGTCTCACCAAACCACAGCGCCAAACCACCTTGCACCGTGCTTCATGTGTGGCGGCAGCGGCCGGTCCGGACGAACACCAATGTTCACGTCACGAGGCGCCCGACCAATCACAGGGGGAAACGAGGCGCGCGAGCTGCCCGAGTCTGCTGTTGCCCTTTTCGTCGAAATAAAATCGGTTTGCACTTTCTTTCGCTCAATTTCGATGCGATATTCGAATTCGGAGGGTTGCAAACCAATGCGTACAGCTCTTCAGTCATTTCTTTCTGGAAAACTCTTCAGCTTCCCTTTAAGGGGCCCACGTGCACAGCCTCGCTGGTCATCCTTCTTCACATAGTGGAAGGGCACTGAGTTTTTTACCTTTCGAATCATGCTTATAGGCTCTTTAACTCTTGCAAGATGGGCCACAAAAGTTTGCTTGTTGTTGTTGTTGTTGTTGTTGTTGTTGTTGTTGTTGTTGTTGTTGTTGTTGTTGTTGTTGTTGTTGTTGTTGTTGTTGTTGTTGTTGTTGTTGTTGTTGTTGTTGTTGTTGTTGTTGTTGTTGTTGTTGTTGTTGTTCGACGTGACCTTTCAACGCGAGGGGCTTATGCCGAACTTGAGGAATTGTCCAAGGATCTTGCAAATAAACATAGAAATAAACCAAAGTAAATTACACTTTCGAAATGCGAACATTTACGAAAGGTAAACGATGTTAGGAAAGATAATTTTATGTGCCAGCGTCTGTTCAGTCAACTTCTCGGTTCCATCTTGTCGCACTGAAAAACCTGCCTCTTAATTCGAGCGACCAACAAGCCCGCATAGATCAATAAATTTCTCTGCTCAAATGTCTTCACTACTCGAACGTTATCACTCGTCATTGTACTAAAGGCGCTATCGAAATCCATACCAAGTCATCTCTTTGTTCTTTCACAGATTATAGATTTCCTGCAGTTGAGGATGAAGCAGTACAGAAAGAAGATGGTTCCTCCCATCAACCAGCCGGCCACAAGAAAGGCCGACCCTAGAAACTTCAACTATACATGGGCACCATTTATGTAATTCGAAACACTCGATATTGATCCTAATGTACTAGGTAAATAAACATTGCCTTTAATGCATGAAGACAGACACCAAGATACATTCATCTTCGAATTAGTCTTCGGCAGTTAACACTTCAGAGGCATTTTTTATAGCAATAACGGCGTTTGTTCCCAAAACAGACTTCTGCTGCAAGCATACCGATAAAGTATGCGTACAAAATGAATTATAGATCCTGCGTAAAAGAAGGCCATACTTATTATGGAACATTTCAGAACTCCAACAGATTACTTAAGATAAAACGCGGGTAAGCCTTTACACATGACAAGACTGTCAACTGATCGCATATATCGCTTCTTGAAGCAGCTCATAATAATAACTGGCCCGCGTATTTTTCTTCATTTGAAACACAGACGTCGGTCACTACACTGAAACCAAATGATATTTAGATATAAAGAAAGTCGTAAACACGGGGAGAGCAGAACGCGATGTGAGTTTGACGACTACGTCACGAGAACTCGGTGCGCGCACCCCCCCCCCTCCCCCATTAAAGGCACACACCTTTACCAAGAAGAAACAAAATGCCTACTTCGTGCATGATAGGTCGCATGCTTATCGTCCTTTGACTCACTCTTTCACTTACTCTCTCTCTCTCTTGTTATTGTGGCGTCAATTACACAACATGCTCGCGTCGTTCATGCTTCCTACCTGTTTGCCCCTCCACCACCGAATGGCGTGAAGTTCGAGGAAGTCACGCGCGAGACGTCACCGATCCCCCCTCCCCCCCATCCCGCGGTCACCCTCGCTCTCGTTTCCATCACCCGCTGCTCGATGCACGCGCGGCGCGCACGTGCAAGGAGAAGCAGGCGCAATCGAGGAAGTTGTTTCCACAAGAACCATTTTGTTTTCGCTGCTCCCGTATCTCGCGCTCTCCACTCGATGCCCCAGCCGAAGGCACTTCCCGGCCCCGCCACTCGAGCCTGCCAACTCGCCGTCGGCCAGGCACGTTCATTAGATTTCGCCGCGCGCGCCTTCTCCGTCCAAGGAATTCCGCTCCCACAAGCGCGCGTACGGCGGCGCCGGAGAATCGGGCTTCGCTGGCTTGAATACAAAGTAGGGCACAACCTATAGCAGTGCGCGCGGTTTCGCTTGCTCGAAAGAGTGGGGGAAGAGAATAGGCCGATGGGGCTCGGGGAGCGCAGATTGATATGAAACTGATCCTGACGACAGACGGAGTACGAGAGCTCTCGATGCTGCGAAGGCACGAATGAACGGCATATAGCGCTCACTTAAAACACCACCATCATCGTCACACCCCGTCGTGCTGTAGCGGTTATGAAGGCCGGTAGTGTGTTGTGTGGCGATTGTCGGTTAAAAGGCTTGCGCATCAACAACCTATGCCACCCTTTGTTCGCTGCCTTGCGTTGATTCGCTGCCTTGCGTTGCGTTGACTTGCACGTCCTCCATGGTGCGCATGGTCGACCTATCGTTGCTGCTGATTGTTTATCGTGGCCGCATGTGCGAAGTCGAAATGTTTAGATAGCCGCATCTGTCCTTTAGGTGGTTTAAGCTGGGTGATTCCTACGACCCTTTGCTCATCTTGCGCTGCTTCCTATCAACCATTGCGCCTATCTGTTCAGAAGTCTTAAACGTGTTTCAAGAGTCACTGAATATTTAATTTCATTTCATTTATTTCATCCTTGAAGGCCCGAGTTCATTATATAAGGAGGGGCTACAATTTGTAATATGAACGTAAGCTGCTTACAATATACTAAATCCGAAAAAGAAAGTATTGTTGATAACTAACTTCACTGCCCTTGGTAAAAAAGTAAATGGTGATAATTGAGCTGGAGTGTTCCCTTAAGGGCAGTCCAAAGTTTGCACAATAACGATAATCCGTGGAAGCTACGTTTACCGTTCACTCATACTTTGAGATAAAGCTGTTTCTCACACGCCCACCCATGCTACTCCGTGTTCTCTCTATCAGCTTCTATTTTCTTTTTCCTTTCTTCTTATTTATATTAAACCTTGGTAATTATGGCCAGCCTACTTGTGCTGGGGAACCCAATATGTCCAAGCTGCACAAATCAAACACTGCCTACCCAAAAACACATTTTTTGGGGATGTGCTTACCTAGGTCCTCCTGCCAGCTCCCACACGAGAGACTTGGGAAAGAGCTGCCGAGAACGGCAGATCAAAGACGACCGCAAGCCCTCGTCGCATGGGCCGAAAGGGCGTCTCCTCGTGAGGGGCCATCCTAGGACTCGGGCCTGCCAGACCTTGCCTGAGCAGAATTTTAATAAAGTTGTTGCCACCTCCTTACTTTAAACGCACCGCCCACTTCTAGACCTAACCCTGGTTGTGGATAAGTCTCATTTTATGGAAAGCACCATCACCATAACAAACACGGGGACACGCTTCTTTGTCGGTCCCCCGTTGTGGGTATGATGTGCCATAGTGTGGAAGCCGCTATCACCATCAACAGATGGCGATCATTTGAGAGAGCTAGTTGGTGTTGGCTAGCGGGAGAGGGAGGTGTGCACTGGATTAGGTTTGATCACTCGGGGTTCTTTATCCTCATCATCATCATCAGCCTGGTTACGCCCCCTGCAGGGCAAAGGCCTCTCCCATACTTCTCCAACTACCTCGGTCATGTGCTGATGGTGGCCATGTTGTCCCTGCAAATTTCTTAATCTCATCCACCCTCCTAACTTTCTGCCGCCCCCTGCTACGCTTCCCTTCTCTTAGAATCCAGTCCGTAACCCTTAATGACCATCTCGGTTATCTTCCCCCCTCAGTGTATGTCCTGCCCATGCCCATTTCTTTTTCTTGATTTCAACTAAAATGTCATTAACTCGCGTTTGTTCCCTCACCCAATCTGGTCTTTTCTTATCCCTTAACGTTACACCTATCATTCTTCTTTCCATAGCTCGTTGCGTCGTCCTCAATTTAAGTAGAACCCTTTTCGTAAGCCTCCAGGTTTCTGCCCCGTACGTGAGTACTGGTAAATCTAAGGTGTTCCTGATTATATTTGCGATTACCTTAGTAAATACTTTGTAGGCAACGGACAGTAAGCTGATCGGTATATTATTTTTCAAGTCTTTGGCGTCCCCTTTCATATGGATTAGGATTATGTTGCCGTTCTTCCAACATTCCGGTACGCTCGAAGTCATGAGGCATTGCGTATACAGGGTGGCCAGTTTTTCTAGAACAATCTGCCCACCATGCTTCAACAAATCTGCTGCTACCAGATCCTCCCCAGCTGCCTTCCCCCTTTGCATAGCTCCCAATGCTTTCTTTACTTCTTCCGGCGTTACTTGTGCGATGCCAAATTCCTCTAGACTATTCTCTCTTCCATTATCGTCGTGGGTGCCACTGGTATTGTATAAATCTCTATAGAACTCCTCGGCCACACTTGAACTATCTCATCCATATTAGTAATGATATTGCCGGCTTTGTCTCTTAACGCATACATCTGATTCTTCCCTATTCCTAGTTTCTTCTTCACTGCTTTGAGGCTTCCTCCGTTCCTGAGAACATGTTCAACTCTATTCATATTATACTTCTTTATGTCAGCTGTCTTACGCTTGTTGATTAACTTGGTTCTATTAACCAGTTCTATTCTAGCTGTAGGGTTAGAGGCTTTCATACATTGGCGTTTCTTAATCAGATCTTTCGTCTCCTGCGATAGCTTACTGGTGTCCTGTCTAACGAATTTACCACCGACTTTTATTGCCCACTCCTTAATAATGCCCATAAGATTGTCGTTCATTGTTTCAACACTAAGGTCTTCTTCCTGAGTTAAAGCCGAATATCTATTCTTTAGATTGATCTGGAATTCCTCTATTTTCCCTCTTACCGCTAAGTCACTCATCGGCTTCCTAAGTATCAGTTTCTTCCGTTCGCTCCTCAAGTCTAGGCTAATTCGAGTTCTTGCCATCCTATGTTCACTGCAGCGCACCTTGCCGAGAGCGTCCACATCTTGTATGATGCCAGGGTTAGCGCATAGTATGAGGTCTATTTCATTTCTAGTCTCGCCATTCGGGCCCCTCTACGTCCACTTTCAGCTTCGGCTATCCCGCTTGCGGAAGAAGGTATTCATTATCCGCATATTCTTCCGTTCGGCAAACTCTACTAATAACTCTCCCCTGCTATTTCTGGAACCTATGCCATACTCCCCCACTGACTTGTCTCCAGCCTGCTTCTTGCCTACCCTGCCATTGAAGTCGCCCATCAGTATAGTGTATATTGTTTTGACTTTACCCATTACCGATTCCACGTCTTCATAGAAGCTTTAGACTTCCTGGTCATCATGACTGGATGTAGGCGCGTAGGCCTGTACGACCTTCAATTTGTACCTCTTCTTAAGTTTCACAACAAGACTTGCCACCCTCTCGTTCGTTAATGCTATAGAATTGTTGTATGTTACCAGCTATATCCTTATTAATCAGGAATCCGACTGCTAGTTCTCGTCTCTCCGCTAAGCCACGGAAGTGCCCTCTTTTTAGCACTGCATATGATTATTTTGTCCTCCTAACCTCACTGAGCCCTATTCTATTCCATTTACTGCTTGATAATGATAATTCCTCTAATAGCACTGCTAGAGTCACTAGATAACGTTCTAGCGTTAAACGTTGCCAGGTTCAGATTCCAATGGCGACCTGTTTGGACCCAGATATTCTTAGTACCCTCTGCTGCGTCACAGGTCTGACAGCCGCCGTGGTCAGTTGCTTCGCTGCTGCTGGGGACTGAGGGCGGGGGTTTGGTTGTTGTATTCATATATGAGGTTGTGGCGAAGTACTGCACCAGGGTGGCCAATCCTGCTCTCGTGAGGGAGTGCATTACCGGTTCTGGTCACCGGGATCAGGCCGCACTCCAGGCCTGTTTATGCAATTTTATCAACATGCGGATTTTTTTTAATCCCGTGGAAAATTGCGCGGCACCGGGATTCGAACCACGGTCCTCTTGCATACGAGGCGGATGCTCTACCTCTGCGCCACCGCTACACTCTGCACCGCTTGTATACGTATGCGACCTGAAACCCTACGTGCCACGTGATGAGCAGTGAGATGAAGATCAGACCCTCCCTCAACCGCGGTAGGTGAGTGACAGCAGCCAGGATCAAACGGCGGAAGTGATCCGACTGCTATATTTGCATAGCCCGCTGACAGCGAGGACCATTCGTAAGGCCGGGCCTTGCTGGCACCTTGTTAGTTCCTGCCGGGAAGCAAATGTCTAGCGACAGCAGAGCGCTGAGTATTGCCGAAGAGTCGTCGTTCCAGTCTTCAAGTTACCACACAGGCCACGACGGGAATGTGGCATAAACAGTTCAGCGCATTTGCATGCAATGTGTGCATTGACCAAAGACTTGCGAGGGCCAGTGCGGTGATTACCTTGCGCTGGGAATTGTTGATGATCCGGACGACCATTCAATCCATAACGGGCATTGACGGTGTTCGCGTCAATGCCCGCTTGCTGCTTATCCCGTCATGCTGCTTATCACAGTCTCGTTCCGTGCAGTGGACTAGTCCAATTTCCTGAAGCAGGAAACAAGACACGGCCGTGAGAAGTGCCTGCAGTAGTCGCAGGCACAACTGACGCACCTGCGGCACTGACCGCGCTACGCTGGCCTTGCAGCCGCACGAACCACTACTCGGCGCCCCGCAAGCGACCTCCTGGCTCGCGCAACCGCCACGTGGGACGCGGCATGGACATCCGCCTTCGAGCCGGGACTACGACCCGCCTCGCAAGCCCGAGCAGTGCCGTTGACTGGGCACCTTCGAGTCGGCATCAAGTATCTGCCAGCTGAGGGCTACAGCAACGCAAGCCCGACGCTCAAAGCCGGCGTGTGCAACGCTGCCTTGATCGCGAACTTTGGCGGCAACTTTAGCAAACGGGTGCCCGAACCCCTCGGTCATAACGCGTTCTTTAACGTGCACTTAAATAGAAGTCCAGGAATACTCTCACATTTCGCTCTCACCGAAATACGGCTGCCGCGGCTGGGAACCCTTCCCTTGACCTCGACCATACCACCGGCAATGCCATAGCTGCCGCAGCGATGTTGGCTTCAAGTGCTAGATTTCTGGCATGTCCGCAGGTGAGCATTGATGCCATGCGCGCTCCGAGTGGAACATTTCTTGCGCGAGGAATCTAAAAAAAATGTGGCATATGAATATATGCCATGCTATCATCAACAAGAACCGACTACTTAAAGGGAAAATAATCATCCACCCGATATAGCAGGAACCTAGAAAGGAAACCATTTCCCTATCATGACGCTTCTGCCACCTTCCGAAATTCCTCAGAACTGATATGTCATATTCAATGTCCCTGTGCTTCGCATTGTCGATTGATTCGCCCCCGCGCTGCGCTCTGCTAGCCTCCTGATTAGCTCAGATGGTAGAGCGACCACCCCGGAAAGGCCTTGGTCCAGAGTTCGAATGCCGGATCAGGGATTTGGAAGCGGGTTTAAATAGCGAAATTTTCTTTCTCAGAAACCAGTATGGGTTTCCTTTGTAGATTCGTGCCGCATTTGCGTGGAATAGAACTTTTCCTTTTGATGACGCTTCCTCCAACTTGAGGTATTCCGCAGAACTAATTTGCAACAACCGGCTACGTTTACGTCTTCCTGCAATGTTATCACTATATGGTCGCCTTCATTAAAATTCCAATAAAACTGGTCGTCTACTTAAAATTCCGCGTCACAAAATTTCCTTTTGCTTCGTGATCACGCTCTAAGAGCCAGCTGCCACGTTCTAGGTACGCTGAGAAGCACCGCATGGCAATCGGCATAGCACGCGATTTGTTTTTCAATAATCTATCGTCTTCTGCCAGCATTTCCTGACCACCCCTGCTCACAGATTCCTGCTGAGATCACCACGAGAAACGCTGTGAAGTCGCGTTTTCACAGTAAGTCGCAACGCGCTTTCCGGAGTTTCGTACGAAATCCTACGAGCAAGCACCTGTACACGCTGGAGAAAGCGAAACAACTAACCATCGTTGCAGCTTGCTTAACTGAAAAGAGTCGATTTTGTGCGTCGCTGAGATGACGCACCTCGCAGAACACAACCGCACATGCAGCAAGCGAAGCACTCAATCTCTCTAGACAAGATACAGTGCACGCAGTGTTGCAAATTTACGTCGAAAAAACGGTTGCACGCAAAAAGAAACGCCACATCGTGCCATCGTTCTCGCAGAAAGACACCAACGGCTTAAGTTGCACAATAAACTGGCGGTAACCGCTGTCACAAAAGAAATGCAGCCTAAACACCGGCAAATGTCAGTGTCTCAACTCCTGCCTCATGTGAAGCCTCTCTAGGAGCGGAGCAGACTGGAAGAATCGAAGTATTGCGCACCCTCAATAAAAAAATTCTGCATTCACAAATCTAATACTTTTGAGAAGTCAAAAGGTTAGAGAAGGTATGCCTTGGCAGCCGACCCTCGGGGAATCACCTCTGGCACTTGAAAGGGGCATCTGCTTGTGACGCAACTCTTTCTTGCGAGCCTCCTAAATCTCGTGACTCGACGCGACCAAACCCTCCACTCGCAGCTGTCCCCCTCGACTTCCCCCTGCGAACAAACACGTACTTTAAAGAGTTGGTGGTGAGTTACAAGGGTGTTAGTAGAAGGAAAGAGGTTTTATAACAACCGACCACCAAACAAAACACGTGTCGTAGACGTCAATTCCTCTTTTTGGGTTTGCTTCTTTTTTCGTTTTCGCAACAAGTCGTCGCGAAATCGAAAGTGCATATAAGCGCCCTGCCCGACCGCTGTCCGCTTCAGATTAAAGAACGCGCGTGCTCCATCACCGCGTCTTCGAAAGCTGCACGTTCAACAAGCTTACAGCTACTTCGATACTGATAGTTGTACCGATGCGAGCGGTCGCAGCCATCGCCGAGTCGAACCGCCGCCTCCTCCGTACGAAATCGCCGAGTCCGCAGAGCTCCTGGTTTCGCGAGATCGCTCCAGTATCGCGCTGCTTCACTTGTGCGTCTTTACCTTCCGCGCTTTTCGTTTGACTTGCAACTCGGAAAGTCGGGTGATTTTTGTCGCGACGCTGCTCCCAGAGCGGTTTTGAAAGGGGACGACCTCGACTGGCCTTGTCCCTTACCGCCACCGCCATCTCCACCGCGCCCGGCGACGACAACGACGTCGGCGACAACGACTGCGCTGCGCTAAGCGGCGGCCCTCAAGTCTGCGAGATCTCGCTTCTGCCGAGGGAACCGGCGCGGATCTCAGTCGCTCGGAAGTCAGCCAAGCGCACTCACTGGGATTATGGGTCTTCAAGCGGCGCAGGCCGCTTTCGCCGCCTGCTGCCTGGTACTGGTGGCGTCCGCACCAAGAGGTGAGGGCACGATTTTTCTTTGCATTATTTTTTCTTTGTAAGTGTCTCTATCAGTTGTTACGATTTGCAGCGCTCTCGCATTCATATGCAAAACGACATTGACAAGCTAGGAGCAGGAGGCGAGGACTTGTTTTTGTGTTGTTTTGTTTTTGTCAAAACTATTCCATGCACTTGGCACTGCTTTTGAAAATCTGTTGCAATATGATAGTTCCTTCCGCGAAAGGTAAGGCACACAGCACCAAACTTAAACTCTCCGGAAGCAATTTTCAGTTCTAATGTTACCAAGATGATTTCGGCATTGTTAAGCTCGGCGTGTGTCGTACAGTGTCGGCGCAGTGTCGGAACACTGCGCCGTACAGAACAAGGCTAAAGGGCACGAAGGTACTCGTGTGTTTTCATTTATGTCCTTGTATTTGCGTTGTATTGTTTTTTGAAGTACCAGCCTTAGCAAGCCCAACAATTCGTTTTACTGTTGATTAACTCCGAAATCCACGGTTAACGAATTGAAGTAGCAGCAGCCACTGCGCTGGCACCTGAAGTAAAGGGAGAAATACAATGGCATGCAGACGCGCAACAATATTTGGCCGAACCAGGCAGTCGTGAAGCTTGCCAACCAGCTTCTCTCTGAACTTTTTCCTTTGCGTCTGTGCTTTGCATATATACCGCCTGTGCCTAAAGTTCCGCAGCCATTATGCTTAGCTACTACAAGCTAAGCCATTACAACGGCTGCCAATTACAAGCCCCGTGCCAATCAGATAGTTCTGAAATTAAAAACAGCGAGGCGCATTGTTCCTGTTCATTCGCGACAAGAGTCGACGATTCAACATTCTTCGAGGCACGCGAACAGGCGACAGGCCCCCTGACACGTACGGTGCCTTTAAATCTGTTGATAAAGAGTGCGCAATTGTATTAGTCATTTGAAATATCAGCATTAACATAGAAGAATGAGTGAGACTCTGAAGCAAGGAGAAAACACATGAACGGTCGAGGGTTAAACCTTCTGCGTTCTGTTGTCTGCATTTCGCCAGTGTCTTGCGTCTAAGTAACAAATGCCAACTAGTGTGGCAAGAAGTGCTTTTACTATAAAGTAACCAGACATCGATCAATGATGCAGCGTCGTTGAAGCAGTTTCTCTAACTCAGCGCTCATCGCCATGCGACAATGGCTTTCATTTTCCTTCACAACTCATTTGACTTTACTTGGCCGACTGTGAAGTTTCTGCAGTGTGCTTCGATGGACTTCGGAGGAAGTCAGTCAAGTTTAAAAATTCTAGTGTATTTCACAAAGTTAAACTCAAGATGAGCATCACACGGAACAGGGCCCTTATTCACAGAAACCTCTTACTCTAGAACTGTTTCTAGGAGGAAATTTCTGCCAATCCTGATTCTGGACATGCTGTTAGGGAAGGCGGCTAGTTAATGGCAAAAAAAACTTCTTGAATTTGGTGCCAGATTCGTTCGCATAGTTCAATTGATGCACCGACAACATCATGGCGGCTTCATCGAGAAGTGGTTGATACAGTATTTACGTGTCCCAATTCAAACCAGTGGTGGTTTCGCGTTGAAAAGGCTTCGCTTTAAAAAAACTAAGAAAACAGAAAACTTCTTGAATTTGGTGCCAGATTCGTTCGCATAGTTCAATTGATGCACGGACAACATCATAGCGGCTTCATCGAGAAGTGGTTGATACAGTATTTCCGTGTCCCAATTCAAACCAGTGGTGGTTTCGCGTTGAAAAGGCTTCGCTTTAAAAAGAGTAAGAAAACTGGATTTATCTCGCTATCTTTTGGCCAGTGAAAATACATCACCATTACGCAGCTTTTACAAAATGTTCAGCGTTACCTATTAGAGCGCCTTACCAAGCTGGAGAAGGCAGCCCGTCATGAGAATCATACTGATAAAAAGAATTCAAATAAATCCAGTAAAACAAATCAGCAGCGAACAACGTGGTGTGATCAGTATAGATGTCTTTCAGCTTATAAAAGGCATCAGAAAACCAAGAGCACCATCCTTCTTCCGTAAAAAAATTCGCTACGTGTAACCACCCGCTGGTTTCAAAAATAAAAGCTAAAATATAGAGAAGTATAATGGCGAATATATAAAAAATATTTCTTTAATGTCACAACGAAATGCCCCACTTGAATAAGTTATTACAAGAGGAACTACAGCGGAGTATAAGGCACTGCAAAACGTTCCTGTCTCGTGAGAAACAGGGCTTGTATTCACCACAAAAAAGCAATTATGCAAGGATTGTTGGTATAGGAGCACACTGCAGCCAATAATCTCGCTGCGAATTTTGTAGCGAAGGCGGCCAGCCAATGAAAAAAAGCACTCACGAACTGGAAGCTTTATAAATGCGGCCCCAGACTGATGATAGAAAAACCGGTGATGACTACTTTCTTTCCTACTTTTTTTGTGCGTTTCTCGGTTATCTATCACATTAGGGGCGTTGCGACCTCAAAAACCTCACGCGCTACTCAGGATGCGAGCTCCGCATGGCGACCTTCGGTGAGCTTTGCCGACGTCGCGCTTTTCCTGGCTTTTCTTTGGTTTTATGTTTCCTTAGTCGCAACAAATAGTGTCACTCTCACCGCCCTAATTTAAAGCGGAGATCCCATCAATTTCACCCGTCAACCATTGCCGATATGACTTCCACCTGTGGCGCGCCTGCACGACGACCCACTGACAACAAAGAACTAAAGTTATCGTTGACTGCTCGAGCAATTATGCGCTTCATTTGAGAACAATGCGTAAGCTTTTAAGACCGGCGATGGTGAAGCTACAACGTATAGTGAGACATCTTCGCTCGGAAGACGTAAAACGTTGCGGTAGAATCTATACAGATATCCAATAGCCTGGAACCGGTCACACAACGCAACATGAAAATGCACACTGAGATCTCCAAAAAATTACACAATACAAAATAGGGTGACAACAAAAGGAGTGGTGAGGAGATTGAGGCAAGCGTTTTTTATCATCAAGCCATCGGCTAGGGATCTTGCCTGGGTTTCTTTCAAGTATAGCATCATCATCATCAGCCCATTTTATGTACACTGCAGGACCATGGACTCTCCCTGCGATCTCCAATTACGCCTGTCCTGCGCCAATCGATTTCAAGTAGCGCCCGCGAATTTCCTAATTTCATTGCCCCATCTATTCTTCTGCCGTCCTCGACTGCGCTTCCCTTCTCTTAGCACCCATTCTATAACCCATCCCTTATGGTCCACCGGTTATCTAACCTACGCATTACATGACCTGCTCAGCTCCATCTTTTTTCTCTCAACGCAATTAGAATATCGCCTATCCCCGTTTGCTCTCTGATCGTACGCTTCACAGTAAACGCATCACGTCGACACTGTAAAGGGTCGCTATAAAGCAACACTTAAGATATTTGAACTGGTAAAACATTTTATTAAAACCCTTTTTACTTCTCTTTGGGTAAAAAAATCGTGCTGCCTCATATCGGAAGAAATGAAGGCCGAAAGTATACTCAAAGCGAGACGATGAAATTGCATTTTTGTGAATTTGGATTAGTTCAAGGACTGAGACTGTAGTTCTGAACATTGCGTAACGATTTCTTCCTCATAAGATCTTAACTAGCTTTGAAAAAACATTGCCAAATCTGTAACCTCACGCGAAGTTTGTGCAAGAATTTCAATGTGAGTTTCACCACCCCTTTTGTATTTTCTGGGGTGCTGAACTACCGCTCCCAGATAGACATACCTATTTGCAATTTGTTATGTGCGACCTACCTATTAAGCTTAACAGCGTTCGTTAGTATGTCGTGAAAAAGTTCCATAATTGTGGAATACTGAACTACTTGCCGCGTTGTTTGCAGCTCACTGAGTGTCCTTGATAACCTATATTTCAACATCCCGTACGACACCTGAAATCAGTGAAAATTTAGCAAAGGTTATCAGCTAAATGGCGTCACGCTAGGCAAAAAAAAAAAGAAGTGTTAGTTACGCGTAAAAAATATGTGTAGTGCTTCATTCTGCAGTGCACTCGAGCTGTCTAGCATAAAGAGTCGAGAAAAGAGGTGACCTCAAAAACAAAAACAACTGCGCTCTGTAGAACAGAATTTGAATATGAGGACGATTAACTTTCTTAATCAATGCGAGGTTCAGCGCACATGCATAAAACGGTTCGTGGCTTATGTTGTGAGCAGTAAATCTGCGGCACTCGTGAGCCGCTCTGTGCGTCTGGTCTTGATTAGTTTTTATGCGGAAGGCTCGCAGTGTGACCCGCTTGTGCGACGGCCGTCATTAAGAACAAAAAGAGGGATTGCAGATGGGTTCTCTTTTCTCGATAGTGAAAGCGGACACACTGAACTCGTAGCATTGCAAGTCTTTCGCGGCCATACTAGAACAATAAATTTGCTTGATACAAGCAGTAACACGTCTCGTTGCCCTATGGTTCAACAACTGGCTCTTATTGAAGGCAAACTGTTGGCCTAATGTTTTACATACGAGTATAAGAAAATAGTAGGCCGCAAAATGCCGCCATCATTTCGAGGCACTTCGTAGTAGTCGGTGGTCTCACGTCAGTTACAGTGCAAGAAATAGAATTTCGACGAGTTTTTTCAACCTCCTCGCTGCGTATAAACATTTGCAAAGGCAAAGATGCAGCACAATAGCCATAGACATAGTCAGGCATATAGAGATCACATTAGTGGACACAGCTGATGCAGCGTACTGCATTTAAACAATCCGCTCATAACTCTTTCTTATTCGTGAGCAAGTGCCCAGCCCAACTGATAACCGCATCAACAAAGCAATCGTAGTGCTCAAGGCAGGCAAGTTTGCATGAACAGTGGCGGTGTTTTTATACACTGACGCGCAGGTTTAGCATATTACGTGCGTATTTGGATGATGTCCATTTCCTACTGCCATTGCATGTGCAAGCCCATCGTAAAAAATGGTGATATTGAAGGACTTGGTGGCAACAGTTGCGTTTGCAATTCTTATCGTTTCAGCCATCGTTTACGTTTTCTTTTTCTATTATGCAGCAATTAGTTAGTCTTATCATAACTAAGGGCTGTGTACCAACAGCAGCATATTGCTGTGTTTGACAAAGCGTGTTTTCTGCACTGCTTAGAAAATAATAGTTCCTACGTATATGCCGATAAGAAAAATTCAAAACTGGAACATGCGTGGTGCCGAAAATCTTATATATGCGTATCCTACTTCAAGTTCTCACATTTTTATAATCGTGTTACAAATTTCATGTAGACGTAACTTTTTCCCAAAACTTTACCTCAATTTGCAGTCTATAGTGTACCTGGATGCCTAAAGGATGCGGGTTACGGCCGTTGCAGTCCCGTCATAGAAAATTACGTCCGTTTATTCCTCAAGCCGTGTCGACAGACACTAAACACTAAGACAAAACGTACTCGGCTAATCCCACATTATCATACACAAACGGATTGCGCTACATTGCTTTTGATCTTATTTCTTCAATTTTTTACATACGTCTGATGCTCTTTCTTTCATTTTTCTCGACACCGTCACATTTCAGTACCTTGCCTGTCTAATCTAGAACAATGCTGTGATGCACTCACATATATATTTCACTTCCTCACTGTGAGCAGCTGATGCCATTACCTCACACCGACAACGAGCAGTCTGAGTGTTCTAGATGAAGGTTGCACAAAAATTAACAGACGACGCTATTCGTTTTGCATAACTGCAACGATGCGATGGTAACAGTGGTGAAAATGTGCATGCGTTGGCAGACGAACGACGTCACAAATTTTGTGAGGTAGGCCGAAGCACTAAGAAAAGTTTGAAAAAGTGAAGAAGGTTGCTGGCATCGTGTCAAGAGAGTACGCTGACCGAATGATTATTTAGGCTGTTATTCGGTGGCATACAGCATACCAAGGTGTGAAGTATAAGATAAGCCGCCTACGACATCACTGTCTGTTTTTTGTGACCACTTTAAATGTTACTTCACGACACTGCATTTACATTAAATTCAAACAATCGTTGCTTCTACGCGCACTACATCGGTACAAGCTTGCAACAACATGAACAATTTATTGCACTGCTTAAAGGTGACATGTTCCCTACGTTTGTTATATGTGGCAAACCTGCCCGCAGTGGGTTAATAATAATATATGGCATTACTGAGACATTTCCAAATTTAATAGCCCTACCATTCGGATTTCTAATGAAACTATAGCCACAGGTCTGAACTTAGTGTCGGAATAGTTCCAAACTGATTCCTGGAGTTGTAGTTTCAATCAAACATATAAACAGCGTAAACACGAGAAGACGTACATCGTGTGGTAGACACCGCCAGTGTCGCGTTACTCAGCTTCCCGGCTTTTGTTGTTATATATCATGGTGATGATGTCATCTTCGTCACCGTTGTTGTTATTTTTTTCATCCTGAGTGCATGAGTCACTGAGTCTGACGACAGCACTCGTTCCACACATTTTTCTATGCATTTCTATCTTGCGTAATCACACATTGCGTCATTTCTGACAACCTGTGGGGAAACATGCCATTCTCTTAACTTCGTTATAAACATACTAAACTACTGTGATGCACGCTATACAAGAATAAAGACGTAATAATCATTAACTATGGTATTGTCTTTATATTTCCTGTGAAATAAGGTACCATCATTCAAGAAAGAGATGTGGCCGTTTGTTTCTTTTCGGCGCAGACTCAGTCTACTACATCCCAGTCTTTGACACCGAGACCATAGTTTACCCCGTGCTGCAAGAAGTCGACGACAGTGCGGTGCTTCTCCAAATTACGGACGGCTACGAACTGATGCTCCATCAAGAGTCCGTGTTGCCTCCAAGGCTACTGATCAGAACATTCAAGGATGGCAAGCCAGTGGACTCAATTGTGAGTGAGCCTCCTTCGTTATATAGAAAGTGCAATCACAGCTGCTCGTGACCCAGAGCAATAAAATTAAACCGAAAGTCCTCAGATTTCAAGAGCATATCGCTGCAGTGCATACCAAAGCAACGCTTTTCAATTACCTATCAAAGCAAGAGATTATCGGGGAATAAATTGATGTGTGGTAAGCATAGAAAAATAAGTATTTTTTTTTTTTAATACAGATGCAAAGTTTCAATGGTGTGATTGAAAAATACAGCACGTTGCGGACGTATTTCTTTTGCTGACAATGGGGTGCAAACCAAGTTTCCAAGTGTGCGACGTATCTAAAATAAAGTGAGAACAGTCAGATATAGTGTTACACGAAGTCGCCTTAAAACCTTATTTTCACCATCAAGTACAGCCCTCCCGCTCGCAAGTTACGCACAGCTCATACAAGCAAACACATTTGCAATTAGAACATTAGCAAATTAGAAAAAATTACGCTACCATCCTCGGGCTCTTTAAATTTTGTTACACCTGCATTCATAAACAGCTTGATCATAATGGCTTCTATCAAAACCAAGCAGACTACTATTAAATAACTTAAAACGTCATGATTTGTACAGGTTCTTGAGTGTTATTCACAAGTCTTGTCGCTCCGAAAAAAGCGGTCATCAAAGGTACCACACTATCAGCTAAACGTTTTGGCCAGCTGTCCCGATAGTTCATACTTATTTCCATGAAGCATCTACTTTCTTCATTTACACAATTATTGCAGAAATGATATCATTACAACAACAAGTAAGCCTACGTTTATTACGCTTATTGGTATGAATGTCCTGACCGAAATTAAATCAGAATTTCACCCCAATACATCTAAATTATCAGACTCCACGAGAGCTGAGAGAGTCGACCCCCGCAACGGCAAAATCAAAATTCGCTTGTCTCTTAATAACATTTCAGTTTGGTCTTACATGGGGCGTTGGGCTTGTGCGCTGTAAACCCCTGTGAGAAGAACTGGAATCGTGTCTTACAGTTTCTGCACACCGAGAACTCGTTTACAAGTATCTTTCGAAGTTTGTGTATCGACTCTCGCAGACCGCAACCAATTAGCGGACAAAGAATTGAATCACTGTCACTGTAATGTTTTACCGTGAATTAAAAACATTTTCTTATCTTTTTTTTTCACTTGCCAGGGCAACATTTCTAACGAATAAATTAAATTTAAGTAATTCTGGGATTTCACGTCCTAGAACCACGACCTTATTATGAGGCGCGTCGTAGTGGGGGACTGCGGATTAAGTTCGACCCCCTGGGGTTCTTCACCTCGCCCCCAGTGCGCAGGGCACGGGAGTTCTTGTATTTCGCCCCCATCAAAACATGACCGCCGCGGCCGGGGTTCGATCCCGCGTCCTCGCGCTTAGCAGCGCGACATGCATAGCCACTAAGCCACCGCGGTGGGTAACAAATTTCACTCAGAAATGGACCACAGCTTGAATGAATAGATATGAGGACAAAATGAAATACAACAATGCAATTGTAAACTGCAAACTGCATGCGGCAAGCGCTAAGATCGTGTTGCAAGGTAAAAGAGAACAGTAAACACCAGGCGATAAGCGTCTATAGGAATTTATTGCGCAGTACCGACCACACCTCTTTATGCCACTTCCACTGTAGCCGTGCCAGAACAGGTTCTTCCGCAACCCTTTGCATCAGAATTGCGGGTCTTTGTTGCTGTCACTGTGGCACGCGCCCACTGGCCGTTTTTCCAGAGCAGTGACTGCGTATCGCGTAAAGGTCTTACCAGTTCGGTGATCTCTTTTTTTTTTCAATTTGCAGCTGCGGACCACGAGGATCGGCAAGAACATCTTCTCGGACGAACACGGTGCGGCGAGCGTCATGATCCGGAGGAACCGCGATACCAATCGCACGACCGTGGTACGTGAAAGAGTGACACGGTGACGACAAACGAATACACATACAAAAAGCGTGAAATTCAGCGCAGACGCCGCCCGAGTCAGCGCCTCCTCAGCGACGGATGAAAAAAAAATCAAAGGAAAAAAAGAAAGGAGTAGAAAAGTGAAATTGATCGAATCACACCAGACGACTCCCCGCGTTTTATGGTCCCCCGAGAGTGCTTCAGGTTTCCGTGGCCTCGTTCAGCCGGGGCAGGTACAAACAGTCATCGCTGGGTGCCATCGGTAGCCCCCAGCGAGCTGTATATAAAGAAGCAGGCAAAGCTAAGAAGCTTGGAGTAAATGAGCTAGAACTTCCTTGGCGCTGTTATGCGACTCAATATTCGGCATAGCGTTCTAATTAAGGCTGCCATATCGTACGCCCCGTGGCGTACGTTCATCGAGCTCAAGGGAGATGCGGCGGAGATTGTCGGCCTCTGCCTCCCGTACGCGAGACGGCAACCTGCGGCGACGGCTTTTCAATATTTGCTCCATACGAAAGCGCCCAGGGGCTTTAGGCCGTCTTTTTTTTTTTTGTTCCCCGTGGTGCGACACGGTTGATAAGGTCCCGAGTTGCTTGAGTGTTCACGAACAAGCCCGCGGTGTCCGCTCCAGAGAAGATTGAATAACTGCTCCGCTACCATTTAGAAGAAGCTCCCTCGCGGTAAGGGTTACCTTGGTAATCCTTTGAACGTATGCCATTAGGGTAGAAATCGGCGCCCGAATCTCCTTTCTAGCTCGCCTACACAATTCATTTTATTAAGGGCCTCGAGCGCTGTGTATCGGCTTCCGCTAGAAATTGGTGAAAGGTTCTTGTGACTTGGTGCTCTACTCGTGTTGCTCGCTCGGCGTAATATTTCTGGCACGTGCTACATCTGTAAGCTGCACTTGTGTCGCGCGGCCGGTGAAGCTTACAAGTGTTTTTATTATTTCACATGAAACAAAATCAAAGCGATAACGCGCAGCCTTTTTTATATGATGAAATAATGCCGTCGAAAGCTTGTTATATTTTAACCTTTCTTTATATGAGTATATAAAACAAGACCTGTAACGCAAGTTCATCTGGCAAGCACGACTTTTCAGTCACATTGATATATTCAGAGTTCATGGTCTAGGTTTTGTAGACAAGCACGCCTTATATGACAGGAGTACGACTAGGCTGTCCATTTAAATTCTTAGTAAATTGTTTAACTATGTCTCTTGCCGTAAGTGTCAATGTTGTCTTTTGAAACCAACGTGATAGCCAACAATTTCCTACTATTAAACCCTTTGTGAGTTCATATATGGTTTTCTAGCAAAAAAGGGAAATGCTTTGCTTTTTTGAGCTCCTGAAGGCTTCACAAATGATACTAAACAAGTTTGAGAATTATAACATGCCTAGTTTATTAGAAAAAAGTGGGACGTATATGTCCCATTGGCACATTCCGTGGATTTCGGAAGTGGGACAACACTGTCCCGTTGTCTCATGAAGGCACCCTGCTAAGATCACTTTTGTGCCTATTTAGTGTGAAAGGCACCAAAACAAGTGGCACACAGGGGCACCTTGCACACCCCACACATGAACTTTGTGCGGACCTCATTTCCTGTGGTGGAGCACCACCTGCACCTTCACCTTGTGGGCACTTTTTGTGGATTGTGGCCGCTCCCTGTGAACCGAATTTCCTCCGAGACTCCAACCATTTTTTGGCCGTTCTTTCGGCCCTCCTTGTTCTTCCGGAATGGTCCTGTGCTAGTGTAGTGCCTGAACCTTTGTCCATTTATGAGTTGCCGTCCTAGAACAAGCCGGAACCACAAGTATGTTATGTCATTGTTGGCGCAGTATTGAATGAATACATTGACGACAGAAGCATCGAAGAGAAAATAAAATATCCTATACCAGGACTTCTTGGAACGCCTATCAGAAGTGTAGGCATTTCGCTTTTGATCAAATTTGTCTACGGCTCCTATCGACATGTTGTAGTCTGCCAGTGCTTTTGGGCAGATCACAGCCACCGAAGAGCCATTGGCAAGCTTCCGTGACACTTCGACAGTTTCCGTCGGATCATGGAAATTCGACAAGAGGTGAACATCTTTAGTGTCACGCCACTGATAGGCTGTGACCTGACCTTTGGAGCGCCACAGGTATTCTCCCTTCTTTAGCTTGTTGTTTCGCTTTAGTTCTTCGGGCAAGTCCTTTCTGTTGGTGCGAACCGTCCCTGCGGCTAGGATGCTCCTCTCAGCGAGAGTTTCCATTAGGCGAGTGCAGGTAAAATAGTTATCAAAGAATAGCCGCGTTCCAGGCTGCACGTTCTCTGACAGAGAAAGAACGACATGCTCACCAAGGCTTTGATTGGCCGGTCTTTGTGCGTTCTTCCCTTCATACACCTGAAATTGCAGCAAATAGCCCGTCTTTGAGTCGGCCCTGCACCAGACTTTATACCCTCTTTTTATGGGCTTCATTGGAAGGTACTGTTTCATACTAGATCTTCCTTTGAAAGCAACCATGCTCTCGTCAATTGCCTGGTGAGATGACGGCGAGTATTCTTCCTGAAATTTCTTGTTCAGTTTATCAATAAGGGGACGCAGCTTAGCAAGCCTGTCATAACCATCTTCTCCTCTTTTCTTTTCTTTGCTTGGGTCGTTTACACGAAGGGAATTCATGATATACTGGAAGCGCTTGAAAGACATCACTTTGGCGATTTCTTCGCAGTTGAAAAGAGAATCACGGCTCCAGTAATGATAAAAGTGATGTCGTGGTGACACGCTCATCAGAAACAGCAATCCAAAATAAGCGCGCAGCTCATCACTTGTGAGCACCGCCCACTTCTTAGGGTATTTTAGTGCCCCGGCACGGTTTGTGCGCTCTACAATCATTTCCAACACTTCATCGTCGAAGTACAGATCAAAACAGTCGGCTGCCCGCACCACGGCCTTTGTTGAGAAGTGAGGGTCCCATGATTTTGGAATCCCAACGCGGATCGGCGGTTCATTTGTACTCCACTTGTCACCAACTTCCTCTCCTAGCACGTCACCTACTTCGTGATAAGGCTCGACTGTTTCCCGCTTGCTTTTTTTCCTGTTCTTTGAAATTGTTGGTCGCCGTTTCTTGCGTTTGCTTGTTGATGGACCTGCTTCGTTATCATCTTCGTCGGGACTCGAATCTGGTGGTGCAAGCTCCGGAACGAACTCATCCTCGCTACTCAGTGCCTCGTCCTCACTTGTTTCGGACTCATCTGGCAGGCTGAAAAAGAGTTCCAGTGCCTCTTCGCGTGTGAGCGAGTCCACTGCAAATTCATAAAATCAGAAATAATAAGAATGTAACACATGTGTAGTTCGCGTCAATTAGGCCTAGCAAAATAAAGGTACGCTTTTAGAGTATCCTGGCTTTGACATCACTATCGCGCGGCCCATTGCTCCGATTTTCAGATTTCTCACATCAATGCATGCAATAAGCATTGCTTTGAATGGGCAGAAAAGGAAAATCTTACCATTCATGCCAAACTCTCGTCGATCGAGTCCTACGGGAGCGAAAATTCCGAGTGCAACTTTATAAACAACACAATTTTCATTTTTATGAACCTGAAGTGCCACCTACGGAAGCACTTCAAAACAATAGCAGAAAACATCTTCAGACACCTATAATAGATGGCAGCACATTACTGTTACACTGCGTTTCACTGGCATCGGCTGCTAATGCATATTTGTCAGAGTAAAAAGCGGGACCTATCTGTCCCGTTATCCCACAAAGGGTTAAAGTTGTGCTGCGTAACAAGGAAATTGTTTCGCTGTTCACAAGGTGTCAAGCCATCTTTCTGTGCTTTTCATTTATTTTCATGGTTCAAGTTAGCTTTCCGCACATATGGATTGGTCTAACGGCGATTCCGAAATGTCGTTTACTTACGGCCTTTAGTGGATCTTCATGAAGTGTACAGTCTGCCTGAAATATGTCTGGGAGGAACGAGAATTTCATGGGCTTCTAAACCATTGCCACATTCTGTGACGAGATAATGTCTGTTCGAAAGAGTCGACTGTTTGCTTCTCGCGAAGCGAGCCGTTGTTTTCGATCATGCTCTGCAGATCGTATTTTAATTTGTGAAAAATATATGCGCGTGTGTACATATCTCACGGATAACCTCTAGTTGCGGCCTAACTTATGCCATATCAAAACCAATAATCGCAAGCTTATGTCAGTGTGGTCCCAGAGCCTTACGCATGCATTTCTTTGCAGGAAGGAATTCTTGAGAACGACCTGCGTATCATTCCGATGAACGATAAAGACAATGTGAATGCACACAAGGTATTCCGTGTCAAAGACAAGTCCGCTCACGTATTGGATTCTAGTAAGCATATTCTGCTTTGTTACTCACTGTTTAAGGAACCTTGGTCGGCGTAAAACAACCTTACATATGACTGGACTAAACCTCACAAGCCCGTCTGAACTGCCTTTGCTGAATGTTCCTTGCGTACAAGGAATCACTTAGCCCAGGAACATTTATTCTTACACGTCGTAGTCTCGTGATTTTAAAGCAGTAAACGTTGATTGATGTCTAGAAGAGATGAGATGGTTGTGCGGCGAAAATACCGAGACATCACAGGCATCACCATATTTTTACATGCCTTTAAGAGTGCTCAAGCTTTATCTCGGAGCCAAATCCGATTTCCCTATTCAAATGCATGTAAAACGAAGAGATTATCGCATTATACAAACGCTGCACCGATTTGAATTAAAGTGGGTACGTAGGAGAGAAAACGTTAAATATTCCCAACTGTCAGAAGCCGAGTTTTGATTGAGGAACTAGAATGTATTTTTCTTTTTGTAAAAAATCTGTTTCTTTCTATAAACAGAAGCACGAAGTTTAAAAATCGGCAACTCTGTACCCAGACCAGGCATTGAACTTCTGTAAATGCATTTGTTAGAGCATCTCATGTGGATAAATGTAACATAAATTTACAGCTTACGTGAAATTGTCCCGACGTTTACTTAAGGGTCTCAAAACACTCCTATAGAGAAATTAACGGGACCCTTATTCACGAAAAGTTCTTACATTAAAATTTCCGTAGGAGTAAACCCCAGCCGATCACAAAGCTGGACGTATTAGCAAAGGCAGCCGCCCAATGACATGCAAACATCATTTACTAAAGAACAGTTTTGTGAATTTTGTTTTAATATACTTCAAAGTGGTATATAGTATATCAACTTTGTCCTCTTAGGATGTATTATTAGATACAGTTTACAAAATAGCGATACCGTTTTTATTGCTGAGTTACAGCTGAGTTAACGCATGAGTTTCCCAAATTTTGCAATTTTTACAGTTTTTTTATACAATCCGTGGCATTGACTGAAAATGTACTTATTGCAATTACCAGATCTTGAGTTATATTTAAATGTAATAAACTACATCAAAATCAGTGCAGCGGTTACCAGGAGAAACAATTTCTTCACTCCCGTGTATTAAATTGGATGACGTATGTCATCCCGTGAACGGCCACGTTTAAGAAAATATTTTTTTTTTCAGTTCTTACCAACAACGCCACGCTAGCTGATGACATCCAGACCAATGAAGTCACCAAAGCCGACTTAAGTGAGTACTCACGAGATATGCCGCACGCTTAATTTATTCATGGTCTTGATGACAATTCTGCTGTTCTCTACAAATGACTTGGCAGAAAATGTTCTGTGCGCGTATCGTTTCGTGCCGCAACTAGGCGAAACGAGGTGGCATATCGTACGTTTGAAGTGTAAATTCTGCTAACAAGCAAGAGCCGGAAGCACATGAGAGGTTTAAAATGGTCACTTTCGATTAGCTTATGTTGCGTTGATTTCTGCCTTTTTTCATATTGATATTAGTATTTCATTTCAAGTTAGTGAATGGAAACATGAATTCATATTGTTCTGTTTCCACGACGAACACAGGCCAATGCCCTTTTGCTATGTGTCAAATATAACAAGCCAGAAAAAATTTTTTCATCACTTTATTCGTTGTCATTGTTGTTCTTGTTGCAGTATACCATTGACCTTTGCAATTTATCATTGGCATTTACAAGGCACTACATTCCCACAGTGGGCCTGCATCTGCACTTCGCGTTTTTTTAAATGACTGAACGAACACGTTAAAATTGTGCGAAGTTGCTTTATCATTTTCTTTTTCAGAAGACTAACTCCCACTTCGGTTTTTGCAGCGAACAGAACTCTGTCAGTTCGTCCTGAAGTAGTCATCATATCAGACTCGGTGCACAACCGCAGCTTCAAAACACGCGGTGATCTCATCCGTTATGTCGGGATCTTCATTAACGCCGTAAGTGAATAACCTGCATCTTCAAATTTATATTGACAAGTCAGTTAACACGATTTACTACGAGTAACTGGTCTTTTCCTCGAAGCCCCGCTTATATTTTACTAAAGGTTCATCCCACCAAACTTTATTCTAAAGCACTGACAAATGAAATAACGGTATTATTCGCTCAAAAACGAGGTCTTGATAAACAAACCGCCGGTTCGATGCCTACAAATTTCACCTTCAGCACAGTTCTTAAAGAACGTGTAACGTTGCGTCTCGGAACCCAGTTACTGTCCGGTTGAAAAAATACAGTGGTATTGCATCGACGTAGTGAAACTTAGCTGTCAGCTTGGTAAACATGCAAGGTGTCGCTGCTGCTTTGATTTACCTATTTTGTATTGTAAGGTGTAAAGGAGGCTGGGAATGGTTCTAGAGCTAGCAAGGATGCGGCTAAGCGACACGTAATTTGCATTGAGTAAAAAAACAGTAATTTCCTCTAACCATGATTTCCACAGCAAAAACGCTTCATAGGAGCTTTTTCTTATGGTCCTTTTATTCAAATTGTCGTGTGTCTTCCTCTTCCGTGCCATTCTGGAGAGCAGCACTGTGCTTAGTTTTTACGCCATTCACTGGAGTGCAGTTAATAAACACAACCCTATTATTAAATCTGATATAAGCTGATCATGGCTTCTACATGCGGCAATGCAAGCGTTAACTTATCCCTCGTGCTCACATTTTATAGGTCAATCTCAGGTACGCGACAGCCACAGGAATCGACATCAGAATGAAGCTAACGGCAATCATTATCAGCACGGTGAGTTGTAGCGCCAAAAATGTTATCCCAACTGTATTTGAAGATGCTTCAAGCACTTTGCGGATTACGTATTTCATTTCGACCCTTTTTCTTGTCAGCCTGATCAAGAAACCTACATCAGGTACGCTGGGAACTACGTCAACGCAGACCAAACCATTGCCGCGCTCACACTGAGGTTGGCTTCGGGCTACATTCCCGGCAACTACGACATGGCATACCTACTCACAGGGTAAGAGGGAGCGCTTTGTAGCACTTCTATACACCGTACCAAATAAGCTGAAATTCCTCGTGTAAGCGCTATAAAAATTCCTCTTTAGCTACGTGAAAATTTGGAACAATTATTATTCCTGTACTTCTAGGGTATCAGACTGTTACTCTGACAACACTTGAGTACGCGTGTGCAACATGAGAATCCTTGCACACAAGAAGGCAAAATCAGGCATTAAATAGTTTAGAGACGTTCCACCCCATTTATTTTTGATAAATTTAGATCTACCGATTCAGCTTCCATACTCATGCTTCATAACTATATCCCTAAACTGGAGCCGCGAAGGAAGAGAGCAAAACCTACATTTCTTTACTCACTAGGCACGCAGTCAGTGAAATTTCATGCGCCACGCATAGGTAACACCTGTTTCATCACGCTTATCTAGACACCGCCACGAACACAATTTGCTGCCTTATCGCGCACATCAAACAGTTTATGTTCTTCTGTTTTCCAAGCCTATCACTGAGCGCAATACGTTACCGGCTGACGTCATCACAGTTGATCCTGCTAGTGCATACGAACGAGCGGTTTCTTCACGCATTAATGCTTGGATTACATACTTGGTAACTCTTGGCTGCATTATAAGGTACATTGAACTTTGATTATATAAAACATTTTTCTGTTTGTGCCGCGGTTGATGTTATTGCTCAAATGGCACGTGATTTCTTTGTTACTCAATGACCACAATATACCTTAAATAAATCAAAATAAATAAAATAAATTTTCATCATCCTTTTCATTTCACGTTCATGGAGGTGCGAGCACAAAGCTCGCAAATCATCCCAGTCTCGCACGCTTTACGCTTAATATACAGGGTATCCTAGCTAACTTTATCCAGAAGTTAAAAATATGCTCATGACAGGTAGCTGGGCAGAACGAAGGTAATATTGTTTGCCGTCGCTTGGAGCTACTAAAATTACTTTTCTTTTCATTCCGCCTAATTTGATAATTAGTCCCATTTGATTAACCAATTTCTCAAAAATTATATTTAGATGAATGGTGCCAATGAAAAAACTCCAGAGTGACATGAAAGACTTCCGGCACAGCTTTCTGTTGCTTAGTACGTGCTAAATAAAAGTATTTTATTGAGCGTGAAAGAAGTCCGCAAATCCACGCAAAATTGCCGCGCTACCAGCCGCTCGAGGCACTTTGCGTGTATTCGTGGGCCTCTTTCACGTTCGGAAAAACGCTTTTATGTAGCACGCATTGAGCAAAAGAAAGCTGTATCGGGAGTTTTTATGTTGCTCTACAATTTTCTCACTGACACTTTTCATCTAACGATATTTGAGAAGTTGATTTATTAGTTAAGACTAATTATATTAGACAAAATGAGAGAATAATTTAAGTATCTTCAAGCGACGGCAAACAACATTACCTTGGTTCTGTCCAGCTACGTGGCATTCGCATATATTTAAACTCCTGCTAAAGTTAGCTAGGACACCCTGTATAATGTACTTGAAGTTTACTTGTAGCGCAAGAAAGAAACAAGCAAATATTTTCAGCGGAACTTTCAGCTCCATATAATGAATCTTCGCTATTTATCTGATTCACGAACTTACGCGAAAGCGTTTATCTTGCCTAAATATTCCGTCCGTTCCTCCGAAAGGCCTGCCGCTCATTCGTTCGACGTGTCCGACGTTTCGCACCAATGCCTACTTTATACTTAGTTTCCTTACAGTCAAAGGTTAGTAATTAGTCTTACTTAATTAACATAAGCTTTTATTATCGAGACCATGAGGTTTGTGATTTGTATATTCCCTACCAAGGCTAGAAGTTTCCGCAAATCATTTGTATCATTTGATATTGCTACGTAGGAAGACGCAGATGAAAAGCTATTTACAACTGTATTTACAAGGAAATACGCCGCACTTGGCCAAGAGGCAACAGCCCGCGCTAGCCTCTAATCGTCGTCGTCGTCTTCACACTGCTCGCCTCTTCGTGATCACAAATACTGTTCCGTAGCAATATAGTAGTAATAAACTTTTATGAGTCAGCAGTGCGACATTCATTCTGTTTCCTGTGCATAACGTTAGTATCGGCGGTAATTGGAACAAATTGCTAACTTGTGTATCTTTACAGGCGAGACATTGCGCAAGTGACACCATCCAACTCGCTCCACATCGCTGTCGCCGGTGAGGCACTGCTTCAATATTTTGTTAGAGTGTTGCAAGATCGACTTTTTGTTGTGTAATTGTCACTTGCAAATTTTATTACTGTATACAGTGGCAACAGTGTATTATCATGAAGGCACGCTTCCCTGTCGGCAGCTCTATCATGTCTAATACAGCAAGACTCATTTGGATCCGTGAGATATTCAACTCAGTGTTATCGACCATCAACTCCTTCTAGCACATCAAAACTGTTTGGGATATCATTGTTCACAGTCTTACTAACCTTTGATCCACACTTATATCACTAATGTTATCGCTAATCACACGACGCGAAACTTCACTGAAATACGTGTGGAATATACGTATTTCCACCTATAGAAGCTACCGACACAATAGAACCGCTACCTTTCATGTAAGCTCCCGAACAAAAAGACCTTTTTACGCCACAACGTCATGAACATGCAGATCTCACTGCATTTCAATTTCTTTCCCCACGAGAAAAACTAAAACTGTCAGTGAGAGCGCAGACAAAATTATCATATTCCGGTATTTGTTCTTCCTTAAATGCCGCATTGCAAGAATGCCTGCTTAAATGTGATACGAGAGCGTTGCGTTTAGCGAGAACTGGTCGAACCCTTTAAGCGCCCACTTCGAAAGTGAAAGAAGTGCGGCATTACAAATTCTGTGGTTGAAGCCAACTTACGCTAAATCTGCGGAAGTGGGATCTCGCATTTGAAATTGAAATGAAAAACGCGAGCATGCGTGCGTTTTTCTGTGATACCGAGTGTACAGTTGCGTTTTTTCGAGATTCAGCGTAGAATGACGTCAAAACTTGCTTAAAACTGGCATATTACACGAGTTTCAGCACATGTACCAGCAGAACTTTGAGTATCACATTCTTTTTCTGCAGGCGTGGCTTACATCGGAGGTGCCTGCACCGTGCAGAGGACTGGTTTGGGCGAAGACATTCCGGGAACGTATGACGGCGTTCAGGTGGCAACGCACGAAATGGCTCACTTGTAAGTGCCAGCATTTTTGGCCTTCTATGTCATTATTACGAAAACAAGTCCTGTCTTTACTTCACCAAACACATATGCTCGCTTTAATTATGTCAGCGCATAATGCAACAAATGCACGTATAAGCTGTAGCTTAAACCTTGGCACAGTGTGTTGAACCCTCCCAAGTGAATATTGTTCCCTAAATATAAATATGCGTCCTACCCCAGCATCCTCTTTTCTACGCAATACTTGACTGGCCTTTCTACGCAGCGTATAATATCAATCCTGGGGAAATTTTGTTGGCGTCCTACGAAAAAAGAAATAAATGTGATATTGAAAGGCTTCCAGAGTTGCTGTATCATATACGGCATCCGCGAGGTACTAATGTTTCACTATGGTAGAAGCTTTAGCAAGAAAATTTCCAAGAACAGACTTCAAGCTCTGGTTTATTGCCATTTGGAGGCAGGGACGCTAGCTAGAACACTATGGATTAAATTTATCCTCTAACCATGCTGACTGTCGAATGGCTACGCGTCGTGGTCCCAACACCTGGGTATACGCCCCTAATCAACCAGGCGCCTCTTCTATTGTCTTCACCTAGAATGGGATGCGTTCACGACGGTGACCCTCCACCGGACTACCTGGCCGACTCGCCTGGAGCAACCGACTGCCCTTGGGACGATGGCTTCATCATGAGCTACAAGGACGGAGGCCTAAACAAGTACATGTTCTCACAGTGCTGCGTCAACCAGATTATGCATTTGCTAAGGTGAGCATATACGTTTCATTTGATTTGTTCATCTGTCAAACTTTATCTAAAGGTACCTGCAGTTTATCGTATTCTCCCGCAGCTATGTGAGTGATATATTCGTTGTTTCCTCTATCAAGTTTCCAGGAAAAAAAGATAATTACAGAAACGTCGAGGTCACACAGGCTCCGGTAATAACGGAAGTCTTTCGGGTGGTTTCCGTAAAAGCTTATGGAAGCAATCTCTGATGCAGTAACGCTTTCATTGCGGTCTCGTCTACAAAATTTTCCGCACCTTAATTCCTGACCTTGTTCCGGTTGTTCTCGTGAGTCACAGAAATCAAATCACCAGTGGTGAAAAAAAACTTGCCGTAACAAAGAGGGCATAGTCACGCTACCTAAGAAACAGCTCCCAGAATTTCAGATCCCTTTTTCATGACTCCTGCGAAAACGGCAGTTTTCGAGTCAATAAGTATGTTGAGGTTGATTAGTTCAATTCAACTTCCAAGTTATATTCCGGACAACCGCTGTCCAGAAGCATGGAACTAAAGGCAGCATATCTGCCTGACGTGGTCCCGGGCAGCTGCCAACGCTATGAGACAGAGCAAGGAATAGTCAAAGTGACATACATCAGCAATGACATACAGTGCAGTGGCATAGCTGTACGAGAAAAGATGTTTTTGCTAAGAAAGGTGTTCAAACACGGAAGCAAATTCTGCGCTAACAAATGTGAAAATAATAAACAGCAAATAACTCCAGAATATATTTTGAAGTTTGCATGCACAACAGTAACTCGATTTAATTTTTTAACAATTGCGTAGTCATCACATCATGGGCTAAGTGAACAATAAACGGTGACTTGCTCAGAAACACTACGATAACATATTGCGTCATCTGTGATCCATACTGCAATCTTGAACGAGGAGTAACAAAATGTGCCACGGCATACCTATACTTAAATAGACATATCCATACAATTATGTTGGTAGATTATTTTACTTCAACGAAACAAGTACTAAGACACAAAAAACGTTTAGCTATGACAAGGTGCGAACAGCCAAAGTATAATTGGCACTGTGCGCATTCATGTCACAACTTGGATTTTACCTATGCAAACATAAGAGGAATACAAAAACTGCAAATATAACTAAAACACATCATTCATCGAATTGCAAATTTAGACGCTTATGATCAAGACATCTACATCGTTACATGAAACCACTGATTAAAAAAAAAACAAATTTCAACCCTGTAATGTTCGCATTTATTTTATTTTTCAGACGTGGAAGTCATAACTGCCTTCTGGAAGAGTTCAACTATCCCCTAAGACTAGACAAGCGTCTCCCAGGAGAGCAGTTGCAGCCAATCGACTACTGCCGGATACGATTCCCTGAGATACCCTACGTGTGGACGGACGGAGTGAGTGTATACTTTTGTGTCCTGCTATAGGAATATAAGCAATCTGTGCGCACCAATGATCTTGTGTGTGTTACAAGCTTACAAGTGCGATTGAGCTCAATTATGGCAGCTTCAACTGACGCAAGTTTCAGTGAGGTGGAGAGTCGGGTTAGTCGTCCAAATTCATTGTGAAGTATTTTTGAAGAAAAATGGCTCACAAACACAAGTAAAACAAAAGAAATTCTTGTTTTCTTTATTTACTTGTTTTGCTTTTCTCTGTGTCCTGTGTGTGTCAGCCGTTGCGATAAAAAAAATCCTGGCAAACTGAGACCAGATTTCTCTAAACTCGAAATTAATATATTTGGCAAGTTTGCAGAAGTTTCTCGCCAGGCGTTATTCCTCAAGCAAAAGAAGAAAGAGCACACAATATGATCATCTCGATTTTATGCCCACACTATTACTATACCTGGCCAGGTGTTATTGTAGTACACTGTCTGGCAGTGCTCTCGTTTCTATAAGCATGCAATAATAAGCCCTTCGGACATTTTTTGATGGACCGCACAATAGCTTTCAATACAACTTTCGAAACGAGTGTTGTTGGTAAAAGGTTTATCGCGTTTTATATGAAGCCGCATGAATAAACTTGTATGAATACGCAATGCAAACAATGCGAAGGAAGATTTATCGTCAGTTGGCATGTGCACCGTGAATGATGACCGCGTAATACATCTGAAAGTGGCCTCTGGCCATAGATGTCATGTTGAAAACCATACCTTTCGATATTTATTGTGATATTACGCCTAAAATATTGAAAGAGCCCATGACCCAGTCGTCCAACTCTTGTCACTTTATCATTTTAACTGAGTAGAATGGTCAATATATTTATAGATAAAAACAAAAAAAAACGGTTTTCTGCGCGCAAATTTTAACTAGAAATTTCCATTTGAAGCTGTTGCCTCAAAGCTTCTCCCACCAATAGTGACCGCCATTTTATCATAAACTGTGAGGCGTCAGGAAACGTGGCACCACCGCTGTGTCGTCTGCTCCAAAACAGTTGGAAACCAGATCGCATGATTTAGTGCGCAAGCTCTAGCAACTAACGGTGGACCATAGACGTCGCCCTTGATTTGTACCCGCCGCTCTGTCACTCGCGGAAGGCAGCACCTACCAGACACCATGCACATGCAGAAACCATCTCTCCGGCTGACCACTGGCGACGCATTGCGACCATGACATATTTCCTACTTGTGCGATCGCTTCCGGCATTTGCAATGCATAAAAGCATAGCCTTCTAGATTAGCTTCCGTTACTTAAAGCGGACCGTTGATGGGGGTGTGTTTTAGTTCGTCACCAGTAGTTGTTACCAGACTAATATATGGCTCAACTGCGACATGAAAGTTTCGAATACATATTTTCTACCGCACATAATGTGCTCAAACTTTACGACCTTCCTGTGGGTCGCGTACGGTTTAACATTCAATGACAAATTCAAGCGAAATATAAGGGTCGTGGCCCCTTTAAGGTCATATTTGCACTCATTGAATCTATTGTCATTTTGTCACCATGGTTACCTACTCTTTGACGCTTTGATCGACGCTTTCACCAACCGATTACCATGGCAGAATCATCGTGTACTTTTATTTATTTATTTATTTATTTATTTATTTATTTATTTATTTATTTATTTATTTATTTATTTATTTATTGTACCCTCAAGGTTTTACAGCATTCCAGAGGGGAGGGGCATAGAAAGAATGCTTACAGATTTTGTAAGGAGCACTTCATATAAAACAGAAATTCAAAAAGCAACAAAGATGAATTAAAGATAATAGCATGTTGTCATAAGGTACACGTAATGACTAAGATGGCAACACATAGGTCATTGCGCTATGTACGCGTACACGCGCAAAAGAAAAACATTCAAAGGCAAGAAAAAAGACAAATGTGAAAAAAACTGAAAAACATCAAAAGGACATGTTAAGTTCTTATGTTTGCGGAATCTGTCTGGGTTAGTAATACTGGCGGTTGAGGCACGCAGATGATTGTAGGCATGGCATGTTCTGGGTACAAATTAATGGGAATATGTTACCGCGTTTCCTCGATTAATATAACTTTGCAATGGTGATCAAGGCGTGAAGATATGAAGGGAGCAGGATGTATGCAGCTCGATTTAAGTACGTGATTCTGATAATAGATCTCTTGGAAAAGGCAGAGGCGAGCGAATTTTCAGCGTATGACAAGGGTAGGTAGATTAAGGATATTTTTCATTGTAGTTACACTGGATATTTGGTGACAGTTTGACAGTATGAAACGTGTTGAGCGATCTTGAACTGCATAGAACTTGTTAGGTGTTACCTGGTCGGGGTCCCATACGGAAGAAGGGTATTCCAGCACAGGACGGGCGTAAGTTGCATATAACCGCTTCTTTAATGAGATGGCGCAAGGAAAAACGTTGCGTTTTAGGTAACCGACCATACAATTGGATCTAGATGTTAAGTAATAAATGCGATCAGCCCACGACAAAAAGTTGGTAATGTGTACACCAAGCTACTTATAAGGCCGAACATATTCAAGGAAGACAGCGTTCAGAGAATACGAGTAGTTCGGGATAGGTGTGTGGTCGCGGGAAAATCTCATTGTTTTACATTTACAAATGTTAAGTTCCATTTTCCGAAGCTCACACCAAGCCTAATATTATTAAGATCTGTTCGAAGAAATTCGATGTAGGCATCATATGAGACAAATAGATGAATGTATGTTATTAGGCAAATCATTTATATAAATAAAAGAAAGTAGTGGGCCTACAACAAAACCCTGGGGTTTGCCTGAACGCACGGGTTTCTGTACCATCTGTACCATCGTGTTGTCATCGTGTTCTTGTACATAACTTCTTTTTGCGAAAATGGCTTAAGAAAGTGTTTAACCCCTCATGCAATATCTTCAGATACAGAAGTATTTGTGCAGAAAGTGAAATGAAACGAGATCTTATTCTGTTTTCGCAATGTCTTCCCTCTGCTTCATACCAGAACCCGGCGGACTTGCTGCAATGCAAGATACGTTGCAGCTACCCTGTAAATCCATATACGGGTCTCTACGTGTTCAGGCAAGCGAACGCTCTGGACGGTACGACATGCGCAGAGGGCAAGGTAAGTTCTGACACGGGTGGTCTTTGTGCCTCGAATATTTAATGAGAATAGCCAGAAAACTTAAAGATGAAAGTGCGTGTACCAGTTC
Organism: Dermacentor andersoni; assembly: GCF_023375885.2. Taxonomy (NCBI): domain Eukaryota; kingdom Metazoa; phylum Arthropoda; class Arachnida; order Ixodida; family Ixodidae; genus Dermacentor; species Dermacentor andersoni. The sequence continues at coordinate 128,571,160 of NC_092823.1, forward strand.
CGCAGCTGTGTGTTAAAACGTATAAATCGCATAAAACACATGATAGCGTCCCAAATCCAAAGAATAACAAGAGACGTGACAGTCAAAAGCACAACATTAATTTCGACTACACTGGGTTCTATAGACCGTTTCATCGGGCGAGGAGGACAGGGCGCGCGGAGAGCCTTTCCTCCTCTCTGGCTTGGGCGATCCGGCGCGGCGCTGCTTGAAAGTATTGCTGTCGCGTGCTGCGGAACGATTTCGAGATGTTTTAGATCTTACTTTGTGAAATTTACGGCATATTCGTTCATATAAGGTCGTCAGGGAAGCCTTTCGGTGCATTGGTAACTACTGTAGGCAGAAATATATCTTGGGGGCGCAAAAATGTGACTCGCATGATCAGCCGCGGTGTACGCGCATTATCAGTCGCGGTGCGTGTATGTGTTGTTTACTATTTTGCTTATATCGACTTTAATTCAACAAAGAAAACCAGCGTCTCTGTATTACCAGCATTAAATAGTAAATCAGCTCACTGTCTGATTGATTGGCGTAGGGAGTAAAACATAAAACATAAGAGCGCATGCTCGTGCACGGCCAACCTAAGGCAACCACGAAACATCTGAGCGGCAGGCGCTATCAAATATTTGTGATACACTGGCATCGTTCTCACGCATTTCAAGTCTAGTATGCTTGAAATTACCATATGTCTACGCTAGCCTTGCTGCATGAGGCCCATGGCGCTGCTCAACACAGCGATCACAGCGGTTGGTGAGCCAGCACGATATATATATAAGCTGTGTGCTTCGGCATTGCCTTTTTGGCCTGTATACAGCCATAATATATGAGAGGGTTCGCATAAAAAGAATGCGATGGCTATTTTTGAGCGCCAAATTTCCGTAATACGTGTGAGTGCGTCGTAGAGAACTGAACGAACACAACCGAAAAATAATTCGGTTATCATCCTCTTTCTCTAAAAAGCAAGAGAAAACGGGCTAACGCCGCACAACGTTTGTAAATATATAACCGCTGATGCCGTATGCTCGGACAATGCGCTATATAGAACAAAGATATCTGTAATCCAGAAACTACTACTGCTTAGGACGCTCGCGCAGTTCGTAAACGGTCGCTTTGCTGGACAAGCTTAATTCAGAGTGTAAGGTATGCTGCTATTACTAGCCAAAACTATTTTATTCATGGGTGGAAGCTTCATCCATCCAACCAAGTAGTCACGCAATGTAACCTGCAGCGAACAGTTTGAACGCTTGTCAAAGTATAACAGCACAGCTCCTATCGTAACAGAGCGGTACCCACGCTGTTACGATCGTCGCGTATGTTTCATGGCCCCTAAACCGCAGCTTAGAAGTAGAGGATAATACTGCAATAGGTCATATTAGTGATTGGAACATTCGGAAATACACAATTGCCCTCCGAGGCTGATTGCAGGCTCAAATATGCGTGCACCCCCCATCGCGCTGCGTGTTCCGTCCACCTCAACGCCAGCAGAAATTCCGGCCATGGCGCCTTAAACCACTTCAGCAAGTCTCACAGAACTGTTTATACCACGTAGAAGACGCACGTCATAATAATCAGACCGCACGACCGCGAAAACAAACGCCAGAACCTACCGCCGAGCGTATACCTGCCATGCCAAAGACCGCTTTCACCCAAGCCAGTATGGCGCTGCTCATAGGCGGCGCCACTGCGTTCACAATATGGCGGCGCCTACGAAAAAACGGTCTATAGAGTTGTTTATCGTATACGGTTCTACAGCGGTCGTAAATCCTCATCATAACACAGTTCCCTATCTAAAAAAACCTCCATTATACCACACTTTCTTCCGCCCTCATTCAATTCAATAAATCACTGCTTGTTTCAAGACACTGTGGGGTGTTGGGCCGAGAAACACTAAAAGATTGTCTCGGGGTCATTATTCATTGCTGAAAATTCAAAGCTCAGGAGAGCATTCGTTTGCCTGCACTGGTTAAGGAATAAATGCGCTTGCTTTCCTAAATTGCATTCTATTTTTGTATTTTGCAGAAATGCATCAACGGTGTATGTCAATGAAGTCACTCAAGACAAAATCAAGAGGAGACGTTCGACGAAATCCTCTCTGTACAGTGTATAAAACGTCGCGCGGCCGCTGCGTTATTTAATTTGCAACTTGTGAAACTGTACTCAATAAATCCTCACTGTTTTAACAAAACTGATTATGTTGCTCAATACGTCGCGGGAAAGATTGTAGAACCGTACCAGATCGCAAAATCTGAAGTGAAACAGATTACGAACACAGGGAAAAGGTTTATTGCGGCCCTGAAATCGGCCACTAACGGCAAGAATGCCTGTTTCACAGTCGTATACCTTTTCTTCTTCCCTTTTGTATATCCGCGTCTCTTTTTTCCCGCTACTAAGCAACATACCTCTGCTCGCATACAAAGCCCACCGGGCGAGTCAAACTGGCTTGTCGTGGCTGCCGACATGCGTGACTTGTCTTCCTGCAAAGCGTCTGCCAGTGTTCGTGAGCCACTCGAGAGCATAGTTCACGTTGCTGATCTTGCCAAGGACAACACCCGATCCATAGTAGTTTGCCAGCAGCTTTTGGCACAAACCACGCTTCCTTGTGGGAGTCCAAAGCCAAACTAGATAACGAAGGGGATAAGTAACCGGTCGATGTCGTGCGTCGTAGCGTGCTTTGGAGTTTTCTCCCGACACCAAAGTCCACAGACGCGCAAGTCGCCGAGTATCTCCACCGGGACATAGAGTATCGGCGACCGTCAAGTTGCCATGGTGGTAGAACGGTAAGACAGTGTCAAACGTATACCTGGGCTGGCGAGCATATAAAATGAAGTAGCTGTAGACGGTAGTCTCGTGTTAGGCGGTATTGTAGGCGTGAGTAATAAAAGGTAGAACTACGTCCCAGTTCTTGTGAGCGGACGGAACGTACATGGAAAGCATTTTGGCGATCATTAGATTAGTGCGCTCCGTGAGGCCGTTCGTCTGTGGATGACACGGCGTCGAGTGCCTAAAATTCTAGTCACATAAACGTAGAAGCTCTTCCACGATATCCGCTGTGAATTGACGTCCTTTATCGGACATCCGCTGTGAATTGAGCTTTACTCCGCACCTCCACGAAACTGGTACGAGCACGGGGAAAAGGTTTATATAAGCCTCGTAATCGAGGCTTATATAAACTCACTACTACTGCTACCCACTACTCAGTCATCGTCCTTCTCTTCTTCTCTTTCAAATATCCGCGTCTCTTTTTCGCACTTCGACGCATGGAATGGAAAAACTTTATTTCTCTATATCTCAGAGAGATTGGCGGTGGGCCGGTGTCTTCATGTTTTGAGTCCTGGCCGCTTCACAAGGTGGGCGCCCCTATTCCAGGGCACCGCTGAGTCTTGCTGCCTCGCAGGCGTGCTGCACAATTGCCCGTTGGGCTGCGAGCTCGCTGCTGGTGAGCAGACCCTCCCATTGTTCCGCACATGGGTTATTTACTTTATGGAATGCGAAATTACGCTTGCATTCCCACGTGATGTGGTATAACGTGGGGGTTGTTCCGCACCACGGACATGTATCCCTGTACTGGGTAGGGAACATTTTGTGTAATGTGTGCAGGTTGAAGAACGCGCCTGCTTGCAGTCTTCGCCAGCTTACTGCCTCATGTTGTGTGAGCGATGTGTGGGGTGGGGGGTATTTAAGTCTCCTTCCTCTGTAGTAGTTAAGTATTTCTGCATACGTCGGCTCCACCGTTAAGGGGGCCTCTAGGGTTTCCGACTGCCCTGCTCGGTGCGTGAGTTCGCGAACTAGGCGGTCCACCCTTGAGTTGCCCTCTATCCCGGTATGTGCCGGTATCCAGAAGATCCTATGTTTTATCTTTTTGTTAGGAGGCTCTGTTTTGAGGAGGATTCTCAGTGCTTCCTTACTAACTCTGCCTTGTGTGTAGTTCCTGCATGTTGCTTTGGAGTCCGTTAGAATTATCAGAGATTTGTTCCTGCAACAATATTTTTCAATCAAAATGCATTCCATATTAATTCAAGCAGAGAAAAATCGGCAGCCCCCGTCCCCCTCCCCGGGTACACGTGTGAACAAACCAGCACGATCAGACAATTTGATTCTTGTATAGCAAGCGCTGTCATGTTGGCTGGCAACTAGAGTTCTACGTGTGCAGTGAACTACAGCTGCACAATACAGTATGACTGTGCGGTCTATACTAAATCCCGCTGTGGCTTCGCTCTTACGATACATTTGCACAGCTGTATACGTTGTATGCGTGACTCTTAAGAATGCAAATTACCATACTATATATGGTGGCTTTGGGTCTCGTAGCATATTGGTCTCGCAGGATAACGTCAATCTCATTGCGCGACTTTCTTGCATTCTTTGTTCTTCCCGACGTGTAGAATAAATTCAAATTCATAAAGGCATCGCAAGACTGTAGAGATGACAAGGCAGCCGCTCGTTAATCAGCCCCATACTGCTCCAATCTGCTACACAGGCAAAAAGGCTAATAAATTATCCTATAAAACGGAGCACGATTCTGGGTAAAAAATGTTTACAGCAGTGACCAAGTATCAATATATGATCAAGAACCACATGTGTTAGCCCACGAATAAAATCGTAACGATGGATGGGATACACTGCAAACAAAAGAAACAATCATCGAAAGATTTTCTAATATCTTTCTGCGAACGAGTCTAATATAATCTCTTGATCACTGAGCTCCTGTACTAGCCGATGAGTCCTTGAATATAACTTACCTTGAAACGAAAGCTGCGCAGCCTATCAAAGTGAGATAAGGTACAGCTTACTGCAATATTACAGCTGAAAAGCCTAACTGGTACTTTAAAATTTACAATGAAATGTTGCGAGTGATAGCGTGAAGATTTTTCCAGGAGGGTAAAATCCTCGTGCCACCGTTTTCAGCCACAAATTTTGTCTCTTTCTTGAAGTAAAGAAGCACCAGCGATAAGAAACAAGACACATATACACTGAACAAAAGTGTTCGTTGTTTTGCCTATAGGTTCCTTTTTGTTCACGTTGCTGTGGCTCACGTACTGCTTCATAATCATGGTAGGTGTGGGACAACAAAGAGGAGGGGAATGGTCAGCCATTGGCTTTAAGTTTGAAGCAAGACAACTTTTCGCCAAATGATGAAGCAGACGTACTTCAGGTATAAAGTGACTCCCGTCCCAAAGGGATGAAGGTGGGTTTTTTTTTTTTTTTTTGCGCAAGTGCCAGAACAGGTCAAAGAGCGCCACGACGCTTGGTGATGAATGGCAATGAGAAGATGAGTTGCAAATGGTGGACGTGAAATGGCTGTACATCGGCCGAAAATTATTCGCTGTAAATGGCGTAGCAAATTGGATCTATTAAAATAAAGTCAACGCAGAATGAGTCCTATGGCTATAAGAGTATGTTATGAAGGATTAGTTACTAATATGTGTTAATTATAGCATCACAAATGCTTCAGTTAGCACAGGCATTCAGCGCAAGGGTGGCGAGGCATGCGTTCTGTAATTGACTGCATTGTAGCTGCAGCTTCCAAGACGAGTCTGTGCTACAAAAAGCCTGGCGAAATTATTTCTATCGTATTCGTTTCTGTTAAGAACTTTAGTACTGTTCTAAAATTAAATAGAGGTCATTGTTTAAGGACAACGCTGGTGGCAGATGTATATTGTGGTGGTGTAAGGAAGGGAAGTACTTTTTCTCTCCTGTTCTACTAATGGGAACCGAACGAGAACACGAAAGAATAAGTCTACTGTCACACCTACTGCATGTTGGAGGGCTCTTTCTCTTTTAAAAATAGGAGTGAGTACTGTAGGTGTGCCCTGTTCTTAATCTACAAAGCAGTACTTCCTGGTGCCTTGTTCTCTCAGAGATCCAGTTCTCTATTTTTGGTTTGATTAAGTGCATGCAGTTTGTTGGATACCTGTGTGTCTCACTGCCTCTGCCAATATTTCCGTAGCTCATGTCGTAAGAATGGCTTAAGGTCTCCGTATGTGCAGGTATAGTAATGTCTACATCACAAAAAGCGACAGACGCTGCCCTTTCGTCAGCAACGTCGTTGCCCTCCGGGCCTCTGTGACCAGGCACCCAACAAAGAACAATTATTTGGTTGGACATGTACGCTGAGCACAGAAGATTGTCGACTTCATCAACAATATAATTTTTGCGTTTTCGTAGACTCGATGGGCCGCTAACAACACTCAATGAGTCTGTGAATATGTCAGTGTTTATTATACTAGTTTGTTTTATATGTTTATTCGCAGAGAGATCGCATATGCCTCCGCTGTGATGATGCTCGTTCTTTAATTTAATGCACCGGTCATTGAAAATGACGGTCCGAGAACTGCATAACTTGCAGCATAGGTAGACATTGAAGCGTCTGCATAAAATTCTGCGAAGGAGTACTTTGCCTGGAGTTCAAAAATGTGTGCATGTATATGCCTCTCCGGCGCATGTTTTGATGTTGCGGCACAAGGCGTATCACACTGGATATTCTGCCATTCTCAAGGTGGTGCAAGAGAAGTGGGAGTCATTAGGGCTGTTTCTTGATGGGAAATGCCAGTTTCATTAGCCAGTTCTTCTAAGCTCACAGACAGAGGAGCGCGAACGGAAGGGCGGTTGCGGTGAAGTCTGGCAGGAGACAAGTCGAGGTCAGTTGAGTGACGCGGATGTGTTATCTGATTTACACTTGAAGCTACGGTATGTTCTGCGTAGATGGTAAGGACCATTCGTCGGCCTCAGCGTACAGGCTTTCCACAGGGCTTGTTCTGAAAGCGCCCGTCGCCAGGCGTATACCGAGGTTGTGGACTTGGTCAATGATTTTTAGAACATTCTTCGTAGCAATGTGGTACATCAAGGCTCCATAGTCGAAGCATGAGCATACTCGACTCCTATAGAGCCTTAGCAGACACCTCCTCTCACTGCTCCAGGTGATTTGAGACAGCAGCTTAAGCAGGTTCATAGTCTTCAGGCACTTAGCTTTGAGATATTTCAAGTCAGGAATGAAATTAGGTCTTGTGTCCAAAATAATACCTAAAAAATTGTGCTCAAGGCTGATCGATGGTCTATATCTGTTAAGGTCAATAAAGGGTTCTGGTAATATACCTTTCTTATTTGAGAAGAGAGCACATATACTGCTTTGATGGTTTAATTTAAAAACATTTTCATCCACCCACTTTGAGATTTCGTTTAGCCAAGCTGTATCTGTTTCTCGCGGATGCTGAGATTACAAGACTTGAAACCTATCTGTACATCGTCCAGATAGACCGAGTAAAAAAGATTATGCGAGATATGACACTATGTAAGGAGTTCATTTTTACAATAAAAAGCGTACAGCTCAGCCCACCACCCGCCGTGGTTGCTCAGTGTCTATGGTGTTGGGCTGCTGAGCACGAGGTCGCGGGATCGAATCCCGGCCACGGCGGCCGCATTTCGATGGGGGCGAAATGCGAAAACACTACTGTGCTTAGATTTAGGTACACGTTAAAGAATCCGAGGTGGTCAAAATTTCCGGAGTCCTCCACTACGGCGTGCCTGATAATCAGAAAGTGGTTTTGGCACGTAAAATCCCATAATTCATTCATTCAGCTCAGCACCCCATCCTGCAGTACACCTGTCTCCTGTGTGTATGGTCGAGACTGAACATTACCAACTCTAACACGAAACGTTCTATCAGACAGGTAACTTTCAATAAACATAAGCAGTTGACATGAATACCCATTCCAGAAAGGTCCTGGAGGATCCCAAAGCACCACGTAATATCATACGCCTTCTCCGTATCAAGGAATACTGATAAGACGCGCTGTTTGTAAACAAACACATCCCGGATGTACGTTTCCATCCGAACAAGCCTGTCTGTCGTTGATCTGCCTTCCCTGAAACTGCGTTGGCATGGATCCCATTTGTAGTTAGTTTCAAGATACTGGAGCAGGTGCCTATTTACCATATTAAAAAGTTTGCATAGGCAACTCGTCAACGCTATAGTCCTATAGATGTTTACCAAAAGGTCCTTACCCTGTTTTAGAATGGGAATTATAATGGCCTCTTTCCAAACAGAGGGAATCTGGCCGGAAGGCCATATAGCATTGTAGAGAAAAAGAAGGGATTTTGTGTTTCAGATGGTGTTTCAACATTTCACAGATTATGCGATCAGAGCCTGAGGCAAATTTGTTGCTGCTGTTTAGAACGCTTGAAGCTCTCCTATGCAAAGTGGTCGATTATATGCCTCACCAATTGCACTTTTTTGTTCTAATGGTTGTCGTTCAATTCCGGTTTTGTATCTTTGGAATGTGTTGGAGTAGTGCGACGAGCTGGACATGTGTACAAAATTTGTGCCCAGAAAGGTTGCCTGGTCTTCCATACTGTCTCCCTCAGTATTTACTAAGGGCAGCGAGGAAGGTTGTCAACCTTTTATTCTATTCACTTTATTCCTGGCCTTTGTTTAATCTGTGTAAGAGTGAATACCTGATGTGTACTTTTGCCAACTCTCTCTTTTAGCTTGTCAGTGCATTCTCCTTCCCCGAGATTTGACATGCTTGAAATTAACGAAGTTTTCTGCTGCCAGCGAATCGCGAGGCCACCCCCATGCTTTGTTCTGCATCTTACGCGCGTTACGACACTCATCGTTCCACCACGGCACATGGCGCCTGTTCGATGAGCCACTTGTTTCACGGATACATTTGGATGCGGCATCAATAAGAAAAGTCGCAAAGTACTCAACCACGCTTAGAGCACAAATTTCAGCCCGCAACATAAGCGCAATATTCTTTCACTGTTCCCAGTCGGCTGAATCAGTTTTCCATCGAGGAAACTGTGTAACATTCATTCACCTTTGGTGTACACAGCACTATCGGGAAATGATCGCTCCCGTAAAGATTTTTAACTTTCCATTTAAGGTGAGGTAAAAGGGTCGGAGATTCAATGCTAAGGTTTATAGAGGAATATATTTTGTTTGCAATATTAAAATATGCAGATTCCTTACCATTCAAAATACATGCACCAGAAGAAAAAAAGGAACTGTTCAATCAGGCGATCTCGTGCGCCGCAGCCAGAGTCATCCCATAGGATTCTGTGTGCAGTCAAATCTCCAAGTCCCCCATGTCGCTCGGGTAATTGATCTATGAATGATCCTAATTCATGTCTATCGAGCTCATAGTTTGGGGCTACGCATATAGAAAATACAGTGACCAATTTATTAAAAAGAATTGCCCGAACTAACACTGCCTCTGAAGGGCAACGTGTCGACAAGCGACAGAGCGGTCTGCCATAATTGCTACTCCGCCGGAGGCGTTAGCCTCGTCACGGTCTTTCCGGAAGATGGTGTAATCACAAAAAAGGTTGTGTTTGTAGCTTTCAGACGTGTCTCCTGAACGCATAGTATTTTTGGGTTATGTTTGTATCGGAGTTTTCTGATATCGTCGAGGTTATGAATAAGTCCTCTAACATTCCATTGTAGTATTTGTCTCCATAATGAAGAAGTGTTTGTGCTGTGTGTTTAAGAGACGAAGATTAGCTCATGGGGCCCTTTCCGGGAGTCGTGACACGAGATTTTTCTTCTTCAGAGCGGTCGAGAGAATCCCCGCCGCTCCTTAGGCGCTGGCTGCGCCGTCTTAATCGGTGTTGTGTCCATCGTCTCTTGTGGGGCGCTGTGTTTGACGTGAAGGCCTTGACACGTCGGACGAGACCTTTGAGAGTACCAGCCGGGAGGTGGATGACCCCTTCTGCTGGGGCGGCGGAGCAGCGCTAGCTGCAGCCGCCGAGGTGGCTGCACCCGCAGCCGCACTGTTTATGGGCTGGGTCGATGCCGGAGTCTGCTGCGACGTTGCCGCCTAGCGCGCCGCATCAGCATACCCTGAGGTATGGAAAAAACAAACACTTTTCTACGCTTCTTGAATTGAAATGTTTTTTTTTTTTTTTCAGTGTGATTGCATCTTTTTTTTTTCTATGTGGGACAAGTTCAAGAGTATGCTCTCTGACCACCATCACAGTTGGGACACTGGAGTGTGCCACCATAGTTGGCGGACGCATGTTCGTGCTCGCCACACTTTGCACAGGCCAGTCGGCTTTGGCAGCTTTGCAAACCATGGGCATATCTCTGACACTCTGAACGTCTTCGGGGATTTGGGATGTAAGGTTTGACTCGAATTTTGGTATATCCTGTTTGCAGTTTCCGGTAGCACACTCGATGCAAAGGTGAGAATAAGATGTTTAGTCGGAATATATTGATTCTCCAGCTTGATTTACATCCTTTGCACTTGCATAAAGGTGTGTTCTTTACAGCCCTCCAGGAGCTATTTCTCGCTCAGGCTCAAGAGATCTGCATCAGGGATAACTCTTTTACATGTGCTCAATGATCGACGGGGGGTAACAGTGACTGCCACATTAGGGAATGCTAAAAGATTCGAGAGTTTGCCGGGCTTCTGAGTGTCGCGTACCTCAAAAAGAAGGTCGCCACTGCTCATTTTCGTCACTTTGTAGCCAGCACTTAGTGTGACGGTGAAACATTTAGCTAAAGTTAAAGGCGAAATAGTTCTGTCTTTTCGGGATCTTAATTGTGTATCACATGGAAGCGGCGGAACGTTTCTTTGCCCTGGCTGAACAGTTAGAAAGTTTCTTCGGTGCGTCCTCTTCTGGAAAGAGGGCGATCGGAAAGTGGGGAGAACGACGTCATCGCCATACAGAATTTATTTAATTGCGATAGCTAGGCCAGCCGCCCACTCATCAACCCAACCCACCCCTCAACTCAACCCTCAACGCCAGCTCTACGTAGCTACCATAACTTAATATCAAATACCCAAGGTTGGATAGCTGAACCAGGTTAACCCTTGCTACCCAGAAATTCGGAAGTGAGAAAAAGTGATAAGAAGACAGAAAAGAAGAAACAGCGAGAAAGCGAGAGCTAAAAGATTGAAGAGGCGGACAGGAAAAGGCGACTGCCAATTTCCTCCAAGTGGTTCAATTTCGAGGTGCCGTCTGTGTGAAGCAGAGGTCGAAGAGGTGTAATGCCTCCATCGGTGGGCCTTAAACTTCCAACCACCCGCCATTGGCTCAGCCTCCAGGATCCCCCTTTCCACAGACACTGTTAATACGCGCACGGCTACCTGCGGAAAGGTCCAACCCTCATGTGCTCGGGTACGTGGTGTCGCAACACACCAAACGCCTGCTCACGCAGACGCCCCTGCGGGTATACCAAGGGGACGATGCCTTGCAGAATATGCTATGAGATGGGTGGGTAGGGGTCCCGTAAAATCATAAGGAAGAAAGAAAGCTTATAGATTCTTTTACGAAATTTGTATACAAGAATAACACGCATTTGGAAACCCAGAACTTAAGCATGGGTTGTGCTGCTTCCGCATAGACGGCGCAAAAAGAAGCGGCCATACCCAACCTAACCTTCTCTTGCACTCTGTCTGACGTTCTTTTCTGAACCGTACCCGTAAACTTAGTCACTGCTGACATTGCATGCATTTTTTTTTCTTTCCGTAGTTCTGGGGTTTCACGTGCCACCGCCGCGATATGATTATGAGGCATGCCGTAGTGGGGGGCTCCGTATTAATTTTGACCACCTGGAGTTCTTGAACGTGAACCCAATGCAGGGTACGCCGGCGTTTCTGCATTTCGCCCCCGTCGAAATGTGGCTGCAACGGCCGGGCATCAATCCTGCAATCTCGTGTTCATCAGCGCAACGCCATAGCCCCTAAGCCACCATGGCGGGTGCATGCAAGGATATTATAGCAGATACATACGACGAAACACATCATGGTGAATAGCATACGTAGTGAAAGCTTCTTTAGATAATGCGCTGTTCTAACAGAGTTTTTGGTTTACAAGTTCTGCGTAGCTCCGAGCGGCTTCCAGCAACCCACTCAGAAAACAGATTGGTGGGGCGGCGCCAACGCCATAATTACTGGGGCTAGCGACAAAAAAGGACACGATCACCGGAGGAAATCGCGGCTGAAAATTGACGGTGGAATGACCCTGATGGTGTGACAACAACGGTGCGTTGGTGCTAGAGTTCACGTCGGCGCGTCTGTGCATCCCCTGCCGCAATGGGCCGACTCGAGTCCCACTATACCAGGTGTTTGCGCTGTGTCCTGACCCAGCCAAATGTTCAGGGCTGCAGCCAGGAGCCAGCAGGGATGAAGACATTACTTCCAATATGATTCACGTATTCGTCAAGAGCTAATCGGCAGGACAGCAGCTAGTATCAAGTAGTGAAGCAGCAGCTGCAGCGGGAAAGTCGAAGGAAGAGGCAAAGAAAGTTTCGGTTTAATCATTTAATAAACATGCCTTTGTTGTTGCACATTTATTCTTATGAAAGTTATCGCAAAATTATCTCCGGAACTAAAATGAACCATGCAAATAACCGCGACTTGTTGGACAAGCTTAATCTACAAATTCTGACAGAGAATATTTCTCATCCACCTAAAGAAAAATTTGTCGGCGTCCTGGTACAGAGGCCCTTTCAGAGCAGTAGATCTTCAATCTTAGGGAACGAGGTAGCTATCACATCTAAGAGCGAAGCCGCGTTACTGGACAACTTGTAGCACAGGCACAAAGAATAAAGCAAAATATTTTTGCGGAAGCTCGCAAGGTGAACAAATATCGCATAAAATTTGACTTCCATCCGATGCAAAAGCTGTAAGTATGTTTCGTAACGCAGAATGTTGCTGAAAGCAAAATATATTAGAACGCAGCCTGCGCAAAAAAAAATGTGAGTGATGATGTATCCAATCCAAAAAGAGTGGAAAGTAATGTCTGTACGTCGTCGTGCAACCATCACATCGCGCTATTGAAATTGAGATTCAGTGCTCTGAAAGGTATTGCGGTCGGTCGTTTGAATTCCTTGTTGTGTCCTATCACGACAGCGGTAAGGCCGAGCATTATTGCTGTTGCAGATTCGATCTTGATCTGACAGTGACGAAGCCTGTAAAGCTTTTGAAGCTTCCACAGTGCCAGAGCATCCCACCAGTGCTGGCGATAGTCACAGCCCGAGAAGCTGATTACTGCACTTGTCAAAATGGCGACAGGCTGCACGCTTCCTTTTTTTTGGTACAGAAGGTGCGGAGTACTCTTCATGTGTTTTAGGAATCAATTAAATTGAAACCCTTTGAGCATATTTCTGAGATGAATTATAAAAGTTGTCAAGAATCAAGAAGACTACTTTATCCAATGAATCTGAGAAGAGATGCATGGACGGAGCAGAATGGCGAAGACAGCTATTACATATAACTACGTTCTACAACCGAAATGTCAGGCATGGACTTCAATATTCAATACAATGGAGCAAGACTGCCGTGAACTTGAGATGATATGTCGGTCATACCAATGACTTAAAAATCTAGTAGTTCTGTGTAGACGCTCGTAGTAGACGCTCTGTGTAAGTCATTGGTATGACCGACATATCATCTCAAGTTCATTCCGATGGCAGTATAATGCTATAACACAAAAATCTAGTAGTTTAAGACGCTCTGTGTGTGTTATAACATTATACTGCCATCGGAATACTTCCCACGATGTAAAAACTGTCAAAAAATTTTCAATTTCGAAAATGTTCGATAGTATTTGTTAGCCTAATTACACTAAAAGGTCAAACATTCATGACTGTTGCCAGCGCTTTTTCCTTTTATTCTGCAAAAACGGGATAAAGCATCTCCTACAAAGTTGACTCGGCTTCGTGACACGAAAAAATTGATTTCTGGCTCCGTTTCTTTGCTTTCAAAGCTGGTCACAAAATGCACGCAGCGAAAGCAAGACCTGTCCGCCGCAAGCGCCAGTACAGAAAAGCGCTGGGGATTTTTCTCCGTGCATCGCTTTTACACCAACCAGTGTGTATAGTCGTAGCCACAGTTACAAGCTGTTGTCCTATTTAAGATATATAGCTTGCGAACTTTTAATCGCAATGTGAATCACAGATAACTTTGCGACAAGCATAAAACAAGGGAGGGCCAAAAATAGTTTTATCGCGATTTAAAAGCCTGGCACATTCGCAGCCTGACAAACCTGACTCTCTGAAACCTGAAGTGTACTACGTAGACAAAAGCTGCCCGACCACTTACTTCCCCCGCCTCATTAAAAGAAAGTTTGCAGAGATATCGCTCAGGTCGTACCGACAACAGTGTCACATGGCCAGCCAATTGATGTTTTCGCTGGTGAAGGCAAAGATCGCCATCATACAAGTACTTCTGTAAGTAAGCAGCAGCTACGAATGCAGAAACTTGCGACGATTGCCTTCAATCAAATTTTCTGAATTCTCTACGCTGTTTTGTTAACCGGCAAAAGAGTGCATAATCAGTCATTACCGTTTGATAATCTCTAACAGCTAGGCGGGACACCGTCATTAGTTCATTAGCATCTCTTAAACCTTTAGTGAGTACGAATGGGACGGGACATATCGATTAACATTTATATTACTGCAATTTCTAAATCTTTACTCCTGCCTTCCATCTGCGTAGGGGTGTGTGAATTGTGGTTTTCAAGATGGAATCGAATGCGAATCGAATAGTACCAGAATCGAATCGAATCAATCAATCAATCAATTTTATTTACCACAAACAAAAGTAAATGGAGGGACACCTGAGCAAAAAGGTGTCGCAGCAGCTTGACGAAGGCCCAAGGTCCCTAACATGGCAGTAGCACTCACATGATATATACACTGAAGGCTTTATACACAACAAACATTACGCACTGCACGTATGCATAAAAATGACATTTTACACTTGAGTGCAATATACTAAATTGTCACTATAAAGAAAGAAAGTAGTCACGCAAACCATGTTTATTTAGCGTAGCTGTGTGCTTATATTTGTTTAGTACAGTCGGTATATTATGTGTTAAGGACTGTAGGCTGTAATTGTTTCGAAACCATGGCACCTCGGGGTTTCGTGTAGTATGTTTCGTGTGAGTGCAGAGTTCTAGCTGAGCAAGGGATGTAAAATAATTCTTAACATATTCGGATGGGAAGTAAATCGTTTGTAGTAATCTATGCTCGTATAATTTATCTACGCTGCTTAGTCTGTATTTGAGAAATATATTATCTGTTGGTGAAAGCCGATTAGCGTTCCCTATACGCCGAACGATTTTCTTTTGAAGTATTACCAGCTTTTGTAACTTAGATTTAGATGTTGTAGCCCAGACAAGGTAAGAGTCATTTATATACGATAAGAAGAGACCATAGTATATTTGAAGTTTTGCTCTCGTAGGTAGAAATGTGCGGCAACGTGCCATAGCACCGGTCCTCGCAGAGAGTTCGCCGCAGAGATGTTTGATATGGGCATCCCAACGTAAATTAGAAGAAAAATGTACTCCAAGAGTTTTAAATTCTTCAACCAGTTCAATGCGTTGTCTCTGAAAATAAATAGCAGGATTAATGTTACGTGGTTTATTTCTTGCGCGAAATGTTAGAACTTTCATTGTCTTTGAATTTACTTTAAGCTTATTTGTCTGTGTCCAATCGGACAAACTTGCCATAATTTTATTGCATTTTTGCACAAGGTCATTCGCATCAGGACCTGAGGCACACAATGCGCGATCATCCGCATACATAATGAATTGAACTTCACTGTTTATGGTTACAATATCATTAGTAAAAACGTTAAACAAAAGTGGCTCAAGAATACTTCCTTGAGGCACACTACTTACAATACTTAGGACGGGAGAGTTATGTTTCACAATAGAAACCTAGTGACGTCGATGTTTCAGATATGATTTGAGTAATTCTAGCGGTTTCCCACGAATTCCATACAAACAAAGCTTTCGAATAAGGATCTCGTGATTGAGGCTGTCAAAAACTTTACTAAAGTCTATAAAAATGCCGACTGCATAGTAGTTATTTTCAAAGCTCTGCAAAACATATTCTTTCAGCGTAAGAAGAGCCATTTCTGTGGACATGTTTTTCCGAAATCAAATCGAATATCTAATAGTTTTCGAACAATGAACAGCCGTTATCATAATTATTATCAAAGTGTATAGATCACAGTAACCTCGCTCTTAAATAACCAAATAAAAATGAATCCAAAGATAACAGTAGCAGCGTATAAGTTCCGCAGGTCCCTAGAAGCACGCGAATTGTACAAAGCTCACAGTTTGTGAACCATCGCATTTGACGTGAAGTTTATCGCTCCACAGTTGAAAAACATAGGGTCACCGTTTAAATAATTTCAAACATTACAAAACGCTTCACACATATTATATTAAATTTGCCTCTTTAAAATAGGTGTATGGAAAGAAAAGGCTGTCAGGTATTGCAACTAATCGAGATAATTATTTCTCACAGTTTAACGTCCGAGAGTCTAAGCGCTAAGCCTGACGCAAGGCTGGAGGTCGCCGGTAAAATTTACATTGTCTTAGGTACTTTGCATGCGCTCTTAAGCCTACGTGGACGATCGTTTTCCAATACCTGCTTATTGGAATACAAAACAAACTGCTGAACACAGGCTAAGCAGCCAAACGCCACAATCACAGCCACTGTAGCCGGAAGCTGTGGAGTGTTGGATAATGAAACAAGAACTGAAGGATGTCTTCCCAGTGTTGGCCAATCGTTTCTGTGAATTCCAAGCCAAAAAGAGCGTTTCTTCGGTTGCCCTGGTTAAGTACGAAAGTGTTTTCTTTCTCACTTGAATTCCCTTCCATCTAATTTATTTGAAGAGTGTAAACGGTGCATATTAGTTAACTAATCAAAAAGAGATGTTCGGCGCAATCTTCTCTGCACAATTTCGCATGGCCGCCACGTCATTCAGTTTGCTTATTGTAAAAGTACACTAAACAGATCCCAGCAGTCTTACAAAGTGCTCATCTCGTTGCGCAATATCTCTTGTGATAGGCTTCTAGTAAAACTGTAACAGCGCTTGCGAAAGCTTCAATTGAAGTAAAACAGGTTTTCTCATAAAATTGTACTCTTCGTGATTAGATGTACACCGAAGCTTTCAGCCGCGGTCCCTATAATTCATCGATCCCACAACGCGGGAACGATCCTACAATGTTGGAACGATCTCACAACCTTCGCATACGAAGGTTCTGGGATCGTTCCCCACCTGCGGCAAGTTGTTTTTTCATCCACTTTCATTTCCATCAATTTATCGCTTCTTTATTTCATTTATTAAGAACAAAGTAATTTTCCCTGTGTTGTCCTTGGTGTCAGTGTTTGTTGGCTTCTTATGATAGTGTTGAAGTCAGGTAGGACAAGCACAGGATCCGACGATATAGCTCCAACAAGGTACTGCCTCACTTTCTCGCACTCTTCACTCCAAATAAATGGCACATCCTTTTGCGTCAGTTTAGTGAGGCATCGTGTCTTTGCAGCGTAATCCTTAATGAACGCACGGAAATGACCGGCAAGTCGAAGGAAAACACGGAGTGAGTGTAGGTCATATGGCTTGACGAGCTTCTTCATCCTTTGTACAGACTCCTCTTTTGTTGTTTTAGTTTTACCGTCAAAAACTCTTCCCAGAAAGACAACATTCGTTTGAAAAAAAATTCCCTCTTGTTCTCTTTAATTTTTAACTTTGACTTGCTGAGGGCTTCTAACACGCACGAAAGGTGTTTTTCATGTTCTCTTGAACGTGAGTATATGATGATGTCGTCAATGTATAAATTACAAAACTTTCCCAGGAACTCATAAAGAATGTGATTCCTCATTTTCTGAAACCAAGCTCCATAATTCTTCCTCCCAAATTGTAAGTGGGTGTACTCGTACAAATCGCAAGGCGTTACAGCAGTGTACTGCTTGTAATCTTCTTGTAGTGGCACCTCCCAGTATAATTTACAGAGGTCTATCCGAGAGAAAAAAATTGGTCTTCCAGTTTCATTGATAACCTTGTCTATTCGGGGCATAGGGAAAAGAAGCAAATCAGTCTGCACGTTTATCTGCCGGTAATCTGCGCAAAGGCGAAATGATCCATCGTTTTTCGGTACTATGGTAATTGGTGACGCGGACGTGGATGTTGAAGGCCTTATATTACCGGCACTTAGAATTTGCTGGAGTTCGGCCTTTAGCCAGATCTTTTTCTCGTGGGAGAGACTGTACGGCTTTTTACGCACTACTGTGACGTCACGAAGCTTAAAATGTACTTCAAGTACATCTGCTGTTGGTGGGTACGTCTCAACACAAATAAGTTAAGGAAAATTTGTCGATACCTCATCAGCATTTCGAACTCTTCAATGTTAATTTTCAGTTCCACTTAAATTAGGCTTAAATGATCCGTCGATGGTCACTTGTCTCTCCGAGAAATATTTATCTTCAATCACTTCATACGAGGTCTAGATAAAATAAACACGAAGTCGACACCCTGCGTGACAAGAGCATCTGCTTTCAGGTGACATCCACCAAATCCAACTTCTACTTTTGTCCAGTGTTGCAGCCTTGTAGTTTTTCTATCATAGCTTTGAACACTAACTATTCTTCCTTCAAACACCTTGCTCGGTTGGACAGGTTCCTGATTTACCAGGCTTACGGATGCTCCAGTATCTACCAGGAAGCCCAAACTTTTTTCCATTTACTATCATCTTAACAAATAACAGGTTTGATTTCAAAAGGCATACATTTTCCATGTTTTCACAATGGTCGGACTCGGTATTCAAATATTCTACCGTTTCGCCGTGTGCGTCGATGCTCAGTGATAAAGTACTATGCCTGTTGATGGGAGATTCAGACAATCGCTGGACACATACTTAAGGCAAGCAAGTAAGCCATCCGTGGAAGTTGGACGGTGTACACGAACCTCTCTTTGCGATTCATTAGTCATGCCTTGAATTACCAACGGAAGTATTGCAGAGTCCGGTAGACTAGGGTCGGCAACATAGAGTAATCGTCTCTTTTCGAAAAAATAATCCATGACTGTCCCTTCTTTGCGTCTGAAAGCTATTGCCTCGTACCATTTTTCAGTCGGATTTCGCTCATAAGCAGAAAGAAAACTATCTTTCCATTTGTGCCATGGATCCCGGCATTGGCTAGCGATTCGCATGGCACACCATTTTCTGGCGTGTCCAGATAAAAAACGGCGCATGTTACATACTTTGTCGCCCAGTGACGTCCGTTGAACTTGCGCACATGCCTATTCATAAAATTTGAGCACCAAGTTGGCTGCATTGGCCGCCCCGTCGAAACTATCAGGCTTAATCTCTTCTCGATGCGGTTTCTGTGCTTTTACTGAGTCGCAAACTACTTCGAAAATCAGCCGCTGTTGCTCATATTGCGTGGTCTGCTACCGCAACAGCGCTTGCAACAAGGCATTATTCGTGTGCTCAGTCTCGTTCTTGGAATCTGTCCCTGAAAGTCCCGGCAAAATAATCTCAAATTCAGACATAGAAGCATCAATGCGCACCGCACCTTTCTGGACAAGGGTCGCTTCGCTCAGTTGACTCTTCTCAGTGATGATGCGAAGCAGTTCCGATTAAGTCGTTGATTACTGAAGAAGCATAGGGTCTTCGCCATCAAACTGGCAGGTCTTCACGGTCACCTGCTCATCTTCTATTCTGGCTCACGTTACTTCAAGCCACGTCACCGGCTGCGCCAAATATAAAGTACGAGTTAAAATATACTCAATTACAGGAATCCATCTTGACTGCTTCGCTCTCTTCTTCCTCTTACTAGAAATGTATTTCGCTAGAATAGCAGCTTGGGCTTGTTGGCTTTCCATCCTGCTAGTAACAGCGCAAAATGTAGACAAGAGACGAGACAAGAAGGCACCACAAGCGCTTGTGGTGTCTTCTTGTCTCGTCTCTTGTCTACATTTTGCGCTGTTACTAGCAGGATGGAGTTCCTCTTACTGTTCTTCTTGATGATGATGATGATGATGATGATGATGATGATGATGGTGGTGGTGGTGGCGGTGGTGATGGTGGTGATGGTGATGATGATTATGATGATGACCTCATATCTTCTTGTCTCCTCAGTCCTCTTCTTCGCCGGAGCATCACATTTGTATTTGCCAAATTATTCTTAATACTTATAGCGCAACAAAGGGCCCAGCAGTCCTTCAGTGCTAGAAGGTCCCATGAAGTTTTAGTGAACACCATTAGAACTCGCTTCAAGGAAAACAGCGGATATCAACAGTCTACAACAGATATCAACAACCAAAGGTATGTTCTGGCTAAGTTACGTATATAGCCAGAAACATATCACAACACGAGGACAATGACGCCTTCACTTTAACAGGATGAGGAGCGAGAATAAGTTCGAAGAACACAGAGACATTTCATGGCAAGCAAACGTGCAATAGTTCCGTGTAACATCGCTATTCGCAACTCCGTGAAGGTGTCGCGCTCGAAGATCGAAGGCAAGACATAGCAGCCGATATCAATAGGTAGGAGAATAATGGACAAAATCAAGTTTGTCACTGTTGCTTGAAAGCATCCAACTGACAGTCACCTTTTACAAAAAATAAAAATAACAACACTTCAGCAATGATAATGTCTGATGAAAACTGTGCACTGCGAAATTTGCACGTTTGAATTTTTTCTTAATAAGTCGAGCTTACATGCAGGCATAATTAGAGGTGCCAGCATTCCGGTAAGTACTAATTGCGTGAAAATAAACACATAAAATACGACAAAATCTATGCACACTCGCCATACAACTGCAAGATTTCGACACAATAGCATTTTCCTCAGCGTTTGCAACGTTCTACGCTGCAAGAAAAGCAAAAAGAAGCCACAGGTAGGTTTAAATTCCGAGCAAATGGCATTAGGACGCTTCGTTACGTATTGAACAGCAATCTGCGTCCAAATATCGTTATTTTTGTCTGATCGGTAAATGTGCTCCGCAAGTTACACGACTATATGTATACCCTCTCCTGCTTGGACAGCATTGCTGTCTGCAGTGTTGTGTAAATAAATAAATAAATGACAATGAAATAGCAGTGATTTGAGGCACTAATACAATTCAGAGAGGACGAGGAGCATGGTGCTAGCTACGAGCGGGTCTAGCCTGCAAATCGCATTGGAAAATATTCGTATGCCCCGCACCATAATCTCATCGATCATATGGATTATGTTGGACCCACAGGGGATCTTCATACATGATCCTGTAGGATCACATGTCTAACGCTTCCAGTACAGAGAATATGACAGAAATAAAGGCTGCTCTTGCTTTCATATTTGTACGCCCCTCGTTTTTGTCCTTTTGAACTTGTGCAAGTTCTGAAGGCAACATTTATTCTAAGAACATCGCTAGAGATAGGCGCTCTATCATAGTCCAAAGAAATCGAGGCGCTGCTGTATTGTCAACATGCGGGCGAAGTGTTGAAAACTTCATCTATTCGGTCTGTGCGTGTGTGCTTCAAAATATAGGGTATGTGTTGATCTTTTCGACAGCTGGATCAAGCTTCAACTCTCGCAACAGAAATGACTCGCTTTCGCACTAATGCGTCTTAAACAACGTAGTAGGTTCTTTATTTCTTTTTGAAATTTGCCCTCACTGACTACATGTCCTGTTGTCAGGCTGAGGAACAGTTTGATTGTGAATAGGTGTGCCTTTATTTAACTCATTAGGCCCTACCCCAAATATAAGGCCATGAATGACGTTTCAGTGTACGGCGTCCCTGACGTGAAATACGAAAACTCTATTGAGTGGATCTAACTTCAGCACCAGAAAAGAAAGCATTTCAACTGCTTGAAAAAAAGTATTTCTGGAAATGAAGTCCACGATCATCCCTAAACATATAGCTGTTTATTCTGCTTTGTCCCGGAGCTAGTGAGAGCTTAGGCAGAGAGAGAAGCGATAAGCTTGGAAATTTATTAATCGGACTTTAACTAAATACATATCCTCGAGAAGATGGGCCCATTCATCTGAAGTTCCTTCTTCAGAAACATCTTAGACAAACACTGGGGGAGGTGGGAGTAATTTAGAACATTTAGTGACTCGTAAGTACAAATTGTCGCAAAAACGCCGCTTGCGAAGAATAACTGTGACAATTAGAGCTTCTAGATCACCAGCAATCCCATTTTCTCAATATGCTTAGCAGGAGAAATGCTTAGTCAGTACTTTTTTATCTCATTCACTACTCGGCATATATTTAGTTCATTTGCTTCAGACTCTAGACCTACTCCCACTGCTGCTAAAATTAATTAATGAACATGCCGTACCTCACATGAGAGCACGTCGAAATTAATATTTCTAGTTTCTGGTGTTTAACCACTGATTAGCATTTTCGATAAGGTATCGTGCGTAATTCTTTGCCGGTGCAGAGTTACTTTTTCGAAAGCTATATCTCAACATTCTCTTCACGAACGCAGCGAACTACGCAAATAGCCATGAACTGCTCGAAAATCTTTATTGAGAAAGATGCAAAAGCTGTAAATAGGTTACGAAGCACTGAATTCTTTAAAAAGCCAATTATCGGAGCATACGGCTGGCGAAAAAGAAAGCAAATTGTGTTCATGATAACGTATACTAAGGCACGGAAATCTTTATTTATACGTCACTGTGCCACCTTCACACAAGCCACTGAATCTTATGCTCTGTGGTGGGAATACCAAAAAAAGTTTTTTTTTCTGGTTTTCATGCTCAGAAAATTTTCGTGGTCTGTGGTACCTATTGCCTGCTCAAAAAGTCACAGTTTCGCCCGAAACGATAGTAGCTTTATCGACCGTGTAAGCTTGCAAACATACTCATACTAACTAAATTAACGAGCATGGTGTCACGCGCGCACAAGCAAGCATGAACGCATCTCACTCGATGACCGCGGAAACTCGCCGTCAAAACGCTGTAGTGAGAAAATGCGGTAGCAGCAGCGAGCGAATTGACCATCGTGCTGCCGCTCGCATCAATGCGAACTAATTCGCGAAAACACAGCGCGGCGCCCACTTTGTACCCGTCGCAGATGGCTTTCAAGATACAGCGGCCAGGAGTAGAATGCGCCTCTCTCCCTACTTTCCCACTGGAGCCTTGCGCACAACAGAAGACGGCACGCTTCCTCTCCGCTTTTCTCTATTTCACGTGCCAGACTGAGCCGTGCTCGCCGGCTCACCCTCACACGCTTTCCCTAGCACATACAACATACGGCGCGCGTCGACGATTTTATCACCCTTGGACTTTATACGGAACCTCACGGCGACGCCGACGCTAATGGCAGAAATGTGCCTGGAGTGTCCATATAATTGCTATCATAATAAAAAAGTGCAGCCCGCCACAACAGTGATAAGGCCGAGTACATGGATTTACTATGGAGCTGCAGTTGCTTACATGATTTAAGAATAAGGATGCCTGTAAAGGCTTTGAAACTTCCAAGTTTGAAAGCCCCGTAGCCAGTGCTGGCGATCTCTGCGCCACCACAATGTGTAATCACTTGCACAATCTCGATGGGCTCGACGTTTTTTTTTTATCCGGTAGATCATCATATACTCATCATGTGCTCTCTGAGAGACAGTCTGGGTAAGAGGATTCAAGCATGCCACTGAGACAAATGGTAAAATATGATCTCTTAAATGAGCCCGAGTAAGAGCTTGGAGTTGCACAAATGAAGAATACTCATTGATGCAACGAATCTTCGAGGACAGACATAGGATGAAGAAAAAAACACCGAAGATAGCCATTACTTATAATCTGCATTTCACAAGAAAAATATCGGTGATTGACTCCTAGTACTCGAATGGGGCAAGGCTGCCGAGAATTGCAGATGTCGATATGTCCATACTACCACTGCCTTATAAAAGAGCTTCGAAAGGTGTTGTCTCTGTCAGGACAAAAACTAGTGCAAGGCAGCATTGTCAGACTGGAACACCACGTAAAGCTTTCCGTACTGACAAATTTGGCGTTTGGGGATATAGGCAGGGTTGTAATAACTGTAAATTCAAATTAGTATCAATTTCGAAGATGTCCTGTTATCATTTTTCTTTGGTTACTGCCTAAATAAACAGCTCACTGATGTTGCTCGTCAGCGTTGTTGCTAGTCTGTTAAACATTCCTAGGACAATACAATATGGCGGCCGCGGATTTCAAGACCATCCTACATCAAAAAAAATTCTGGATATGGCCCTGCTCAGTCAAATCTGGTCAGTGCAGCAGACAGAACACCTGTAAGCAGTAAAAATCATAAGAGAAATCGTTTTTTAGCTGTGTCACCATGTCTCACCGCTGCTTCAGATCAAATGGTCTGGGAGTTTTAATCAAAGTGAATCTCGGATATCTGTGAAACTAACATGAAGCAAAGGTTGGAACTGCGGGAAGACCTGTACTGGGTTTACCATGACGACGAAAAGCTCAGCGCTTTCGTAGCTGGCCAACCTCTGACTCGCAAATAAAATATACATAGACAAAAGTTGCGCAGACTTTCGGTTCCCACTTCACATTAAAGTTCGCAGAGATAACGGCCACCGGGTACCAGCAGCCATGTCATAGGGCCGGGCATTTGGGTGTTTTGTCATGCGGGACAAAGATGACGATCACAAGCATTCTTGTACGAAAGCCACATACACGTGTATAAAAAGTTCGACTACGAACCTTCAGTATTTTCTTTCAACTACATTGTACTTTCCGACTAAAGGGCGATTAATCTGTCTTTAGCATCTGATAATCTGAAAGCGGTAGCAGCAAACGAGTCCTGGTGCGTTGCCCTCATTAGCTCATTGGAAAATTCCAGATTTTCTGTAGGCACGACTCGGGATATATTGACTAAACGTTATCATTTCTGCACTTTCTACATCTATAGCCCTGCCTTCATTTGTTCGTTTTCAAGTCATATTCCCAAAAAAGTGTGCGGCGATTAGCTTTTAAGCAATCGAAACAAATATGAGTGCGCAAATCTGATCAGTCAATCTTCCGTTGTAAATGTATAACTGCCTTCAGAAATATTTAAATGTAGGGAAATACAACCCTTAATTCGGAACAACAGACAGTTGGGTGAACATGTGATGCTGATTTCTTCACAACTGAGGAAAAAACTACGCGCAAAGGAAGTTTCTAACAATGACATCATTCTGCAGCTAGTGTAGCGCTAGCCTATGGAGAACAAGAACAAAAAAGCACAAGTCCTGAAGTCTTAAAATGCACCTTCACACAGTCCTTGTTCCTGCCTCATACTTAATGCTGGGAATATGAATATTAGTGCTTGAGTACAGTTCTTTATAATGTGGCAAAATTAAACCCAGCCATGCGAGTACTCATGTTTGGCGATGTGGTGACTAGTTATAAATGGCGCATAACAACGGAGGCTCGTCACTGGGCACCACCGCGATGGTAGCGCTTATTAAGCACCGACAAACTATGAAATGAGGGCAATAAACAGCACTATGCGTAGCGCGAAAATGAAACAGCAGTTAAAACCTGCCATATTTAGTAGCGAGTTTTCAAGCAACAATTTACATCTGAATCGACCCCACAAGAGGTGTATTCGAATGCTGCCACAAGACTTCAACAAGCTTCATAACTAAGGTAACACCAGCACGTTTGTGGAGCTTAAGCTAGCATATAAACTACATGCCTATTGATACCGCTAGGTCAAACGCAGAACTCGACAACAAAAATAACAAAAACAGCAATTTGTCAAAAAAAAGAAATTCTCGAAACACATGATATAACTACATCTAGTTCCAGTTTAGTGACATAACACTAAGAAGCACAAAGTTCAAAAAACATTGGCACCAGAATATCATCAGGTGTGCGATTTCGAAGTGACAAATTCTGAATAATAAACACTCGTATTATCAGCGTCCTGTTATGGTAACTCAGTGAATTTGTACGTTCATTTTTACTTATTATGTCACCGTATGGTCACCTTTGCTTATAATTTTTTGCTGCTCCAAGCTTTCTATGTTTCCTAATTCGTCCAGTTCATGTATGACACATTGTATGTATGCTTGATTGACATTTGTTCCACCGACGAAGTGCTATTTGGTTTTTCTTTATGCTTACTTTGCCAAACAACTCCGTCCGAGCAGTTTTGACAAAATAAATAAAAACTACAATGTTCCTATCATAGCATTCGCATGTCGTCTCTCTTCTTTTGTGGGCTTCTGTATTTTTGGCGCTACGATTTGTCATGATGTTGAACAAACAAGCACAAATAGCCTTCGAAATAAAAGTTTCCTTCAGTGACGCTTCTAGTATAATGAACTTCGTATGCCAAATTCACTAGGATATCTTTCCTCTAGTGCCTAGTCGTCTGAACCTCAAACACAATTGTTGTTCGATTTCCGGAGCTACAATACACTTCCGATATAATCAGGCCGAGTGGTCTTGCATCCCCGTTGCTTTCGCATTTTGTGTATCCAGATGATATGATCTTGAATTCGATGCGAATAGCCATTAGTAGTGGAAGTGTTGTACCTGGACTAAGCGCATTACATATGCCTAGTTTTCGCCGCCGTCATTCAGTCGCCGACTTGAACGCAAGGCTGCACAAGCCAGATGAAATGTTTGTCCCTAACAGCAGCGAACCCTGCGTCTTTGATGAAGGCTGCTTGCGATTCAACGTGGGCAAAGTAAGAGCACATTTTAGTTTACTATGTCGCACTACTTTCCCGCAGTAGAAAGGTATATTTTCGCATACCAAAAAGACTAAACTCAATTCTGGTGTTTTAGGGCCCGAAACCACAATCTGATTATGAGGCACGCCGTACAGTGGGAGACTCCGGAATAATTTTGAACACCTGGGCTCCTTTAACGTGCACCCAAATCTAAGTACATGGGTGTTTATGCAGTCCACACTTATCGAAATGCGGCCGCAGCGGACAAAATAAAACCCGGAACCTAAAGCCGAAGCACGCTTAGTAGCAACAGAAACATTGAAAAGCGCGCTGTCTGCATCAATTTCTCGTTCTAAAGAAACACAACGGCATAAGTAATATCGAAGAAGCGCACGTAACTTAACTCGAGTGACGCCGGCGAAGCGCAATAATTTCTCTGTCGAGGTTTTCAGACATCTGCGTTTACGATATTTGATTTCTCGCTTCGGGTTAGAGAGACTGTGCTCAGATGGAGTGATACCACTGAATAACTTGCGTTATTACTCTTCATATTGAAATAAATTGCTCATGTCCAAGGCATAACTCAATCTCACGTGTTCTAGTAAAAGACATTGGTTGTAGAAACACTTGAAGCAGAAAACTTGTGAAACAACAGACTTCCAAAGAGAGCGTCAGTCCAGCTTTTACTTCTCTTAGGACCAGAGTAAGCTTCCGCAACAGCCTGAACAAGCAGAATGCTACAATTTTCTCAGTGTTTGTATTAGGTGATCCCACTGTTCTGTTTATGTAAGGGAACTCACTGAAGTTTCATTTTTTTTTTTCGAAGAGATTGTCGCTTGGGCACTAGAATACAAGTGAGCACTTGAACAATTGCTTTCGCTTTTTTTTTCATTTACTTTCGACGTAACAGATAGTTCCGTATGTACACTACGAAGAGTTCCATAATGGAACAAAAATCGTTGGCCCTCTTGGTGCCATTGCGGAGGCCTTGGTGCGGAAATTCAAGTTGAGGTACGACTCGACTTTTTCTGTGTTTTATGGTGATATTACCCTTTTAAAATCCAGAGGTTGTGCATTATAAAACCAAAAAGTGGACGCATAGCATATATTTGTGCGTTTTGTGGGTCTCTATGTTCTACAGATCCCAAATGCTATTCCCAGAAGAACGAATATGGGGCATCAAGTCTAACGGAACTTTTTCCGGATTCCTCGGAATGGTGCAAAGAGGGGTAAGTAGAGCCATAGACTGCTTCGTAATATCCTTACGAACAATCACAATTTCTTTTGTTAACAAAACCTAAACAAACACATGATTTTAGAACGTTGGCTTGCAAGGCAGGTCAGTTATATTGTGGCCAATGTGGTTATTTCGCGCGCCCAGAAAAAGTAAAAACCCCTTTTTCGCATTGCTTATAACAATACCAGGTGCCCGCGAAAACTGCCTATAGCTGAGAATGGTTTGTTTGGTAGAACGCCGCTTGCTGACCTGCAATATATTCGCACTTGTAAAAGCATACCGAGTCACCTCTGTACATTTTATCAATACGAATGGCATTCTTTACCAAGAATGCTAATTTCTAAGCCAAGCCGCATAGTGAGTCTTGTATATCGGCTACCTAGTGTTGCGTGTGTAAGGAAATGCATACGTCTGTACAATAAGGACAAGCCAAACGTCAGGATTTGAAGCGAGACTAGAACCAACCAAAGGCGTTAAACAAGATGAAGCCTAGTAACGAAGAGATAAACGTCCTATTTAGGCGAACGTGGAAAATGTGTGCAAAGTGGTTAGTCTGTGAAACAATCCCATTGACTTTAAAAAGCAGAGCAGCGCTGTTGAAGACTTCACGCGCATGTACATCGGGGCCAAGCTGCTCGAATTGTATTCCTACAAGACGTGGTTGTACGGCGTGGCGTGTGAGCAGAGCAGTCATCTCGACAAAAAAGTGTGCGCAAGCTTCCCGTTGCAGCCGCATGACAAGCAAGGCCATCGAGCACGAAAGGTGTAGGAATCGGTAGCGTTTCACGATGCCGAGCCACAAATGGAACAGATGGTTTCGCTAACTTCAATATTAGGTCGCGAAGTCACCAATTAATAACTTCCGTAGGATGCCGTATTCAATTTCACCATGTATGTGTGACCTATTCACCTTCCACCAGGGCATCGACATCATGCTCGGGCCGATGGCACCCACAACAGGAAGGGCGGAGGCTGCTGATTTCTCGGCTGTTTACGACGTGAATTACGTCAGCCTCATGACTTGGAAGCCGGTGAAGTTCGTCGACCCTTTCAACTTCGTCTTGTCATTCGATCTGAACGTAAGAACGTGACGTTGTGATGAATTTATCAAGTAGCCGTTGTCACCTTTGCGGTTTTCTTAAGAAGTACAACAGCCACAACACACGCAACAAGAACGGCCACTGTGGCTTAGGGTGGGGCTTTTGAGGCGCTCCTGTATGTCTAGAATACTTAAGACCCAAAACCGAACCTCGTCCTGAAGCAATTGGAGGCACAGTACTCAGAGATGGCTCCCTCTAGCTTGCCGAGGCTTCATTACTTTTTATACAAACTGTGTAAAATAATGTGTAGCAAGATCCCGGACCAGGACGAATTTTTCTGCAGATGCAAGGCTTTTCTTTCGAGCAATCAGTACGGGTTTCCACTGTAGCAATTCTTACGATTGGGTAGAGGCCTCATTTTCCCTTTGTTAATGGCAAGTAAATGCTGCTCCTTTGCGCAGAACTTTTTGCATATATACTACAGCGATGGCCCTGTTCCCCACTCCGTGAAAATCCAGTCATACTAAAACTTGAAGCATTGTCATGCGTGTCTATCATAGATGCCATGAAGAACAGTTCAAGCATTTACCGTGAAATTTAAACAGTGCCACACAGGACAACTTAAGGATGCACAATGCACTGTGGGCGTTCTTCATTCTGCCCTCGCCTAGTCTCATGGCCTAGCTCATGACCAGTTGTCCTGATGACATAGGACGAAAGCGGTCGAAGATAGGCTATCGCTAGTGAAGCAAGTCTTCGCGATTGATGTTCATGGTGGAGAAATCCCGACAACGAAGCTAAGCACTCCGACACGCAATTATTGAAATGTGGAAGTTGCCAGGCTTCCGCTGTCAACTTCATGATGCGGACGACTATACAAGCTAGCGACAATGTTTTATATTTCCGTTTAACTTTTTAGCATCTCACTGAGAACCATGCATTTTGTCCATGCAGGGCATAGCTTTCACCAAAGTGTTCATTCTTAGTAGGCAATCATTTTTTGTCACGTTTTCGGCAGCCATACTGTTCTGGCTTATTAGTTACAAAGCAGTGATGCCGCGAAGCCCAGCGGTCAAACGCGAAGAAAGCGGAAATTGTGTTCACTATATAGTGGCAAGACAAGCAAGTAGCGCACATTGTAACACATGGTGGGCTTATACGGCTCTCATAGCTTGGTAACACTTCAGTCGTCACACACGATAGTCAAAAACTACGGAACAATTTGCACTACTTAGGCCTCAAGCAAAAAGATAATTTTCGAAAAACATGAACTGTATTCGCCACTGCAATGTTGCTAAAAGTCTAAGCAAAGTAAGTTATTGGCGAGCTGGTACATGTTCACGAATAGGAAAGAAAGTGCAGAAACAAACCTATGGAGACAAGGTCTTTTCTTCCTTATCTACGTTGTCTTTTAGTGTAATTTTTTTCTTAACAGAATAACATATTTTAAAATAATGCTGCTGATCTTTTAATTGGTTAGCTTGATTCGCTAAATGGTCAACCTTGCTTCTCCACCACCTTGCCCACACGTAGTATTCATGCCGCGCTCTCTTCAGTCGCGTTATGTTCGGATGTGTAGCAATGTACCAAAAGCAATTATACATTATGATTTACAATGAAGCAGTGCGAGTTTACGAAGCCGTGGCCTTCTGTACGCCCGTTATTACTAGTAGGCTAATAGACGCTTATCTGACGTAGGCTTTCAATACACGCGGCCCACTACGCATCGAGAACGAACCAAGACATGTCTCGTTTTCAGATGGCCCTGCACGTGAGGAAGCTTGCGAAACTAGCGGAGCATTTACGAGCGTGTCGTTCCTATGTGTTTTACATTCACGGCAATACAGTGCATTCCTTCTGCTATTTTGCCAAACGCAGGTCTGGCTGAGTATTTTCTTCTCCTGGCTCCTTCTAGCTTTCTTCACGGCCAAGATGGACATCATTTCGGGGTCCTTGTTTCAATACGAGAGCAAGTCATTTCCCGAGTACTTCTGGATCTACTTTAAGCTGCTTTTTCCTAACAGTAAGCATGCTTAGTTTAGTCCTCGTTATTAGGTTATTCTACATTTGCGCAGTCTACATCCGGTAATTTTTACCTCCTACCGGTGACAGAAGATCAACAGCATGGTCTACACTATGGATGAACATAATGCACCTTTAATGCCGTTATCACTTTTATGCTACCTGGGACTGCCTTCAAGACGAATGGTATTGCAACTGTGCCGCGTGTTGCTGCAACCTACTAAACATTTCCATTGGTGCTCCAGTTAAGCTTGTCCCGAGCTATAAGGGACTTCTGGGGAAACTTAAATCTAACGGCAATGCTTTTCGTAGAGCATTTTTGAACATGTATCTCAAAAGTGGGGCTACGCTACCCCTGGCATTTCTGTTGAGCAGACAGGGCTTCACTACTGTTCGGCTTCCATTTTGCAACTGCAACACGCTCTCAGAATAAATAATCGAACTATATTACTTTTGAATTAGCTACCTAGCCATGGTGTTTTTCCCATGCAGGTAAAATACACCTCTTGCAGAAATACACACGGAAAGGCGGAATAACGATATATTACCCGACAGCGGGTAATCGTCTGATTTAGATGTGTAACACAAGCTGTGAACATGACCGTGCACGAGACATATTCGTAAGCCCTTGCTCAGAGGGTCTGGCCTCCGTTGTGAAGCGGCCTGCAGGGCTGGGATGCGGTAAAGGGCACAAACTGTAAGGCCCACAATAGGGCACAAACGGATATGTTTCCGTTTGTCTTTCGTTCTGTATGCCTTACTCACAGTCTGCGCATTTTAGTACCCAACCATGACGGTATAAATAAACAATTTCTCCGAAAAAGCAGCGCTCTCAATAGCTATCAGTACCGAACCTTAGAGAAATTCCTGCAGAATGCGCGCTTGCGCCGATTTTTTCTATTGCGTCTTTAGACATCCTCTATCGAATGCGTATATATATATATATATATATATATATATATATATATATATATATATATATATATATATATATATATATATATATATATACATCGCGAGCACTTTCACCTGTACACAGTCAAATAAAACAACCGGGACCAATAATGCTTCTTTTATTACATATCCGCTGTATCTGCAGCGCATCTTGTCTTGCGTGCTTCAGAGTGGCATCACTTGCACCTCATGTAAAAAAGGTCGATGGCACTTAGGTCTATCTGTCGAAACTGCGAATTTCTTGGAGCCATCTAACCATTTTTGAAAATACAAAACCAGATCTGAATAAATGATAACTTACCGGTCCCTAATGGTTGATGATTGATAAGATATGCTAATTATAAATATACCTGTCACAAACGCATTTTCAGCCTCTTTCTTTCAATGCAATGGTAATTTGCAATGCTTCAAGATATATAAATATAGATATACCTGAGGGAAAGAAAGTCAAGCTGCTTGCAGCAGCAGATGACGCTTCTATATTTCAGCAACGCGCGCGTGTGTAAGTCCTCTGTCATTTCGTTGATGTACCGTGTCTTGTACTGGAGATGGCGCTATGTGTTTTATTTCACATACCGCGTTGGAACGGTTTACTTCACAATCGTGCTATATAGAACTGGGTGCTTAGGGGCATACGCGTAGATGAGCCTGCTTCTGATGACCCCTTAGCAAGTCCCAACAGCGGAAGTACACACAAGCCGAAACTTTCAAACAATTCATCCCATAATTGTCCAGCAAATACACTTCGCGTTACTAGATTTTACAATCACGTGCAATGTTTGCGCAGTGTATTTTATTTCTTTGTTTTTTTGATGAGGCTCCAATGTGCAGAGAGTGAAACCTACGTAGTCAGCGACCGCAAAGCGCTTCGTGTAAGGTAAATGATTCTTCGCATTATATTTCCCATTAAATGACACTGCCTGGCGTAGAATGCACAACGCTAAGCTAGATCAGGTGCATACGAGAGAGTGCGTACGACGTCGTGGTGAAACACCTGCTCAAACTAACAGCGGCGCTCGTGCAGGCGCGACACGGTGGCGACCCCTATGATCTACGAAGGGAAAAGATCGGGGTGTGGCTAAAGAACGCTTGCCATTCAAATTAATACACATCTCATGCACTGTAGAGTTGGTTCACGGGAATCCTGCATGCCCACTCCACTAACGCTGTCTGATGAGGTCAGCTCTTGTGCCAACCAATCGGGACGCGTTACCACCTATCCCGCATTCCTCTCTATCGATGATGCTGCTTTTCCTCACCTGTACGCTTCCTCCACACTCTAACTACCAGCACTGACCACAGCATTTAAGCCTAGCTTCTATATATGTATATATATATATATATATATATATATATATATATATATATATATATATATATATATATATATATATATATATATATATATATATATATATATATGTATGTATGCGGGGAGAGATGTACAAGGAATACTTTAGAAATGTGCAACGCGACTGGTTAAACAACGTTTTGCAGGTTATCCTAACAACAAGGCGCCTTGGTTTCGGCTCCTGGTCGGAATATGGCTCCTGTCTCTGGTAGTCATCATGGGCCTACTCAACTGTACGCTCACTTCTACGATGCTTGTGAGGAAGACAACGGACTACGTGGACAGCTTTGAAGACTTGCTGCGTTTTCCCAAGGTCAAGATCGCCACCGAGAAGCTGACTTATTTTTCGAGGCTCCTGAAGGTAAGCAAGAAAAATAAGTTCCGGCAGGACCCATCTCACGATGGCTGTTCACGTTAATTTGATTAGCCGTCAAGCAACGTACGACACACCGTATTGCTAAAGACACCTTTAATTACAAGCTGTAGTGGTAATTCTGGCGTTTCCATTGCTTGGAGTCCTTGACCAATTGCATGGATCCGATGCTTACATGGAAATGGGTGTTACGAGAACCATTCTACGATGTTAGCTCAAATGTTAAATGTAACTATTCCTCCGCCGACTCGGTAGCATAGATGTTAAACTTGCTGCGACTACCACCTCTATCACAGCGGCGCCTAGTGGCAAGACTAAAATTTATATTTTTGATTTCTAAACACCACTTTAACCTCGATACTTCAGCTTACTTAGCTCCCTAAGAAAAGCGAACTCTAAGAAAACATTACTCAATGTTTATTGGGCCACAGCTGCATATCGACGCATATGCAAATTCATTCCTACCTCAAACTATAAATGATTGGAACACCCTGCCATCATCGGTTATGCAGTGCACCTCATCTGAAACCATCAAAAAGTGCATAATGATGTGATTACAAACTTCAATCTTTATGTTTGCTTCCATTATTGTACATGTTATACAATCTTGTTTTATATACTACCATATACCATGTAAGGTCTGCTTTATGAATTCTAGCGTTTCTTATGAATTAGAAGTTACAAAATTGATTGCCGAATTCTATACTACTGGACAAATTATTAGACTACCTGTCTAGACTACTGACACTTCGCTGATGTAATTTAGTGTTGTAACACCCAGTTTGTATTTTTGATAACTAATTATTGTTGTAACATTGTTTCTATTTGTGATGCCTTAGAACTGACTCTGTAATGGCCTTATCGGTAAAAGCATCGTAAATAAAAATAAAATGTTATGCAAAGTGAAATACTAATGACGGAAACGTCTGAGCAAAATGACGCCAATGGGATGTACTTTTACGCACTGCCCCCCAGCCGACATCATGGATTTTGTATTGCCGACTTCCCTTCTCTGTAGGTCCACGCTCCTCTCTCAGTGCACGCTCAGGCCGAACACGCAACAGGAAAGGCAAGAAGAACCTACCTCGCTTGATGCAATACCTACGTCCCAGTTCACTTCAATTCTATTTCCACACTTCCCAGATGCTGTTGCCGATTTCATTTCTGGCCTATTGCCATGCTGCTGTGTTCAGGCACATACCCACTCTGTGATATTGGCCAAGAATCGGCACATACCCGGTGAAATATACTCATAAGCCCAAGCTGTCGGTTTAGGCACATATTCAGTGGCACATACACAACCCACTGCCCCTGAATTGTCTTGTACTGCTTGTCTGTTCGGGTACATGCCCACTCTGTGGCATTGGCCAAGCAGTGGCTCATACTCAGTGATGCAAGTTGTCTGCTGGGGGCCCATACTCATTGGCACATACCCAATTGCACTGAATTTCTTTGTCCTGCTTGTCCGTTCGGGTGCATACCCACTTTGGGGCATTGGTCATGCTTGGGCACGTACTCTGTGGTCCAAGTTAACTGTTGGGCGCACATATTCCTTGGCACATACCCAGTGAACTGAATTTTTTCTGCCTGCCTATTCGATCACATACCCAACCTGGGACATAGGC
This sequence comes from Dermacentor andersoni, assembly GCF_023375885.2. Classification (NCBI taxonomy): domain Eukaryota; kingdom Metazoa; phylum Arthropoda; class Arachnida; order Ixodida; family Ixodidae; genus Dermacentor; species Dermacentor andersoni. Next base: position 128,606,147 of record NC_092823.1, read on the forward strand.
TAAGTACACTCTTAGACAAATACACACGCTTTGGGGTGTACATTTGCCACACAACAATAAACGTAATCTACCTTGCCTGCGTTTCCTTTCTTAAAAACGCTGCGCTCACAACTTTCCGGTCGAGAATTCTCTGTCATGCAGATAACGCGCATGCCAATCGTGACCTGGAAGTACCGAGCTCGTAGTGTTAATGAACGGAAATGCGGACAGGACAGATGACGATTATTGTTGTGTGGCAAGATACGACCCAAAGGGTGCAATTTTGTTTAAGAGTGTATGGGCACATTCTGTATGGGCATGTTCTGGTACATATCTATTCAGGGGCATTGGCCGAGAATGGGCACATACCCAGGGCACATACTCAGTGACCCAAATTGTCTATTGGGGCACCTATTCAGGGGCACATGCCCACATCCGCTGTATGTTTTTGTCCTGCATGTATATTGCACCACAAAATCATTCTGGGGCATTGCACAAGAATAGGCACACAGCCAGTGGCCCAAGTTTCCATGCGATGGTGGTCAAAAAGCAACATTCTAAATAGAGGTTAATATTCGAAGAACGTTAATCGCATTTTTTTTTAATTTGGCAGAACCCATCTTACTATAACTGTCTATGGTAATGCGTTTCGCACCCACCGTGGTTGCTTAGTGGCTATGGTGTTGCACTGCTAATCAAGAGGTCGCTGTATCAAATTCCAGCCACGGCGGCCGCATTTCTATGGGGGCGAAATACAAAAATGCCCGTGTACTTAGATTTAGGCGCACGTTAAAGAACCCCAGGTGGTCAAAATTAACCCGGAGTCCCCAACCACGGCGTATGTCATAATCAGAGCAGGTTCTGGCACGTAAAACGCCATAGTTTAATTTGATGCGTTTCGCATTTAATAAATATAATGACACAACCTAGGATTTTGCTGGACGCATACATTTCCGTCATTAATGAAACATGTGGCCTGTTAAGCATGCAATATTTCTAGCATGCACTGTGTTCTATCCACTGTCCGGAGTGATCAAAAAACCGAGTGGTAAATCATAACCCCGATTGAGTTACCGATTTATTTTTAATGCATAAGCATTATTAGGCTAGTCAGCCAGGGAAACCGGTCGTTCACGCCACGGCGACCACTACACAATAGCAACGTTCAGAATGGTGCGATATACAGTTCATGATAAACATTCGGTAGAGAACCCACCTCATGATGACTGTCGACGGCAACGCGTTTCGCATTGAATCAGTGTAGCGACGCAACCTACTGCCACTGCCGAAACGAGTTATGAGGCGTGTATTACAGTGGGACTCCTTTTTCGCGCTTCCCTCAGAACACTCGGCGCCATCTAGAGCCGCCGCAGCGAAGCCTGCGCGTGGCTGAGCTCCTCTCTCGTGCATCTTTCTGGACACGCCGCACCATCTAGTGGCGCTGACGAAACGTCCGCGCGTTTCTTTTGTGAAGCGTGGCGTGCAGGTGCCTGCGAACGCTGAGAATTGTTTCCTCGCTTGCCGCACACCATGCAGTGGCACATACTCAGCGACCCAAGTTGGCGAGCGGTTCATTGAATAGCGGCACACACCCAATGCATTCATGGCGCAGCTCTCTAAAGCGTTGGTGTGAAATACGTTCACTGAAAAGTGGCACATACACAGTGAATTTGTGACACAGCCTGCTAATGCGTCGGCTTGCTGTCCTTGAGGAACCTTTGTGGCGTAGGTTCGATTCGGCTCAGCATCGGATACACTTACGGGATCTTTTTCATCATTCTAGAGTGCAACAATCCTAGTAGCACATACCTAGCTACCGAACTTGGCCTCAGACACGTTTGTTGTAAAGCGGCACACATCTACTGCCACATACAGTTACCCAAGTTGGCATCAAAAAGGTTCATTGGAGACCAGCGCAGACTGAGTGGCACGTACCCATTACTCCAAATCGGCGTCATACAATTTCTTTGAACAGCGGTACCTACCCAGTCCCGCATCTACAGTGACCCATGTCAGCGTGAAAGAGGTTCTTTGAAAAGCGGATGCTAAACACGCATTTTTGCGAACGCTGCCTTGAGCCCACACCTTCTGTGGCATACATGCGCGTTTTGTTGACGATGATTTAGCTTTAAATGCAGCACAGAAGCAGTAGCAAACTTGGCACAACAGATCCTGACGAGCAACATATTGTTGTTAGATCACAGTGACTATTTAAGTGACTTTGCTGACACCATTCGCCTGCTTCAGGAACTTGTCTGAATAACCTTGCTCGACCCAATTAAGTAGCCTTCTCTGGTATATGGTAGCTTACGCTGAAACAAGAAGGCGGCACAAGTACCATCACAATTTCTTTTTTGGCAAGCACTTTTCCAATCTCGCACTCGCCCATCTTTCAGCATCTTTAAAGGGGTCTTGCGACTCGAACTTATTTTTCGTAACATGACGTAACATTCGTAGAGCCGCAAAATGCACCCAAAATCGTACACTTTACGAAATATTCGGGACCTAAAGCATCGGGCTGTTCTGATGAAGGGACCGGGTTCCAAACCAACCGTCGGATCAACTTGGGTCACTGGCTAAGTGCCGCTTTTCAATAACCCGCTTTCAACCTAACTTGGATCACTGGGTATGTGACACTGGGTTATGCGCCACTCTTTAATGAACCTCCTTGGCGCCAACATGGCTGTGTGCCAATCTTGAATGACAAATGAAATTTCTTAAAAATTGCACTTGTGCCGCGTGGTATGGAAAACGCGTCCCACATATTAAGACATACTTGTCTGAATATATGGGCAAGAACTACGCGCAGACTTCGCGGCGGCGGCGCGAGATGGCGCATTGCTTCCAGAAGAAGCGATAAAAAGGAGTGGCCGGCTGCAGTACACGGCTCATGCATGACGCGTGTTTCAGCGATGGCAGTACAGCGCATGACTACATTGTTTCAATGCTAATCCATAGACGTTCGTCGTGATATGCGCTCTGCCGGAATTCGTGCGTGTGTGTGTGTGCGTGCGTGTTTGTGTCAAGGTTTAAGGAGTGCTTTTTAATTGGTCACAGGACCCTGTAGGAGAAACCTTCAGCAAACTGAGCAGCCGACACCAGGAAGTTGTAGGTATCTACCAGGCCGGTCCGGTGCTTGAGTCAGTAATGGACGATGTTCTAAAGAAGAAACGGGTCATGATCGGCACGGACGTTATGCTCAAGTCGCACATCGCCGACCACTTCGTCAAAACTGGGACCTGTCGACACCACGTGACCAAGGGAATAGGCGGCACCATGAACATTGTGATGCTCCTCCGGAAGACGTTACCTAAGGAATTCAAGAGGAAACTTGACAGATTGTAAGGACCCTATCCGATTTTAGCTACGACTGAAAGTTGGATGCTTAACGCATTGCATTATGTTGTGTTTTTCATGCACTATGACATACCAGCGCTAGAAAACGGGACACGAGAAAAAAGGGACAAAACATGACTCTGAACTGCTTAAGCGCAATGTTCGTATCGCATGATTTGTGGTTAAGTTCCAGTGACAATTCCTAACTTTCATATTGTACAAGTTATGCATGACAAGCATATACGCGTTCGCAAACACGCGAACTATACACTGTAAAAACTTTAAGTATGAATATTTCATAAATATTCTTCCGGCTTCGGCACTTTCAATGTTTACCCTCTATTACTGTTTTGTTGACAACTGACACTTGTCGCTTTGTATAGAGTATGTCGCGCGCCAATAAAAATCACGCTTTAGAACACCATAAGACATAATATTTCGTAAATATTCTTCCAGCTTCGGCACTTTCAATGTTTACCCTTTATTACTGTTTTGTTGACTACTGGCACTTGTCGCTTTGTATAGAGCATGTCGCGCGCCAATAAAAATCACGCTTTAGAACACCATAAGACATCGAAAGAGCTTTCTCTTTGCCAAAATAATCACATGTTTATCGTGTTGACTTTGAGTCAAGTGCTTTTGGGAGATAGTACTGTCAGTCTGCTGATTTAAGGGGCCCTTAGTATAATGAGGAGAATCGGAATGTTTTCGAAAACGAGTCAAGCCACACGTTATATGCTCTTCCGGAATATCCGAAAGTACAGTGACAAAGGAACTGATATGATAATGTACCTTTAAACGCGAACTGCTAGGAACCTCACCTTATTTTTGCTATGAAACTTTTCAGGGTCACCGCCGTACATGTACGGCGGCAAAAACAAATCCCAAGTGATCATGTATGTGCATGTACGAAGGCCACTGAATGTTTGAAAAAGAAAACGCGCCTTTCGGAACGAAGCGTTCCCTAGCGTCGCTCAGGAGGTGCAAAATTCGGTCCCTTATAAAAAAAACCTTATAGTGGTTATTGTTTTCTATAATGACAAAAACTGCCCTGGCGCAATATAATCGTGATGGTTGCTGCGCCGATAAAGCCTTAATTTATTACTCGTTGTGTTTGCCGCACCTCGGCCTTTGCTAAAACTGATTTCTCCTGCTTCGAGTATAGTGAACTGTCGCGTGCTTACGCATGCGCTTGCGCACTTTATAATCGGCGTTCTCGCACGTTTCGCCACGAGTTACCGTTAAAAAGTGATTTGCATCTGCTTTCTTAACACTCCAAGCGTTACGGCGAGATGCTCGGCGGCATGGCTCTCCCGTAGGCGTGTGCTCGTAAATCGGTGATACTGCCGTGCGTGAGTCTCTTTTTGCGAGACACTCGAGAACCGATAAAATTTCGTCTAGCGATCGACTGATTTCTCCAAGTTTCTCACTCGCTTCCTTTTTCTGACAGAGTATACACACCCATTATACTCAACGCGTTGAGATATACGCAACGATTATACGTAACGCATTCAGTATATTCGCTACGATTGAGATTCATTGCGGGTGCTCACATGGCATGCCTCTCTTTCGGTATGGGCGTGCGTCCTGGGGCCGTATTCTCTAACGAAGCACTTCACTTTTCATTTTTCTGGGCCTTTTTTAGTGCAAAAGAAATGAAGTCCAATAAGTCATGGAATTATAGCCTTTTCACTTCTCCTTTGCGAGCGGCAACTCGCGTTTCAAGGTGATTGAAACTTTCATTCGCGTTCACAAACGCCCGGCCGAATGCCTCAGAACACTTCCATACATCTTTCTCAATGACTAAACGCACCTTTAGCGATCGTCCCCGATCAAGTTGGAGCAAGAGAAACCACCAGTTTCAGTTGCGATTTCTAAACAACAAAGACGTATAGCGCGAGTTTCACGACAACGCACCGTCGTTCCGTTGTGAGAAAGCGCTGCATGAACGGCAAGCAATTCATCAAGTTTAAGCGACAAGCAGAGCTGGGGCCTTCGAAACGGACGAAAAACTCCGTGGCAGTGCTATATAGTCATGCATACTGGGACCATGTCACCAAACCAATGTTACTTGCACACCTGTTGGTTCTTACTTTCACTATCCCTGCAGCGACCAGTTTCAATTTCTGCGGTCATTTAGTTTGGTTCAGAAATCAATAGCCCCCCTTCCTTTTCCTTTTCATTCCAAGGCCCCTTGACATTGACACGGAAGCTGGGTCCCTGGCCTTGCACATGAAAACAGCGCAAGGACCTGGACTTCTTGTTTTTATATATTGAGTCAATTGGTTCGCTGTCTAAACTACGACTCACGCGCGTCGTGTCATCAAGACTGTAGTTTATTCTATTTTGCATTTACCGTCTACATTCGTCGCATCGGACACTTGCCCCACTGCTAATAACATCACACCGCCTGCATTTGTTTTCCTTTTTTCTTCTGCCCACCTTCGTCTAGGGCCTTTTTTTTTCCTTCATCCCACTCCCTGCAGAGTAGCATACGCGAAAATACGCTGGCTAAACAGTGTGCATTTTCAAAAAAGAGCTTCCTCTCTTTCTCTCATTCCTGCAGCATCACGCACGTGAACGAGTGCCACGCCTACCACAAGGAGATGGAATGGCGCCTCCGCAACTATACCATGTGTCAGAACGAAAAAGACGACGGCATCAAGCCTCTCGTCATGGTCGACCTTCAGGGCGGATTTCTTATGCTTGTGGGGGGACTCGGCGCCAGTTTGCTGGTACTGGTCGCCGAGTGGGCGTTCGCGACGAGAACGGTCAGACGACGAACAAAACGGCAGACGACTCTCAGAAATGCCCCAGTGTTAACGAGACGCGCATTGAGGAGACGTATTAAGCTGTACCGGTAGACATATTAAGTGACGAATAGGTCAACGTCACCAGAACGAATGCAAAAAACGAGACGAAGCGACACCAACTTGCATTTCCCACACCATGCTCGTCATGATGTCAAAGATTTCGTCCAGCAGTGTATGTTCAGCGTAAGAAATCACATTGCGTTTGAATGTATGCTGATATCAAACCAAACAATTACCTTTAACGATCCTTCTAATACTGCAAAAGCTTCGACGTGAAGTTTACGCCGCCAGTGCCGTGGTTGACGAGGTACTCTAAATTCGAAAAGCTTTCTGGTTTATTTTTGCTAAAAAGAGCCGCCAGAAAAAAAGTGTCAATGAATTTCTTAAAGGATTGTCAGTTTCACTCGAAGGCGAAACATTGAAAGCGATAGCAAGGTTTAGCGATGCCCTGAAGGCGCCTGAGAAAGCTGGCGTGGTGATCGAGGAGGGGTGTGCCGGCGGCGCTGGAGGTGTCGCACCCCAAGCCATCCTATCGAGCACAAGATTATACCAAAGGGAAACCATCGGTCACAGCGTCCAAAGGAAAGCATTACGCAAATTTATCCTTACGTTCACCACGGTGTGGCATCTGCACAGCTGCTAAGGAATGTCAATGTGTGTGCGCACAGTTAAAGATCATGGCAACAGTGAAAGCCCGAACGCTACCGTGCTTCCGGCAGAGTTGATGGAGTAGAACGGGACGGGCTTAAGAGGTAGTCTGCTAGCCTGCTTGAGCTAATCAGGTAATCTATACATGCTTATCAGTTTATAGCACTTTGGCTATCTCTCCTTATACCCCCGTCACACGGGCACACGCAAACCCCTTTTAACTCCGTCGTCTTAATCTCGAGGGAAATGCACTCCGTGTCACTCGGTCGCCCTTCCGCCAAGGGAGTTAAAAGGAGCTTTTGCTCAAGGGAGATCGGCGATCTCCCTCGGCGGCTGAAGGAAGCACTCCCATGCCCATATTTCTTGTTGCAAAAGTGATAATTATTGTTTGCATTAAAAGTAACGTAGCGTGTGTTTAGAATGTTTCTTTTGAATTAAATAACTGCCCAAGCACAATTCAGTAACAGTAATGCTTGCTGCTGCACAGTACTCTCGACCTAGGCCGCTTGGCACCACGTTTTTTTCTCGTCTTTCAGGGCGTTTACATGCACCCGACAGAATCGGGTTGAGGCGCCTTGTCGGGCTGCAATATGCCTGTCAAGTTCGTGTAAACGCTAGCCGGTCGGACTGAACAAGCGTCGTGTCGGGCTGCTTTAATGTTAGTCCGACCTGTGTGCAGTGCACATGTAAATGCAGACGGGTCCGGCCCGCCAGCGCCGAGACTTGTGCGGCAACTCTGGGATGTCGTGATTTATGCGGCGGCAGCGGGTACAGTATGAGGACAAGGTCAAGGCAAGGCACGGTGCAGTGCAGCCTCATCGTAGCGATAAGACCCACGAAATAGAGCTGTTGCAGACAGCAGCGGGAACCGGCAGCCCGGTTCCAACACGTCCATGTCACGGCTCGGCGCTGTGTGCCGTCATTGTCCCGAGCCGTCAGAAGCGAGTTCATGTAAACGTGGTAAGGTCTGGCACTTTCAGTCCGAAGTCCGGCTCGACCCACTCGCGACGTGGCCTTTGTCGTGCTAATCGTGCAGTAGTCGGTATGAATCCAGGGAAAACACGTGGAAGGTGGCATATGGAAGTTCAAGACAATGAGGAAAACGAGAACAAGGTGAAAGCAGAAGCCAACGTTTCGACAAGTGCACTTGTCTTCTTCAGGGCGACATATGCTTTCCTCGCCACAGCATACATAGGTGTGGTTCTTCTAAAGGGGAGAGGACGTTGGGTGGGTGCGGCAACGAACGAAGGTGTTAGCGGCGAGGGTGTCGAATTGAGAATAAAGGATTGCTGTGCACAAGGCCGGGGGCACAGCCGTCTGTCAATCACGTGTAAATGCCCGTGTGTCAGCCGGCGTGTCAACGGTGTGCACAGCAGCCATCCATTACCTGTTTCGCTGGTGGCCGTGGGCTATCGTGTCTCTGAAAGAGAAGCGGCAGAGTGCTCGTTAAGAAAAAAGTAATAATGAAAGAATAGAAAATACAGAAATGGAATGAATAAATAAATAAAAGGAAAAAAAACCGAAAGAAGAAAAGATAACGGGAAGAAACCAAACTAAGTGTTGTTGCCCATAGCTTGAAATTTGGCATAGCGAATAGATTCTAAAGCTCCCTATGAAACATTTATGCCTATTGGTTGCAATGTCTTGAACTTAAGGATAAAGTATGATTCTCTGTATTTTCTTTCTCGTTCAGAACGAAAATTTGACTGTAAGATGTAGAGCTTAAGTTCATCAAAGTTATGGCCTGGTTGATTGAAATGCTCGGCGACGGCTTTGGGAAGCTTTTTAGCTGTTTCCGCGCGATGACCGTTTAATCTGACATTGATTGTCCCGTTTCACAGATAAATTGTTTCTTACAGAAGGAATATTCAAGCATATCAATCACATCCAAACTTGTACAAGTGAAGCTAGATTTGACTTCGTCTGTATAGCTATTCGCGGTGCTTTTATTTTTTATGTCACTTTGAAGGTGCCTGCAGGTTTTGCTCTTATTACGGGGAATTATGTTGGCTGACTTTTGCGTGTACTAACATGTCTTTAAAGTTCCTGTGGCGGCGACAGGTAACCCTTGGTACATCCAGGAACGCTTTTCTCAGACGCTCGTTACTTGATAATATTGGGTGGTATTTTGTAGGATTTTGTTTATGTTTGGGAGTACATTAGAATATTTTGTTATGAAGGCTGGAGGTCTCTCAGATTCTGGTGTAAGCTGTTTCTTAGCTAATTCCGACTGTCTCTCCAACCTTGACGCGAGCTCTATCGAGAGCAACTAGTGGATAGTTTCTTTCTGCTAGCGTTGTTTTAAGGTTAAACGATGCCTCTTCCTGTCGGGAATATTTTTGCTCTGGTGTGTTTTTGTCCTTGGGCAAAAGTGTTTTTGTCCTTCTTATTGCACTCTAATCCACCTTAATCTTCTTTAATACACTCTAATCAAACTTAATCCTCCCTAATCCACCTTATATCAATCACTAATGATTCATTAATTAACTTGGGTAATCATTCTCTTATACAGAGGTGGACATGCTTTGGGTCACCTCTGGCCTTCCTTGGGAGACGTGATAGTTCCAGTTTACAAAGCGACCTTGAAACAGAGATCTAAAGGCTTTCGCCTTAAAACTTTTTAAAAAAAGACTCAATGTTGACTAGCGAATGCTCATCAACTGCAATACCACGGGTATACTTTCCACTAATTTTTTTCAGGGCACAAAGCAGAATCTATAATGCTGCACTTCCAAGTGAATAACAAGAGTTAGCGACGTGCGAGGTGATGGAGCCGCCCCAGAATATTAAGCATACTGAGGACAACCGCAACAAAAACGCTTGTGAGCAGGCCGGAAGAATGAAAAGAAGAATGCAGAATTACGGGATGCTTTGCTACGAGCTATAAGAAAGACGCCTCAGCTCGCAAACAACGTTGTTCTTTGTCGGAACAAAGTTATTTCGGCCAATGTCATGCAGCCACTCCTTCCTGCGCAAGCCGTCACGCTTTTCTTGTGCTATCATAAAAACGGCATAACCATCTTCAGGCTTCTTGCTGCAGTTATATGCGCAACAGCCCGGCATAGCGCTAGCACATAGAGCAGGAAACACGGCGCACAACGTTCGCTACGCCGAGCTAAAACGCCGAGCCAGCCGTGCTCAGGAGGAAAATGGCGCGAACGAAAAAGAAAAACACAAGCAAAACTCAACATCCACGCGCTTCCAAGGGCAACGGCAGGGAGACCAATCGTCGTGCAGAAAAACGGGGGCAAAACTGGTTGCCGCGGGGGAACGCGCAAGGGGCGAGGAGGAGGCGAGGAGGTCGCGCGGCGGCGGCAGAGTTCAAAGAATGTCGCTACTTTCAAATTATCAAGGGATTTTAGGAGTAAATAAAGCCCCTTAAACTTCGTAAAGTACTGCCACGCTTTGAAGAATGCCGCCTCCTCCTCGCGCGCTCTGGCCGAGGCCGACGCCGCGTCGCCATTGGCCTAATAGGATCACGTGGGCCCTCGCGCCGCGCATCCGCGCCATTTTTGCTCGAGAAGCGTCTACGCAGTGGCAAGGAGCGCATGTTGGTGCCGTTGCTACGCTCGAGCAATGTAGGCGGCGCCACGGTCAAGGAGGGAGCGTGAAAGAGAGGAGAAATGAGGAGGAGTGAAGGCGGAAGAGGAGAGTGTCGCTACTTTACGAAGTTTAAGGGGCTTCAGGAGTAAAGTGTTTGCTGCGCCACCTGTCGAACAGGGATGTAGTTACTGTGAAAACATCAGTACTCTCGATTCAGGTTCTCGGTCGCGGTCATCCACTTCAAATCGTCGCCAAACGGCCTCGTTGCTGAAACTACTCGCAGGATACAGAGGTCCTCTTCAGTGGTGAAACACCTCCAAGGCTTTTTCACCTGCAGGCGAGCCAGCGCAGCGTTTGAAGACGCCGTCGACCAATAACCTCCTTGACGCCGACAACATGCCGCTGTTCGTGCGGGTGATCGCCATGTTTGTATCGCAAGTACGCTGGTAACTCTGTAATAAGGCCAGCGCTTCTTAATTCCGGCAGGAGAGTCGATGAAAGTGATGGCGCTGCGCATGGTGGCACTGTGTACAGCCAGGTTCTAAAGCCTCTTTAGCAGGTTCAGGTTCAAGGTCAGCTAGCCCTGGGTGCCCCAATGTTCCTCTTGCCCGCCACTGAAGAGGGGAACATTGAGGTTTCTTAGCAGGTCAGATAATTTTTGTTACAAATATCTCTAGGTCAACTATGCACATTCATTCTCTTCAATGACCACGGCAGTGATTGGCTGCCTTGCATGGTCCTTGTGCTATATATATAGTGAAACCTCGATATAAAGACCTTCAATATAACCAAATTAGTTTTATAACAAAGTATTTCTTGTTTTACATAGAGCATGTATTTTGAACTCCAAGGTATAAGTTGGTTGCGTGTGATTTGAAATCACACGCATTAGCGTGATCAAGCACGAGCTGCCGTGGCTGTGCACCGTCTTTGTACACGCCCAGTGCCTGGAGTTCGCGTAATCTGAAGTTTCAGAGATGCATTCTACAGAGACGCAGTAGAAGCGTTTGCTCCCCTTTGCTCACGCTCTTTATCACGCCAGCGTTATTGCAGCTTGCTCGCGATCAAGTGAGATCTGTTCACATTTGCCTGTGCGCGCGACATCATGCTTGCTAATTTAAGTAATAAATGAATGTTCCCTGCAATTTATAGTGTAATACTTTGCCATCGCTATCGATGGTTTGCCTTTCGCGCAATACTGCCACTTTGACATTGAAATTCGTTTTTTTTTCGATTGTCCGATAAATTAGAAATTTTTACGCCCCTTCTGTGTAAGAAATATCTGCAGGCAATGATAACTTATTTGCATAAAAGGTCCACGTTCAACATAAAAATATCTAGATAAAACGAAGTGCCGGTTTTACCGACTTCGTTAAATCGAGATACACAATGCCAGACTAGGAGCCAGCTTTGGTACGACCACGGCATTAGGGGGAGATTTTGTTTAAACTTTTGCCACCCTGCTTATCAGTGTCGTAGCCGTTGGGTTTCGCTAACCAGGTAGCAATAATCCGGGAGACCTGGCAGGCATACATATATATATTTGGCTCGTGGATATCTGAAAAGCACGCACACTTGTTAATATTGTTGCGTGTAGCCGATGTACAAGTCTATTTACAATATATTTACACGTAGACCAACGGTTGCAAAGATGGCGACGCTATATCAAGTGGGGCCACGTCGTCTTCTTTTTCCTCAGTGCAGCCACACTGTGGCGGCTGTTCCGTAGCATCACCCCCGGCAGTAGAAGCACCATCCCGGTGCTTAATCTACACATCCGCGGTGAAAGGTGTGTGGTATGGCTTTAGTCTCGCCACATGAACGATGTCACTTGCAGCCGACGATGACGCTGAGAGGTTGGCGGGGATGACTTCATACGTGACATCGGTCACTTGTCGCACCACACGGTATGGGCCAGTGTAGCGCGACAGCAGCTTTTCGGAAAGGCCCACACGTCGAATGGGTGACCAGAGAAGCACCAGAGAACCTGGAGTAAAGTGCACGTCGCGATGGCGGCAATCATAGAGGCGTCTCTGATGCTCCTGCAAGGCCTCGAGACGGGTGGTGCGAGCGAGCTGGCGCGCGTGGTCGGCGTGTGCGATCGCGTCGCGGGCGTATTCAGTGGCTGAACGTGTGGCCGAGGGCAACAAAGTGTCTAAGGGCAACGCTGGTTCTCGGCCATATAGGAGATAGAATGGTGAATAGCCGGCGGTGTCGTGACGCGATGAATTATACGCAAACGTCACGTATGGTAAGTGAAGATCCCAGTCGTGGTGGTCGGTCGCAACGTACTTGGATAGCATGTCGGTGATGGTCCGGTTTAGGCGCTCCGTGAGGCCGTTGGTCTGTGGGTGGTAGGACGTGCTGAACTTGTGCTTAGCCGAGCAGGAGCGGAGGATGTCCTCGACGACTGCCGACAGAAAGCTGCGGCCACGGTCAGTGAGTAATTGGCGCGGAGCACCGTGCACTAAAATGATGTCATAGAGCAGAAAGTCAGCAACGTCAGTAGCACAACTTGTCGGGAGGGCTCTGGTGATTGCGTACCGCGTAGCATAATCAGTAGCGACGGCGACCCATTTATTTCCGGAGCCCGAGAGAGGAAACGGTCCAAGAAGGTTTAGACCAACACGGAAAAAGGGTTCCGGTGGGATGTCGATCGGCTGGAGACATCCAGCTGGAGGTGTGGAGGGCTTCTTCCGGCGCTGACAGGGCTCACAAGCGGCAACGTAGCGCCGCACGGAGCGGGCGAGACCTGGCCAAAAGAATGGACGGCGTACACGGTCGTATGTGCGCGAGACGCCCAAGTGTCCAGCCACGGGAGCGTCGTGAAGTTGGAGGACGGTCGAACGCAGGTGTGATGGAATTACGAGCAGAAGGTCAAGGCCGTGTGGATCGAGATTGCGGCGGTATAGCGTCCCCTCCTTAAGGAGAAACATGCGGAGAGAGGCGTCGCCAGGCATTGACTCCAGATGGTCGATGAGGGCTCGTAATGAAGGATCGCGGCGTTGCTCGTTGCCGATTTCAAGCAACTGGGACACACAGAAAACGCAAGCGATGGCGTCCGCATCAGCCGGGTCGTCGACGGGGTAGCGGGACAAACAATCGGCATCCTGGTGCAAGCGTCCCGTCTTATATGCCACGGAGAAGGTATATTCTTGCAGGCGTAACGCCCAGCGAGCGAGTCGTCCCGTGCCAGCAGAGGGCGTGGTGATCAGTGATGACAGAAGGGGCGTCCGTACAAGTATGGACGAAACTTCGCAACAGCCCACACAAGAGCGAGGCACTCGCGCTCTGTGATTGAATAATTGCGCTCGGCGGGTGATAGAAGTCGGCTGGCATAGGCTATAACACGATCATGTCCACGCTGGCGTTGTGCTAACACTGCTCCTATGCCATGACCACTGGCATCAGTTCGAACTTCCGTTGAGGCAGACTGATCAAAATGGGCCAGAATTGGAGGCGTGGTAAGGAGAGTATAGTGAGCTGCGAAAAAGATGCGGCATGGTTAGGTCCCCAAGAAAATAGGGCGTCTTTCTTCAAGAGGTCGGTAAGTGATGCTATGGTCGCAAAATCCTTCACAAAGCGTCGGAAATAAGAGCACAGCCCTACGAAACTACGAACGTCCTTGGTAGGCTTCGGAACAGGAAAGTTCGTAACGGCGCGAATTTTGTCCGGATCAGGTCGCACGCCTCTGGCGTCCACGAGGTGTCCAAGGACGGTGATTTGGCGGCGAGCGACATCTTGGCGAGTTCAACTGGAGACCGGCGCGGCGGAACACGTCAAGAATCGCTGAAAGACGGTCTAGATGCGTGACGAATGTGGGCGAATAAACAATGACGTCGTCCAGATAGCACAAACAGGTGGACCACTTGAACCCCTGAAGCAAAGGGTCCATCATTCGTTCGAAGGTGGCGGGCGCGTTACAGAGACCGAAAGGCATCGCCTTGAACTGATAAATGCAACTCCTAAGATGGTTTATTATATTGGTTTTATTATATAAATGCAACTCCTAAGATGTAACACATCACATGCTATATATTTTTTATACAAATGGGTAACACCTGAAATGTTACAACACATTGTGTGTCACATATATGGCAAGCCATCGCGCCAGTGTGACGACACCGAAGTTGCAACTCCTCATGCTTCCCGCGCTAGAGAAAATCTCAGCTGGTGGCCGCTTCCCTTTGTTCCGACTTAAATATGTGGGACACAGCTTGCCTCATGCCTTCCTACGCAAGCTACAACAAAATGCACTGAGGGTAGCCACACAAGCACTTCTGCACTCACGCACTTCCAACTTAAAGGTTTCTGCAGCAGTGTGCTTGAGAGATGGATGCACTAGGCTATTGGGCAATGTTCATGCTTGGTTCATGGTTCATGCTTGTTCATGCATGTTCATGAAAGGTGTTGGTGGCTACAGACTCTAAGAATGATGGTGTCCCTACACGTGCTTGAGAGACCACAACATTTATTATTATAGGAGATGATGCAGCTCATAGCACATGTTGCTAGTGTTGCTGCTCAAGGTGGTGTTTGGGCCAGTAATCCACAAAGCCCATTGACAAGTATGTCCGGTAGTAGGAATGAAGGAAAAAGTGTTTATTTTACATTATTTACACTAATTCCAGATACAGAGGCCCACTCTATGCAGGAGCATATTGTTACATCTCAACACGGCCAACGGCATTAATTAGATGTTTGCCACAAGGAAACTCCACCCATCCATCAGCGCCTATCCATAAGTCAACACAGCGTTGACACCGACTGGTGACAGGTACACAAAAGGCCCCTATACCTCTACCTGACAACCTTAACTAATGGCTAAAATGGGCCCAAGTCGACGGCTGCTGAAGAACAGCACTAACCTCGGATTCCCAGAGTTCGGCGCACTTGCTAAATTTGCTATATATGTAGCACCATTGGAGGTGCAGCGCGGCGTAACATTACGATTGTGATTGGCCGGGATACAGTCATCTTCCCAGTCTAGGCGCCTAGGGAAGACTATGGTATTAAACGCAGAGACCTTTCACGTAGAGAAGGAGAGCTCAAGTGTCCGCATGTGAACTCGGACGTTTAATATGCTCCTACCTGGAGTGGGTTTCCGTACCTGGAGCCAGTGTACACAATGTAACTAAACCCTTTTTCCTTCATTCCTACTACCGGACGTACTCGTCGATGGGCTTGGTGGATTTCTGGCCCAAACGCCACCTTGAGCCACAACAATATTAAACATCCGAGTCCATGTCAAGACACATAAACCCGACCTCACTGCACCGAAGGTGTCCAGTTTTATTACCATTGTCTTCCCTAGGTGTCTGGATTAGGGAATCTGATGACGGCATCGTGGCCAATAACAATCGGCGAATCGGTCGCAATATCCCGCCCATGATATAACACCATTCCAATGAACTCCACATCCAATGTTGTACCTTTACGCCCTCATATTTAGCACTGTGAGAATCCGAGGTCAAAGCCATTCCGACAGTAGCATTTGACATTGGCCCTCTTCATAAATTAGTCCAGGTTGTCAGGTTCAGGTGGAAGGGCCTTTTGTTGACCCATCAACAGTCAGCGTCAACACTGCGTTGACTTCTGGATAGATGCTGATAAATGGGTGGGTTGGCCTCATGATAAATGTCTCATTAATGCACTTGGCCATGTTGAGACATAACACTGGTTGACACTGTGTGCATAGCAAGACATTCTTGAGAACAATGTCTGCTGCGAGTGCCAAAGAAATCACCGAAGTCCATTTTATGTCTTTATTGACAGTATCATTTACAGTTTAACATCCAATACTACATACAGTTTATGAGTGATGACACAGCAGTAAACCAGATTGATTCTAATCACCTGGGATTTCTGTACCACATGCCTAAATTCAAGTACGAAGGTTTTGCATTCTTCTTGCAACAGAATGCAGCCTCTGCAGCCCAATAAAAAATGCACAAACATGCACTCGACGAACGACCACGTACTCTCAAAACAACACCAAAGCCACTATGCCATTACAGAATCAATTTTTTTTTGCTTTAACTATGCTCCTCTGCTTCTGTGGTCAAGCACTGTGAAATGCTCACTGCATCCTGACTCTGTGTCCCAATGTGGCCGTGACGTGACTCTAAGTGGCGCGTTAGTTCACTTTTTTTAGAAAACCCTTTATCACATACTGGACAATGGTGCTGGTAATGGCCTTTGTGCACCACTTCTTCATGCCTCCTCACACTCCTGATTCGTGTGAACGTCTTCCCACACACTGAGCAGGCATGAGGCCTTCCGTCCGTGTGCTGGGACAGCATGTGTTCGATGAGCATGTGCTTTTGCGTGAAGGCCTGGCCACAGTTGGGGCATACACTGGCACATGTGTCATCGTCCACATGCAACCTCTGGTGGCAAGCCAACTGAGATTGTTGGGTGAAATGTTGCCCACACTCTTCACACTCGTACAACGTCCCATCCGACTGCTCTCTCTCATCCAAGTGGTCTCTCAGGTGCCGGTCCCTATCTTCCCGCTGGCTGAAGCCCTTTTTACAGAATTGGCACTGAAACGGCTCCTCACCTCTGAGAGTCCTTTCTTGCAAACTGAGAAGGTTTCTGAAAATTTGCAGCATAGAAGGGAAGGATATCAGTTGACATATAAAGTTTGATGCAAATATCATACCATATTCTCACATGAACACAGCCCCCTTTTTTTTTAATTTGGAACTGAATCTTTTTAGTGTGGAGCCTACAGGACTAACTAAAAAATAAATGTGTATCTACACTCGTACAACCTTTCATCAAAGTGTTCTTTTAGGTGCCGGTCGAGATACTCCCGCTGGCTGAAGCTCTTTTGACAGAACTGGCACTCAAATGGCTGCACGCCTCTGGGTGTCCATTTATGCAAGCCGAGACTGCCCCTGCAAAGTGCAAAATAGATGGCAAGAGTGAGAGTTAACATATAAACAGTGTTTGATACAAATATCATATATTCTATAATTGTAACTCTTTTCTTTCTTAAGTTCACATCTGAATTTCTGGAGTGTGGCGCCTGCAGGAGTAACTAAAAATAAATGTGCATCAACTTTGAAAAACAGGCATACTTGCCACCATATGTGATGATCTTGGGAAGCATTTATTTCAGCTTCATTCACTCTTTAATTCGTCATAGCTGGCATGTAACAAGAGCTAGAGCAGTTGGAGTTCAACACGCACATGCTCTTCAAAGATGATGTCTGTATGCAGGTTTCGACTTCCCATTGCATATAAAACAATAATAAATAGCTACCAGGGTTTTCACGGGAGACGTAAACAGAATGTTACCACTGACAGTGCCTTCATACGTTTCAGATGGTGTGGGAGTGACAAAAGCTCACTCCACAAATGAGTACAGCACGCATTAAGCATGCAGGTTCTCCTGTCAAAAAAACACTGCAAGCACAGATTGACAACTGAAAAACATAGAACTCAATGCACAGCCTTCGAGTCTGAGACGTCCCGAGTGCACAAATGCACAGCAGCAAGCACTGCCTACAGAAAGCAGCATGGGCTTTCACTCCGCGCTTGGGGAAAGCATGACAGCACAAGGCATGGGAAGGTGGGATAGGAATTTTGCGATAACAATATTACGAGTGTCCCATCAACAAATACAGTAGAACCCCGCTGATATGTTGCTCATTCGTATGTTTTCCCGGGTATAACGTCACTGCAGCCCAGTCCAAGCAAAGAGCTCCTCTGTATTAGAATGCCCTTTGATATGTTGTCATTTGCGCATTATATGTTGAGACTTTGGCATATAATTACAAGTATCGAATGTACCGTCGACACCATAAGAAAGCTGAAAAGAAAAAAGTAAATAGTGCTAGACACACTAGCTGCGCACTTCAGACCACCATCAACGCATACTTCGATGTGCCACTGTCTTGATGGGTGTGTCTAGGCATAATTTTTCCAAATTTCAGAAACCTTACAATGTATTGTTCGATACTCAGACTCTGCCTGCATAATCACGTGCCGATATGGCCGCCGAGTTAAGCAGAAATGACTATACTATAGCTATGTGCTGCTAGAAGACAATGATGTTGACCTTTGGATTTAGTGGGACGTACCCATAAGAGGCTACTACTGATCTGACGCTGACACATGCCTTCCTTGATGTTTGCTGGCTTTCATGTTGGCCAGTGGTTGCTACCCTTGTAAATACACCCTGCAAATAGTTTTGCTATGGTGCTTTCACATGACATTTATTTGGGGGAGGTGCGGGGCACTTTTGGGGACGGAGCTTCGCAGCAGATGCCACCTCAAATCTACCGCCATGCCTGTGGCTGATGACACGGCGCCGCCACCTACACCTACGACCTTATCCCGAGACCTTTTTCGGGGCAAATAGCGTTGAAATGAATGAGTGACTCAGCATCTACGAGCAAATCAGCAAACAGAATGGCTTGCATACAACAATTTTTATTTCATTGTTATGCTTCCCGTTTTACCACTCCCCTCTGTAATGCCCTCGGGCCTTGAGGGTACCATAAATAAATAAAATAAATAAACAATGCTGGCAAACGTCATATTTTACCTCAGCGACAGCCCTCACGTCTAGTTTTGGACCCATGATGACAACCTCACCAGCTGGGACAGCAGCTTTGTGCTGTTTTTGGTAACCTGTTTGGTAGACAGCTTTCCGCCAAGAAACGGCAGTACACACCCAGACATCAACTGAACCTCACCTGTCATACATACAGGACATGCTGGCCCTGCATCTACAAGCTAACCAGATGATGTCCGAGGCTGGCAAGATCGCCCATATTTTGAAGGGTATTGTGGACAATGTGTTCGATCTGCTTGTCTTCACCAGCGT
The DNA here is from genome assembly GCF_023375885.2 of Dermacentor andersoni. Taxonomy (NCBI): domain Eukaryota; kingdom Metazoa; phylum Arthropoda; class Arachnida; order Ixodida; family Ixodidae; genus Dermacentor; species Dermacentor andersoni. The sequence goes on from NC_092823.1 coordinate 128,625,305, forward strand.
GATCACCGTTGATAGTGTGATTAAAGAATGCCGTCATCTAGAGCAAGCAAAATGCTGGCACATCTCGCCTCAGTTCGAGCGTCTGCCGAATACTGCTGCAACGTCGTCCTACAAGGCAACTCCTTGTCAACCATCCACATCATACAATGTGATGTGCATTGTCTGCCGAGAACTCGAAGCCGCCTATCCGGCTTCTTATAAACACATGGTATCCGACACATTGACGCCAGCTGTTCCCTTGATCCAAGCCATTGTACGCCAGAAATTTGAAAACCTTGGCCTCTGCTTTACTGTCTGCACCATGAACACTCCTGACACTGCTCTAGTCTCCGCGGACAGGCCTCGACACAGACCGTACGCCCTTCATCGTTCCAGAAACCCACTGTAATGCAGAACAGCTGATGGTAAACCTATCTCTTTCTACTGCAGCTGAGCTGGGACACACTGCTCACTACTGCCCCAGCCAGTGGCACTCACAGTCCCATAGCCCATTTACGCTAACACAGTTTCCTTCCGTAGTGCAAGCCACTATGCGCTCCGCACCGAATCCTCTGTGCCCAATGTCCCCGAGGAAAGTACCCACTATGCCCAGCACTGTTGTTTATCTCATTCCCAGGCTCGCCACCACTATCCTTTACCATCTTTTAGCCATCGCTTTTCGCTGGAAAACTAGACTGCGCAGCTTCTGGAGTTGAAGCCGCACTGTCGAACTTGACCTAAAACCTTCAGTTGCCCTTACGTGCCCACCAGAACACTCTTGAAGTCCACATCGACAGCATCCCTGTCAGAGCTTTGGTTGATAGTGGGGGGCACGTCTCTGTCATGTGTGCCAGTTTTCGTTGTCGCATGAAGAAGATCCTTACACCTCCCACAACCCATGTTGTATGTGTCGTTGACAGTGTGACGGTCGCTGTTGGGATGTGCACAGCCTGGATTACCGTTGCTGATCACCAGGTGGTTGTTATTTCTAGTCCTTGCGCAGTGCCCTCATGACCTTATAATTGGACATGATTTTTTTCCTGCCCATTCTGCTCTGATTGCTTGCTACATCGTTAACCTCCGCCTTGAAATGCCTCGTCTATGTGAATCCAGTGACCAACCTCCTCCATCTCACTTACATGGCAGCGATTTTGTTTGCTACAATCTCAAAATATATGCTGAATTGTCGGGTTGGCCACCTGTTCCAGATGGTGAATACTATGTGACGCCTCTTACTGACAGTGTCGCTGCACCCTACATGGTCCTGAGAATTACGGCAAACAGAACCTGCCTTCCAATTGTGAATTTCGGCTTCATCAAGCAAGCACTTCCAGAGGAAATTTCTGTACAATGCCTTTGCCCCCTGCAAAACTTTCAGCTAGATTTTGAAATTCTGAATTAGGTGCTACAAGTCCTCTGAAGTGTACTCCGACATCGACAACTTGTGGCAGCCGCAAAATTTGCAGCGTGATCACCAATGGCCTTCCCCCTGATCATACTGACACGCTCAGACGTATTCTCGAGTCGCATCGAGACATTTTCGACTTTGGTAATCGGCCTTTGGGCAAGACGTCCATTGTCGCACATCACGTACACATAGGCGATGCCAGCCCTGTTCACCGATGTCCCTATCGAGCGTCTGCATCTGAGCAAAGCATCATCCAGCAGGAAGTCAACAAGATGCTTGCAAAGGACATTATCAAGCCATCCTCCAGTCCTTGGACATTGCCTGTAGTTTTAGTGAAAAAGAAGAATGGATCATGGCGCTCTTGTATGAACTATCGGCACCTCAACAACATTATGAAGACTCTTACCCATTACCGCAAATTGATGACACCCTTGATTCTCTGTACATTGCCACTTAGTTTTCTTCTATGGACCTTTGACCTGGACATTAGCAGATTACTGTGGACCCCACGGACCGAGAGAAAATGGCTTTTGAAACTCCTGATGGGTTTTACCAGTTCAAGGTCATGCCTTTCGGTCTGTGTGATTTGATTGAATGATAGATTCTCTGCTTGATTGCCACATTTGATTGAATGATAGATTCTCTGCTTCATGGGCTCAAGTGGTATACATGTTTGTGTTATTTAGACGACATCATTACGTTTTAGCCTACATTTGATGCACTCCTCGAATGCCTCACAGCGGTTCTCGAAATGTTCCACCGCGCCTGACTTCAGCTGAATTCGTCGAAGTGCTGTTTTGGTCGTCGCCACATTACAATCGTTGGCCATACTGTGGACGCTACACGCGTACAACCTGAACCAGGGAAAATTCGAGCTGTGAAAGACTTCCCTATGCCAAAGTCTGCCAAAGATGTTTGCAGATTTGTCGGGCTCTGCTCCCATTTTTGCTGGTTTGTGAAGAATTTTGCACTAATTGTGAAACTGCTCACAGATCTTTTTAAACAAGATGCCCCTTTTACCTGGGGTCCTGCACAAGCTGCAGCTTTCTCCGAGCTAACTACACTCTTCACAACGCCTCCGGCCCATTTGGCCCACTTCGACCCATCAGCCCAAACCGAAGTCTGCACTGACGCTAGTGGTTATGAAATAGGCACTGTCTTGGCCCAACTTCAACGTGGAGCAAACTGCGCCATCACTTATGCCAGCAGGCTTCTGTCTGCATCGGAGTGAAATTACTCAATTACAGAACATGAGTGCCCCACTCTCGTATGGGAAGTTGCGCCCTTATCTATTTGGCCGACCACTCACCGTAGTTTCCAACCCCCATGCCCTCCGTTGGCTCGCCTCTTTGACAGACCCTACAGGCAGACTTGCTCGATGGGCACTGCGCCTGAAAGAGTACACCTACACGGTCGTATACAAGACAGGGAACTTGCACAAAGATGCAGATTGTTTGTCCTACTACCCTGTGGTTCTTCACGCACTGAATCCCTTGATTGCATGTTTTCCGTGAGCCAGTTGCTTAACACTCCCGAGGAACAGCATCGAGAGAAATAATCGAGCTCCTAGAATCCTCTCCTACCGACTCTGCGCACAGGTTCACCTTCAAGGATGATACCTTATATCGGCATAACATATACCCTGATAGTCCTGACCTCCTCCTAGTTATACTATACACCTGCACTCCACAGTTCTTTGTGAGCTTCATGAAGACCCAGCCACTAGCCACCTTGGTGTTACACACATGACCACGTGAGCCGTCGCTTCTATTGGCCTGGCCAAGCCTACTCAGTGCGGCATTATGTCAGCGCCTGCGAGCTCTGTCAACGCCAAAAGAAACCGCCTATGCTTCCTGCTGGGTATTTTCAGCCCACTGGCATCCCACCTGAGCCCTTCTTCCATGTAGGTTTCGACATTCTCGGTCCCTTTCCTACGTCTGCTTCAGGCAACAAATGGGTTGCCATTGCTACCAATTACGCAATGCGCTATGCAATGACATGTGCGCTGCAACCAGCTGTGCTACAGACGTGATGGACTTTCTCCTCCATGACGTAATGTTAGTAAACGGTGCCTCACGACAATACTGATCAAGGCTGTACCTTCCTGTCCAAAGTCATTGACAATACCCTGCTCCATGCATCACAAGATCACCATGTCATACCATCCTCAGACGAACGGGCTCAGAGCACTTGAATAGCACCTTAACAGGCATGTTTTCAAAGTACATATTGGCTGACCACCACGATTGGGACCTTGCACTGCCATACATGACATTCACATATAATTCCTCCCGCCACCACACTGCTGGATACTCTCCCTTTTACCTTTTGTTCAGACGTGAACCAACTTTACTGCTGGGCACATTTCTTCATTCCCCTGCAACTTAGACTGGTGAACATGCACGCGACGCCACTGCCCAGGAGCGGCAAATAGTCCCTAGTAGACTTGCTGCTTCGCAATACAATCAGAAGCGCATTTATGACCACCGACACTGCGACAAACGTTTTGCTCCGGGTGCCCTCGTGCTACTTTGAACCCTCTCCCGACGTGTGGGCCTTTCTGAAAAGCTCCATCCTCGCTTACACGGGCCTTTACCACATCCTCTGACAAGTGACTGACGTCATGTACGAGATTGTGTCTGCAAGTCCCACTGCACCTTCTATTCCCATTGCCCAGCAATGCCGTCCACATTTCGAGACTCCACCCTTCCTCTGCTGTGGGTCCTTAGTGGCGCCGGGCCAGTGCTTGTGCCACAGGGGTCATGCTACATGCTACTAGAAGACAATGATGTTGACCCTTGGCTTTAGTGGGATGTACCCAGAAGTGGCCACTGCTGATCTGCAGCAATGACGTGCCTTCCATGATGTTGGCTGGCTTCCATGTCGGCTACTGCTTGCTACCCTTGTAGATACACCCTGCAAATAGCTTCGCTACTGTGCTTTCACGTAACAATATCTTCGTTTTCATACGTTGCCGGCATGGTCGTCGGCCATTTCACCAGTGCCTCATCAAAACTTAAACTAGCGAAGCCTATTCGATCCAGTAGCCGCTGACCACGCCAAACTGCAGCACAAACCAAGCCGTTAAATTGTGAAGGCTGGACCAGATGCATTTGCTGTTTGTTGTACGAGTTCCATTTGTCCAGCATTTGTTCATTTATGTGTTTAGATAGTTACACAGTCCCGTGTGACTTTTTCAAGCAGTTTCAAGCGGCACCAACTCCACCCTCGATGTCTGTGCCAACAAGGGTAGTGATTAAGTGAGGGACGTGCCGGACAACGACTTTTACAAAAAAACCTGCTATCATTAAATCGCCACAGCTAATCGACTTCTGCTGTGCCAAAGGATGAGGATTTGAAGCATGCACTGACTGTACTTTTGTCTATATGAGAGACAGCATGACAGTGCTCCACTATCCACTATCAAATAATCCACTATCATATAACCTCATTGGTATTCAGTACAAGAGAATGTAATTAATTTATTAGCTTCAGAGGAAGAAAGCACTTGATTCTATTTAACCGAAATTCTATTAATTAAGAAGATATTTTCTAAACCTCCATATACTACAACTAAGCTGCAATCAGTGCTGGTATAGCAACGTGGTGTTTCCTTTAATAAGGGTAGGCCATACTGTATATCCTTAATTTCGATGTACCCGAGTTACTGATAGCTTGCTACATTCTTGTTAGGCAACGCCAGGAGACTCCCGAGCATGTGCGGTACCATATTTTCTTACCTAAAATTTGCAAGCATTAAACTATGTGAAAAATTATTTCATATTCGATTTCATATTCCACTTTATTTATTTTTTTCTTAATTCGATTCGACATCTACTATTCGGTATTCGCACACCCCTAATTACAAGTTGTTTAGAATCCTGCGACGATGTTCAGCTAAAGCTGAAATGTCTGTGCCAGGATCCTACTACTGCTCCTCCTTCGCATGCGTGAGACAGGTGGCAGTTGTGGGCCTTACTCATTTAAGCCTGCATTCAAGGCTTGCAGCTGTGGAACAGGCACAAGCCTTCTTGTAGCAATAAGAATGTAGTGCTGCAGCAGCAATTCTGCAAAACACTTTTAGAGCAGCTGCAACTCACCTGTGCTACACTAAGAGGCTAAATGGCATAAACAAGTACAATTCCAAACAAGTCCCTTTCAGTGATATGTCCTTCCTGATAAGTAGCTGAAACGCAATGTCACATGGCCAAGTGAAGCAGGACGCTGCTAACTTCCAAATTATGGAGTATGGACAGCACAAATTTCCTCACCTCTGCTTGTGGTCCTGCCACAAGTGTGCATTCAACACATCTTCCTTCAAGAAGAGGTCACCACATTCCTTGCATGGGTAGACCGTGTGCAAAACAGTGGCAGTGGTTTCGTCCTCTTGAGACAAAAGAGGGAGAAGAATAAGACATTGTTTGGAAAAGTTTGTGAAAAACAATTTTAAGCAGAAATGAAGTTTTAGCCTTTCATTTTCCTGGTGCACTCTGTGTTACCTTCAGTACATTGCATATGGTCACAGTTAACAATAAAAAACAATCAATAACAAAAACAAAGCATATGACCATGCACATTGCATATGTGTCCCATGTACTATTCCCTTGTGTTCCTACTTCTCACACCACCTTGAACAGCCCTGACACTGCCTTTACTAGATCAATCTTCCATCCTAATCAACTGCATGTAGGAAGCATCACGCAACGCTTTGTCTGACTTTACATAACATAAAGCTAGGTAAGCAAAAGTTAGCCAAACAAAACATCTAGATTAGTACAACAAGCTTACTGACTGTGACCACAAGATTTTTGTGAACTACAGCTCACAAAAACTAGAACTGTGGCTACAACAGCCCTACTGGTTGCTATGCAGAATATGGAACTGCAGCATTCCCACAACCAAGTGAAAGGAAATGGTGAATAGTTAACCCTTTCAGGATCAATGACGTAAATATACGGCACCGCGAACAAGTCCAAAATGGTCGATGCTGTATATTTATGACACCGTCTGTACGTTTAAAAAGCATGCCAATTTCCTAACTTTTTCTTTCCTGGCATGTGCTGCCACTATGTGGGCATACAGGAATATTTTTTCTTGCGCCTCCCTCTCTCGGTTTTTGTTGCATGGTTTGTTTTAGAGCTAGTTTGCTCCAGCGAGTCTATTTACAACGCTTGCGCATTGGCGCGTGCATGGGTGGGCGGTGGTTTTGGTTTTATACCGCTGGCAGTTTCGGCTTCTTGCGCTCCCAAAAGTGGTGGCTATCTCGTTACAAATCCCTCAAAGAGTGACTGTCTGTTTCTCACTTGTTTAGGACTCACAGGAGTGCACATAGGAAGGATGCCGCCATGCATGCGTTTCCTTTCCTTTTCCTGTTTTCCTTTTCTTTTCTTGAGACTCGCGAAAACTAATCGCCTCTGGTTGGCGATAAGATGAAGATTAGCAGAAGTTTGTCACACGTTTTGCTTTTTTGATGGGCACACAACCACATATTTTTCTTGAGTGCACTCACCTACACAGTTCAATTATGCTATGGACGTAAATATTAGTGTAAGAGCAGGAACATTTGAGACTTGCAAAATATTCTCGTGTGCACATTTTCTAAGCCTTGAACTATGTGTATAACTTTGCATCAAATTTTTAATTCTTATAAGTTTATTTCCTTTTTTTATTGTTGTTATTCATGAATAAACAGTACATATATACCAACACAAAATTTTTTTTTCTCACTTTATGGACACCCCAGAAAAATTACAATATTTTTTTTGTTTTTTCAAGATAGGTCCCTCAGGAGAATTGGAATCTGCAATAAAAAGAAATCGACCCTGGGCGGTCAGATATGGCGAAAAAAATCGGCCCTGGAAGGGTTAAGAAAGCCCAGTGCACCAAGAAAATTACCTGAAATGTTCACATTCCATGATGTTCTCATTAATTTGCTTGTTTTGAAGCCAACAGTGTGAAGCAACCCCACACAATCTCCATGCTTTTGTCAGTGACAAGATCTGACATTAGGAAGAACCAAGCATCAAGCAAGCATGACTTGAACAGTAAGGAATCCCTAGCACATTGGTGTTTAACTAAGTAGCAGGACATGAAAGTGAAATTCAGTAGAATTGATTTGAGCAAGAGGGCTTCACAAAGTTCTGGGCCTATCATTTATTCAAATTAATAAATTCTGGGATTCCATGTGCCAACACCACGATATCATTATGAGGCACACTGCAGTGGGGTACTGAGGATTAATTTGGACCTCATAGGGTTCTTTAACCTGCATCCAATGCACGGTACACAACTGTTATTGCATTTCTCCCAGATCAAAATGTGGCAGCTTTGGCCAGGATTTGATCCCGTGACCTCGTGCTTAGCAGCGCAAGGCCACTAAGCCATCACCGTGAAGGCAATCATTTACACAGCTTTGGGTTCCATGCATTTCCACCCGTTTTGTGCCAAAGGTAGTTTTCAATGTCCAACAAATTCAATTTCTGTCCAAGTAGCACGAGAAGGCTTTAAGTTGAAATGTAATTTATTGTCAATATGTTCCTGAATATTATATTTCTTAACCTGAAAATTCAGAAAGTACATTCTAATAAAAATATTAGGATAAGTAGTGTCACAATAAGGAAAAAAACGGAATCTTGGTCAATTTATGCAAAAAAAAGAACACTTTACATGTCTTGCAGAAGATTCAAAAGACCTCCTTTGTATGGTATTCCTTAAAGCATGGAACCACAGAAGTGCATCCAATTCCCAGTACACAGCCATTGAGGTCGGGCACATATGGTTGCAGGTCAGGCATGATAGAATCTTAGCCCGTCACGATCATGACCGCCTTTGCCACAGCTACTATGCAGGTGATGTACTCGCTGACACACCGAGGGATCATTTTGGTTCCACTGCTCATTTTGCCCTGCCTTGGAACGTCCACCATTAGTTCAGTTAAAAGCACGCACACCTCTGGTTTGTCCATCCACCATACAAACAAAACACCGTCGCTGCAGAGCTCACTGACTTCGCTACGTTTAATTTTCTTCTTGTGCTGTGGAAGATTTTTCCTGTTTATGCAGACTCTGCTGCACGAACTGGTCTTCAGAAGGTGGGAGGAAAGAGCTGGGCTTGCGCACCAATTGTCAACCAACAACATCTGTCCTTTGTTGAGTCATTTCTCTAATATGATGAGGGCCACAGATGTCACATATCCCATTCTGGAAGAAATCATTTCTGTTGAAGAGCCAGTGTGACAGTCTTCACGTCACCAAGTACTAACGACTTCAAGCCAAGCCTGCTTCAGTTCAAAGGGATGTGCTGTTTGACAGCCAGACAGCACTTGAACTAGAGTCAGCTTTCTTGAATGCACAAATCCTTAAATGGTGTAAAGGACTCTTGACTAGAGGTGGGCGCATATCAACTTCTCAAATGTGTATTTAATTCAAATAGTAAGTATAGAATATCAAATAGTCAAACAAAATTACATATATTGACAGCAAGAGCCAGGCATGGCCAAATAGCGCCATGCCAGTGTTAGTGAGTTCGCAGAGGAGTGATGAATTCTGAGAAGTAGATGAGACGTGGCTGTAAAGGGGCCTAAGATTAGTCGCTGTAAAGTGTGTAAAATCTAGATGTAATAAGATTATGGCAATAACTACTGAGGTGTAGTATGAACATGGAGAATGCATTGCAAAAGAATGATACGATAGACAAGATGTGTCAGATGCAAGAATTGGCAAGCACTACTACCTAAACAGAGCCCTTGAAGAACAAGGGCCTGAAGGCATGTGCTACATAAAACTATCGCAGCAGCATCCTCGGGAAAGAGGATGCACTACGAATTTATTGGTCTTATAACATGTAGGACATCATCAGTCAAAAAGACTGCTTTGGTGTTAAAAAGTGGTTCTTTACCAAGAAACATAGCCGGATGAAGAGGGACACAAAAGCGGTATGTGAGAGGAAAATGTTTCTTCCTCTCTCTTATGGCTTCCCGACATTCCAGGAAGACATGGAGGACAGTCAGCCTCTCACCACATCTACTACAGGTTGGAGGCTCGTTACCAGTCAACAGGAAGTTGTGAGTGCCATATGTGTGTCCTATTCTAAGATGACACAATAGGACATCTGTTCATGTTTTCGTAATTGAGGGGCAGAAACCTAACTTCGACTTAATCATGTGAAGCTTATTGCTCGTTTCAGCATCCCACAAGCATTGCCAGTGGCTTCGTAGTTTGTTTCATAGGAAAGGCTTCAGAGCTGAGGCAGGGGCAGCAGCAGAACCATTAATACCTTGCAATGCTATTGATTTGCCGATTTCGTCAGCAAGCACATTACCCTCAAGTCCTCTATGGCTAGGAACCCGGCATATTACTACACGTCTTTGAGATAAGCAGATGTTGCACAAGAGTGAGTCAAGCTCAATAAAACCAGGATTTTTATGCTTTTGTAAAGACATTAACGCTTTATGAGTCTGACGTAATAGTTCTGCGGAAACCCGCAAGGTGGAGAGAAGTAATTAATGAGGGAAAATCAGACATCCACCCGTTCGTAGCAATTGCTACAAAGGAAACCGATACGGGTTCCTCAAAAGAAAAGCCTCACAGTTGAAGAAAAATTTGTCCTGGTTCGGGACTTGAACCCGGGACCACCGCCTTTCCGGGGCAGCCGCTCTACCATCTGAGCTAACCAGGCGGCTAACAGATGGCAAGGCAAAGTCGAATTTGTCGACAACACGAAGCAAATGCAAGAGATTGACGTAATAGTTCTACGGAAACCCGCAAGGCGGAGAGAAGTAATTAATGAGGGAAAAGCCATTGTGTCGCTGCCCCCTGGCATGTCACATCGGCAAAGCTGTCCTTGGGAAGGTTTGATAACCACCTATATGCCTCCTTGCATGAGGTATTTTCTTTTACTTTGTCACAATTTCTTTTTCTTTTTTTCTATGACGAGCATGACCACGAGTGGAATGCTCACCATCACAGTTCACGCAGTGTGAAATGCTTTCACAAGTTTCAGAGGCATGGTCACCGGCACTACATTTAGCACATGTCTGTCAGTATCGGCAGTTCTTGGAACTGCAGCCAGAACGCTGGATTTTGAAGCATCGAGGAGCGTGTGGAAAATATGGTCTGGCATGTAGCTTTATGTAGCCTGTCTCGTTTGTCTCAGGCAGGATGCTTGAGCTAAAGGTAAGTATTAGATCCTTTGTTTTGATCTCCTTGCTGTCATGTCTTAGCAAAATTCGCTTAACATTGATCCCATTTTGCTCTCTCCAGCCTTCCAACAGTTGAGCTTCTGTCAGCTACATTAGATCATCATCAGAGACACCAGCACAGCTGGTGTTCATAGTTCGGTGCGGGGATATTGTCACTAGGATTTACCCAAATGACATTAGGATAGGAAGCTTTTTGTGTTGTTTTGCATCGCGGAATTCCAGAAGGAGATCTCCACTAGCCATCTTCGATGTCTTGTAGTCTGAGCCAAGAGCTTCGGTGAGACATTTCGACATGAGGAAAGGTGAAATCATTCTCAGGTGTTTTCAGGTTTGTCAGAATGGATGACATGGAATCGGGAAAGTTTTGTAATCTGTTGCCAAAAAAATTTAAAGACATCCTCGGTGAGCCCTCGTTTCTGAGGGCAATCAGGGAATAGGGGGAAAGAGCTTGCCATTAGTAATATGGAGTTTTTGGCAGCAGTGCCAGCCGCCCTCCATGAAGCCACACAAAGGGATGTGACAGGATTTGTGTTTAAACAAGACCTGCAAATGCCAGCTGTACACAGCCACTATAACCAAATCTGCTATAATCAAGGTTGGCTATTGCACAGAAGATTAACCCTTGCTGCCTGGAAAAATTGGAAGGGGAAGCCAGGAGAAGGCAGGAAAAATTGAAAGTGAGCGAAAGGAGATGGATGGAGAGAGAGAGAGAGAGACAGGAAGAGGCAACTACCAATTTCCCCTGGTGGGTCGGTTCAGGGGTGCCAGCTACATGAAGCCGAAGCCAAAGGGGCGTGTTGCCTGGGCAGAGAGGCCGTAAAGGTCCAAACAGCCAGCTTCGGCTCAACCCACAGGATCCCCTTTTCCCCGGACATAACTAAGCTGCACACAGTTAGACACGGAAGGGTCCAACCCTCGTGTGCTTGGGTACGTAGTGTCGCAACACACAAGCCTGCTGAGTAATTATTGGGAGCAAAGGATCAGTTTTATACGCCAAGATCTCTAATCATTACTACAAAACCGTACGAATACCCTCTCAAGATATTCGGAACCTGGTTGCAAACAAGGTTTCCTAGAATGAATAGCTGCTAAATAACTAGCCTTCCAGAAACGGTAAATAAATGGTTGCTGAAAAAAAGAATACAAGTAGTGCAAAAAGAAAGGTTGCTGAAAGACTTGGGTGTTGTGAACACAAGTAAACAGGCCTACTACAAAAAAAATCCCTGGTTGTAGCGTAAAAAATAAAATTACTGCATGGCTAGACTTCCAAAAAACACTACATTACAAACTACAAGCAAAAATAATGATTGTCATTTGGGCTTCCACTACAAGACCGAGAACAAAGCTTTCATTACCTATTCTGTATCTGCATTGCTTTGAAAACTTTTGTCGTTGTTTCACTTGTGATAATTCGCAATGCCTTGCTCAGCAGACAGGGAAAGAACACTAGCAAGACTTTAACATCAAGTTGTTGCAAAAGATTGGCTTGGTCTCCAGTATTCAAAAATACCGAATAGTTCATTTTCGAATACAAATACAAATAGTTAGTGTATAATATCCCATTCCAATTCAATACTTTGAATATTACCCACCCTTGATCTTGAAACTTCTTTTGAAGAGCAGAGATGATAAACCACGACTTGTTTAATCTGCCACCCTCTGTCAGTTCATCACTGCTCACGAAGAGAAGAAACCGCAAAATTAAGAAGTAGTGGTTGCGGCTCATTAGCTTTGAGAAAGGTGGCATGCTGATGAGTGGATCCAGTGATGACCAGTTGTCATATAAAGTATTTTTCATAGTAACGTAGCATAGTTAACAGCCAGGCAAACGTAAATTTCACCTAGTGTGACTTCTGTCCAATCATGAATGCAGTTGGACAGAGAAGGTGCGCAGGCAGCATGCACCTGCTGATGAAAGAGATTTGTCCCTTTTACAATCATGTCGACAATCTCTCCAAGAAAAGATCTTTCAAAATTTCCAGCTCGCACATTCTGCAGAGATGTTACAGTTTGATCCGCCAGATGCCATTGACTTGAATTGATGTAGTGCCGGTTTGAAGTCACCTGCTGTCCAAGTTTGCTCAGAGCCTCTACAGCCTCTTTTTGCGGGTGTTTCCATGAGCAACCTGGCATCTTCAACACTGTCATTGCCACTCGACACATTGTAATCATTATCAAGGTCCACTGAATGAGAGTTCATTAGAAGTTCTTGGACTCCTGTATTGTTTTAAACACGCAGGCTTGTTGCGCGACTACGTCATGATGAAAAACAGAGATGCAAACAGCATTGACATATAAGCTTTGTTGAGCCTTCTGCCATATAAAAACAAAACATGCCATGCTATTTTAGTTTAACCACCTTCAATGTAGATGGCACAACCATTCTACAGATGTTTCATGCTTGCAAATTATTTTGGGAAAGGCAGAGAGTGTGCAGAAAGTCACGGCTTTACTCAGGCACGGCCGAGGGAGTGCATAGGAATCCACACGGCAGAGGAACCCTCTAAGTGCCTGGGCACGGCACTTAGAGGGTTAGAGAGGAACCATACAAACTGAAGCAGAGCAGAATTTTCTTTTTTCGATTACACACTTCTACACATACACAATGTTATCTTGAAGTGGCACAACTCAGAAAGAGCGAAGGAAACAAGACACAAAGAAAAATACATGGAAACAGAGGGAGACAGGACTTTGTTTGGCAGAGGACTTGCATGCTTTTGAAAATTGTAATGCTGAAGGGATACATGGCATGGCTGAGCCTTTAAGCATCTGTCAAGCTAGGCAAGAAATAAAATTAGCCCATTACATATGCAGTGGCTGTGAAGCACATAACATTGACCATGCTGTGTTATGTACTGACTTGATAGTTGATGAAAGAAAACTGCCATTCGTGGATTACTGCTCTGAGGCATTACCAGACACACTCACAAACAGCGTGCACAGACCAGTCTACCAGCTTTTTTTTTTTTTTTTTCTGAACACTATCTCTACTCTCTCACCCACAAAAAAGCAAACACTCACCACTTTCATCATCCCATGTATCACCAGCAGAGTCGCAGACCCGCATTCTGGCATTTTTTACATGAGTATTCAACGTCCCTTGTAGTGGGGTGGACTCCGCTAGTGACTTCTCTCCTTGGGCATTCACAAATGCCTCTGATGTCTATTACCATGCAAAAAAGGAAACAGCAGCATCACTAAATAAAGCCTAAAGTGTACTGCAAGTGAAGAATATCCATCAAGTGCATAACAAAGTTGACATAAGAGAGTCAATGTAGCTTCATTCAACCCTCTTTAATTGATGAAACCAAGTGATTCATAATCAACAAGTGGTTCTGACAAACAAGTGCAATTCGTCATGTCCCAATTAATTCACTGGAGCCATAGAGGTTAGAATGCCACAAGTAAAATTATGATGTTGCACGTTCACAACAAATATGCCACTAAGATCATCAAAAATTTTTGGTCAGTCGCAAGCATGTTATGCCTGCACTTAGTGCTGCACCCAAAAAAAAAAAGAAAGAATGCAAGGAAAGCTTCATATAGGTTGCAGGGTCTGGAGAAAAGGTGCCACGATGCTGCCTTGGTTCATCAGCAGACAACATACATCCGAATCTTAGGAGGGGAAGGGGCAAGCACGTGAAAGGTTGTGTGAACGTCAAGCAGGAAGCCCACTACACAACCATGCAGAAAGCACACAAGATCATTGCAGTGGGGACTTGTTGCAACACAAAAGTCGCTTATGTTCTCACTCAAACAGTACAGAACCAATGTTATGCTACATCATTGGCTATAAGGCAGGGGCACCAAACAGGAACATTAAATTTAGACTGGTAACATCTTCTTTCAAAATGGTCGTTAAGATTATGAGCAGAAAAAAATTAAAGCCAAGCTTCTTGATTTTCTAATTTCATGACAAAATCTTAATAGGCAGAATGGCAGTGTTACATTATTGATTTCAATGTACTTTCTTGCATTTGGAGCGTTCTGGTGCAGGAACAGTTCTCGAAACTTGCTAGTTTGAGTCTTTGGTTTCTTTAGAATGCAGCATAGTACTTCTTTACCAACAAACAATTAACCAGACTTGAGTATACATTCTCAATATATGTGAAATCACAACAAGTTGGCACAGGAGCAACGAAATGTCTTTCGTTTGCCCTATCTTCTGATTTAACAAGCGTCCTCTGAAGCAAGAGTGCCGGTTCTGGTACTGAACAAAATTGTTTGACCAGTAAGCTGTTTAGTATTCCTCTTTGTTGTCTCATTAAGGAAAATAATGTAACTCTTAAAAGGCCTAAATGAATATTACTTAAATGTGCCTCGATACAAATAAAGTTTCGGTTACAAGACTCAAAGCAATACAAAAGATTAAAACAAAGCTGAAGTTTCACCTTCCCGGAAAATTCAGTCTGTACTTCGCAAGTCCTCTGCAAATTGACAAGACAAACTTCATTACTGTACATACCAAGACTTCTATATGAATAGAAGAATGCAAGATTAATTGGGAACTCTTAATAATTGACCTTACCTTTACGGCAGCTTCAGTCTGTACACAACTGTCAACCTAGAAGCAAATTTTTTTGTGTGTGAAAACCAGGTGGTCTCAGTTATAGGAAGTAAAGCTGGAGTAAGAAATGGTGGCCACAATGTTTCACAACAAAAAGATCACCTTTCCAACTTCTTCCGTCTGCCCACAAAAGTCAACCTGTGAGGGAGATAATTACCACAGAAATTGAAGGGTCGTTTCTCAGACACACAAACACATGAACACCATATTCAACATGCTACTATAAACAAATTTGTCTTAACCATTGCTATGCCCATTCAGGACATAAAAAAACACAATAACACGTGAAGAAATACATTGAGCAACATAAAGCTTTGTTGTGTTTGAGTAAGAATTTATAGAAGCCCTATTTATAACACCAGAATTTGGGGCACAGACACTGTTTTTGCTTCATACTATGTTTTGGGACAAATTTCTATATTTGCATCATTTAATATGTGCTCAGTGAACACATTTGACTGTGCTTTCCACCAACTTCTTTTCACCATGAAGTCTTTCTGTGAGGCTACACTCAAGACATTTTAAGCGTTGGAAGTCAGTGCCGCAAAGCGGGAGAAGAGACTTGTGAAGCACATAGGCAAATGGTTTTCAACTAGCTGCAAAACATGTTCAAACATGTTTTTTGAAAATAGCAAATGGCATCCCAGTAATACTGAATTCGAAATGGTATGTATTTCCACTGCACACACTAAAGCACTGCATTAACTGATATTAAAATTGTTCACACGTTGTTACAAGATACAAAACATTTTGTGGAATCCACATAGCTTGCAGTTTGACAACCTCGCGGTCTGGATTTTCTTAGTGTCTGTTTACAGAAAGCTTACACTTGTTACACTCAATGTCTGAGCCAAGCGATTCGAAATGCCATCATTTACCCATTTCTGAAAGGCCCCCTCCATCATAAGTGCCTGGTATTTCTTAACAAGTTGCACCACCTGCAAATGCCTGTCCTACTAGCTGAATGCACTGAACTTCACCTCGGTGCTCTTGACATTGGCAGAGGTTAATGACTTGTCACTTCTTTGTGGTCAGCGGCAGCATTGCAAGTATTCATTGCAAATATTGCCAAGAACTTGTCCCTTAAGTCTCTTTCTCTTCTAACCTTTACAAAAAGGTGGGCCAAATTGAGACATGAATTTGCACATCAATGCTATTTCTTATTTTTTCCAAACACTCAACAAACTAATAATACACGAGTACTCTTTGCTTTTTGGTCTTGAAATCACAAATAATAACAATGCTAGGTGCTGCCAAACACACGGAAAATAGGGATGTTTAAAATTTGATGTGTGATTTTACCGCCAACTACAGGGCAAAATGAGAGCACATGGGGCAAATGAGACGCATGTGTAAAAAGGAATTGGGAGCTATTATTTACACTTAAAGCAAGTAAAATAGCGGCTGTGCGTTTACGCACATTTGGGACATGTTTCATCCATGTTAAAAATGCAACATGGAGCGAGGCACTGTCCATAAATTACTGCCTCCAGGTGATTAAAGAACTGATTCACCTGTGACCTGCTTAGCAACTGAGCACTGGAAAGTTCTTCAGCCTTTTGGAGACTAATGTCTTTCTTGCGACGTTTCACGAACGAGTATAGCCAGTCTTTCCCTGCCATTCTACTTATCCTGTTGAATGGATGTGCTATTTTGTTGCCTCGCAAAACGCAAAAACAAGCTTCCGGACATCTTTGTATGTGAGCCCAGAGAGAGACTTTTCCATGCATACAATATGGTCCACAAGCATCCTTTCTTGTTCTTCAGAAAGAACTCCTCGCTTAGATCTAAGCTGAGCCTTGTAAAGAGGTTTGGTACAGCAGTGCTGTAGCTTCTTGGCCCGTATACTCAGCGCGTCCTTAGGTACATGGAAAAGCTGAGATGCAAAGAGAACTGAATCAAGGTTTTGCACTATGATATCCAGTGCTTCTTTCATGTCTTCCTCTCACCAGTCAGCTCTCTGCATTTTTCTTTTGTATGTTCTGACCAGCCTAGACAAAGAGGCAGAAGATTACACTTTAGGAACAAGCAATATATTCACACAATGATTGAAAAGCTTTTCTTTGTTTTTGCTGTTGAAAGAAGGAAAGCGAAGGGCTGGAAACTTCATAAACCCTTCCTAATGAACAGTTATCGAATATTTACATTGATTCTTTGGCCATTCCTGGTGCTGCTGCAGGCCTCAGAAAAAAAAAAAACAAGTGCAGTATTTGCTGCCCATTCGGTCAGTCCACCAGCTCACATGCAACCACCGATCTTTCTTTTCCTGTAGATTAATTCCTCGAATCCTAAAGGTTTTTACTTCACTTGAAGCGAGTAGATAGCAACATGCTTCACCCCCACCCTGAAGCTATTCTGGTGTAGGGTTTTCATGACAGATGGCATTAGGTGAATTCTGCCTCTTGTTCCATGTGTCATTTTGCCCTGCCTTCCGCTACTTCATACACTGAGAACTAAGTACTTTATTTCCATTTACCACAATATGTCAGGCATAAATAAATAAATGAAAGCATACATAAATGTACCTTTCACATTCAATATCATGGGTAATATTTCATTGTTAGTGAATCAACTCATGAAAGTTTAAAACAATTTGTCATGTGGTGCAACAATGTAACAATAAAAAATCTTCTGTCATATCTGGCAAGGTGTATTTATGGTCCAGTGGTTATAACGTGTTGCTGGTGAACAAATGATTCCTGTTTTGACTACACCAATGCACTCGCATGACATATGCTATAGCTACGAATATAACACACCCACAATAAAAACGTCAAGGAAAATTAGCACAAAACTAGGTGGAGTGACAGACCTCCAAGCCTCTAGTAGGATGCATGATTCTGTATGGAGCACAGCGACCTTAGGGCAAATTCAGCACTGCATATCATACAGCCCTGTCACATTGGCTGAGTGCCCTGCACAAGAGAAAGCAAGACGTCTCAACACATTGATGCAAACCTAAAGCTCTCTCAAGTTAGAGGCAAACACTACGAGCACACATTGCTGGCTTTCATGAGCATGCTATAACACGCCAAGCACATGGTACTGCTCTGGACAAATGAAATGCAAACAAGCAAGTGTAACATATAGCAAATTTTATTATTATTAACTTCACAGTCCACTCTTGCTCTGCTACATATCAGGTGCCCAAAAGTGGTACAGGTCAGAAAGCATATGAACTGAAATCACGCCAACTTCCAAAAGAAGCGACCAACATAGCAACAAAACACATCACATTTTGTTAGCCCAAGCTTGCCTGTGTTTTCTTTCCTCACAGAGGACAGCCTATCGACATGCAAAAACCAACTGATGGGTCAACGATTTGACAAAAACTTTCTATGAGCCACCTTTCCAACTGCACCAAGATCACAAAGCAATGGTGTATATTTACATTTGCACTTCTGTGAGAACTGCATGCATAAAGCTCGTTGTATATCACACCTTCACAACACTTGCAATACACTGGCCTCCACATGGAAATTTCAAACATGTACCGGTGCACTCTAATCCACAAGATGGAATTTTCAATGCTTGAGAAACCAGTGAATGATGCGATCATGTAAAGATTAAAGACGAAATCTTCCTCTAAAAGGTGGCCAAAACATTTCCACGATGTATCCACACTTTACACCAACTACACAGAAAAAGGCGTATTTTATCGACAGTTTTGAATTTTATAATGCTTTAAATGCCGTGAATTGGCGTGCACAGTGCACGCCACCTTTGTGTAGAGCGCGGGAACGGTGGCCTCGAGATAGTTCTCGACAAGGAGGATATATATCCTCCTTGGTTCTCGAACCCAGCAGCTACCGTTATGACGTCGCTGGCTGCGTCCGGAGCGCCCTAGCGGCCACTGTTCCCGCGCTCTACACAAGGGTGACGCGCACTGTAAGTACACAAACTGATCGTTGTTCTCGAACACGGATTCTCGTACGTTTCGAGTTATTAGGTCGTATCTGTACGCTTTTGCATCAGTTCGTGAGTCATTCGAGAATAGTCAAATGACAACTGAAACACCGTGTAGTTGCAATTCTAGTTTCATTAAGTAGCTACCTCAATGTTCGAATAAGCTTTCGGGCACCTAAATATGCCCCTCCAAGAACATTCTTCGAATTTCAGAAGACTATAAACGAAACTAAAAATATGGCATGGCTTGACAAGCACGCCACATTTTTGCCAACCAAAATTTTCAGAAAGCTGAAGGTCTTTCACTTGCCGAGTCTGTAGGTAGGTAGCCTGTCATTCTACTCCGTCGTGGAGGACGTTGCACGCTGGAAACGCTGTAAGCATTTACATTCCTCAGCGTCTGGGTTAGAGGACTAATATCCCATTAAAAATATTCTCTTTCTTCATTGCATTTGGCAAAGAGGACAGCGTTGATACACGAGCATAGCTAACCGTGCTCACCTACTCGCTAGCTAAAGCAGCGTCTAACCGCGCTACAGTGAGCATCCGCCAGATCAATCTGCGATGTCTAGACATGAGCAAACCCGCAGAATTGACATAAAACGGAAAGCCAGAATGCTTACATCCTATATGCTTTTCTTGACCGTTCATAAGCTCAACGTGCCATATAAATTGACTACCCCGTAAACAGTGACCGCGTAAACAACCATACGGTTACTAACATGGCTCGACTTGGCTATCAGCGACTGCGGTACAGCAACCATGACCGGCCAATGGACCGGCTTGACCGGCCAATGCCCGCTGAGTCGCTCGCTTTCCCATCGTAGGCGGCGGTTACCTTAGCAGGCGGCCGTATAAGGCCCTCAATCTCCAAGTAGTGATGTCACATTAACAAAAATGAACCACTAGCACAACAATCTTTAACTGTTCCTGACAGTAGTACTTAAGCGAGGGTGAAAATAAAGCTCAGGATATAAAAAGTACGCAGTTTAGCCTGAAAGGCAATGAATTGATAGCATTACAAAGTATTTACACAGTTACACTAGTAAGGTTTATGCACGTAAAAATTGTCGTCCACCAAAATGTAGCATGAAGCTACAAAGGAAACCCATGTTTTTTTTTTTTTTTTTTTGTTTTTAGAGAAGTCTTGCAGTCAAAGAAAAATTCATCCTGGTTCAAGATTTGTGCTTCTACCATGCAGGATTACAGGGAACCGATTTGCCATGACTAAGGTTTGTAGTTTTATCAGCCATATAAATTGCAGTAAACATTAGTTTACTAATTAAATTTGCAAGCATGGTGTCGTGTGTGTAGAGGCAAACATGAATAGATCTCACTCGTTGCACAACCACTCGTGGTCAGAACACTGGTGTAGGGTGCCTCTATACGCGCGCTCTCAGCTTAAGGTTAAGGTCATCTGCTACGGCAGCCACGATTCGTTGGCTCACCTCAGTCGGCAAGAAGTGTGGCGTGCTTAGAGCTCAGATACCCTCGCTCGCACCAATCCTCTACATTCACAAGGGGAAAAAATGCTCTGCAATATTTTGATGCAACAGAAGCACACAGAATGTCGTTACATGGTACAAGACATAAACAAAGCTGCCGATGACTGTATGTAGGCTGCGTTTTTGGCAAGCGCAATGCGAGCATTAAATGGTGTTAAAGCATTTACAAACCGAACCGAGTTGTTACAGCTTCCACATAGTCAAGATTTTCCACTAGGATATATCTGGAAAAAAAAAATGCAGTAGCAGAAGCAGGCTTCAGAAATTTCTTTCTCAGTTCTGTGATTCATTGATTGTGACAAAAGCATTCTCCGACAACAAAGACCATTACCTATTTTTGCCTGCCTGCTTTATGCTTAAATAAATGCACTCACCCACAGCAGGGGTAAACCAGCAGTTACAGGGTTCTTGGTTGAGATGGGTGCAGTCATAGAATAAAGTAATACAGTAGGACCTAGTTCATACGTTCTGTAAATAACTGCGAGAAAAACGTACTAACTGGGACGTAGGATTCAAAGTAACTAAAAAAATTTGACAGACTCAATTATTGTTGACATCTTCATGGAATGCCCATGTGGGCTGTCTTCATGCGCACCTGGTGCCTGGAGGTCACGTAATCTGAAGTTTCAGAGATGCATTCAATGGTGAGCAGTAGAAGCATTCGCTCCCCTCTGTTTGCACTGTTTATCACACCAGCATTATTATAGCAAGTGTTCGCAATCATTGAGCGAGATTTGTTCACGTTTGCCTGTGCAGACGACACCATGCTTAACTTAAGTAATATGTTAATGTTTCCTGCAATTTATACAGCCAAATAACTTGCTTCATGCAATTGTGTAATACCTTTTCATTACTATCAATGTTTTGCCTCTCGGGCAACATTAAGACTTCATCATTGAAGTTCATTTTTTCTGATCGTCCGATAAAGCGGAAATTTTTACGCCGCTTCCGTGTAAGAAACATCCACTGGCAATGATAACTTATACCCCAACAAGGGTCCTTAAGGAAAAATAAATGATGATGATGATGATCTGCATAAAATATCGAATTTCAATATAATGATATCTCGATATAACGAAGTACCTATTTTACCGACTTCTTTATATTGAGGTATACAATGCCGGACTGGGAGCCAGCTTTGGGATGACCACGGCGTTAGCGGGAGATTTCGTTCAAATTCTGGCCACCCTGCTTATCAGTGTCATAGCCGTTGGGTTTTGCTAACCAGGAGACGACAATTCGGTAGGTCTGGCAGGCATACATATATATATCTGGCTCGTGGATATCTGAGAAGCACACACACACCTGTTAATAGAAGAGCACGTGATATTCAACAGTTTTATCATATACACGTAACCCCTAAGATGTTGCAACACATCACATGTTAAATATTTTTCATACAAGTGGGTAACACCTGAAATGTTACAACACATTGTGTGTCACATATATGGCAAGCCATCACTGTCAGTGTGATGACAACAAAGTTGCAACTCCTCATGCTCGCCGCGCTGAAGCCAGGCGCGAGAGAAAATCTTGGCTCACGATCACCTCCCATTGTTCCGACTTAAGTATGTGGGACACAGCTTGCCTCGTGCCTTCCCATGCAAGCTACAACAAAATGCACCGAAGGTAGCCACACAAGCACTTCTGTGCTCATGCACTTGTTACTTCACTTAGTTTCTGCAGCAGTGTGCTTGAGAGCTAAACACATTAGGCACTAGGCTATGGTCAATGTTCATGCTTGGTAATCTGTGAAAGGTACATGGACACTGAGAATTGTGATGTCCCTACATGTACTTGAGAGACCACAACATTCATTATTATAGGCAAATATAGGCTCATAGCAGGTGTTGTTAGTCGACATTTTGTACATAGCAAGACATTCTTGAGAACAGTGTCCACTGCGAGTGCCAAAGAAATCAGTGAAGTCCACTTAATTTATTTATTGATAATATAATTTACAGTTTTAACATCCAATGCTACATAGGGTTTATGAGTAATGACAAAGCAGTAAGCTTCAGGTTGATTCTAATCACCTGAGATTCCTGTACCACATGCCTAAATACAAGTAAGAGTGTTTTGCATTCCACTTACATCAGAATGTAGCCTCTGCAGCCGAATATAAAATTTAATACGCATGACCACGTGCTAATAAAAACAATACCAAAGCCACTATGCCATTATGAGTTAAATTTATCCCCTTTAATTATGCTCCTCTGCTTCTCTGCTCAAGCAGTGCGAAATACTCACTGCATCCCGAGTCTGTGTTCCTCCGTGGCCGTAACGTGACTCTAAGTGGTGCGTTAGTTTGTCTTTTTTAGAAAACCCTTTATTACATACAGGACAGTGGTACTGGTAATGGCCTCTGTGCACCACTTCTTCATGCCTCCTTGCACTCCTGATTCGTGTGAACGTCTTCCCACACACTGGGCAGGCATGAGGCCTTCCGTCCGTGTGCTGGGACAGCATGTGTTCAATGAGCATGTGCTTTTGCGTGAAGGCCTGGCCGCAGTTGGGGCACACATTGGCAGATTTTTCATCGGCCACATGCAACATCTGGTGGCAAGCCAACCGAGATTGCTGGGTGAAATGCTGCCCACACTCTTCACACTCGTACAACGTTCCATCTGACTGCTCTCTCTCATCCAAGTGGTCTCTCAGGTGCCGGTCGCGATCTTCCCGCTGGCTGAAGCCTTTTTTGCAGAATTGGCACTGAAACAGCTCCTCGCCTCTGAGAGTCCTTTCCTGCAAGCTGAGATGGTTCCTGAAAATGTGAAGAATAGAAGGGAAGGATGTCAGTTGACATATAAAGTTTAATACAAATGTCATACCATATTCTCACATAAGTGCCGCCCTTTTCAAATTTTTCTAACATTTAAATTATCGGGCTTTTACATGCCAAAACCACTTTCTGGTTATGAGGCATGCTGTAGTGGGGGACTCCAGAAATTTGGACCACCTGGGGTTCTTTAACATGCACCTAAATCTAAGTACATGTACACGGGTGTTTTCTGATCTCGCCCCCATTGAAATGCGGCCACCGCGGCCAGGATTCGATCCCGCGACTTTGTGCTCAGCAGCCCGACACCATAGCCACTGAGAAACCATGGCGGGTGCCCTTTTAAAGAAAACAAGATTGCATCTGAATTTTTTGAGTGTAGGGCCTACATGACTAACTAAAAAATAAATGTGTATCTACACTCATACAACCTTTCATCGAAGTGGTCTTTTAGGTGCCGGTCGAGATATTCCCGTTGGCTGATGCCCTTTCGACAGAACTGGCACTCAAATGGCTGCACACCTCTGGGTGTCCATTTATGCAAGCCAAGATGGCTCCTGCAAAGTGCAGAATAGATGAGAAGGGTGAGAGTTGAAATATAAACAGTGTTTGATAGAAATATCATATATTCTCAGATAAAAGTAACCCCCCACCCTTTCCTTTTTCTTAAATTCGCATCTGAATTTCTTGAGTGTGGCGCCTACAGGAGTAACCAAAAATGTGCATCAACTTTGAAAAACAGGCATACTTGCCAC
The DNA here is from genome assembly GCF_023375885.2 of Dermacentor andersoni. NCBI lineage: Eukaryota > Metazoa > Arthropoda > Arachnida > Ixodida > Ixodidae > Dermacentor > Dermacentor andersoni. The sequence continues at coordinate 128,649,403 of NC_092823.1, forward strand.
CATATGTGATGATCTTGGGAACCATTTATTTCACCTTCTTTCACTTTTTAATTTGTCTTAGCTGGCACGTAATAAGAGCTGGAGCAGTTGGAGTTGAGTTGAACGCACACATGCTGTTCAAAGTATGCAGGTTTCTGTATGCAGGTTTCAACTTCTCATTGCATATAAAACAATAACTCACTACCAGGGTTCTCACGGAAGATGTCAACAGAATGTTTCCACTGATAGTGCCCTCATAGACTTAAGACGGTGTGGGAGTGACAAAAGCTCACTTGACAAATGTGTACAGCACGCATGAGCATGCAGGTTCACATGTCGAAAAAACAGTGCAAGCACAGGATGACAACTGAAAGACACAAAATTCAATACACAACCTTCGAGTAAGACGTCCTGAGCATACAAATGCACAGCAGCAGGCGCTCCCTACAGAAAGCAACATGGGCTCTCACTCTGCAGATGGGAAAGCATGACAGCGCAAGGCACAGGAAGGAGGGATATGAACTTTGTGATAAAACAAGATTATAGGTGTCCCGTCAACAAATACAGTAGAACCCCACTGGCATGTTGCTCATTCATGTTTTCCCGGGTATAACGTCACTGAATCCTGGTCCAAACAAAGAGTTCCTATGTATTAGAATCCCCTTTGACATGTCATTTCTGCATTACACTTTGAGACTTTGGCATATAATAACAAGTACCAAATGTAGCGTCTATAGCATAAAAAATCGAAATGAAAAAAGTAAACTGCAGTAGACACCCTAGCTGCGCACTTCAGACCACCATCAATGCATAGCTTTGATGCACCACTGTTTCGGTGGTGTCACGAATTTCAGCGCTCCAGAAATGGACAGAGACACAATTCAAATATGTTAAAAAACATTTATCTAAATGAAAAAGTAACAAATGAAAACAAATAACAAACTACCCTGACACTCTATAAACACTATACACACATGAGACACTCCAAGAACTAGGTATGCACATAAATAAAAACAAACAAGCCCTCAACTACATATTGTTCCTCTGCTCGACTAGCCAGCCATCATGAGCAAACGAACGTTCTAACCGTCGCCAGTCATGTCAAACTCCGGCCCAGCGTGGCAAAGGACTTTGGCCTGCGTGGTTCTGACGCAGTGTGGGCGTTGATCTCCAACAAGAGCGACGAGGTTGTAGTCTTCCGCAGGGGCCTGCGTGGCACAGGACACGGTCTGGGCCAGTCGGCCGTTGTGCTGCTGATGTGGCCAAGCGATTGCCTTCGTGGCACGGGATAGCAATCGGTTACGGCAGCGTGGGGGTGGACTGGGGCCGCAGAACAAAGCCACGGCAACGCAGTCGAGGCTCAGAGCCGGAGTTGTCGCTGGCAAACTTACGAACGTCCCCTCTCCGGTCCGTGGTCACTCAAGCTGCTGCCTTCCGTCTCCAGAGCATAGCTGGAGATGCCACTGTCTTGCTTCTCAACCACGTCAGCAATGCCAGCTCATCTCCGCCTGCATCTCCTTTTTCTTAATTTCTTCTTTTCTCTCGCGCTTCATGTGCTTCTCACCTGCGGACACCTTCTCTGTTTCTTTGACCGACGTCTTTGTCTTTTTCGCATTGTCATACAGGTCTTGCCAGTAACTGGTGGGTGTCTTGGCGGTGGGTGTGTCTTGGCATACGTTTTTCAAATTTCATAAACCTTACAATGCGTCATTTGATACTCAGGCTCTGCCTGCATGATCACGTGGTGATTTGGCCACAAAGTCGAGCAGAAATGACAATAATGCTATGCGCTACTAGAAGACGATGATGTTGACCCTTGGATATAGTGGGACATACCCATAAGCCCCCATTGCTGATCTGACGACAACGACATGCCTTGCTTGATGTTGGCTGGCTTTCATACTGGCCAGTGCTTGTTACCCTTGTAAATACACCCTGTAAATAGTTTCGCTACTGTGCGTTCACATAACAATATCTTGGTTTTCATATGTTGCCAGCATAGTCGTCGGCCATTTCAGCAGCGCCTCCTCGAAACTGAAATTAGCAAAGCCTAGTCAATCCAGTAACTGCCGACCACACCAAACTGCAGCACAAGCCAGCGGGGCAAGGAATGTGAACAACAAACAAAACAAGAAACACTGCAATATAGAGGCAACATGTAACTTTCTTTTTGTCAGTAGTTTTCTTAGCGTCTGCTTTGCACATGTCACTGTTATTATACGATGGTGCATGGTGTTGGAAACTGAAAAATTGCAACTGCACAGGTCGAGAGCCAATTCAGTGACGTTATCATGAATAGCCCGAACAGTGAGAATTTATGAACTGATGGGTTGATGAGCAGAATGCTTCATTTTGGGTCTTTCACTATAACAATCTTTCAGAATAACAAATGATTTTCAGCAGTTCTGCATGATTCATTATACAGTCGAACCCGACTATATCGAACCAGTTTACATCAAGTTAGTCTGTATATCGAACAATTTTTGAACACAGTATAGTTACAATGAGTATTATATAGCAAAAATTATGAAAATAGCAGCGACTCTCGACAAGTTGGCTTTCCCTCCAGTAAGAGTAAGAGGTTGGATAGAGCCGCGCTGCCGGGTTTCCCTGCCGTCGCGGCTCCATCCAAACACTCTCCCTACCGTGACCGCGCTGCGTCGGGCGAGCCGTCGACATCCCCCTGCAAAAAATGATCCTGGCCCGCCTGCAGCGCTTGCCCAGACAGCCAATCGTGCAAGATGGCCCAAGTGCGAGTTGTCTCACTGCTTTTCGAGTTCTTTGTGTTTGCGCCTTGTGGGCCACCTTCTCCTGCAGTGTTGCCGTGACGAAGCGGCAGAATTTGCTTTTCGCCGTGAAGCTTGTGGGGATTTGGGGAATTCGACGCGCCATTGCGCGGGCGCATTTCACCCATGTCTGCAATCCTTTTTGCCACGTCGTCCTTGCTCCGAACCAGTTTTGGCGGTGGCGCTCCACTTCCGGTGGTTCGCGGTGAGGGCGGAGCTAGTGAAGTCACGGAGCGGCCCCTGGTGGCTACTGCCGTGACGGTAGCGACTCTCTTGCTCCTTGGGACGGCGCCCGGTACGTACATGCTTCCTCTCGTCCGCCGACACCTTTGTGACTAGGACTGAGCTCACGCACGGTGCCTTTGCCCGTGCGGGGAGCGCGTACCTCGTGTTGTTCCTATCCCGACGCTAAGCCGAAGAACGGGTGCCTAGTGCTCGCGCGAGGTCGTACCACGCCGAGCCGCACTCATCGGAGGCCCAAGCCGAAGGAGATTGCCCGAGCTCTCGCGAGTTGGCCCATCGGTTATCGCGAGAGCGAGTAGCATAGCCGCCGGGACTTTTCCTAGCGGCGCGTCCCAGCTTGAGCCTGTGCTCTCGCAGCGACGTGCTACAGGCGCCCCTAACTGTATTTTTCGCCCTTGGTGCGGGACCCCTTTGGTTCCCCGCCGTCCCGGGACTGGGCGTTCGTGCAGTGTTGGGTGCCGTTGGAGACAATAAACGGTTTCCGTCAATTTAGGGCAATACTGTGTTCTTGCGTGCGTCGCTCGGTAGCCCCTCGTGGCCTGAGCTCGCGCGCAGCGGCGCTAGAGGCTGACGGCTGACGCGGCCCTGTGGCTCGCTAAGCTCGAACCCGCGGTGGTCGGTACTCCTGTGAGACCCTAAGACCCCACAAGCTCGAAATCGTAAATTGGGTCAAACACGGTAAAAAGTCGGATGACCCCGCAGCGTGCAAGATCCTGAGGAGCACTCTCAGCACAATCTTGAAAAATAAGGGGGAGATTAGGGCTAAAGTGGGCAAACTCGCAACCCGGTGGTGTTTTTACAACTGCTAGTAGGCACAGCGGGGCGGGGCGTTTCTCATGGCACTCGGAAGTTTCTGCGCAGGCACGAGCAAGAGCGGGTGCAAGAGAGAAAATCAAGGGGCCTTTGCTCCTTGAATATGAGAGTCTGCCTAGGCACAACGAAGGAGGTTTCTTAACATGTGTTGTATGCGTTTATTCCCTAGGCATGCCGGAATTGCCAAGTGCGGTCCAGTTTGTTTACACTCCGTCGCTGGCTGCCCGCGCGGTGAGGCAGTGGGCACAGATGCCCCATTTGGTGATCGCTGTGTCTGAAGGGGCAAGGTTCTGACTGGTGTTGTATAAGCCGCGCGTCGCTTTTTTAGTTGCAACAATAGATTGCATTCTTTAAACACTGCTCCAGAAGGGCACATGTAACCGGCAAACGGAGGCCTCAGGAGGGCACCTGAGGTTATAATAAAGCAGGCGGCGCAGGATCTCCAGGGCACCCAAGGGGTAGCGGGGGGATCAAAGCTGGAAGCAGGGCGGCCTGTGGGCTGGGGCCGCGGAGGCCAAAGCTCGTTCGCTGCCCTGCCCCTCCTTCCTTTGCTTGCGCGGGTGCGGCACTCATGAAGGCACCACCTTTATTATTTCACCCTCGCATGCTTTCACTCGCACCTAAATCACACAGTGCACAGGGCGCAGTAGGATCTTATCGCACTTGGACTTCACACGAAACATCACGCTGCTCCAATTCGGCGGTTGCTCTTGTCGCGGTGCGCGCGATTTGAGAGGTGCGTTCCCAAGCAGCCGCTTCCAATTCAATCATTTTACCATCTGCGTCAGTGGAAGTTTTTATTTGTTGTCTCGGTATTCTATAGCAGCGGCAGTGAAATTTCGTTATATTGAAATAGCGTACAAGCACACCTCGTTATAATGAGGTTCTAAATACATGGTGCTCTATGGACAAGAGGTTATGAAAAGTTAAATTGTTCGTTATATCAAGAATTTTGCTATATTGATGTTCATTGTGTCTATGTTTAACTGTGCTGTAACTAAGCTGTAATCAGTGCTGGTATAGCAACGTGGTGTTTCCTTTAATAAGGGTAGGCCGTACTGTATATCCTTAATTTCTATGTACCCAAGTTACTGATAGCTTGCTACATTCTTGTTGTGCAATGCCAGGAGACTCCCGAGCATGTGCAGTACCATATTTTCTTACCTAAAATCTGCAAGCATTAAACTTCGTGAAAACTTATTTCATATTCGATTTCATATTCCGCTTTTTCTTTTCTTAATTCGATTCGAAATCTACTATTCGGTATTCGCACACCCCTAATTACAAGTTGTTTAGAATCGTGTGAAGATGTTCAGCTGAAGCTGAACAGTCTGTGCCAGGACCCTACTACTGCTCATGCATGAGACAGGTGGCAGTTGTGGGCCTTACTCATTTAAGCCTGCATTCAAGGCTTGCAGCTGCGGAACAGGTACAAGCCTTCTTGTAGCAATAAAGATGTAGTGCTGCAGCAGCAATTCTGCAAAACACTTTTAGAGCAGCTGCAACTCTGCTGTGCTACACCAAGAGGCTAAATGGCATAAACAAGTACAATTCCAAACAAGTCCCTTTCAGTGATATGTCCTTGCTGATAAGTAGCTGAAATGCAATGACACATGGCCAAGTGAAGCAGGATGCTGCTAACTTCCAAATTATGGAGCATGGGCAGCACAAATTTCCTCACCTCTGCTTGTGCTCCTGCCACAAGTGTGCATCTAACACATCTTCCTTCAAGAAGAGGTCACCACATTCCTTGCAGGGGTAGACCGTGTGCAAAACAGTGGCAGTAGTTTCGTCCTCTTGAGACAAAAGAGGGAGAAGAATAAGACTTTGTTTGGGAAAGTTTGTGAAAAACAATTTTAAGCAAAAACAAAATAGAAGCCTATCATTTTCCTTGTGCACTCTTTATTACCTATAGTACTTTGCATATGGTCAAAAGTTCACTGAAGGACTTGTGTGTTGTGAACACAAGTAAACAAGCCTACTGCAAAAAAATCACTGGTTATAGCATAAGAAATAAAATTACTGCCTGGCTAGACTTCCAACAACACTAAATTGCAAACTACAAGCAAAAATCATGATTGTCATTGAGGCTTCCACTACAAAACCGAGAACAAAGCTTTCAGTACCTATTTTGTATCTGCATTGCTTTGAAAACTTTTGTCATCGTTTCACTTGTGATAATTCGCAATGCCTTGCTCAGCAGACAGGGAAAGAACACTAGTAAGACTTTAACAGTAAGTTGTTGCGAAATATTTGCTTGCTATTCAGTACTAAAAAATACCGAGTAGTTCATTTTCAACTACAAATACAAATAATTAGTGTATAATATCTCATTTGCATTCATAACTTCGAATATTCACCCACCCTTGATCTTGAAACTCATCTTGAAGAACAGAGATTATAAACCACAACTTGTGTAATCTGCCACCCTCTGCCAGTTCATCACTGTTCACAAAGCGAAGAAACCGCAGAATTAAGAAGTAGTGGTTGTGGCTCATTAGCTTTGAGAAAGGTGGCATGCTGATGAGTGGATCCATTGATGACCAGTTGTGATATAAAGTCTTTTTCATAGTAACATAGCAAAGTTACCAGCCAGGAGAATGTAAACTTCACCTAGTGTGACTTCCACCCAATCATGAATGCGGTTGGACAGAGAAGGTGCGCAGGCAACAAGCACCCGCTGACAGAATAAGTTTTTCCCTTCTACAATGATGTCGACATTCTCTTGAGGAAACAATCTTTCAATATTTCCAGCTTGCACGATTCTGCAGAGATGTTAGGGTTTGATCCGCCAGATGCCTCAAATTCATGCAGTGTCGGTTTGAAGCAACCTGCTCTCCAAGTTCTGTCAGAGCCTCCACACTCTCTTTTACCATTCTACAGATGTTTCACGCTTGCAAGTTATAGGGCACAGGGCACAGAGTATGCAGAAAGTCATGGCTTCACTCCGGCAAGGGAGTGCATCGGAACTCACATGAGTACACCTGGCCACGGCACTTAAAGGGCTAGAGAGGAAACACGAAAGTTGAAGCAGACCATAATTTTTTTTTTCTTCAATTACATGCTTTTCACAATTACAGAGGCTACACACTACAATGTTATTTTTAATTGGCGCAACTCAGAAAGGGTGAAGGAAACGAGACACAAAGGAAAATACATGAAAACAGGGCAAGACAGGACTTTGGTTGGCAGACGACTCGCATGCTTTCGAAAATTGCAATGCTGAAGGCATACATGGCATGGTCGAACCTTAAGACATCTGTCAAGCTAAGCAAGAAATAAAATTAGCCCATTGCTTATGCAGTAGTTATAAAGCGCATAACATTGGCCATGCTGTGTTACATACTCCATTGTGATACATGAAGAAAAAAAAAATGCCATTCCCGGATTACTGCTTACAGGCAATACGAGACATACTCAAAAACGGGATATACAGACCTGTCTACCTGCGCTCTTTTTCTTTTCTTTCTTTTCTGAAGCCAATCTTTACTTCCTAACCCACAAAAACGCAAACACTCACCGCTTTCATCATCCCATACATCACCAGCAGGCTCGCAGACACGCATTCTGTCATCTTCGACAAAAGTATTCAATGTCGCTTGTAATGGGATGGACTCCGCTAGTGATTTCTCTCCTTGTGCATTCACAAACACCTCTGATGTCTATCCATATGGAAAAAAGGAAATAGCAGCATCACTAAATAAAGCCTAAGGTGTACTGCAAGTGAAGAATATCCATCAAGTGCACAACAAGCTGACATAAGAGAGTCAATGTAGCTTCATTCAACCCTCTTTAATTGATGAAACCAAGTGATTCATAATCAACAAGTGGTTCTGACAAACAAGTGCAATTCGTCATGCACCAATTCATTCAACCCTCTTTAATTGATGAAACCAAGTGATTCATAATCAACAAGTGGTTATGACAAACAAGTGCAATTCATCATGCACCACAATTAATTCACTGGAGCCTTAGAGGTTAGAGCTACACGAGTAAAATTTTGATGTTGCACGGTCACAACAAATATGCCACTAAGATCATCAAAAATTTTTGGTCAGTCGCAAGCATGTTATGCCTGCACTTAGTGCTGCACCCAAAAAAAGAAAGAATGCAAGGAAAGTTCCTCTTAGAGGTTGCAGAGTCTGGAGAGAAGGTGCCACGACGCTGCCTTGGTTCATCAGTAGACAACATACATCCGAATCTTAGGAGGAGAAGGGGCAAGCACGTGAAAGGTTGTGTGAACGTCAAGCAGGAAGCCCACTACACAACCATGCAGAAAGCACACAAGATCATTGCAGTGGGGACTTGTTGCAACACAGAAGTCGCTTATGTTATCACTTAAACAGTACAGAACCAATGTTACCCTACATCGTTGGCTATAAGGTAGGGGCACCAAACAGGAACATCGAATTTAGACTGGTAGCATCTTCCTTCAAAATGGTCATTTGCGTTAAGATAATAAACAGAAAAAAATTAAGGCCAAGCTTCTTGCTTTTTCAATTTCATGACAAAATCTCAAGAGGCAGAATGGCGGTGTTACATTATTGCAGAACTGAGGTTTTTTAGCGCACAAATAGGGACACGAGACAGTGGCAAGACGCGGACATGCTCTTTCAAGTTACATTATTGATTTCAATGTACTTTCTTGCATTTGGAGCATTCTGGTGCAGAAACAGTTTTCGAAACTTGCTAGTTTGAGTCTTTGGTTTCTTTAGAATGCAGCATGGTACTTCTTTGCCAACAAACAATTAACCAGACTCAAGTATGCATTCTCAATATATGTAAAATCACAATGAGTTGGCACAGGAGCAACGAAATGTCTTTCGTTTGTCCTATCTTCCGATTTAACAAGCGTCCTCTGAAGCAAGAGTGCCTGTTCTGGTATTTTACAAATTTGTTTAACTACTAAGCTCAGTTTAATATTCCTCTTTGGGGTCTCATTAAGGAAAATAATGAGCAATATGAGGACAAGGTGAAAGCAGGAGCCAACGTTTCGACAAGTGGACTTGTCTTCTTCAAGGCGACATATGCTTTCCTCGCCACAGTATGTATAGGTGGGGTTCTTCTAAAGGGGAGAGGGCGTAAGGCGGGTGGGTGCGGCAACGAGCAAAGGTGTGTTAGCGGCGAGAGTGTGGAATTGAGAATAAAAAAGTGCTGTGCACAAGGCCAGGGACACGGCCGTCTGTCAATCACGTGTCAAAACCAGTGTGTCAGCCGGCGTGTCAACGGCGTGCACAGCAGCCATCTATTACCTGTTTCGCTGGCGGTTGTGGGCTATCATGTCTCTGAAAGAGATGATAGAAGGAGTGGCAGAAACTGGTGCTTGCGAAAAAAATAATAATAAAAGAATAGAAAAATACTGAAATGGAATAAATAAATAAATAAAAACACAGAAAGAAGAAGAAAAAGAAAACGCCAAGAAACCAAACTAACTCACTTAGAAATAATCCTAAAAAATTCTGGCAAATAATTTCTCCTCATAAGTCTACTAATCGCACTACAATACACGATTCAAAACAATCTCCACTTCTGATGAAGATTCTGTGGTTGCTTTCAATGCATATTTTGCATCTCTTCTTACACAATATTGTTCCAATGTGCCATTTGTTTCTGAACAACCCTTCCCTTTCATGGCTCCAATCACCATCATTGCCGAAGGTATCGTGAACCTCATCACGAATCTTAAAGTTTCTACTTCAGCTGGCACTGATCACATCAACTCTAAGAAACTGAAGAATACTACTGATATTTCTAGTCGCTTTCTGTGTCTCCTCTTTAACCAGTCTGTATCATCAGGTGAGCAGCCTAAGGATTGGAGGATTGGTAAGGTAGTTCTATTTAAATCCAGTGAAAAGCACTCCCCCTGTAGTTATCGACCCATTTCACTAACATGCATATGCTGCAAATTACTTGAACATATTATAGCTTCTCATATCTACGGTCACCTTGAATCAAAGAACTTTTTTTCTCTAATCAGCATGGCTTCAGAAAAGGCTACTCATGTGACACTCAGTTATTTGAATTCACGAGTGACCTTCACTTTAACATGAACTCTAACGATCAAACCGATTGCCTCTTTCTCGATTTCGCGAAGGCGTTCGATACTATACCTCACTGCCGTTTAATTTCCAAATTGTCTGCACTTTGTATTGATTCATTAACACTCTCTTGGCTACATAACTTCTTGTCTTCAAGTCAGCAATTTACAGTGGTAAACAACATTTCATCTAACCTTTGCAATGTCACGTCCGGTGTTCCCCAAGGCAGTGTGCTAGGTCCATTTAATATACATCAACAACTTGTCCGCTAACCTTTCATCCTCAGTTAGGTTGTTTGCTGATGACCGCGTCATCTACCGCAATATTAAATGTTTCGGTGATCATCTTACTCTCCAAAATGTCCTTGAACTAACCTACAGATGGTGCCTAACTTGGCAGATGTCCCTTAACGCCTCCAAATGCAAGTTAATCTCGTTTAGTCGAAAGCGCACTAACTCAGTGTTCCACTATTCGATTAATAATACTGTAGTTTCGGCTGCTCCATCGTACAAATATCTTGGCGTTTATCGTTCAACGGACTTATCTTGGACAATGCATGTAGCAACTGTCTCATCCAAAGCTTCTCAATCTCTCGGCTACCTGCATAGAAACTTGCGTAACGCGCCTTCTAATGTACGAAAACTAGCACATCTCACTTATGTTCGCCCACAACTAGAATACGCTTCATCCACATGGTCACCACATCAAGATTATCTAATCCGTATGTTGGAAGCCATTTAGAATAGGGCAGGCAGATTCATCTCTGGCAACTACGACTATCATTCGAGCATTACCCGAATAAAACAAGACCTTGCATTTTAGTCAGTAGAAAATCGCCATGTGATTGCTCTTTTATGTCTGTTTCACAAGTACATTTATAGCAATAACTTTCACTTTTGCCGCTTCATGCTTCTGTGCACACATCTCATCGCATTAACAGTGCACTTAGTTTCACATGCATTCATGGTCAAACGCAGGCATTTAACTCATCACCACTACAGCTATTGCACATTGGAACAGTTTCCCGGATCACAATGCATCCGTCTCTAATCGTGAAACATTCCGTGATAACCCAAATTCCTTGTGTATTAATATTGTATAACAATGCTGCACTTTGCTATTTTTGTCATGTAATTACTGTTGCCCCCGTTACTCAATGCCCTTCAATGGACCTGTAAGGTAATGTGAATAAATGAATAAATAAATAAGTGTTGTTGCTTATAGCTTGAAATTTAGCATAGCGAATAGATTCTAAAGCTCCCTTTGAAACATTTATGCCTATTGGTTGCAATGTCTTGAACTTATGGATACGGTAAGATTCTCTGTATTTCCTTTCTCAGTCAGAACGGAAATTTAACTGTAAGATGTAGAGTTTGAGTTCATCAATGTTATGACCTAGTTGGTTGAAATGCTCGGCAACGGCTTTGGGAAGCTTTTTAGCTGTGTCTGTGCGATGTCCGTTTAGTCCGATGTTCACTGATTGTCCCGTTTCACCGATATATTTTCTTACAGAAGAAACATTCAAGCATATAAATCACATCCGAACTTGTACAAGTGAAGCTAGATTTGACTTCGTCTGTATAACTATTTGCGTGCTTTTAATTTTTATGTCACTCTGAAGGTGCCTGCAGGTTTTGCACTTGGAGCAACATGTTCTTATTACAGGGGAATGATATTGGCTGGATTTTGCCTGTACTAACATGTCTTTAACTTTCCTGTTGCGGCGACAGGTAACCCTTGGTACATCCAGGAATGTTTTTCTCAGACGCTCGTTACTTGATATTGGTGGTATTTTCGTAGGATTTTGTTTATGTTTGTGAGTGCATTAGAATATTTTGTTATAAAGGCTGGTGGTCTGTCAGATTCCAGTGTAGGCTGTTTCTTCGCTAATTCCGATTGTCTCTCCAATCTTGATGCAACATCATAAACTCTATCGAGAGCAACTTGTGGATAGTTTCTTTCTGCTAGCATTGTTTTAAGGTCATTTAGGTGGTGGTTATAACCGTGGTCTTCACTGCGGGTTCTTCTTATTTGTTTCGCTTATTCAACAAAAATTCCTTGCTTGCAGTGTCGCAGGACTGTTGTAGTCTAAATATTGCTGGCTATCTGTAGGCTTCCGGTAAAGTGTCGTTCTCAGTTTTTCGTTTTCTATGTAGACTGTCGTGCCGAGGAAGTTGATCTGACTAGGAAAGTGGTGAGCAGTAAACTTAATACTCAGGTGAAAGCGATTGAAATGGCTAATTAAGTCAGTTAATGCACCAGTGCCATGTTCCCATATTATACATATGTCATCAATGTACAAAGATAGGTATGGGGTTTTAAAGAGTAGGATTTCAACAGGTCTGCTTCAAGCTGTCCCATGAAAATGTTTGCATACGTGGGAGCAAATGGTGTTCCCATGCTAGTGCTGAAAGTTTGCAGGTGGTGAATAGAATTACAAAAAGTTGAGCATGAGAACTAACCTAAGGAGCAACAGGTCAACTTCAGGAGCGTGCGCTTGGGGATTGATTGCAAGGGGTTTAGAAATGGCTTTAATTCCTTTACTCATGAGGGTATTAGTGTGAAGGGCAGAAACATTCAAAGTGACTAAAATAGTGCGGTCTGAAAGGATTTCGTTGACATAGATGCCGTCGATAATTCGAAGGAAGTGCGGCGTGTCTTGGAACAAAAATGGGAGGGTGGTGGGGATGTTTGACAGGTGGTGATTTAAGGATTTAGATAGCGACTCAGTAGGTGTGTTGTTATTAGACACAATAATCCGACCTGGGATTTCCACTGCAAATATTTCTTCGACCGGTACTTTATGTATTTTAGGAAGATAAAAGCGGCCTGCTTTTTTGTTCTTGGGCATCATGAAGCGATATTCAAATTGCGTGAATAGTTCCCTGGACAGGAGCTCCACTATTGTGTTTTTCACAGTATTGCTGTAGTCTTAAGTTGGGTTAGAGTCGAGTTTTCTGTAATTGGGGTGGTAGCTAAGTTGTTTGGAGGCCTCATTCTTGTACTTTTCTATAGACCAGATTACGATACTGCCGCATTTGTCTGCTGGTTTTATTACAATATCATTCCTTTTTGGAAGTTCTTTAAGGATTTGGTGCTGAGCGGGGGAAAAAACTTTTGTGCTTCCGGCAATGCCGCACTGACTCTAGAATTTCCATTGAGATCAGCTTGATGTATAAATCCAGGTCTGGGATCTGTTCGGTTTCCGGTGTCCACATGCTAGGTGGTCTAAGAGAGTCTCTATCTTGTTTTCCTACTTCTGGCCTATCGAAAAGAACTTGATGCGCATGCGTCTTGAAAACTCTGTTATATCTTTGTGGAGTTCGTATTCGTTCACCGCATTGTTCGTGGGACAAAACATTAGACCATGTTTCAGGAGATCAAATTTCTCAGGGATTAGACTCTGGGATATGTCTACTACGTTGCTGCAGTGCTCTGGATGCTCACCTGTAGGACTATTGGTGGAGCTATGTGCTGTAGGGGTTACATTAGTTTTCTTGGGTGGATCTGCAGCTCTAATATCTTCATGCTGGTATTTATCTAGTAATCTTTCCTCCCTAGTTTCGACGAATTGTTCACGTTCTCTTCTTTCCGGGTCAGATAAATTTATGCTGTCGAGTTGATCAGCAATTATCGTAAGTTGTTCTTTGCAGTGTTCTTCGAGCACATCAATTAAAGAGAGTGATGCATATTCTAGGACAGCATTCTACTTCAATGATAGCCTGGAGGGTAAAGAATCAAGGGCACATCTAACCTTAATTCTGAGACCTTTTGGAATTTTCTTCTGTTTAATGTAGCTAGTGTAAGGTTTAGGTTAAATCTGTAATTTGCTTGTTTGGCAGCGAGTTTGCGAGATTGGAGGAAAGGGCGAGATTTGTTGTTGCGTGTGCTATCCGTAGTGGAGAATAATGGAACTCTTAAAAGGCCTAAATGAATATTATTTAAATGTGCCTGGGTACAAATAAAGTTTAGGTTACAAGACTCAAAGCAATACAAAAGATTAAAACAAAGCTGAAGGCTCACCTTCCCGGAACATTCAGTCTGTACTTCGCAAGTCCTCTGCAAATCGACAAGACGAACTTCATTATTGTACATACCAACGTTTCAACATGAATACAAGAATGCAAGGTTAATTGGGAACTTTTAGTAATTGATCTTACCTTTACGGCAGCTTCAGTCTGTACACAACTGTCAACCTAGAAGCAAATTTCTTGTGTGTCAAAACCAGATGGTCTCAGTTATAGGAAGTAAAGCTGGAGTGAGAAATGGTGGCTACAATGTTTCAGAAACAACAAAAAGATCACCTTTCCAACTTCTTCCGTCTGCCCACAAAAGTCAACCTGTAAGGGAGATAATTACCACAGAAATTGAATGGCAGTTTCTCAGACACACAAACACATGAACACGATATTCAACATGCTACCATAAACAAATTTGTCAACCATGGCTATGCCTGTTCTGGACATTAAAAAAGCACAAAAACACTTGAAAAAACACATTGAGCAAGACAAAAATTTGTTGTCTTTGAGTAACTGTTCATAGAAGCCCTATAACAACACCATACTTTGAGGAATAAACCTTGATTTTGCTTCATACAGTTGAGTCTTGGATAATTCGAACTGGAAGGGGCCCAAAAATTTGTTTGAATGAAAAGAAGGACTTCTTTTTGAGGTATCCGTGCACCACAGTACGATGCATTAACAGTGCAGTGCGAGTCGCGAAATGTCGTGGCGCGCAAGCACACAGCGAGCGAGGACCATGAAACTGCCCACACCAGCCAACGCTCGCTTCTTGATAACTATAGTGTACTAGAGTAGGGGTAGTGGGCCAAGGGGGAGGCTTGGGCAATGCGCGTGCACAAAGCATAAAATCCGGAAAAACTTTGCAGCCGCGAGACGGCGCTGTGGAGCTTTTCACCTTATTTCACCTGTTGCCCGCTGTGCCAATGCCGCAACAAAGTTGGTTACTTATTCTATAGCCGCGCTCGCACGTTGGCCTGTCACATACATTTGTCCACATATTTATGTTGTTCTGTGTTTTGTGCACGCATTTGTTATTTAGTGTGAAGCTTTTTCTGTGACCGGTAAGGTGATATGACGAAGCCTCATCGGAACAACTGCTTCGCTCCCGGTTGCAGAAGTGGATATTGGAGCGTCAAGAACGCCGCCAAGTTGCTTGGTGTCCCCAAGGACGACGAAAGGTGCTGTGTTCGAAATGAGAACATTCACCATACTAAGCCCCTGGAGCTGAATGACGCTGTGTGTGAGCTACAATTCCAAGCAAGGTATGTATTTCAAGACTATGTTCATGTCACTGATGGAAAGGCAGTGCGGATACCATGTAAAAAGCCCTCGCTCTGACTGGATGCAGTACTGACCATTCTGCAGAATGTTCCCCAGTACTTGTCGAAGGTGCCAGCATGCGAAAGACCTCCAAGAAAAAAGATGTGCGCAGAACCTGCAGTGTGTGGTTCATCTAAGAAACCTTGCTTGCAAGTTGATGAGCTTTGAATGGATGGGCCGGCAATCGATGTGCACTACATGTTTGACTTATGGAATGAGTATCAATCGACAGAGCAGTGGGCTGCTCACAAATTTCCCAATGATGGTGGTGCTGCTTATGTTCACGCCTCTTTTAACAGTCAGTCTCACGCTGTCATGATCGAAAAGACTGTCTTCATGGACTCCGGAAGTACACAAGGCAGCATTGTCTGCCGGACGTATGTTTGCCGTGCGTTAATATCAGAACCACTCTCGCACACCATGAAAGAAGCGAAACAGGTGCTGCATGACTCTTTTCATCCCGCTTTACAGCGAAGCTGTCTATGATTAGCATCTCAGGATTTCTTTGTGGAGTAACGTCAATAGAAAACTATCCTCATCTATGGCTCACACCTCTGTAAGGCAGAGGCTACAAGCACTCACTAAAGAGAAGGGAACTGTGCATACATTCTCTGGAATCACGCATACAACATATAGAACAGCATACGTTTTAATGAAGAACAAGCTTAAGATAAGTATCCGAACCACGTGCATAATTGGTGATAAGACCCGCCTACATTCAATGCGAAGCATGTAACTCTCCCTGCATACGTTTCCCAGTAAAGATTACCGTTGCACAAGCTGCTGCGGTGACGACAGCTTGTCGTTTGCATACGAAGCAGGGAGTCACGTAACTACACTTTCGTACATGCAAGAATCAGCCTAGTAAATGATTTGTGTTGTGACATGCACGTATAATGATGACCCCTGAAGAGCAGTGTGCATACAAGGCACGGCGAATTTCTCTTATCTCTGGCTCACTCTTTGTAGGTGCACAAAGTAGCAACGCAAGCCAAGTCACAGGCTGTCAAAACATAATAATTAAGTGCATGTGAATGTCGCCACGTGAATAATTTCAAACTACCACGCAAAGGGTAATCATTCTAGTTGTCGTTTACAGCTTTGCTGTCCAACCACCTTTACAGCTTGCACTAGAGCCCATTTTTTTTATGTGTCAATAAATCACTCTCTGTAGAACTAAACCTGTGTGTATATTGAATTTTTTCTTTTCAGTGCAGGTTCCGATAAGCCAGTCGTGCCACCGGCACGTACTTGCACTCGTAAGTATTATGGAAACCGTTTGAGCTTGTGTCCTCACAAGAAAAGGAAGCAACTTGGTTTCTTCCCCCACTTGATCTCTCTTCTGTACATTCGATAGCGCGGTGGAGCACATTGAAACGCGTTTTTCTGGCCAGGCAAGGAGACATCCGATGCGTATGCGTGCATGAAGGGCCCAGGTGAAAGGCGCAGCAGCGCCACCTGTATGTTTCTGGGAAAACTGCTTCACCGCGGGGCCTTCCCACGGCCCACTAACCTTAATCTAGTACACTATATTGATAATGGCAGAAAACGAAACTTCAAGGAGCGGGCTAAGCTAGAGCCGCGCCGGCGGGAGCGCGCGGAGACCGTCGAAGATGAGGGAGTTACGAGGGAGTTGAGAGGGAGGACGAGGGGAGCGTAGTTACGAGGGAGGACGGGAGGGAAGCGAATCTGCTTACCCGCCAGCTTGCTGGATGGCGCTAATTACCTTTGCCACCGAAGCAGCGGAGTTGCCGAGGCCGGACTGGGCCTCCACTGCTGCTTCCCTCTGCGTGCTCGCGTGTTTTTTCCTTCGTCTGCTGACAGATCGGCGCTGTTTACCTTCTTCGTCCTGCGTTCTTAACGGGAATCATGTCTCATCAAGATGGCGAATTCGTTGCCGCTGATCATAATCATGTTGGTGTGCTTCTTTCTGTTGCGGCGTCGCCGCGTTCAAAAGACAAGGAGAATGGAGTATATACTAGCTGGGTGTCGCGTTCGCGTCCGTGTATTCAGGGTATGTCTTGTGTAGAATCGGGTATGGCGCACTGTCTCTAACAACATTTCCATCTGGACGTCTCGGTTTAGACACGTCATTGTAAAAAAACAAGCGCGAGCGAGAGATGACGCGAGCAGACGATAGTACGAAACAAGCGGTTTGGCTGAACCAGACGCGGTCTCAGCCAGACGCGGTCGGTAGGTTCGCATGGTACACGGAGGAAGGCATGGTACCAGTTTCCCGCGCGTACGTTACACTAGGAGCCACTAACCGCTTGCGGCGAGCCACGAAAAAGTGCAGCCCGATCCACGCAGTGAAAGCTGTCGAAACAGCGAAGCTGTTGGTCGTTTTATCAAGTTTGAACTCGTGTTTAGCGCGATTTTCACGAGTCTTTAGTCTCGTCGTTCTTTTGCTAGATTCAAGCTTCGGTTTCGGAATGCGTACACTCTTAAGTTGCGTGAGGTTGAGATCAAACCACAGTCTATCACACACCTTGCAGCTGTGGCCAATGTCACGATCGAGGAATTCTCTCTTGAACCGTGCATCGGCACCCTCCGTGGGAGGAACCTCTCTGTGTCGACGTCTCTGCTCCGCCTCATGCTCTCGAAGTTGCAGGTTAGCTTGCCTCTGCTGGCGCTTGACTTCGTTTGCCTTCTTTTGAAACTGTGGGTTGGCTTGCCTCCACCGGCGCTTGGCTAGGGCTTCCCGTTCTCGATCCTCGGTCGTAGCGGCTCCCCTCCGCTGGCGCTTTAATTGCGATTCCCGCTCTCTAAGCTCGGGATTAGCGCGACGGCGACGCTGCCGCTCTCGTGCGAGCTCCCGCTGTCGCTCGCCCCGAGTGGAATCCATGGGGCGAAAGGGCGAAAGCAGCGAAAAGGCGAAAGCACAGAACACCTATGCGAAAGAACGCGCGCTGTCGAAACCAGGGTTGCTAGATTGCCCCAACAAAAGGTAGCCAAATGATCTCGAAGTGCAGCTCGAATATAGTAAAGTGTAGACACGTTGTAGTGGGCCGAACCATAGAGTTTCATACAATAATGCATAGAGTTACTATACTGACTCTAGAGGACAAGCTACCCATAGGGCCCATGCATTGAAATCGGGAACCGCAAGAACGCCGCCATGTTGCTACGCGCCGAGGTTGCCAGCTCCTGAGACGCTTGCTAGACTTGGTGACAGTAGTCAGTTTTAATCCGGCAACCGTAGCAGCATGGCGCCTCGCTAGTAGTGTCGTGTTGTGTGCGTGCAGCCGTGTGTTTGGGCTTTATAAGTTGGTTCTTTATTCTATGTTGCGGGACGGTGTGGGTGTGGTCCATGTTGGCCGTACAGGTGGCAGTTATGCAACCGAGGGATGATCCTGTTGAAGTTTCCGGCGGTATGCGGTTTTCAGCGGTCATGCCTGTTGCAGGAGTGTCACGTACTCGACGAGGTTACGAGCTCGAAGCTGTGGTCAGATTCTTCGTTGGCGTTCCGTAATTCTCTTCGCACGGGCGCGGTATATTGCAAAAGCAAAAGCCGCTTTCGCGATCTGTCGTAGCGACGATAGATCGGGTTTCTTTATTATTATAAGTACTGATCCAGCTGTAGGGCACATGTAGCCGACAAACGGAAGTCTCAGGAGAGCACCTGAGATTATAATAAAGCAGGCGGCACAGGAACTCCAGGGCACCCAAGGGACAGTGGGGGGATCAAAGCTCGAAGCAGAACGGTACGTAGGTTGGGGCCGCCGAGGCAGGTGTGTGCCAGGGAGTGTTCGCACGGACAGCTCCCCTGGCACGCGCAGCAGTGCCTCGCAAGGTCGAGATACATTAAAGGCACCTGCGCCCATGATCGTTCTTTTGCCTCGGTGCAGTTAGCACGATTAATGAGAATAATATGGAGGGCATCCGGTGCAGTCGCGAATGCGTCATGGCAAATGTAGCTCGCGTCGCCTGGCGTGTGTAGTAATATCAGAGTTGGTTGTATGAACTTCATCATATTAATGCGCTTTGTTACGGTACCTTAACGGAATGGGTCTAGAGGACGGTGTTGGTACATTTTTTTCGTACCGCCCTAATCCTGTTATACCCCCCCCCCCTTTTTATTTTTATGTATACATACAATTCCTTGCCATGATGGATCATAGCCTCCTTTATTTTTGAAAAATAGAGGAAGCTATGGACGGATTGACCAGTTCAAGTTGTCAACTTGTCAGTAACTGTCATAGGAATGACTGTAATAAACACAATTCCACGATCGGATTGTTTACTTTCATTTTTTATTGTAACACTGAGGACTACATAGAACTTTATTTTGTATATGTGAGAGAAGTATGGGGATATCACGAGCTTAAGCCAATGTGTGATACACAGACAAAGCAGCTGCTACAACATGAACTGCACTGAGGGCCACACAACACATACGTAATTAAAGGTGCAAAATATAGGGGGAAGCTTCAAAATACGCTCTGTATTTTGAAGTATAACGTGTATGTGTGCAATAAATGTTCAAAAAAACAATGCATCAATCTCCCATTTGCCTTCAAGTTTATTATCAAGTTCAAGTTTACTGAAGTTTATTATGAGCATATGTACAACAGGAATCTACTAACACACCCGCAGTTAAGGTGGCTGTTCGAGGTGTGCTGGCTGCCTCAGTGTAAGAAAAAAAAATTGGGCGAATGTCGACACCAGTGCCACTGCTTCTTGCCTCTGACCTGCACGTGCCTCCGCGGCATCTTTGTGCACAAGTTTGCTAGCGTGGCGAACGTAGGAGTCATCCGAGAGAAAGAGTATCGTTTACATGGAGAAGTGGCTGTTCACATTGCCTGTCGCTTTCCCTCAAATGTTTCCTTGGCGACTAGGGTGACACACCCGCAGTCAAGGTGGCTGTTCGAGGTGTGCTGGCTGTCTAAACGAAAGAAAAAGAAAGAATTTAGATGAATGTCGATACCAGTGCTATTGCTTCTTGCCTCTTACCTGCATTTGCCTCCACGGCCTCTTGGCTTGCGGAGTCTGTATGAGGGAGCTGCTGTGGCTAGGCGAAGGCATTGTCGAAGGAAAAAGAAAAGGCCATTCAAATGGGGAATTATAGAAATAAATGCAGTTCTTATGTCTGTTTCTTGCACTGTTCTTGCCTAAAAGTTTTCAAAGACAGTGTCCAGAATACACCAGCACTTTGACTGCTTTTGCTGTTTACCTGCAAGTGTTGCTGTGAGATCCTTAGTATGGCTGCGTGCAGCATTGTAACACTTAGTAGAGGCATTTGAAGTGGTAGCCAAAAATATAAAGAATCATCCTTGTCTGCATGAATGCTTTAAATTTCTAGATGCAGTGGTAACTATTACTATTGCTGCAAGGCCCCCCACATCTATGCGGCAAGTGCCATAGCTCGAAACTGAATTTTTCCTTTAGTGTTTCACAAGGTGTCTGATATGTCCACATTAGACGTGATCCGTTTCTTATTATTTATCCCAGTGTGGAGAGAGCATCATTAAATAGTTTTTTTTTTTCTGAATTTATCAAACAGCAGTCTCATGATGCTAAAGTGACTCATGATATGACAGTCATCAGCTTTAGTTTTTCAGAAAAACAACGCATTTCCTGACCCATTGTGTGCTATCCCATTACTCGCATAATTTCTCAGAGTATTCTACCTATACTGACTTGCTTGATTTCCACTAAAGAATCTTGCATCTTCAAATACCATTCTTTCCTTAAAATCATTCGACACTTCTCATAATTTCTGTACCTTGGGCTTCTGATACTCTGCATTCACCATTTTTGCTTGTTTCTGACTAGAAATGTCTTCTTTAATTTCGAGCTTAAATTTTACCTTTGGAACACACGGAAGGGCTTGCCATTGCATATCTGCATAAAAGGGAAACATGTTTCATGCGAAATCCAATTGAAGATTGATGAATGCAGCTTGCAGTGTGATATGACTGAATGATCCATAAAAGTAACTCATCTCACTTGGTAAATTAAAGCACTTATTAGGGTGATGTACAAGATACGTTACACTAACGTGGTGTTCTCTTGCTTATACAGCAAAAGAATCGGTGCGCGAGAAAAAAATTATTTTTGCATACCCCTTGTACACACTGATTTAAGGAAAATGAGCTGGAGCTGTCCACATAATCTACTTATTTTACCTGCGAGTATGGTCAACAAAAATGTGTCCCAGCTGCTTAGTGGTATTTGAGATTATGTCAGTATTGCATATGTGCCTGTTGTCTAAAATAACTTAATTTTGAAAATGCTCGCAGGGATCTGATGTGCATATCTGCAGTTTATGGATACATGTAAAAGACTCAGCATCAAGTGCAAGTGAACGAACCTACAGGCCCGAAGTCGATCATGCAAATAGATTCGCTGCACAAATTTGTGACCAAAAAGGATATTCCACATGAAATGGCATGCAAGGAAGTGTTGAAAATATTGCACAGTTAATAAAACGCCTACGCTATTAATATGTGGGTTGATACACTCGTTATGCAAAACGGAGGTGAGGCGTGCAGACAGGACACAAGAATAGAGTATTTACAAGCAAACATGCAACACGAGCGCCGCCCACTTCTCCACTCTTGTGTCCTGTCTGCACGCCTCACCTCTGTTTTGCATAATGAATCCTTACCAACTAGCTCAGCTTTCTGTCGTTCTAAGTCTCGATGCACTCGATTTCGTCCGCATTAGGCACTCGCCTCTTGATTACTTCGTGGCACAGAAATACTCGGCATCAGGCTGTTTTTCTGCTGTGGCCTTTGTAGAAGCATGATTGTTCGAAGTGCAACAATTAAACAGATTCTTTGAGTTGCTTGTGGCTTCGCCAGTACAATTCCGGTGCGCTGGTCCGCCTGTCCAGCAATTTCCTACTGAAGGGAAACCTGCAAATAAAAACGCCGCTCCGCATGTAGAAAAATGCTCTACTGTGACGCTTCTCAAACGATTGTGATGCCCCACAAGAGCTGCCTACTCGCGTGATATTCTCAACAAGGAGATACATTCGTTTACTTACATGTGAAGGTATATGCCTGGGCACTTCGGGGCTTCGGTGGCACAGAAGGCACGAGTGTGCCATAGCGTCCGATGTCGACGCGCGATCGGATGTCAAACCTAAACTGTACGAAACTACTACGCATCCAAAAAACAGATTCGAAACCGAAATTCGCGTCATCCTTTATTAAATGAATGCGTAGTTCGGGATTTACATAAGTCACGGACTTAGTGATCGCTTTCTGTAAACTTAATATTAACCCACCACCTTCATAAAACCTCAGGTATGCGTTTTTAGATGACAAAGCATACGGTGACCTGTACTTGTTTTCAGCTCTTTCAATAGTAATTGCGCTGGCCACATTGACCAGTAGCAACAGGGCGGCGCCGAGGTTCCCACTTTTCCGGCCCAGCTTTTCCTCTAGAGGTGTTCTACTAACTCTATGCAATAATGGGCCGAACGGCGCTCTCCCGCTGAGTACATAGAGTTTCTCACTATAACAGCTAGAGGGTAATCTGGCGCCACCGTCTATGGGAGTTTCTTAAGGGGGCACCGTGCCGTCATGGGAATGACGGTATATGTGTCTGCGAGGCTCGTGTTGGCTGGTGTTGTAAGAGGCTTCGTCTAAAACGTGGATATGGCTACGCAAATAACGCGTTCTCAAAGTAAAATCTTCATAAAATGTTTCCATTCACGCATATTACATCTTTACTCACCCACGATGCATGACCAAGCGAAGGAAAGCAAGAACAGATGACCAACTGATTCAAAGCGAGCGCGAACCTTGTCGTCTGTCTTCCAACTTTAGCGGCCCGCTGATACTTTTTACGTAACATGTAGTCGTACACACAATAACAAGTTCTCATAGTTAAACAAAACATGTTTTCGCGTAATAATAAAGCTAAAACAGCTTTTCACGTGCTGTTCTAGTAGAAAATGAATCATTGTGACAGACGGAACGGTACTTGCCAAGCGCGTCTTCAAGTTGTCCTGTCTCAACGAGAACGATGCCAATCCGAATCCACAATATACCGGCATTCCCATGCATACCACAGCGCAGCAGCGCCAGATTTCCCTCTAGGTAATGTAGTGAGAAACTCTATGGCTGAGTAAAGCTTTAAGTGGATGGATGGTGGATGGATGTTATGAGCGTCCCCTTTGGAACGGGGCGGTGGCTTGCGCCACCAAGCTCTTGCTACTATGCTGCCTAATATCCTACCTAGGTTCACCAATGAAAAAAAAAAAAAAAAAAACCCACTATGAACTATCACGTCCAAATTTTTTGATACCCTATTGCGAACTGTGCTTTTGTACGTCTCCGTCTTTTGTCGTTTCCCTACTTTTCTTCCACCAATCCTCCAATCGCCTCTTACTGATGTCTATTGCGGACCTGTTTGCTTTACCACTGCTCCCGCTGAACCCAAGGGCTTCAAGGAGGCCAGTGGTGCCTAAATCGACCGCGGGATGGACGTCTTCACATTCTAATAAAATATTATCCGTCGTTTCCCTAGCTTTACCGCAGCAAGCACATGTTTCTTCTTCCTTCTTATATCTCGCTTTATAGGTGCGTGTTCTAAGGCATCCCGATCTCGCTTCGAAAAGTAATGAGCTTCCCTTTGAGTTATCATAAATGGTTTTTTTCCTAATTTCGTTTTTTCCCCTTAAGTAGTTACTCATCGCAGGTTTCTTTTCCATTGCCGCCACCCATGAGATTAATTCAGCCTCTCTGACTTTCCGCTTGACCTTCTTTGTTGCTGTGTTGCCCACCCCACAGGCCGCATACTTGCTGGTAAGCTTCCTAGTTTTTTTCCTCCACTGTGAATCAATGTTTTGCCTGTACAGATACCTGAACACTCTCCCAGCCCATTAACTTTCCTCCATATTCCTCAGCCGTTCTTCATACTCAATTTTACTGCGAGCTTCCCTCACTTCAAAACTAGTCCAGCCCATATCCCGTTGCACAGCTTCATTTGTAGTCTTCCCGTGAGCGCCCAATGCGAGGTGACCCACTGACCTTTGGTTCCCGTCGAGTCCTGATTGTACCCCTGATTTAAAGCAAACAACCGCATTTCCAAAAGTAAGTCCTGGAACCTGGAAGTAAAGCTCCGCTGAGGCGCCGCCTGTGGAAAAATTGTTCGAGAGCGCTGCATGCGAAGGAGGCGCACTTCGTGGCATATTCAACGTAATTTCGCTGCGGGCACTGAGACCGATTGCGCGCGTACCCTCGTAATAATGCGTTATTTCAACTGAAAATTTGTAGTGAAATCTTTTTGCTACGCACACATATTTTAGCCATGGGTTATACAATATGAAGTCTTCAATTTTGCTGTCGTTGTCAAGTGCGTCTTCTGCTAGCGAGCGCGCGTTCGTTGCGCCGACGCTGGCGGACGCTCAATTTTTCTTGCAGAAAGTCTGTGCAGTAAAATTTTTTAGTGGTTTTACATCCTTTTGTGCGCCCGCGACACTTGTCGGCCGGTGCCTATTGTAATTTTAGCCAGGTGAACTCCTATTTTTAACACTGTGTTCTAAAAGTAACACGAATTTTTTGCGACAGAAGCTGCTTATCTGCAACGTGAAGCTACGCAAGAAAATCGATATCGTGTCATTTTACGCGTGCTTCTTGTTGGTGGAATATTCATCAGGGATAATTATCAAAGATAACAATATTAAAGTGAAATAAACAAGATTTATTAACTGCGTGGTGCAAAGAGATGTAGATGACCAATGCAAAATTTCTAGGTAAATATAAGGGTATGTAGACATATATATCCACAACATGTATGAAAGAAAAATTATCAAATATTCTATATACACTGATAGAAAAAGTGAAAACTCCTGACCGGAATAAGCGTGTTTCTTTTAAAAGCTGCACCAGCCCCAGGTGAACACATGACTTCCCGAGAAAAGGAATCAAGACTATTATTAGACGTTAATATGAACAAAAGTGTTAGGGAAAGGACATTGCCTATGTACTCAAACTGAATCGGGAGACCAGGAAGTCTTTACCAATGTATTTGTTTAGCAATCTAGCTAGCATGCAGCATGCATGCAAAATGAAGTAGAAACATATAGTCTAATCGAATGGTATTTGCTATTCAAATCGTATTCGACTTCAGAATTCACTAGTAAAAATTATCGAATAACCGTTTCCGTATCTGAAATTAGTATGCAATTAGTACGTCGCTAAAAATACCGCAGTTATATGTCATTTGGGACTTCAATAAAACTTCGGTCGGGGCTAGTTGGTACACAGTATTTTGAAGATGCAAAATCCAGCGCGAAACCAGGACAACCCGCACAGACGAGACAAGCACTGGGGCTGACTAACAACTTAAATGGGTTGTGAGTTGGACTTTGTCGGTTGTCCGGGGTTTGCGCTGAATTTTTCACCTTCAAATTTATTTTTTAATCAGGTTCCGAAAGGCTGGACCGCCTGCCCCTACGAAATTGTTGATATCACATGTCATTATTTCTGGAGACGGGCCTTACGTGACATCTCATTATGGACATTCTGGGGACACAAATTTGGACCAGCCATGTGAGAAATATAATGCACAGCTATAGCTAAATATCTCTATTTTTTGGCAGTACCTACAGCAGTGGTTTGGCATGGAGTAAAATTTTTATTACGGCCCGTAGTTACAGGCTATTTTATAACACACCTAACTTACCAGTAGTAAATCCATTGCTGTGGTTAAAGGGACACTAAAGGTTAAAATTAAGTCAACGTGGACTGTTGAAATACCATCCCAGAAATCTCGAAACGCTTGTATCATGAGAAGAAGAGACTTATTTCAAGAGAAAATGCGTTCTGTTGCGTCCGCGTACCTCGTCCGCCCTCCGATCGAGGAGTGGTGACGTCATGGCCTCATGGTGACGTTGCGCCGTCGGTGAGCAAAAAGTCTATGGTAAAACATGGTAAAACGGCGCTACGCCTTTTCTACGCAAGACGCAAACGCGCGGGCAGAAACAGAGCCAAGACAGAGCCGACAGCAGCACGAAAGCGGAACCTATGGCAGAACCATCTATGGTGGCTAGCGGAAGGGAAAGCGCGCAACGATAAGCTGGTTCTTTATTTTATGACGCCAACTTTGACGCTCGTTGCAACGGACGACCCTGACGACACACTGGCTCGCGATGCTGGGCCCGACTTCAGCGATTTAAGCACTGATGAACATGACCTGCTGCTGAGGGTTCGCGCTGCCGGCGTCGTTGCGTACTACTGCGACGGCAACTGTATGTCATGACTGTACATATTCGCAGATTTGTAGCTTTCCTTTCGTGAAAACCAAATGCCGCACTCACCGCCCCGTCTTCGACCTGCAGTTGTTCTTGCGCTTCGGAGAATGCAGGCAAGACCGACGGAACAGCGCTACGGGGAAGCATGCTTTGAAAGGAGGCACTCAACACGACTTCAGTAAGTCGGCGTTGAACACGTAATCCTCTGGACGAAAGTGTAGCGAGCACACTATGCGATTTTTCGGCTCTTTGCCATCGCGCTGTGGCAGAGGTACGGCACTTAACCACTTCGAACGGAGAGGTTCACTCGTTGGCACACAATGATAAGTAACGTTGGATTCGCCGCTGCAACTGCACTTGACCAAGTTCCGCGGACCGTTCGCGCATCCCACGACATCACATGGACGTGGCATTCGCGCTGCTTGTTCCGAATGCAAGTTTCGCGAGCCAGCAGAACCAGCGCAGCACGACGCGATAACGAACCAACTGAAACTCCAAAGCGCGCGCGACGCAGAGTCGAGCGAAAACGAAACCTTTCGATCACCCATACTACTGAAGGGTAACGTCAAATGATTTTTTTTCTTAGAATCGAACAGAAGTAGACAAGTAGCACTTTCTTCAGTCTTATAACCTAATGAAATTATCTTTTTAATACGAGTGGTTGAGTACTAGTGACATAAATTATGATGAGTGCCTTCGTCATCGGCCTAGTACCGGAATGTCGCCGGGAGGTCTCAAGTCGTCATGCATTTACCTCAATTTCTCGGTTACTAAAGCTCTGTTCGCGATTATATTGACGTCTTAGACGTTCTTGAGAATTGCCTTATCACTTTAACTTGACTTCATAGTAATCTTTAACGCACATTTAAGTAATCACTCACACATTATATTTAAGTGAAATTAAGAGAACAGCCCATTACTGGCCTTTGCCTGCCTGCACAACTGCACTACAAATTTAGCTCGCCGAGTTAATGTTTGCAAAGAGCAATTATCATCAAAAATAAGAAGAAACAATTGTAGAGAAACATAAGCATGCATAGGCGCTTGTCTTTCGTCATCCTACTTTTTGCCGTTCACTGTGAATTCATGCAAAGTTGCTCCATTGTACTTGCGACAAGTTATACTTGGTGTTTACACTGGTTCATGAAGCCTCTTGCGTCTCACGTCAACCGCGCAAAGCACATATAGTTACATATAAGGCAGAAAAAGATGTGTGTACCGAAACTGAGTATGGCAGAAGTCATCATTTCCTGTTGAATAGCGCCATAATACTGTGCCACAATAAAAACATAGGCTTCACCAAGGCACATGGTATCAGTGCCTCATTAGTGCAAGTTCGTCAATGCACACCTGAAAGTTTATGAGCAGGTACATCAACAAGAAACAAGCACTTGCTATAACAAATCCTGTCAGTTAGCTTTAATTGGATACTTTGTTTCTTTAATGCTTTTGGTTGGGGCAGGTATGAGCATGATTTCAGTGGTTCAAGCATTAATGGTTTGCCATAGTTGCAGGCATCTAAAAGAGTAGTGATGACAGTGTTTTGCAGCTTACAAGGCAAGTGTGAGAATGTCCGACAGTAGAGGTAGCTAGTCTTCATTATTTTATGGCACTAGGAAGACCATCATTGCATTACTGCAATGTTTTGACAGTGTAATTTCAGAAAGTTAGCTTAAGGAATTTGTTTGACTGTAACCAACATAAATTGTGTTTTCTGCACAATGCAAACTGTGTTGAATTTGTGTGTAAAGGAACAGCGTTCTGCAGACACCTGGTCCTTACACGCAATGTACAATTTGGTAACAAGTCATCATTACGGGCTTGTTAATATTTTGTGTCACCAAGCCAGATAATAATACTCATATGGCACAAGAAAGACGACAGTATGACGTGTTTATTTCTTGGCACTAAAGTCATTATGGGTAGGTAAAAATTCTTGATAACATGTGTGCCCACGAAAATGACAGAATACAGATAAATCTGCCTATGCAGCTGCAATGTAAACAATTATATTTCTGTGAATGTGGATTGACTGAGAACTGTTTCTGTGGATTTACAGTGTTAGACGTCTTAGAACATATTTACTAAGAATACTGTTGAGCACTCGCATGCAAGATACCCTACTTTGTGAAATTTTTGATAAAGTTGTGATAATCCCCATTTCATAATTTTTCTTGTGTGTAACTTTCAAAAAAAGTTACTTGGAGCACAAAATTTGCATAATGCAGTATTTCCTGAAGTAGCAGCTGCAGAAGTGCTCACCCATTTATGTTGATATGGTCTTGTTGATTAAGATGTCAAAGTTTAGCTTTTTTTGCACATCTTTACATTAATTTATGATTAAGCTACATTAAGATTTATGTACCACGGTGTACGTACTAAACCTTTGTTTGTAGCCAGCACAGCATCCTGTGTCCTCTCGTGCCCCAAGTTTAGTACTGCTTTCTCCAATATCATTTTCTTGATACTGCAGTTAATTCACAAACTAGCTATAATAATTGATGCTCATGTCTTCCCAGTCACCCTACTTGGCCTGTTGTCTCTAGCAGGTGCCTTTTCTCACCACTGGAAATTCAATCTTTTTGTCGGCTACACTTGCTTTTTCACTATCCTTTTCTCTCATTTATTAATCAACTTGCCAAGCTTTTCTTTCTGCTGCTCACTTCAGTAATACACCTTTCATGGTCACAATCTTTTCAGCTCTCCCTGAATGTGGAGCTGCCGTGTCAAGCATGCACCTGGGTTGTTAGTCTGACTCTCCTCCAGCATCCTTCTTCGCAGTGTAGACAGTACAGTGGGTACTAGACCTTGTGCAACATTCTTTTCACACAACTTGACGCTGCTGCATTGCATGAACCTCTTTCCGTACACTAAGGAGGCATGTGGTCTCTCATCCGAGTGGGTATCACATTCTAGGTGAGGATGCTCTTGCACATGGAGCTATTGTCGTACGGCACACACACGTAACCGCATTAACCACCACTTAGGTGCAACTTTCGATGACATGAAATGTGAGATGCTTCAGCCAAATGCATGCCACAGTCCAGGCACTCGTGAGACTTTTCCCACACGTGAATTCTCAGGTGCACGCCGAGGACTTTGTTCGCAAGAAAAGTCCTCCTGGCAGATGTCATGCATAAAAGGTCCTTCGCCAGTGTTATTCCTCTCGCAATTGGTGACGTGGGTCCTGTGAGACTGAAGACTGAAAAGAAAGAATATTTCAGTGGCAGAAACTCCAGACGATTTGTAAAGCAAACAAAAATGCCACAAGAGTGAAGCAGTGCGAACTTGTAACTAAGCTTAGGTGCACAAAGGAAATTAGAACAGCTGCAAGCACTATTCACACCAGAAAAGGACCATGTTGTTGGGAGAGTTTGTCAGACATCTATAAGGAACAATCAAGGAAACATGCACAACACAGAAGGAGAGCCCAAGAGTATCAGTCTTCGTCTTGCCCTTGCGCACTTTTTCTTTTTTCACAGCTTCCTACTTAACGGTTGGCTGGGCTGAACTGGTTTTCACATTTTGTTTAGGCCTCCCTCCATTTCTTTATGGAAAAATAAACTTCATTGGATTTGATTGGTCTTGCATAGCTGTTGAGAGAAGTTAGTGCAAGAAGAATACTTACACAAGCAATGCAGGGATGAACACAAGTGCTACTATCAATTGTTTATTAGCAGGAAGTGCCAAGGCTGAACGTCCAAAGTTAAGGCTGAAGGTAGTACCATATTTGCACAAGGTGTCACACAATTTTAAATAGGCTGCCAATTGACATGGTAAAAGCTCTTATTATTTCTGCCCCCAACAAGCTTTTGAAGCAAGATCCTTGCACAGGCCATGACAGCAAATGTGGTTACTGCACAAAGCATAAGAATCCCATCATTAGGTGTTCCCAAGGAGCAGTTTATGCCACCCCTATGACATCTGCCAGGAGCGCTATTTTTGTGAAAAAAATATCTTGATGCTTGGGAACAACCAGCACTCTCCTAGTGCAATCAATGTGAGCTCGTACTGATTCATTTCACTTTTCTCTCGTTTTCCAAGACTAAAAACCTATGGAATAGTTTACTGGATGATGCTGCGGAGAAAAACTATTCCTGTGATGTTGAACTTTGCCTAGATAAGTATTTTGATAAATGTAGTTTCACTTGCTAATTGACCATCGGAAGATGTGTGCATATTTAGTGTGCAAATTCCATTCAATGTACATTACCTGTAGCGACCCTCAAAGAAGGTTAACAGTGATAAACAAATAAATAAATAAAAATGTGTATCGGCCAAATTGAATGTAAGTGCCGCTTTTGGGAGCATGTGCAAAACTTAAGTAAAGGAGAGGCCAATGGAGCACATTTAGTAGCCTATGTGACTGCGTGTGGTTGTGGGCCTCGCATCTAGGAGACAAACATTCTAGGCAGGAGTGGTAACACCGCTTCAAGGCTTGATCAGGAAAGCTATGTTATAAAAAATGAAATTTACTGTTGCATATGTCAACCTGTTATAGTACTCTGCAGACATATATATATATTTATTATATCATTTAGCCCCCACTATGTACTGATAGTGTTGTATATAATAACACAATAGCGTTGAGGGCCCCGTGTCGCAGAAAATCTGGCATCGGATGTTGTTTTGGCAAAAAGAATTTCAAACCACGCATACCCAGGCCCTCCATGTGGCGAAGAAAGTTACTCAACTAATTTAATTTGTCAAGCTAAAATACCTAGAAAAATCAAGTGAGACTTACACACAAACCTACAGACGTGATACCATCAGATTGTGATTTGAATATATGAGAAAACATAATCCAGTTATGCAAAAACTCAAACCCCTTTTCCAGCGTTTTTACCATTAATAGACCGGCCATGGCGTCTTGCCATTTGCACACACCGGCGCGTGAATATGTTGGAGGCCCCGAAGCGGCGCGCCCGGTTGTTTGCAACACCTCCAGATGGCGCTCGCCTCTGCCGCATTGTGGCCCACGCAAGAGGCCGCATTTCTACAAGAAAGCCTGCTTTCGTGCATAGCGTTCGCCGCCAGCGTTTCCCGGTAAACATTACGGTTACATGCACTGCAGTTGCCAGGAAGCATGAGAAGCAGTCAGGGATCTCTGAATGCTATTGCATTCCACTCTTAAAGGTGAAGCTTAAGCGTCCTCCAAATTTTGCTTTTGTGCATGCATGGCAAGATGTATATATATGTAAGGACCCTTCCTGCTAATAAACGGTTCAGAGTAGAGCTTCGGTTCGTCCTCCCTTCATTTGAGTGTCTTTTTTTTAGCCCTAAGTCACCTCAATGGTCCTATACTTAGTTCACAAAATGTACTTAATGCTCCTAGATTAAATTTGCTATGTGCATTGCTGTGCTTTCATTTGCACATGTGTTTTCAAGAATGATTAAAATGGCACATTGGCATTGACAAAAATTGACAAAATGGCATTCATAAAATAAGGTTCTAAGGCTGTGCTAGTTGGTTTGCATTTAACACAACAAACAGAGTATACAATGGGACAAGTGGCATGACAGTACATTTGCCCTGTTTGCACCACTAGTAACATACACTTGAAGCCAAACTGCAACCAGAAGCAGCAAGTTTTACTCCACGGTTAGCTGCTAGATATCCGTGAAAAAATTTATTTGTGAATGTGAAAATGCTTCCACTGGCTTAATTAGGAAGCCACTTAAATGGCAGTCGCCATATTTGTACACTCGGTCCGCATTAGTCTGACTCAACTAATTCTACTTCTTGCATAATTCAACTGCACTGTAAAGTCCTAGCGAGAAACCATGCATCAGTATGACAAGACAACTTGTTTAGTTAAAACACAAAGGCATGTCATTCAGGTTAATTCGACCACCCCATTGACCCCCACTGGCACCTTCTCATGTGTGCCGGGTTTACTAAAAGCTTTAAAACACAACACATTCAGCAGATATTGCTACTGATTTCCTTCGTAACAGCAGTGACTGAAACAACCTGTCCTGCAGTGATAATGACAACTCATAGTCTGGCCTGGCCGATTTCTCTTTTGAGGAATTTGCCAGGGCTGCTGACAGTGTTGAAATTTTTGGCCTCTGACCAATGACAGCATGTACAGTAAAACGACGTTAACTCAAAGCTGTAATAATCGGAAGTAATTTTGAGATAAGCGGAGTTTCGAGATCAGCAAAAGCACGAAATTAGACGCCTGCTGGCCGGACAGACCACATGGAACCTTTCCGAAATGCCGCCAGTAATATTCTCGGTCGATTTTGCATGCAACGGTACCGAACGTGTCGGTGTCTACGGCAACAGCCTTACTGGTACTGTGAAAAGACTGCACACTTGCCACAGAGTCAAGGCAAATGAACCTAATGCGATATTTTAGGTCATTAATTCGAGCATAACCAGTTTCAGGCATCCAAAAAACTGACACTGCTACTTTTTGTATTGTAATTAATTCTGATCAATTTCACTTCGAAAACCGAAGCTGAACTGGGGAAGAGGGCAATTGTCATGCCTTAGCAGACGTCCACGAATGGCGCAGCATTCACGACCTACCATTGCGCGAGCTTGAAGTGAGCATCCTTATCAAGCTGCTATCTTGCTGAAATGGCTGGCTGATCACACCTGCTCAAAAGTGCCAATCATCTTGCTCAAGGCCGCGATTAATACTGTGACCACATTGATGCATCCCTGACAGCATCCTAAATGAGAGGGGAAAAAAAATAAGACAGACTCCCAGCTCACCGCAGCTGCATGAGGCCACAACAAAGTGGCAGCAAGTAGCCAAGCAAGTGCACAAGAGCAGCGACAGACAGAAAGAAGGAGGAAAAATAAGCAGGGGGCACAACGCAGCATCTGGCATGGCTAGCGAGTTTCTATTGAATGAAATGCTAGTGCAAGGGAATCTGCCCATGCTGCCGGCCCTATTGCCTTTTTCTCTGGTATTTCTGAAGTTGAGATTTCAAGATATTCAGAATCCGGCAGAAAGCTTTTCGAGATAAGGGGTAAAAAATACACGCATTCATACCATGGTGAAAAATGAATTTTGACTTGACCACCATTTCGAGATATTGGAGTTCGAGTTAACAGCGGCTTACTGTACAGATGTACTGTAATACTGCATTGAAGCAGTCCAGCAACGACGACTACTTCAAGTGATAAAAATGTGAATTCGTTAACTTGGCTGCCATTTGCTAATTCCACCAAATGATGCAGTCCCGTAAGGCTCAAATTAACGTGAGTCGACAACACAAAAATAGTTCGAATCAAGAGACTGATGAGGGCAGAAGTTTACTTTGCACCTTGCACATACTATACACGCTGAATTTCACAGAACCTGAAAGTCTCTACATGCCATAATGTTAGCCCTGCATTGAATAAAGGCACAAACATTCTTGAAACATTATGCTGAAATGTCCTAATAAGTATCCAATTTACACCTGGAAGTAGGCGTAATCATCAATGACTTAATGACTTGATCATTGCAGCATCGATGAAGATTGATGATGCTTATTGCTTTAATCACCACTTGTGCCAGTGCAATGAAATGCCTAGCTTCTGTCATTAGAACATTTTCTCCTCCTCTGTTCATCTCATCACCGGCACCATCTCTCGCTACAACTGTGTTAATGTTTTTAATTACCATATTTACTTGCATAATGAACGCATCCCTAACTTTGCTACTGTGCAGTCCCACGATCGAATGGCCATGCTGTAGTTTTTCGGAGAGGCTACAATCTTTGACTCTTGCACATGTGTTTAAAGCAAGCGCACTTAATGCTTACCACATCCTTTCCGCCATTGCCAGCGCAAAGGCACCTCGCAGATTCGAGGAAGAAAAAAATTCAACTGGCTCCCTACAACATACGGAGTTTACTTACCCTACGCTGACATAATAGGAGAGAGGGCGTGCAATACGCGGCCAGGCATAGCGCATGGGAGAGTCAAAGTGAAGAAGGGATGGCCGGAACTTGATCGGCATAGTGGTCATAGTCGGGCGTAGTGTCGCATTCGTGTGTCTGTCACACGGTTTTCTGCTTGCCTTGGATTTCGATGTGTGTGATGGGCCTAAAGTCAAGTTCTACGCCTGCTGCGGGACACAGAGTTTATCTGCCCACAAAAATGTAAATGCTCATCAGACATTAATAAACTCTGGCATGCCGATGAGCATGCCAGAGTTGAAGAAAGAGACGCACACTGCATGCTTGTCAAAACAGGTGCACACTTCAACGCAATGTTTGCGATAACAGCAGACGGCTGGAAGCGGCTGCGAGGATGAGCTCGGGTGTGACCAGAGATGGCTGTTCGGAGCGAGTGTTCAGTTCCGCCTAGCACGATCAGCCTAGGCTGCGCCGACTTCGCGCGACTGATGCAGCCAGCGACCTGAACAAGAGGTCTGGTGGTTCCGATGCAGAGTGAAGTGACGCTTTGCAAATGGCATACATGTATTTTTACTGCAAAGATAGGTTATCTTATGCATATTCCAAATCATTACAATCTTACTTTTCAATTTCAAAAATATCTTTATGAAATTAGACAGTTTTAGTTTAGCGTATGCAATTTATAGCGTACGCTATACGCTATAGTGTAGCGTACGCTAATGGTGTATCCACACGACGGACGGCTCCGCGCAAATCTGTGCCGCGGACGCTTATTCCGCCGCCCGTCCGGCTGCGAAGCGCATCCAGACGACGGACGGACTGAGTAGACGACCGCGCCGGAAAAATAAAGATGGCGGCTACGCCCGAAGCGACTCCCATCCGCCTCGAACCTGTCAAGTCGTCGCCGTCCACTGTGTGGCCCGTAACTTTCAAACTGAGGATTGTATTTGGTTTAAATTTGTGTCCAGAAGCTTCGACAGCAATGTATTCGTGATGAGTGGACACCGTTTCCGAAAGCGATACTCAGATTCTCGGCGTGTAGGCTTAGAGTGGCTGTATTGGCTGAACATGGCCTCGAAGATGTTGCGGCGGCCCGGGCGGATCTCAGTGGCCGTAAGTTAATATAATTGCTTGTTTTTACTCACTCTAGATGGCGCCATCGGTGTAACAAAGACTTTGTCATAGGTGTTTACACTCTGAATGAAAATGGAGATCGAAAGGAAACGACGGTTGGCCGCAGTGGCTGTTGTTTTGTCCGAATTGGACACGAATGGTGTCAGCAGCGATGAAGCTGTTTCAGAAAGATCCCAAAGCCGCGGTTGTTGCCAGACTGTAGAGCATGCTAGGCTAAATCCGCAGCATTCGACCCCCAAAATCCGGATGCGAAAAATAGCTCGGCATTTTCCGTCCGTGGGGGTCGCGGACGACGCGCGGACGGCACAAATCCGTGACGCGTAGTCACGTGATGCGCAGTCCGTCGCGATAAAGACGGATTTCGTCCGTCGTGTGGATCCACCATAAGCAGCGCACATTTTTTACAGTTTTAGTTGTCCTGCAACATAAAGTTTCTAAATAAATACCCAAGAGGGAAATGTGGCGCTAGTTTCTATGGGGGCTCTCCTGAGCGTGCCTCAACCTACATGAGAATGATGGGAAGTACAGGCTTCAGATTGACTTCAATCTTTAGACCAGCTGCGTTTGATTAAGGTGCAGTAAACGAAGCTATACTCAATTATAGCATAAAATATAATTTTATTTCTGCAGTGTCTTATATAATGCGCAACACGTTACATAAAATTTGTATGACTGAGATTGAAGCACGTATTACTATGGTTTACACCAGGACACATCAGGGTATGCATTCTTGTGCAATTCTGTTCCCGATTTAACGCCAGAGAATAATTATTCATTTATTTTTATAACAGCAATAACAACCATGCACGTACTTATATAAAAATACTCATCAAGTATATATAGAAATAAAAAAGTTGTATTGTGAGAAAGTGTTGCGCCCTTGAGAGGAATCCTGCAAGTGTCATCCGCTACGACGCCTGCTCGCTGCGAACGCAAGACTTTTCTCTCAGACGACAGGCACTTAATTGTGAACTCCCTCACTCTTTCGAAAGGCTGCGTCAGCTGTCACAATTGCTGAACATCTTCAAGTACTTTTAAGCACATCTTCTGCACTGCTAGCAGGGATGCTTGAGGCCTCAAAAAAAAATTAAATTATGGGGTTTTACGCGCCAAAACCACTTTTTGATTATGAGGCACGCCGTAGCGGGGGCTTCGGAAATTTTGACCACCTGGGGTTCTTTAATGTGCACCTAAATCTAAATATACTGGTGTGCTTGCGGCCTCGAACGAGTATGCTTCATTTTACTTTATGTTGAAGTACCACTTCCGAAGCGTTACGGCGTGGCTTTGCAGTTACCCATTTTGTGACACCAGTCTACAGCCAGGAAGCAGCAACCTTCCTATCACAAGTTTGTGTTCTCAAAGTCCTAAAACACAAATTTCAATGAGCACATAAATGAGCAATGCATAATGAAGCCCTCAATAAAATTTGATTGTCAAGCCACTAGAAGTACAACTGTCTATGTTTTGTATCAGTAATGCCTTCTTTTTCCAATTCTGAAGTTTCATAAAGCACGTAATACTACAGCACCAACCTAACACACATAGCAAACCAAGGTCCAAACAATCGAAACATGTTCTTTCAATGTTTACGATGCCGTCGTTCTCTCATTAGGGTTTCGACACCACACCGCGACACAAACGTCGTCCCAGCTGCTGGCCCAACGCGCGATCGCCATTTCGAGCAACAGAACAAAGGCAGAGAGCTTTTCATTGCACTGTCCCACTGCAGATTATAGCAATTGTGCTTGGTGCGAAACAAAAACAGCCAAAAAATATTTGTAGACTAGTTCGCCAGTCAACAGAATACCAATCCATAGCCTGTACTTCCCATCATTCCCATGATGGTTGAACGATCGCAGCGCCAGATTTCCCTCTAGTTATACTGATATGAAACTCTATGGCCTGCAAGATCTTCGTATCTCAGAGGCCATATGCCGTCATTGCAGCTATCTCCCGACTGTAGTGATAGGTGGCGCTGACATCTTGAATGTTTCGTTTGTTAGGCTTTGACTCGTTCGAAACGAGAAGCAATCTCGAAAACACCACAAGTTTATCCATAATACTCTGTTGTCGAAGCCGCTCGAGACTAAGCAAAAGCCATTTGCACAGTCATTTGCTACAAACGAAGTGCATTTTACAAAAGCAATGCCAAATTCAATTCGAAGCGGGCAGCCGGGACCGCCGCCATGTTCCAGGCAAACTCCGCAAACCACGCAACGATGCTACGGCTAAATCAGAGAAATAGTGTGCGTATGCTATACGCTATAAGTCGTTTAGTGTTCTGCGCATGCGCAGTGACGACCCGCTTTTTTATAGTGTACGCAATGGTATAGTGTATGCTAAACTAAAAGTGTCTATTTACCCCGCATAATGAATGCACCCCTCAACTTTACTTCAGTATAATGGGAAAAAATTTGCGTTCATTATGTGAGTATATACAGTAGTCCTTGCTTTAGCTCTTTATTCTGAGACATGCTTCCATTATATGGATACCACACATTTGCAGAGAAGCAACAGCTTATCTGAATACATGCTGGCACTAATGAACTCACACAGCCAAGCTACGATTCATCATGAGGAAAGGACTCATAGCCTAGCTGCAGCACACTAGTCTGGAAATGAAGGTGTTCTCGGTTTTAATGTTGGCTCAGCCAGAGGCGCAAGGTTTTCTTTGTTTTGCTTCATTACTCGACTAGTGCTAACAGTGTTTGGCAAATGCCTCAAAGACTGGCAAGATTAGCCTGGCTGGTTGAAACCTGCAAATGAAATCACGTGGGCTCTGCAAGACTGGCCTATATTGCGCAAGAACATTTCATACAAGAACATTTCACACCATCTGACATATTATTTCCAGGTAAACAGAAGACGCTGCTTAGTGAGCATATTTGAAACATAACATGCAGAAAGTGGTACATAAAGCACTCTGTAACATGAATTTCATACTATTTTAACCAAAAGGTGTGCTCAGATATAAAGTGAAGTGACCCACACTTTTTGTCAAAGGGAATGTCAACGAAGTGGAATAGCATGCAAAAAATTTCAGAACCTACTCTCTGGTTGAACCAGGAAGAAAGTAATTAGAGGTAGCATAAACACATAAAAATTTGCATCCCCAAGTTATACAATGTAAAAAACAGGCACACTTACTGCATAGGATGCCTTTCTTGTGGTTAGACCGTCTGCCCTTGTTCGATGTTAGAGCCAGTCTTCACTCTCTACCCCCAGGTCAAGAGGGCATTCACTCTCGTACTCAGTAGAATTACAGGTATGCTCATAGAACTGAAGTATTGTTGCAAGGGAAAAAAAGGCAGAAAGATCAGCAGACTGGACCTCTAAAAACTAGTACACTATCCTCCCCTCCCAAGACAACACAAAATGCATGCTAGGCATACCTGTGCCCTTAAAGGGTCCCTGAAACAGTTAGGACAAATTTTGTAAGCACGTAGGGTACTGCTACAGTAAAACACCAGCACCACAATTTAAGTGAACCGTTTCATATTAGGAGCTCAAGGCTATTACAAGTTACTCTTCTCTTTAGCCATGCTTTTTCCCCTCAATTTGTTCACCAAGCAAGTGAGGCTCAACTCCACATTCACTAGCTCTGTGTCATGATGTGATGTCGAGTCTTTCCGGTGCCTTGAAGCTAGCGCCCGAAGCCTCTTCGACCTCTCCGCTAGCTGCCTGGCCATCGATACTCAGCGAGAGCTATGTTGTGTTGCGTCTAGCATTGTGTTGCAGCTCTCAATCACTGCATGAGCATGGTGTTGTGATAGTAATCCTTGGGTATGAAGTGACAACCGCAAAACGCACAGATCCTGGCGTCGATTGTATACTGACAGCTTGATACGCTGCAGCCACTCCACTTGCCTGCTGCCTTGCAGAGGGACATGATGCCGCAACTTGACATCTTGCCAATCACTAGATTTACAGCCCACAACACAACACGGGTGTTTCATGGTGCTCGTGAAAAGAAGCCTCGAGACCACCACTGACTGCGCAGCTCACGTCAATATGGAGCATGTAACACAAGCATACAGCACTTGCTGTGTGCTGGAAATGCTTGAGTGAAGTGATAAATTTTCGTGTATTCCCTTTCTGTTACTTTGTTTTTATTGAGACAAACTGACCAATATTCCAATTATTATGAACATTTGTTCACCACAAAGTTGGAAATGTGGGTAGCCATCGGATATCTATGTTGCCTATCCACATTGGCAATGTGGGCAGTCAATCAGATAGCTCGCCCGACTGAGGTCATGCGCTCCTGTTATGTAGCAGGGGAAAGAGAGGCTGAAAACTCAGGGGAGCAGCGCCACTGCAATCGGTAGTGATGTACATTTCTAAAACATTATGATAAATTACATGCTTTAGACAGAACGCTTAAATGATATGTCACTTAATAATCAGAAGGACCTACCCTAACAACTCAGTAAGTTTGTACAAAATAATCTAAATTGTTTTAGGGTCCCTTTAACATGCTGACATAAATCTCTTTGGTATAGCCTGCTTAAAATTATTATCATATTACCTCATTTACAAGGATAATTGTGAAATGTGGGACTTGACCAAGTCTTTCACCATGCATTTCCATAACGGATGAATATACGAAGTGGTGGTGTAAGAAACACAAAGGGCAAAGAAAACATACCGTATTTACCCGCCTAATGATAGCACTTTTTTTGTCAAAGACATTGACGCGAATTCAGGGGTGTGATCATTACGCAGGTTAAATTTCCCGCAAAAAGAAACATTTTCTTTTTTCATCCTGTGTTTGCTGCGGGATGACAATGGGTCAACAAGCAGGCGACTGCCGCTGTCAGTGCGGGACACCAAAACAAAAATGGCGGCTGGCAGAGCAAGCCGAATGCGCCGAATGCGATTATTTTTCTTCTCGTGAGTACATTACACGCATTGAAACAGTTTCTTCCATATCAGTAACGAATAATATCATTATATCGGCACGTTTGCGACAATAACGTAGCCATGTCCACTTTGAGGGGACAGAAACAGAGATGGGCGCGCTTAGCTGCCAGTGACGTAAAAACACATGGCGAGCATGCTGCTGAAACTGCGGCATTCGTCTTCACTCCTATCCTAATACGGCACATTTCCACTAAGGGTGGGCGAATATTTTAGCTGCGTTACAAGCGTCAGCGTATGAATAGGGTACACTTCTAATGTATCAGTGTAAACGTGGCCAGTTGCCGCGCGCGATTTGTTGCGTGCCCACGAGTGCAGATGAGAAGAATCGAAAGGCACCTTTAATGTTGTTGTTGACCAAAACCACTATAAGCCTACAAATAATAAAGCCGAGGCAAGTTTGGTTGTAGCTTTTCTTTCATGGAAGTGCAGAAAGTGATGAAAGGAATAAATGGGGCATCTGCTTAAGAATGTTGGGTGCGTGCAGACCGCTTGGTATGTCTTCAAGAGTCGTTCGCGTAGCATTTAACAGATGGTAAGCGCGATCATCATTAGCTAGACTTCGCACGCAACATATCACTGCGACAAGTTAGGGGTGCGATCATTACACGGGAAAAGGAAATCGAATTCTGACGACAAAATTCAGGGGTGAGATCATTATGCGAGTAAATACGGTATATGAGCCACATGGAAAAAAGTCATCCAGTGCATTCCTACTTCTCGGAAACCCATGTCATTGCTTGTGACGACATTTTGACTTGTACTAAGAGCTGACAGGTGTGGGGAGTCAATGTTAGTCATGCTGCATGAAGTTGGAGGAACATTTCTTGTTCTTGCAGACCAATTCATAAAAGCGAATGTCTTGCTTCCACTCAGTTCAGTGCAGAGCTGAGATCAGTCATTAGCAGCATGAGAGTGCCATGTTGATGGTACTGACAAATCAGTAAATGAATGTTTTTGTATTGTGCCCCTACTGGAGTTCAGCGGCCACAGTTGGGAATCGAACCCTCAACCTTGTGCACAGCAGCAGAATACAGAGCCCTTGACCTACTGCAGCAGGTGACATTGCCCAATCAAGTTTTGCGTGACACAAACAAAGAATTAAACCATAGAATGTGCCATGTCTCTCTGTGCAGCAGCTAGAGCTTTACTTCCTTGCTGGCAGTGGCAGGGAGAAAAAAAGAACTGTTGAATCTAAAATCAAATCGAGAGTTCAAGAT
The DNA here is from genome assembly GCF_023375885.2 of Dermacentor andersoni. Classification (NCBI taxonomy): domain Eukaryota; kingdom Metazoa; phylum Arthropoda; class Arachnida; order Ixodida; family Ixodidae; genus Dermacentor; species Dermacentor andersoni. Next base: position 128,690,953 of record NC_092823.1, read on the forward strand.
ATCAAATCAATGAAGAGTCTGAGAGACAGAGAAGACAAAAGCTCTGGAGTATATAAAAAAAATTGCAGGTTTTAACGTGTCAAAACCGCACATCAATTTGACTACGTGACTCTTTAACAGGTGCCCCACGAATGTCACACGTGTGCTGCTGCATTCCGCCCCCATCGAAACGTGGCCGCTGCAGCCAGGATCAAACTCGCAAACTCGTACTTGGCAACAATACAGCCACTGAGCTACTGTAGCGGCTCTGGAATATTTTTGACGACCTGGGTCCCTTTAATGTGAACCTATACTTAAGCACACACACGTTTTTACATTTCACTGTCACCTCAGTGCAACCAAGATGCTGGGAATTAAACCCGCAATCAGATAAAGAAGAATAAATGTACGAGATATTTATGTTCACAACTGCGCTTTGGTTCGTAATGTAACAGAGATACACTCCAGTATGCAAGTGTACAGATGAACGAAGCGTTCATTATTGCTATTAATTCACTGAAAAATTAACCCAGTAAAGTTCATTGAGATAAGTTTTGCTGAGCATGGGTGAAAAACAAGAATTGTAATAGTGGCCATGACATTAGCACACATTTAGATAAACAAAGCCCTATCCACACACTATCTACATGCAATTACTGCTTCACCATGTAAATTGCTGTTGAACTACGCATGCATTCGTTTTCTGTACGTTGTCTCTGGCACATGCGATGTGCTACCCAAAAGTTCCGGGAATTCAGTCGTAAAAAAAAAATTTCGTAAAAAAAAAAACCATAACGCCTAATCAGCTCTGTCTCCTTGAGCATGTATACAACGATACCAGCGTTTCTGCCACGATTTCATGCATTCGTGGAACTATCCAGGCAACAGTGTGCTGACGACCACCTGTGATTCCAACTGGATCTCTTCATCAGTGTAAAACCAACATCCTTTCAGCCTCAACTTCAACTTTGGGAACAAGAAGTCACAAGGGGCGAGTATAATAGGGCGGGTGCGGAAGTACTGTGATTTGTTTGAAAATCAGGAACTGTCAAACAACGAGTGATGTGTGAGCGGCGACATTGCCTTGATGAAGAAGCCAGTTGTTCTTCCACTTCTCCGGACGTTAACAATGAATGCTCTCATATAAGCACCTCAAAAAGTCGCAGTAAAGCTCACTATTCATGGTTTGTCCAGGAGGTACGAATTCCCTGTGGATGATTCCATGTAGGCAAAGAAAAACAAGGAGCATGGATTTCATATTGCCATGAACTTGACGTGCCTTTTTTGGCTGTGGAGAATTTCGCAACTATAATTGCAACAACTGCTGTTTGGTTTCAGGATCGTAGCCATAAACCCGTCTCATCTCTGGTTATGGAATGTGGGATTGTCTCTGACTCGCTGCTTCAGTTCCATACAGCCAAAAACACTGTGTAGCTTCTGTTCGTCACTGAGCAGTCTTGGCACGAATTTTGAAGCAATGTGCCTGATGTTCATAACATCTGACAAAATTCACTGAACTGTGGCGTACATTTGCCCTACAATGTTGCAGACATCCTTTATAGTTAGTATGCTATTTCCAAGGATAGCCTTACAAAGTTCCGCTATCGTTTCCCGAGTCACGCTCATTGACGGGTGTCCAGAACGTTCCTCGTCAACACACATTCGCCCATCTTTGAAACGTTTATGCCATAAAAATGTCCTAATTTGGCTCACGGTGTCGACTCCAAAAGCATCCTCTAGCATACGATGAGCTTCTGCCGCAGTTTTGCCAAGTTTAAAACAAAACGATGCAAATCCTTTGCTCCTTGAAGTCTCCCATATTGGTTGCCAAGAAATGCGCCAAATCAGTAAAATATTGTGTTGCAAAACAACACTTCGCAAAACAATACTTCTTAGACTGATCCACAGGGCATACTGCTAGCTATATCTAGCGGTGGAAATTTGTACCTCTCGGTTTGCCAGCATGTTTCAAATTCCCAGAACTTTTGTGTAGCACCTCATAGTTGCATTGCGCTTCTCGATATTTGGCTCTCGTATTCAAACACCTAGCCCAGGGGAGTGCCACATGTTAGCAGTCAGTCATGTTGTTGCCCTGTGCTTCCAGGCAGAGCATCTGGCTTACATTCATGGAAGAGCTTTTCATTGAAGCCCACTAGTAAACATGGCTGTTAATGCTAAGTTTATTTGGTCTATGCTTTCGCTTAGCACACGGGGGAGCCTTGTCCTTATTTGACATTTGTTTGTCAGTACTGGAAGTCATGAACAAGTGGGCAACTAGCTTACCTTTAATTCTGGACATTCTTCGGTCTGCACTGCAGCAATCTGTAAAAGCATCATATACACACATTTCACATACATGCCCGCCTAGTTTTTCAACTGAACAAGCGACAAAGGTAAGTAACAATTTAAAACACAGGAAACTGCCAACCCCATGATTTGTCTGGCCTACATCCCTATGTCATTGTCACATAACAAAAAACAAAAATTTTATCACTAGCTCTGGTCATTATTTCTCTTCATTGCACTCTTTGAACAGGATGAACAACGGTGCATGCATTTTTGATTTACGGTAGTCATACATGACAAATCATGTCAAGTTCATTACTGCTGTCACACAAACAAAAATGTACCACCAACGTGACAATTTTTAACTGTTCCCGACTGTAGTACTTATTAGATAAGTCAGGGCGCAAATAAACTCTGGCTGTAAAAAATAAGGAAAAAATAAAGAACGAAAAGTTGCGGTCTAGTCCAAAAGGCAAAGCATTGATAGTGATAGCGAAGTATTATATAGTTACACAAGTAAGGTTTATGAAAGAAAAAACTGTCATCCACCCGAATGTAGCATAAAGCTACAAAGGAAACCCATATGGGTTTCTCAGAAAGAAGCCTTGCAGTTGAAGAAAAATTTGTCCTGGTCTAAGCCCCCTGCAGGATTTCACAGAACCGATTTGCCATGAGTAAGGTTTTTAGTTTTATCAGCCATATAAATTGCAGTAAACATTAGTTAACTAATTAAGTTAGCAAGCATGGTGTCATGTCTGTAGTGGCAAACATGAATAGATCTCACTTGATGACCACAACCACTCGCGGTCAGAACACTGGCGTAGGGTGCCTCAATGCACACGCTTTCAGCTGAAAGTTAAGAACTGCGTCATCTGCTACGGCAGCCACGACTCTTTGGCTCACCAGTCGGCAAGAAAAGTGGCGTGCTTAGAGCTCCGATTCCCTCGCTCGCACCAAGCCCCTACTTTAACAAAATGAAAAATGAAATGCTCTGCTATATTTTGACGCAACTAAAAGCACACAGAATGTCATTACATGGTACGAGACAAACCAAGCTACCAATGACGTATGCGGGCTGTGTTTTTGGAAAGAGCGGTGCGAGCACTAAACGGTGTTCGGGTGTCCACCGACAGAACTGAGTAGTCACAGCTACCACACCGTCAAGTTTTGCTACTGGATCTAACTGAAAGAAAAAAAAAGAAAAGAAAAAGCGGTACCAGACTTCAATTTTTTCACCTCTTCTATCACTCATTTACTGTGACAGAAGCATATGCCCACAACAAAGACCACCACCAATTTTTGCCTGCCTGCTTTATCCTCAAACAATTGCACTCACCCAGAGCAAGGGGATGTGCAAGAAGCCAGTGGTTACAGGGTTCTAGGTTGGAATGAGGATGGGTGTGGTCGTAGAATAAAGTAACACAATTTTAAGTAGGAAGCTGAAAAATGATATCTCTGATATAATGTTTAAATGATAATAATTAATTCTGTGATATTAGGGAAAGAAAAGTGTTTAAGTTGGTACATTGTGACACTATCTTCTTTGTATGCAAGTTATTTTCTGTATGACATGGGGATCAATTTTGTGAAATTAAAAATATGTGGACAGACCTTAGCATTCTCAGATAAACATGCCTAGATAGGTTATGTTTATTTAGAGAACATGTGTAACTTTATAAAACCTATGTTTGTGATCTCACGACGGCAACACACATCAATTACAACAAAGGTTGTCACCAGCATTATGAAACGCACAGACGGATGGACAAGATGGACAAGGAAAACACAATTTTGAGTACTTTAATGCTGCCACAGTAAAACAAAAAAAGAATCGAACTGGTTTCAGTAATGCACACAAAGAGGGGAGTTCCCTCCCATCCATACATCAGAAAATAGACTTGCATTTGGGTCATTCCCCCCAAGGCAAGTATATCTAGGTAATATTTTATATACAACTTTCTAAATGTATACATTTACATATATTATCTCATGAAACAATATTTCAGATACTATAAGGCCCTCTTCTAAGGAGATGTCCTTTCTTCAGTGTCATGTGCATTGTTGTTAAACAAGCAAACTTAGCTACAAACTTTTAATTGCTGTGCTGTTTGTGAATACGATTTCTCTTGGATCTCACTTTCTAGAAAGAGCAGTTGGGCTGGTCTCAGTGACAAAATGTGTTCTTTGCAAAATTTCTAGCTTCGCATTCACTTAAATTTTTCCTGTAATGCACAGTTTTTAGTCATAGTGTGCTGTTCTTAAAGTTCAGCATACTTTTTCTTGAAGTCATCAATATCTCCGCTTGATTAACTCTAACCAATTTGTACTGCCAATGTGAGATCCCTCAGATACCTCAAGCATAGAGTTTACTTCAAGCAGCCATATTACCAATCTCTGGGAGAATCTCAACTATATACAATGTGACAATTTTTTTTTCATCATACGGCACATTCATCTGTTCATCAAAAGCTCCAGGTACAGCTTTCTCTTTTGGTGGCTGTTGCATTTTAAGTAGAGCAGCAGTCAGAAAATGTGCAGAACATGGCAATTAGTAACTGAAGCATGAGGGTAGTTCTGCAGAATACTTTCTTTACACTTCAAAAATACATATGGACAATTAAAAATGAGAACTATACGAGTTTATACATGTGCATCCTCGCTAAAAACATTAGGTAAGAAATATCAGCTTTCTGAATTTTTTTTTTCCCTGTACTCTGCTTAGCACTCAATGGCCCCACCACAAAAGCATGCTGCAGATGTGGCATTGTCAAAAAGACTTTGTGCCCTTCCACTCTGTGAAGAAGGATGACCAGTGAAGCTATGTATGTGGGCCCATTAATGGTGAACTGCACTTCCACTGCAGGTCGGCCCGGCATTGCACTATCTTTTGGATCGGCCCATGTATGGGGAGTGCTTAACACATGCTTCACCTCCACAGCGATTCGGCCCAGCATTGCACTACCTTTGGGATCGGCTCACGTATGGGGAGTGTTTAGCTTGCTTCACTTCTGCCGTGGATCTGCCCGGTATTGTACTATCTTCGGGATCGACCAACTTAAGGGGAATGCTTAATGCCAGTGTCACCTCCACCCCCGGTCAGCCCAGCATTGCACCATCTTCAGGATTTTTTTCTACACGCAGACACACTAATGGGGAAAGTGGCCCTTGACAGCTTCACTGTAAGAGTCAGCCTCTGTTAACGCATACAGCGAACCGAAAAGCAACAATCACTTTATTTCTGAAGGGCAACACCGTTGATTTGAGCTTCCTTCACCAGACTGTGGGGTTAGGTTCGCAGTTGCATTCTGCAAAGCGGGTCTTTTGGTCAATTTGAAAGCTTAAAATAGCGTTAATGTAGTCAGGAAATATAAAAATGGCAGACAGGAATGTGGAGACTAAAGAGCACATTGCTAGTAGGGATAATGGCTGGGATGCATTTCGTGCATGAGACTTGCAACCTCCACAATTTACTCTGGTTTTTATCGGCACCTGTAATTTTTATGACAAGCACTACATAATGCTGTCACCCAAACATTACAAACAACTAGAAGTCGTGCACTACATCTACTATGCAAAGTGACAAAAGTTGGAGAAAGTAACATTAGGTAATCTGCACAAAACAGTGGCACACAAGTAGAAACATTGTGCTGCTTTGCTTACTGCAAATGGTAGTATTTTCCATATTGCATCTAATTTTGGTCACTTGGTGTCTGCTACCAAAGGCAATGTGCTCCAAGACGCGAAGTGTCCGTGCAGGAAACAGATGTTTTCTGTGTACATACATAATTTAATAGTGAAGAAGGCATGTCATTTGGGCAACATCACTCTGGCTTGCATGAAGTAACCTGACCTCAAGCCAAGCCTCTGTCAGCATGAAAATGCAATAAATGAGACACATGACATGTTTCTCTTACACAACGGATTGCACAAATATTGAGCTTAAAACCACAAGCACGCAACGACAAAGGGGATCTGAAAGAATACGGCACTACTCTGACATAAAGAGTCTCAATTTTCAAGGCCTATACAAGCCTAAAAAAAACATCCTCCAACTATTTCTAGAATGCTTGCTGCTTTGGATATGCATACCGAGAAGGAAATTAAAGAGAAAAACACCTCTCCGCACTACCACTGGCGCCGCAGGGAGGAGTGGCCAAAATAATGGTGGCGGCGCATCCCACGGGGCCAGCACGATGGCATCACCCTCATCAAAGAGTGGAACCACCCTAAGTTGGGGGCATGTGCATAGAGGCAACTTACGCTGGCATCTCTGACTCACCCTTAGCCTTTTGCACCCACTGAAGATAACCTCCTAGATAGGGTGCATGGGAAGCATATGCACTCAGCTGTGTTATAGTCATGCCAACAGGCATGCACTGTCACAGCTAAGCTAGAGAAAGCTGGAGGAAGAGATGCATGCTCTCCTCCCCTAGTGAGTGCTTGATCACGTGATCTCCGACACTGGGTACGCATCAAGCCCAAGTCACCATCCTTCTCACCCTTGACCGCTTACCCTTGCACTCACAGCTGCCAATGCGCGGGGTGCAATCTTATCGCACATGAGAATGACGGCAAAAATCTGCCTGACAGTCAATATCATTTCTATCGCAATAAAACACACTCTTACCTTCACGCATTTCACGGTTGGCACTTCAAACGTTTTCTGTGGATAATAAGAAAACAAACGTATCACCATAGGCAAAAATGGCTCGCAACATTATGTCAGGTTAATTCAGAATGAACTTAAGAACTTGCACACGTTACCTTTGAGGCATCTTCAGTCTGCACAAAGCAATCAGTCTGGAAGAAATTATGTTTGTTACAGATATGGCAAACTGATTCCCAACGCTTAAAATATTAAGACAAGGATAGCAAAGCTGTATAAGTGAGTTCTCACACCCTCAGGTTGAAGTACTAAGGGGTTTCTTTGCTGGCTCGCAGCCTCCACGCAGGTGGAGTTGCAGCACCATGGCATCAGGTTTCACAACTACAGCCGTATTAACAGCTAGGTGAACTACAATGTGGACCCCTTATAAGGCAACGTAGAAAAGAATTGATGGTTTAGTGGTAAAAAAAAAAAACATGCATGTAAGTTGTCCATTCTAATGATATAACGCAACGTAACTTTTAGTTTATAATCATTGATCACTTCATTTCAAATCAAATTCTGGCTTATTATTTATTATTACATTATTTACATTTGATATCGACCACGCCGTTACACGCTGTGCCTCACCGCTGTGTCAAAACCGTTGCGGAACACCACTTGACAGCTTTGCTGTAAAAAGAGCTTTCAAAAATTCACCTTTCCAGTGCCATCTGTCTGCAAGCAACAGTCCACCTGTGACAAATAAATTTTTTGTATAAATTTAGTGGTGCTTCCAGTTTAAACACATGATAATAGCAGTTGATGTTTAAAAATGCAGACTTCTGAGGCAAGATGCTCTCCATAGAGTTTACCAGAAAAAAAAGAGAAATTAAAGGAACAGTAAAGTGCAATACTAAATTAGCAAACAGTGGCAACAAGTTGTTTTAAAGGGACACTAAAGGTTACCAAAAACTCAAGTTAAAGTGGTAGAGCAATGTTCTAGAACGTCTAAGGCGTCAATGTAATCGCGAACAGAGCTTTAGTAACCGAGAAATTGAGGTAAATGCATGACACGATTTGAGACCCCCCAGCGACATTCCGGTACTAGCCCGATGACGAAAGCACTCCTCATAAGTTGTGTTACTAATACTCAACTACTCGTATTAAAAATATCATTTCATTCGATTATAAGACGGGAAAAAATGCTACTTGTCTACGTCTATTCGATTCTAAGAAAAAATAACATTTTGACGTTACCCTTCAGTAATATGGGTGTTCGAAAGGTTTCGTTTTCGCTCGACTCTGCGCGCTCGACTCTGCGCCGCGCACACTTTGGAGTTTCAGCAGTTTCGTTATCGCGTCGTGCTGTGAGGGTTCTGCTGGCTCGCGAAACTTTCATTTGGAACAAGCAGCGAGAATGCCACGTCCATGTGATGTCGTGGGAAGCCCTCGTTGCTTTCCCGCTCCGGAGAGCCGGTGTCGAGGCCGCCGTCGTAGTACGCAACGACGCCGGCAGAGCGAGCCCTCAGCAGCAGGTCGCGCTCGCCGGTGCTCAAATCGCTGAAGTTGAGCCCACCATCGCGAGCCAATCTGTCGGTGTCAGGGTCCATTGTGACGAGCGTCGAAGTTCAGCTTGTGGGCGTCTTGCGCTGGAGTTTGAGGTATAGTAGCGGCGCCTGGTGGCAGTGCGGGAAACGACATCTAGTTCGTGCCAGCTTGGGTCGTATTGAGCCCTGGCTGTGGCGAAGCACGTTTCTAGGCCGAGTTTTGCGTCGATTCGCACTTTTTTATGCCCTGTTGCGAGTGCGAAAAGGCTCGTCACTTCTCACAGACCACGCCGACCACGCTGCGAGCTCGCCGCAGCCTATAGTTTAACGAAAACGGACTCTCCGTGTGCCGCGGGACGTAATTCGTTTCTCTTTCCGCTAGCCACCATACTCCCGCTTTCGCTCTGCTGTCGGCTCTGTCTTGGCTCTGTTTCTGGCCGCGCGTTCGCGTTTTGAAAGTGTCTGCGTTCACCCGGTCGACGGAACGCAGGCGTTAGGTTCACCCAAACGTCACGTCCGGGATGTCGCATTCATTCTTTGTTTTTCGCGTCCGTGATGTCACATCCGTCTTTGGTTTTGGCGGCAGAATGGCAAGCTCAAAGGTGAGCTACGCTCAAACAACTGGTCAAAGATGTGGATCGTTTATTTTTTGGGGCTTGTGCTAGCGTAAGCTATCGTAAGTACTTCACTTTTCCATTCGATGTGCCTCTACTATGCAAAGCTACGCTTTCGGCTGCCTGATACTTCATTTCCAGGTTCCTTACCAGCTTATTTTCCTTGTGACGCATCCCGCGGACCGCCGCACCGATCAGCCAGTGCTACAGTGTACTAGCGCCGAGAACGCATATTAGACGACACTGTTTATCTTAGGTTCCTTCAAACTTCTAAGAGCCTTTTTCACAATCACTTAAACGTAACATTACCTGGTTACGGTGCTGCTACACGGCAGAATGTGTAAATGGCAGATGACCCAAGTGCGGCATGTGCGCGCACTTGTTTAGAGAAAATAAGGAGTATTCATCATTTATCTCGCAATGTAAACGCACATTCCTGACACATGGTTCAGGTCTGCCGTCCGCCGACTAAGGGCGGTAGTGAATGAAGTCGCTAAATGAGTGCTTTGCGGCGTCATTAAACGCGCGGGAAACAGCGTTTGTTTACATAGTAATATGAGCCTTTACATAGCAATATCGCTGCGCTGTCAACAGCCATTCTCTGGTAACCTTTCTCCGCAGCGTAACGCTCGAGTGCTCTATGCAGATGTGACAAAGGTTGTGTGTGCGGTCGGTATTTGTGATTTTCTAGAAAGAAGCTTCATTACAAAGTGCATGATCGGGCTGCGTGGTCGTCCATTCTACTAGAGCGGGACAATCAATAAACGATACAAGCATGGACATACACATGCTGTTGCCAAATAACCCTTAAGGTGGGTCCATTTAATACTGGTGATTTAATCGTGGATGAAGACTGGGATGTTCTCTTTATGCGCTTGCTTCAAAGTAGGATAAATCGTAACTTGGCCAACAAATTTTACTAGTGTTATAAGGTTTTGTGAGAAAGGGTGTTGTGTATGGCTTTGTAACGAGTCATTGTCTCCCATCGCACGTGTATATCCCGGCTGGAAGTTATGTTCATGTGCTCAAGAGTGCTTCAGGAACCCTATTACAGCCACTTGTGAATTCTGGTCCTATGTAAGCATTAAGGGGTTTTAGCACTCATCTTAGTGATCACCTTAGACGTTAATTCTATAGTGTATATTGTTAACTGACAATAAGCTGGGTCTGGTAAGTTTTACATCTTGACACTAAGAACCTGTGGCATGATGAGTTTGCGCAAAAGAACAGTGCAGGTGCCATCATATATACATTCATTGTCATTCACGCACACTATTGGAGGGACTCCAATCTACATTAAGTACAGTGCAATCGGCGCCAGTACCAGTGGTCGCTCAATGTGTGGTTTGGAATTTACGCCAGTGCAATAATCAGTACCATCTTCAATCACGCACTGACTGGACAGCGTTATGTGAACGAAATCCTTGAAGGAGTGGTTGATGAGTTTCTCAGTAAAGTCCCGCTGTCACATCTTCCACTTCTGCTGTATCAGCAAGATGGGCCACCTGCATGCAGCAGCAGCCGAGCACGAAACTGGTTGGGTGCTACTTTTCAAGTAGATTGGAAGGCACGAGCCTGTAAAGAGGCCGGCTAGGTCACCTGACCTCTCCGTTAAGTTTCTTTCTTTGGGGTTATGTGAAAGATTGTGCCGGACGTCAGCTTAGACGGACGTCACATTAGTTCAAGGTAAGGATAACGGATGTCTGCCATAGAATTCCGGCATCGGTCATCAAGAAAGCCACTAAAGGTGTGATAAAATAGACAGTACTGCGTAGCTGCAAAAGGAGACCTATTTGAACACGTCCTCTAGGCTGATGTTCAACGCAGCTTACGAATTAATAGATAGTAAGAGCACACAGTTTTTTTTTTTGTCTGTGTGTGTGTGTGTGCCGACATTCTGATTGCCAGTTCGGCTCATAGAAGTGGTATATTTAATTTCGTGAACGCATTGGTTTTGCCTTTTCTCTACAAGTTGGTCGCTTTCCAGTGTGTTTATTTCGCTTTTATTTGTTGACACGAACCTGTTTTTGCAGCACGTGTACACTTTCATGAAAAATAAAACGCTCACTTTATATTGGCTTTGGTCCGAAGCAAGTTTCTGGTGTGAAATATAACTTCGCCCGCACTCTTTCGATGCGGTGCGAGCAAAGTCTGGATTTTGAAACATTCTGTGCCTATTACATTGCTCTTCACATTTCGTGGGTGGTCAGAGCTGCACTTTGGCTGCGTTATCAAGGTGCTTTTGTTATCATTTATCAGTCGGCCTTGAGAGAGGGATAATAAGTGTGACGTAGAGAGAAAGGAGAAGCTGCGAAACCTGCTGTTGGGGCTCCTTCCGTACCATTATCAAGGTGGTGCGCTGTCTCTTCGGGTTTGCGATAGGCAATGCAGTTACTTTCAATCAGCTTATTTGAGGGCACTGCTTTATGATGCGGGTGAGAGTTCACTCACATGGTATTTTTCATAGTTCGTGAGGTTATTTTCCAGTCGGTAAAATTGTACGCAATTAGTATGTCGCTGAAAACACTGCAGTTAGATGTCATTTTGGGATGCCAACAAATGCCTCATTGACACTTTGAAAATTATGAGAGTACTTCTCGAGTTAGATAATTGTAATTACCAAATTAAATCTCAGTAACGAAAGAATTACTGGCTACTACTCCACTTTACTGGAAACAATATGCACTAGGTTTTCTTCAAGTAACGGAACTGTTTTTTTTTTTTTTTTTTTTTTAATCTTAGTGCATGATAGCTGTGGAACACTCTCTCTCTTCATCCCTATACCCCGTTTTCCAGTGCAGGGTAGAAAAACGGACATGCGTCTGGTTAACCTCTCTGCCTTTCCTCTCTTCTATTTCTCTCTCTCTATAATTCACTCAGTAACCATAATGAGGCCAAGCCAGATTTACTCGAAATCAGAATCGACAGCAGTCATGTGCGGCAGCACTTATGCTCGGACTAGCAGAAAAAAAAAAGAGGCTGCAGTTTTGCAGAAAGGCGAAGCAGTGTTAGTGATAGCCAAGTATGCGACAATTACACGAAGGAAGATTACACCAGCAAGGGGACTCAGGCTGTGAAATTGAACTGTCTCCTACTATGAGGTCTTGTATATACTTAGCGCCGTTACTTCAGTGCTCAAGTCTTCGAGGTCAAACGAAGTTTCTTGAAGTGCAAGAAATATATATATATATATGTATCGTAAGGAACCGCTTTATTCCAGCCAAGCTCGGACTACTACCTCGAGGATTAAACTGTGCTGCTAGTGATGATATATGCAGATGAAAAAGATGTGCAGATGATGAAGTTGAAAGTCAGGCATGTGTTGTGCCCATGCTAATTCTCTCTCGCTGTGGAAGCGGCCGCCTGGCTGCGCGTAAGTACTATAAAATGCGTCAAGTATTTGGTTTTAAGCGGGAGACATGCACTATCTCTGTGCCACAGCAACGGGAATCGGGTGGCGTTCTAACAAGCGAGACATGGTAATTGACAGGTGATGTCTGCTCAACGACCGCGGAAAGTCGAATAAAACACCAGAAATTTTTTGCATAAGCCAGGAACGCACACAGGAGTCCAAAGAACTTCGTCACCAGGAGAAAAAGTCACAGCACAGTGGGTCGAGTCGTAACGAAACTTGCGAGCGTCCTGGGAGACGCCTGTGTTAAGCGGGGCGAGGCGACTGCACTCCGCGAGGCGAGACACAAACTGTTCCAAGAAAGGAACTGATGGGGGTACAGGAGTCGAAAGGAATGATACATCAAGAATGAAACTTGGTGAACAGCCATAGATGAAGAAAGAATGTTAAAAGCCAGTAGTACGTTGCGTAGCCATGTTATAGGCGAATGTCATGAACGGCAGGATTGCATCCCCGTTCGTGTGGCCAGGGCGGATGTACATCGCAATCATGTCAAAGAGGGTATGGTGAAAACACTCCGTCAAGCTGTTGGTCTGCGGATGGTAACTGGAAGTCGTCTTGCGAATTGTGTTAGAGGCGCACAGAACTTCGGTAAGGATAGAAGAGAGGAAGACTGCTGCGGTCACTGAGGAGAACGCGCGGAGCGCTGCGGTGTAAGATAATGTTGTGTAGAAAGAAATCGGCGACTTCAGCAGCAGTCCCGGATTGTAGAGATGCTGTCTCCGCATAGCGTGTTGGATGGTCTATGGCCGTTATAATCCAACGATTGCCATGTAAGGTCGTGGGAAGAGGACCGTACAAGTCTATTCCAACTACTTCAAAAGGCGAAGCGGGACAAGGCAGAGGTTGTAAAGAGCCAGAAGGAGCTGTTGGTCGTTTGCGGCTTTGACAATGAACGCAGGGTGCAGCGACTTCATATTCTGTTGTAAGTCTTGTGGTAGCCTAGATGAACAGTCGTCGCATGATCGTGAAAGGCTTCAAGCACCTCACATTGCAGAGAACATGGTATGACCGCGACCCATTTGTTGCCATCGATGTGATAAATGTTGCGATGTAAAACCTCATTGTGCAGCTTGAATTGATTAAGTTGTCGACGAAGTCAGGCGTTTGGAGGTGACGAAGAATCTTCCATGTGTTGGAGAATAGTTCAGCAGTATGGGTCGATGCGTTGGTGGGACACAAGGACAGATGGGCTGTCGTGTCTTAGCCATTCGAGGGTTACAATGGGTAAAGCCAATGAAGAGGACTCGGGACGTACAGAATCACGGAGAGGTTATGGTGAATCGTCATGATTCTTCAGAGGGTAGCAAGAGAGAGCATTGGTGTCTTGATGCTTCTTTGCAGCCCTGTAGGTGACATTGAAATCGTACTCCTGTAGGTGAAGCACACAGCAACCCAGGTGACCTGATAAATTCTTTAGCAATGAAAGCCAGCACAGTGTGTTATGGTCGGTAACAACTGTGAAATGGCGGCCATGAAGATATGGGCGAAATTTTTGCACTGCCCAACAGCAAGGCACTCCTGCTTGGTTATGGTGTAGTAATTCTCTGCACTGGTTAGTGCACGACTAGCATAAGTAATTACTCGTTCGCGGAATGTGTTGTCACATTGCAGTAGAATGGCACCGAGACTGACTGCTAGCGTCGGTGTGAAAGATGGTGGGCGTGGTCGGATCAAAGTGGCACAGTACTGGGTCTGACGTCAGGGCATGTTGCAAAAGCAGGAAAGCATGTTCACATTCGTCGGACGAAACAAAGGGCGCATTACTGGCGAGGAGTTGATGGAGCGGGGACGTAAGCGTAGCGAAGTTGCGTATGAAGTGCCGGAAGAAGCAAGTCCAAGAAAACTGTGAATGTCTTTTTGACGCAGTGGACACAAAATTCGAGGATGGCAGTAAGCTTCTCGGGGTCCGGTCGAATACCTTCTTTGCTGACTATGTGCCCCAGAACTTTGATGGCCTTGCTGGCGAAACTGCATTTGTGTGTGTGTGTGTGTGTGTGTGTGTGTGTGTGTGTGTGTGTGTGTGTGTGTGTGTGTGTGTGTGTGTGTGTGTGTGTGTGTGTGTGTGTGTGTGTGTGTGTGTGTGTGTGTGTGTGTGTGTGTGTGTGTGTGTGTGTGTGTGTGTGTGTGTGTGTGTGTGTGTGTGTGTGTGTGTGTGTGTGTGTGTGTGTGTGTGTGTGTGTGTGTGTGTGTGTGTGTGTGTGTGTGTGTGTGTGTGTGTGTGTGTGTGTGTGTGTGTGTGTGTGTGTGTGTGTGTGTGTGTGTGTGTGTGTGTGTGTGTGTGTGTGTGTGTGTGTGTGTGTGTGTGTGTGTGTGTGTGTGTGTGTGTGTGTGTGTGTGTGTGTGTGTGTGTGTGTGTGTGTGTGTGTGTGTGTGTGTGTGTGTGTGTGTGTGTGTGTGTGTGTGTGTGTGTGTGTGTGTGTGTGTGTGTGTGTGTGTGTGTGTGTTGCGTGTGTTGCGTGTGTTGAGCTGCAAACCAGCACTTTCAAGAGAGGCAAGGACTTCATCAAGACGTTGCAAATGTTGTGAGAACATGGTTGAAAACGCAATGTCGTCGAGATAGCACAGACAGGTTTTCCATTTCAAGCCACACAAGACTTATCGATCATGCGTTCGAATGTGTCAGGCACATTGCAGAGTCCAAAAGGCATCACACTGAACTCGTAGAGCCCATCAGGAGTAGCAAATGTCGTTTTTTCTTTGTCGGATTTGTACATCGGTATTTGCCAGTAGCCTGGTCTAAAGTCAAGGCTAGAAAATTATTCAGCACCGTGGAGTGAATCTAGTGCATCATCCATCCATGACACAGGGTAAACATCTTTGCGCACGATTTTGTTCAGCGCACGGTAATAGACGCAAGAACACACTGAGCTGTCTTCGTGACAATTGCAACGACATGAGTGTCAACAGCTCAAGTGACAGTTGATCCACGAGGCAACAGTTGGGGTTCGAGAGTTTGGTTTATTGCAGTAAGCAATGCCGACCCCTCAGAGAAGCGAATAAGGCCAGGAGTAATCAGAATTGCTCGAGATAGGGTATGGTCATAGGGTAGAATGAGTACGCCGCCATCCACAATGTTACAGGAGTTGACACCTATAATCTCTCCTCTAGGTGGCCAAAGAACGTAATCGGAAGAGGTGACGAGACGAATGCATTCTTCGTGGTTAGGAAAAGAATTGCCAGTGGCATCCAGTTGTGTGAGGCGCTGACGACAAGAGATAGAAGCAGACGCCAAAGAAGTCCCACCCCAAGATGAGTTCATGGGTCACTCACGAAATACCGCAAAAACAATGTGGTGAAGAATTTAGTCTATGGACACACGAACAGTACACGGTGCGATTGGACGAATAATAACGTTGGCTGCTGCACAAAGAGAAAGGCCGGAGTAAGGCAATTCTTGTGTTTTATAGAGTCCCGAACAGTTACATGGCAATAATCGCCAAGCGTCTTGTAACATGGAGCCACCTCAGAATTGCACCAAACAAAGATGATGGATGCAGCCAGTCTTGCCAGATAACTACATTTTGACTATTCTGTATTGTTTGCATTTATTGTGCAAAAGGAATTCTCGCAGAGAGTTTTATCTTCAGTGGCCTTCAGTTGACGTCATCTGCTACAACTAGCACATAAGTTAACTCCATAGCACCACTAGGATGGAGACATTGTGTCGTGGGATGCTTCCTTAAAAGTGGACAAGAAGATTCTAAAGGAAAAGTGTGAGATGGTCACAGTAATAACCAAGGCATTTGGCATGGGAATGACCCAGCTATGAAGGTATTATCAGATGTGGACAAGCATACAATACTAAATGGCGCCTTGCACGAGTCCCAAGTGTCAAATGTAATGAGTATTGTGCATTGAAAGGGCCAAAAATGTTTTGTACATGCAAGGGAACACTATGGGCATTTGATAGCAGTTGCTTAGATGTACTACATTTAAGGGAACCAAACGAATTCCCTTAGACATAAGCATGCAGCAAATTCAAGGACTAGATGAAGCTTCAAAGAAACTGCATTTCATGTAGGATAGGTGTGAATGACCTTTGTGCATGAGATCAGTGACAAAAACACTAAATGAATGCAGTACAGTGTCTGTATCATATCTTGTGCAGACCAAACTAGCCTGGAGTTTCAGCATTCCTTGTCAGTACATTTAAATAGGCACAACATTGTTCAAAGTGCAATATTCTTCTACAAAACATAATATGCAAGATGTAGCATGCTAACTCTCGTGGCTCAACAACTACTGAACCGAAACCTCAATGAGCAGTGAAGCGTCCTTGTAATTTTCATCGTAACCATACTTTTGCTCTTGAAAGTGAACCTCTTTAGTGAATTTGCTTGTGTATTAATTTTTCTTTAGGCAAGTATTTTTTATACATGTTAATGTCTCAATCCTGCTTTCTCTTTCCGGAGCTAAAACAAAATGCCTCTTATTTCAATTTGATCTTTTGACCTAGGAAGCCATCATCTGGTGCTGTGTACAGCAAGCACATGCTTCGGGCAAGGAGGGAGCCAGCACCATATCTACATCAGCAAGAACCTCGGTGCTCAAAATAAACATTTTCTGTGCAAATACCTGTCTTTTTATACTTCCAGCATGAATTAATAAGTTTTTTTTGTCTTCACATGCAGGAAGGTTTATAGGAATAAATAGTGACTGTTGAATGCCCAGGAAAAGCCTTGAAGCCATTCTACTTGTACAGTGATAAAGTACATGTGTACTTGAACTTGATAGTACAGAAACGAAAGGCAAAGTAACAGGCAAAATGCTCGGGGCAGCAGTCGTATAAATGGTAGATGAACACAGCTAATTGTGCTGTCCAGTTTCATTCAGTTTGACGAAGTGTTGCAAGAATTGCCTTCAATATAAATCATTCAGTTTAGCCAGCTAAAGTCGAACTCGTACAAACTTTGGAATGTCTGCTGAGAATATTAGCATACATGGTATGTGTGCATCCTTCAGCAGCACTACAAGCCCAATAAGGTTTTTGCGTTACTGTCCCCCCTCCCTTGGGGTTATTGCAGTGTCTACTTCAAGTGCTTGAGGGTATAATGGAGAATGACTCCAATTTGCTATAAATATGTGCAGTGTTGATGCAGAAATGAGAAGGCTATATAAATATGCAGGACAAGAGCTGGTAGGCCTGGTTATAAGCATGAATAAGAAATTTATAGATCAAAGGCAATATGAATACAATATGTTAAATGACATCCATATGTGGGAACTGCCCACATGAAAGGAAAGAAAGTGCAATGCTTGCAACCTACCAACACAAACATCAGTCGGGAAGGATTCTGTGAGGATCCACTAAGTGGACTATTTCAGCACACACTGATTAGGTAGAGCTATAAGCTGGTAGAGCAAGCGGCAATCGTCACCGTGGGCTCTCGTGCTCTATTCATTCAGCGTGTACTGGAATGGACAGTCCACTTAGTCAACACTTACAGACTAGCCCCCTAGGGCTGTGGAAGGAAGGAAGGAAGGAAGGAAAACTTTATTTGGTCCTGCAAGTAGTGATAATTAATCACTAAGCGGGCCGCTCCCACGTCGGGATCGGAAGGCCAAGCCTCACGGCCACATCGTGAGCCTGCTGGATGAACCTGGATGACCTGGATGAACAATTCTAGGGCTGTGGAAGCACGCAGTATATTAAGCTTAAGTCTGTGTGGAGTGCTACCTCCTGCTTATGTGGCAAGTCCTCCTGTTTACCTGTTCCTTTCAACTGAGAGCTGAGCACCGCCTAGGTTAAGTCAGAAAAAGCAACCAGCGTCCATAGAATTCAAACTATTACTATTTGCCCTATAAAAGGGGACAGTGAAGCCTAAAATGACACTTGACTTGGGCCATATTTTTCGCAATATGCCCGAGAATATTGGGATTTCCCATCAATTTTACCCTTCCTACATCACATAGTGAACAACGTGAAAACTTAACACTGTTGCGCAGAGCGATGAAGGGTCAGGATTTGAGCGAGAAAACAACATGACACCTGAGCGCAAACTACGAACTGGTTTACTTTTCTGCAAGTGAAGCGTACATAAAGCCTACACGCATGCACAGGAGTCCTCTTCCCGGTCTACCTACACCCTCTATTGTCAGCGATTATGCTAATCTCTTTATTGCTGAGTGAAATAGACGGCGGGCTGACACATGAGCCCTGTGGGTCCACCTTGAGGTTGTATGCTTCCACGACTTCTCTTTTCCTTTGGTTCCTACTTTTCAGCAGAATCATTGTCTTGTGATAATCACCAGTTGATAGTTTGTGCTCAGGTGTCGTGTGTTGTTTCCTCACTCAAGTCCTGTCCCTTCTTCACTCCGCACAACAGTGTTAAGTATGTCGAACCAACTAGCCCACTGCACAATTTTCCTGAACTTGAAAACAATTGTAAACTAAAGTCCGTGAGAAACGAAGTGTTCTGTCATGACATGCAGATTTATGCATGATCACTTTGCTATATAAAGATACAATTTTAGCCAATGTTAACGAAGAGCTTCACTTTTGGAGTTCACTTAAATAATGTCTGTGATGCAATGTGACAGTACGAGGTCCTGGAGATGCTACTGTGGAGATATGTCAACATTGAGCCTATTCCTGTTTAATCTATGGATAGATGCCTTCATGAAGAGTTGGAGAAACTGCACAATACAATGTTTTATATCACATGTAATAATTATGCTGTGATAAAGTGTACAGGCTGAGCTTAATGTTTTAGAAAAGCTCAAGAAAAGGCTCCAGAATAGGTATGATGATAGGTATGAATAGGTATGATGCAACCTTTTATTTGGCTCTCTTCATAGTGAAGTCTAGACGCATCACCTCAGCCACACTTAAAAAATCTGTGGGCTCGTACTGCCCATGCCTTTACTGCACAAGTTGCCTTGGTGCTCCCAGTCTTGACAGGTAACACTTAAGCACCCTCTCATGCACATGTTTGTTCCAAAGCTACAGTTGCTAACTAAAGTAACTCCCACATGCGATTCTGTAACTCTAGACCTAACTGCAAAAACGCATGCATTACTACGAGTTTGGCATAGAGTCCACATGAAATGTGCACAACTTCAAATTTCGCATAGGCAACAGATAACTGGTAACCTGTTAGAGTAACAAAATGGATGCCAAGGAAAATTCACCCAAAGCCTTAGGCAGGAAAATGAGGTGTTGTGATGAGATAAATAGCAATCACATTTGATCGACTGACTAAAAGCTGGAAGGGGTATTGCATTTGACATGATTGAAATGAGCTGCAGCATGGCATGGTAACTGTGGCAGCCTTTACAATGCCATGCTCTCTGAATTACACTTATGTGTATCCATATGCTGCAGCGACCAACTGTTTTTATTCAAGAAAGCCAGGTTTGTGGTTCAGCACACATCATACGCTGGCAAACTCACTGATTAGTCAACTCCCTCAGATCATCCCATGAGTCTGAGTGAGCCCAGCTGAGCAGTATTTTGGTGAGTTTGAGCCCGAGTGAGCTCGGCTGAGTAGTATATTCTTATGAGTTCAAGTGAGCAGCTAAGTATAATTTTGGCGAGTCTAAATAGTGAGTTCCGATTATTTTGCCAACATATATATGGTCCGTGTACTTTCGAAATTCAGGTATGACACTTGCGCATAGGTTGGAAATTAAGCTTCTCGCCAAGTGACTACTGCAGAAATGATCATAGAGCTAGAGAAGAACGATACGCCTTAATCATGCAGCGTGCCGCGCGGGATCCGTGGTGTGCAGCGTGCCAGTGGATGGGTGCGTGTTTGGGAAATTAGGGGGTTTCGACCCATCCACAGATAATTTCCATAATACCTTTCTCCATAGTGTATTATTGCGATAGCAATTTTTGGACACCCTAAGCGAATTTTCGCCATCGCCCTGATGTTTGGTTTAAAGTCCAAGTGTGACAAAAATTATAGTGCCCCGTTGCATCCCACGTGCTGGGGTTAATTGCGAATGAAAGGGTGCGAGGGTGAGCCGAGAAGGATGGCAGCTTTATGCGCGCTGTCCACGTCCCGTGATCAAGCGCGCGCTAGGGTAGGAGAGCGCGCGACGTCTCTTGCCCGGCCGTGCCCGTGCATACGGCTGTCCGCGCGCAGCAGAGTGCATATACACGGCCCGCGCGTGCCACATTTTTTAAAAGTAATTTGCGGCCGGTGTAAAGGCCGCAAGCCGACGTGGCTGCTGGTTTCACGAGTGTTGGAAGTAGCGTTATTCAAGTTTCGGACGAAACTTAGAGAACAGTGACTTAAAACAGTGAATTCCTTAGAGGGGCCAAAATTTTGGGGCGCATGAGCGGCACGTATAGTAGAATGCAGTGTTCCATTGTAAAAAAATTTTTGATGTAACAAAGTAGAGTGCTGAGTGTTACGTCTTTGTTACATCAAGGTTCAACAAAAATTAAGCGCTGGAAATCAGCGCTGGGCGCATATGCAACTGGATCCACACTGAAAACATTTGAGAAAACATTTTTTAAAAAATACTCTGTACATTTGTATAAATCCCTACCTGCAGATATTCCTCTGGTTTAGCCTAATTATGTGCTGCCTACTTAATTTACTGACGCAGCACACGTATCATTCCGAAATTTGCTTTTAGAAAATGCACTGAGTTATTGAATTTCGCGAACAGAAACAAAATTGCAACTTCCAATATAGCGTGCTTCCTAGGCTATTAAATAGCTACAATGTTCAAGGAACGTACTGTTTCCATCAGTGGCTTACTCATGCAGTAAGATGTACTGCTCCTACACCTTGTAATAAAAAGCATATGCATCGACACATAGCAGCTGATATTCTTGCTTATTTTCTCATCACAGAGGTAGATGGGGCACATGAACCTATATGCTCACACAAATCAACGTGACCAACTACTGTGGAGACATGGCAACGAATTCTTTGTTTACCTTGTACACCACAAGTGCGAGGTTTGCGCATTCATTTGACTTCATGAAACCCTATTTATACTACAGGCTTTACGGCAATGCTTGCATGCAGTGCGGTGTGCACATATATTATATGGTTTGTTTGATATTAACTCGAGATGCAAACGTTTGTGCAGGCAGGCAAGCAATGTTTCCATTCACACAGCGCACCAAAAGAGCGTGGTATATGCATTGATCTGGTTTCATGACATCGTGCTTTTGCCACTAGCTTTACGGCAGTGCTTGTGTATAGTGCTGCGAAGCACGACGGAACTGCACATTATTATACGGTGTGCTCGAAATCTACTCGAGATGCAGACGTTTGTGCAGGCAGGAAACGAATGATTTAATTCACGTAGCACAACACGAGAGCGCGCTCTATGCAGTCCTTTCATTTAATAAAACTCTATTTCTGCCACAGGCTTCACAGCAATGCTTGTGTAGGGGGCTGTGAAGCTCGACGCAGCTGTAACAACATCCCACGGTACACCCGATTTTTACCGCGTTTGTTTTAAAGGGCCCCTCACAGGCTACATAACAAATTTTGGTTATACGCTGAAAGTTGTTACGTGCCCTCTAAGAAGTGTTCTACCGCAAGCATTTTTCAAATTGGTTCATTAACAGCAGAGAGAGAATTATTGAAGTGCCGCGAACACATGATTTCAGGAGGCAAGCGTCGCCGCCTATATAAACACTCTCTCGACTTTCCCCGTTTCGCCTGTGTAAGCGAATTTCCTTCACTGCGTTCTCCCATACCGGAGCCGAGGGGTCGCGCGGCGGGTATACCCTGCCGTCTTCTTTTTTTCACCGTCACCGGCACACTTCCGGTGACGGTGTCGTGCGAGCTGTTGCGCTTGTCTCGTTTCCTGTAGCGGACGATAATGCGCGCTCTACACGAGAACACGTGATTAGCGGTATAAGTCAGTGCCCCAGCACTGAGGCAAACGCGAGGGGATGAAGGAGCATGATCGCAATGCTGGAACACAGTAGACAATGACGTATAGTTTCGTTCTCTGCGGGCGTGCAAACGTCGGAAAAAGGAGACGAAATGGAAATTCATATTGCTACAGTGCGAAGTAAAACAAAAGCACCCAGACATTCGGGTTGTATTTTTCATTATTTCTCTAAACTTTAATTAGTCCACTGAAGCAACGTACAGATTCAACAAATAACTGATGCTGCCTTGAATCTAAGTCACGTGTCACTCTGAATGACATCACAGCACAGCCTGTGCTCCTACGCAGCAGCAAAGTTATGGGCATTCATCTGCTTGCTGCTGCGATAACATTATCACACTTGAACTCAGAGGTACGATTTTTGTTGTGTGAGGTTATAGATAGCCAGTAGACTACTTGTCTGATGTTAAATGCTATGACCCACTGGCAATCCACGATGCACTCAATGAAAACGTTTTTATGCTGTGTGCGGCGTGACTCTCCAGTGACCCACACGCAAGAATTCTCGCTCTTGTGTTGCCATCTGAGGTTTGAAATTGCAACTAACATATATTTTTATTGCATTGGACACGGGGTGGCTAGTTTGTTTCGGAGAGTCGAGTGACGGCGCATTTCTCAGTTGGGTTTCTTGCAAACTTTCGCCGCAGTTTTTGAAATACGTGCCGTTGGAATAAGTACCTGCATTTTTCTTGCTACTCCCAAACTTTTCAGCGTGTCTAATAGATAGATCCTCATGCCCCTTCCGGATGCAAAAAAAAAAAAAAAAAGCACAATGCAGAGGAAACAAATAAACTTAGTTTTGGGCCAGAAGAATGCACCAGCAACTTCGCGATCACCAGCGGATGAGTCAAGTGCTTCAGTGTCAGATGTTCAGCAGTGGACAGACAGTGAAATCAGTGACAACGATAGTGTTTACGAACCATCACAGACCTCAGCCAGCATGTCGAATGGAGAGTCAGACCTGACTGATGATTCTGAGGTGAATGATTCAGGATACGATGCTCTCATTTCCCTCAGCCCATCTCTAGAGAAATGGACACCGGCAACAACCACTTCGCCTAGTGTGACACCGCACTCTAGGCCGCCCACTATCATTCAGTTGCCATCTAGCCGTTATGCCCCATCTTTATGTTCACTGTTTATTACGGATGACATTTGGCAAATGATGGTCAATGAGACAAACAGGTTCACACAACAAGTGTTGAAGTCAACTACTCCTAAATCTAAATCACGGTTGAAAAATTGGACGGAAACCAATGCCCAAGAAATTAAAGCCTTTATTCGAATACTGATTTGTATTGGTCTCCTCTGTCTTCCTACTCCCAAATCTAAATCACGGTTGAAAAATTGGACGGAAACCAATGCTCAAGAAATTAAAGCATTTATTCGAATACTGATTTGTATTGGTCTCCTCTGTCTTCCTACTCCCAAATCTAAATCAAAGTTGAAAAATTGGATGGAAACCAATCTCCAACAAATGAAAGCATTTGTTGGAATACCAATTTGTATTAATCTTGTCCATCTTCCTATCTGAGTCACTACTGGGCAAAAAGTAACCTGTATGGTGTTGAACTCATTCGTCAAAATATGAGCCGTGGCCGCCTTTTCCCTACTTTTGAGGTTCCGGCATTTTGCGGACAATTAACTGGTTGCAGAGTTGCAGGATCATGTCTTTAAGATCCATCCTCTGGTAGAGAAATTGAACCAAAATTTTTGCCACTGTGCTTGAGCCGGGAAAGGAGGTTGTGATAGATGAAACAATAGTGCCATGGCGAGGCAGACTTTCGTTCTTACAGAGTCAGGCTGTTCAAGGCATGTACCAAAGACGGTTACAGGCTAAAGGTTGATGTATATGCCGGAAAGTGTGACTGAACAGTTGGCATCGGACATGCCGAAGATGTATGCTTGAAACTCCTGCAAAATTACAAGGAAGTCGTGTGCCCGCTGTACGTAGACAACTTCTACATGAGCTTGCCACTCACTCTTCGCCTTCTAAAGGAAGACACTTTCATTCGTGGCACAGTTCGCTCAGTGAGGAAAGGGCTGCCAAAAGATCTCACTGAAGTAAAGGTTGCAAATGGCAGTGCTACCGGACTTCAGTCCAAAAATGGAGTGAAGGCACTGAAGTGGATGGACAAGAGGCCTGTTCTGATACTCACATCTGTCGCCAAATATGAAGCAACTTTGGTGGACAGTGGGAAGAAAACAAGGGACGGCGCACCAATCATGAAACATCAGGCCGGTCTCGATTGCAATGCAGCAAAAAAGGGCGTCGACTATAGTGAACAAATGACGTTATACCACAACTGCCTTAGAAAAGGACTCAAGTGGTACAGAAAGGTAGCTGTTGAGTTGCTCATTGGAAGTGCCATCATAAATGCGTGGAACATTCGTAGCATGCTTGAAGGAAACTCTACGCCAATTACAAAATTTCAAGATGAACTAGCTGGCTCATTCACTGTTCGGCCCTCGTCAAAACAACATCGAAGAAACTCGTGGGAGGAATGTCCACATGCTAAGAAAAACTGGCACGTCGGCACACTCAGTGGCACTGCACTGGCTGCTATGCGGCCAACAGTACCAGCAGTAGCCCAAACACTACGGTGAGAGTGAGAAAAGTGACCACTTTCTGTGGATAATCCCCTGGCAAGCCATTCATCTGTTTGTTGTGCTTTAATTATAAGCACAAGTAACCTGAGAAGCAAGCTAGCTTCAACCGTAAAATGAGTAGGATGAAAACTTCAAAACATGGTTAATGTTCCTACTAAATTTTAGCCTTTCTCTAACCAATAAATATTTCTAACACAGGAACTGACTTCTTGTCTTTTCTAGTGGCAAGCACTTTGTAGTTCAACATGGTTTCTAGCATCTTGAATTCATTGAAGAGCTACAGAATGTATTAAAGAAAGATAAAAAGGCATAATGTTGTGCTGAACGTGATCAAGGCACATGTACAAGAAACTATAGTTATTTGTTCGATGAGGACAGTAATGTGCTTTAGCAAGTTAGAAATTTGTTACGAACTTGCCCACATTCACATCTTAACAGATTTAGCAATGTTTCCACTACGTAGAGAACCTTGATCTACAGTGCTTTTATCACCCTGAAGAAGGTTGGTGTTCCTATTATAAAATGTGTACTTAAAAAGCTCAATCTCTCAGGATTTTATGTTGTTTTACTTGACATAAGCTTACGAGGCTTACAGATTACGTGCTCATATCTCAACCTAAATACCCACTTCCTTTTCAATGATTTTCATTTCTGTAAAAGCTCAGTAAATTTCGTCAGACGAGAAGTGCAAATGCGTTTTTTATTCTTTCATACTTGGTGCTTGCTAGCCTGCTGCGATAGTGAAGTACAGCTTCAAGAGGAGAGCTGACTGAATAGTTTGCTTTTCTGTATGCATGCAGTATTACACTTGAATGCAAGCCTTTTTGAGCTTTGAAAATTTTTTAATGGTCTTGTTCTGTTGGGTTATTAACAGAAAATGTTGAAACCTTACTGTACATAAAATTTATTCTATAGCCTGTTTATTTTTACAATAGTGATTGTTCTACAAGTGATCAACATCAGCTAAACAAGGGAGGCCTCTGCCTGCAGCCAGTGTTTCAACAAGAGGACTAGTTGACAAAGATGAGTTTGTCACAACGTTGGCTCCAGCCCAAAACATTCCTTATTCGACTTGTATTTACATCTTCCTGTGAATCTGTTTGTTGCTCCAACTCCAATACACAAAGATGAGTGGAATGCATAAGCTTACTTGTAGAGCTGCTCAATGAACTGCTGCATAAGTTCAACTCAACTGCAACGTTTTGAACATCAGGACATGTGTAAGTGAAAATTAGTTTGTGATGGCCATGTGGGTCTGTTTTTCTGCCTGAATAATAGGGAGAGGAGAGCAAGATAATTGCTTTGAGAACTTTTAAGCAGAAAAAGCATGGTGGATGAGGAGCAGTGGCCGGGATAAAACATTTCAGGAGTTCAATGTAGTAAGGAAACAGGAGTAATATGATTAACTTTGCAAGAATATGAGACCATTATAACACTAGGGGAAACAGACTGGCCAATCACAATGAATTTTCAAATATTGTAACTGATCTAGAACACCTTGCACGGCTGCTGTAATTAGGAAAAAAAATGTAGCACTGTCTTAAAAAGACAGCTTTTTTGTTTGTTTACTCTGCTATGCCACTGTACACATTATTACTTGGAACAGATAGTCACCATATGTCTGGAGGTTTTAGATCACCTTCTTGGTGTGCTCCCGATATATGAACAGTTCAAAAACATTAACATTGTTGCTTGGTTTATTGCCCAAATAGACCGGCACGTAACGACTGACTAAGGAAGCAGGCGTGTGAATATGCGCACCCTGTATCCAATCAACCCCTATATCAATCAATTTTGTACAATTAGACCTCCATATATTGAACTTTAATGTAACAAACCGTTTCACTTTGCAGAACTTATTTGGAGTGCATATAGAAACCTTCAATTTATTGAATTCTGTTTATCTGCAATTTAAATTTAATGAAATCATATTCTTCTAAAATTTAAATGAGGATATGTGTTGCATTTGAACTGTAAATTCTATGGACGTACAAGCGCTTTTCGGGAGTAAAGCTTCACGATTTCCTTCCCTAGTTTATTCGACTTAAGGACAAATTCTGCAGCAAAGTTATAAAACGACCACAGGCGATAAGCAGCTGAATGCGAGGTATCTGGTACAGACCGACGGCGGAAAACATACAAATCACAACAGCACACATTCAGGCGAGTATGTAAACAGGCGAACTAAGCAGGGAACAAAAACAATACAGCACTGCTTTTATAGGTCCCGAATGATCAGAGTTTTGTCAAAGTTGGTGCAAGCACACATCCGCAAATAAAACTGGCTCCCTCTGTGCATTGCCCAATACTTCAAGAGCTGACGCCTACACGACCACCAGGGGAGGTTATAGCACTTGTTTCTGCTCTGATCATATAGTCATTCTTTCTCTATGGTATAGTGTTCGAATGATGTCACGACAACGCAAGTACATCAAATAGGGGCGACGACCTTCCACAACTCCAGAACATCACAGTCATAGGCAAAGACCGTTTGCACATGTACTAACCAGCCAAACAAGCTAACCACGGCAGCGAAGACCACTTAAATCGAAGATACAACGCAGAAACACGTCGAAAAGGTTTCACCATAGAGAAAGGTTACAACACCCTGTTTCACAGACGCTCACAAGAAATGTCCAAAGCATGTACATACAAAGCGCACTACCGCCGCCTTTTAAAAATCCAACGGGAGCCAAGTTAAATCAGCTATAGTTGGCTATTTGGGTGAACGCAGCGAGGGCGTTACAGCAACCCGGTGAACGCAACGCACCCATTCGAACCACCGGGTACGCGCAACGCCGGCCTTGCGTTTTGCGCAGAAAAGCCGTAGCGCCGTCTGCGGACGCTGTTCTACTCACCGATGGCGCAACGTCACTATGAGACCATGATGTCAGTACTCCTCGATCGGAGGGCGGGCGATTTGAACTGCGCTAGAGGTACGCGGACGCTTCAGAACGCATTTTCTCTTAAAATAAGTCTCTCCTTGGCACGAAACAAGCGTTTCGAGGTTTCTGTGATGGTATTTCAACAGTCCACGTTGACTTAATAGTAACCTTCAGTGTCCCTTTAAGACTTTATTGATGTGATTGGTATTCTTTATCTACTTTATGCCCTTTGAGCCTATCTATCCATCCATTTCGTCCGTCCGTGTCTGTCTAACTAAATAACTAACTAACTAGCTACTTACGCAGACCCATTGGCCTAAGTTGCCTACTAGCTTGAGCTACTTCATTGTGCTCATGGTCGTGATACTGTCAGGATAGTTCCATCATTGTCATTCCAGCTTCGTCCTCAGATTTTTCATCCTGCTTTGTCGCCACCCTTTTTATACCGAGACAATGGCCCAAGTTGTCTTGGGCCAGTGGGTTTGTGCTCAAGATCATGATGCCGTAGTGGTCATTTTATCGTCGTCATTCAAGCTTTCTTATCTGACTCTCATCATAACTTTGCCATCATGCCATCGTCATGATACAGTCATCATGCATTTGTTGTCACGCCACCATCGTGATGCTGTCGTAGTCACTCCAGTTTCATCATTTGACTCTCGTCATGTCGTCTTCACACCATCGTCGTCATGTCATTGTCATCATGTACTGGGGTTCATCTTGTTGTTGTCATACCGTTGTTATGCCATCGTTGTCAATGCGTTGTCTTCATGCAGATCATCTTGCACTTGTTATCATACCACTGTTGTCATGCCATCGCGGTCATTCCATCTTAGCCATCCGGTTCTAGTCATCATACCATCTGCAGGATACAGTCATCATGACTCCATCATTGTCACACATTGTTGTGATCCCATTGTCCTCATGCAATCGTCATCACATTGTCGTTGTTATGTGTTGGCAACATTTCAGAATCATCTTTGTCATCACACTGTTGTTGTCAACTGCCTTCGTCATTTTATTGATGTCATTCCTTCTTTGTCATTCCATCATCATCCCTGCGTCATTGTCATGTTCGTGGCAAACCTTGGCCATGCGAGTGTCATAGCAAAGTGGGCTGCTACCGGCAACAATGCATGCTACATATAGCCGAAGCAATGGAAGCTTCAGAATAACTACTACTGATTCTAAATAAATGTCTTCAGCAATATGCTATTTTGCTACACTGCTTGAATGCTAATCATGTTACCATCGACAGTAACCGTGAGATGGATTCTGCTGAATTTTTTTTAACATTACTATTTAGCAGGAGAAAGTTGATTACCAGTAAAGTATTGCACCTTTTCTTGTTTACTATATGCACAATTTTATTTATTTAGCATTTATTTACAGGAAACTCCCACCTTCCAAAAGGGATTATGCAGAGGAACAAGTGTGGTAAAAGAAATCAATTCTTTTATCCTGAAAAGATTAATAAGAATGTACAAGTAATCTACACATACTATAAATATGTATTCTGGTGCACCTCTAAGTATTGACAAGTATGTTTTTTTTTTTCTAGCAACCATTTGCCATTCATGCCAAGAGGGGCTGTTCCGCAACTGCAGAAGCATAATTATTCAATACAACTTAAGTTATTGTTCTTTATTGTCTTTTTAAAGCCAATGAAATATTTTCAGTCAGTCTTAGAGGCATGCAAGAATAACAACCTTACCTTGCCTTCTTGAGCATTTTGTTTGGAGTAGATTTCTTTAGCAAGGATCTGCAAAGCACTCTGTAAATCTTCATCATCGCTTCTGCAATACAGAAGAGAACCATGTGAACCCCTTTGGTGCATGTTTCTCAACTAGCTGCACAATGCACATCTCATATGCTTAAAATAAGGCAGGTTGCCAAACAAAGCAGATGTAGTTTCTGGATAGCTTGAATGTGCACCAAGAGGCAACATACACAACTCAGGGACCAGTTCTGGTACAGAGGAGGAATCCATGGTAGAGTGTATAAGTGCGACTGTACGAGGACGTAGGAAGAAACAGATACACAAACACAACACCTCACTTTCAACTATAGATTTTATTTTCGCACGCATCGATAACCGGCAGATGCATCAATGAGAGATTAAAAGAGCATCGATATAACGTCACTAGGGTAATCTCAGGTCATTTGGGTATTCACTGCCAAGATTGTTCCTGCATGCCCATGTTTGAAAGTACTTCCATTCCGTATAGGGCTCATAGCAGAATGACGAGGGAGATTGTGGAGGCCTATGAGATTGCAAAATTAGAGGAATAGTGCGTAAGCAAGCCATTCGGTATCACTATCTGAAAAGGACATACGATTCCTTGGTTTATCTTTGTGAACACTGCAGTACATGTCTTCCCCATGCCTTGCACACGTGTACGGTTTATCGAAATTCACCACTGAATGTTCTTTTTTGCTGTTACGTTTGTTTCCGCTCGTACGGTATATATTTATCGATGCGTGTGAAAATAAAATCTATAGTTGAGAGTGAAGCACTGTGTCTGTGTATCTGTTTCTTCCTACATCCTCGTACAGTCACGCTTATACACTCTACCATGGATTCAAACCAACTAGCCCGCCAACGTGTTTTAAATAGAGAAGGAAGATGGGATATCTGCTTGTTGTCCTCTTGTTCGTTGTTGTTTAGTGACTGCGAAACAGCGCTTCTACCCACTAGTTTGTTTGCATTTGTTCATGTTTCTAACAAAAGCAAATTTGTAATATGTGCCACTAATTCAAATTTGACCATTAACATTCCTTTATCTAGCACTATTTCGTTGCAGAAATAATATGCCAGGACAGGAGCAAAAAGCCAGTTTCTGCAACTTACGAAGGCCCTTGCCTAAAATTTATTCGACAGCTGATTGCATTCAATGATAGCATATGTGACAACATTATTTGATAATGAGTGCATTCAGGCATCAATAGTTGAATATAGTAAAACTTACTGATCATAATATTTTTGAAAAACATGTCAGCTTGATGTGACGTGGTAAAAGTTATTCTGTGCACAGAAAAAATATCTATTTTAAATTACGATGAACAGAAGTACAAAACCTATGTGAACTAAGCTTGCTAACTCTTTCTCGTTCTGGTTTGCTTTCAGACCATGACAAGAATAAAATCAATGTCAGTATAACACACATGAGCACATCTGTTTGCAACAAAAATAACAAAATGCACTAGCTGGACTGATTACTGGTGCCCACATATGACACAGCTAATTTTGCATTGCTTGAATGACCAAGTTAATTCTGAGGCCACCTGAGTCTCTCACACAGGTGGTGATGCTTCAGATGATTGCTTCGATTGAAACAAAACATTTTGGGTCTCCGCTAGCTAGCATTCGCGAAACATCAGGATCAGTGGTGGTTATGCAAGAGGCTGGCAATGAATCAGGATATTACAGTGCTTGCTTCTAAGAGTAAGTTTTTACAACATAATTATGCAAATATGGTCAACTTCACAAAGCCTCTGCCAGTTCTAGGACCAAAAGAAACAAAAACAAAGTAATGAAAAACTCAAGAAGAGGGATGAGGAAGAGAGGAAAAGACAGGGTGGTTAGACTTCCTATAAACTGGTTGGCTACCTTGTCGTGGGATAGGCAAACAAAATTCAAGGTGAGAGGAGGAGACACGAGCTAAAATAGAACAAAAAAAGACAAAGAACTGCATATAAATGCAATGTAGAGCATGACAATTCTCAACATCTGTCACCTAGCCCATGTCCTCAAGAAGCACAACAAAGCGTTTAACGCTTTTTGTACTGACGACAATCAGGACCACCAGGGACTCCCTCCTCCATTGAATACACATGGGAAAGTAAAGCAGGACATATACAAAAAACTGACAACAGAGTTTGAGATAGTTCAGATATCAGATACCACAGGCTTATGCACCTTTATGGAGAATAACAGGCTATTCACTTCAGCATTATGTATTAATCAGCAATGTCATGTGAACAGCTGAAATTGCATTGAAAAAGGAGCACAGCTAAACTGCTCACTTTCTATGGCAACATGAGCTTGCAAGCTCACATGGTACTCAGCTGCATAATTGTACTGCTAGTTGTAAGTCATTATGTTAAGTAGCATAAATCCCAAGTGCGTTTTAGCACAATTGCCACCATGAATAAACTTCAGTGTTGTATCAATGCAAAGTATCATCACTTAAATGTATGGGCTAAGTACTGTATTTTTCAGACCATAGTTTTCAGCTAATACCTGCGGGGACTATTTACAAACTATGGCCTGTTGAATATAGTCTGGAAAATATGTTATCCAGGTGTGTGTTTTAGAGTTTACATTAGGTGTATGTTCTTACAAAAGGAAAGCTAGTTCTTGATAGTAGTCTGCAGGGTCAGTTGGTGCAGCATATTGTAAACCTATGAGCTGTTTAACAGCAGCGGTGAAGAAAGACTTGATAGGACAGGTGCGCACATATTGTAAACGTATGAGCATTCAGCGGCAGGGGTGAAGAAAGACTTCACAGACGCTCTGTCAAGCACAGACGTTCTGAGCATCTATCCTTGACAGAGCAGCTGTCAAGCCTTTCTTCACCCCTGCCGTTGAATGCCCACATGTTTACAATATGCGAGTGTCTGTGCTGCCAAGTCTTTCTTCCCCCCTGCCATTAAACCACTCATACGTATACAAAAAGGCTATTCTATTTCCATGCACTATAAAATGTTGCAGTAAAACATCAAGAGCACAGTGCAATAATTTTGTAAAAAGGACCACTAGCAATGAGCTCCTGTGACAATTATAATCGAAGGCCTGCAAGAAAGCACGCCATTGAAGATGAGCCATGAAATCCCATGGTTATCTCTCTTTTCTTTTTTTCGATGAAACAATTGTGTTTCAGTAAAAGCAAGTGTCAACAGAAGTGACTTTAGTGTTGTGATATAGTTGACAATACAAAATGGACATAACTTTATTTAAACACATTAAAATTGTTCATATTTAGGGAATGGTTATTCTGCCGGCAGAGTCGCTCTAAAGAAATTTTGTCAGCTGTTCATTCACACTGGCTGGTATCGCTCAGACTGCAAGGAAACAGAGAATTTGTGCAAGTAGTCAGTGTAAGTAACATATCATTATTTGGTATGCTTTGGTGGCGCTTCCAAGATGCCAAAGAGGCAACGAGCCCAGTAAGGTCGGTACCCGAGGCTGGTCCACGAGTCACGGACGGGCAATCTTATACAGCCCCGGCAAATGGAGGCCTCGCCAAGCCTCCAATTCAGGAACAGAATGGGCCTGAGCTATTATCCTCCCTCACTGCCCCCTTGGGTGCGTTAGAGATCCTGCACAGCCCAATTTGTTACAATTTTGGTGCTCTCATGGGGCCTCTGTTTGCATGGATTATGAAACTGCTGGCGCAGTTTCGATCGCACAACTCTGCCAGCTGCTGGCAAAGCATGTGCTCTTATATTTAGTATGCATGTTCTTGTAGCTTTTCTTATCAGACATGTTGAAACGATTTTAAAGGAAGCTAGTTGATGACGAATTGGCTTTATATTAAAGCGAATATTAGCTCAGTTAATTCATGCAGCTAAAACTACGGTGCTGGTGTGTTTTTGCTTGAAATGCGATTTGCAGCTAAGCAGGCAGCCAAGCTCTAGATAACTTAGCAGATTAATTGAATGAAGTACAATGGTACCGTACGTGGAACGATGAGGCACAGGAATTGTACCCATTTCCAGTGCGCTGTGGCATGTGGAGCACAGCATGAATGAAGGCACGTCTTCAGTTGGAAACGCGGCACTCAGCAGAGGCACGTGAGGAACGCAGATAGGCGAAAGGTCTGCTTTAAAACCAAGGCGACGGCAAACGTCGCACGCATATCCAAATGGGTTATTGAAGATCTGTCCTCCGAATAGTGCCGTGTGCTCTATCAACCGTCGCTGACGCCTTGCCTCGGTCTCGCGTTCCCGCACAGCTGCATCTTCACGCCGTGCACGATGTGCGTCCGCTTCCTGCCGCCGGACTGCTGGGTCCTGTCGGCGTCGTCGGTTTGCCTCAGCTTCGCGCTCTCGCACTGCTGCATCCTGCCGCCGTGCACGGTGTGCGTACGCTTCCTGCTGCCGAACTGCGGGGTCTTGTCGGCGTTGCCGCTTAGCCTCGGCCTCGCGTTCCCGCACTGCCGCATCCTCACGGCGGGCGCGATGTTTGGCCGCTTCCAGGTACCGAATTACGGGGTCTTGTCGGCGTAGTCGCCTTTCCTCGGCCTCACGTTCCCGCAGTGCCGCATCTTGGCGCCTGCGGCGCTGAAGTTCAGCGTGCTTTGAACGCGAAACGGCACGCTGTTCCTCCGTCTGGGCACGTATTCGGGCCCGCCTTGCTTCCTTACGTTTAATCTTGCGCTCGCGCTCCTCAGATGGTGTCCTCACAATACGCGGACGCCCCATATTGACAAGCAAGCGTTGCAACCAAGGCGACCTCTGGACAACTATCATCCTACTTCATGGCAGGCCGAGATTTTGTGATAACGCGGGTACGCGCACGGAGCGTCTGGGTAGCCGAGCAAGCATCGCTTTGCAAATGGATGTATGTTATGAATACCCTAGTACAAACGACATACAAACGACGTTTGCGCACATGCCTTGCTTAATGGGAGACTAAAGGCAAATACTAAGTCAAGCAAAAGTGATAGATTAGTGTTCGAGAATCGCGAACGGAGCCTTAATAATCGAGAAATCGAGGTAAATGCAGGGCATGATTAGAGACTCCCCCGGGACATTCAAGCACTTGCCCAATGACGAAAGCACTACTAAGTTAAATTCTGGCACTAGTACACAACTACTCGTTGCAAAAAAACATCCTCATATTGTATTATAATATGAAATAAAATGCTACTTGTCCAGTTCGATTTCATATTTAGAAATAAAGAAATCATTGAAATTACCGTTGACAACGACGCGGGCGGTCGAAAGGTTTCGTTTTCACTTGACTGCGCCGCCCACGCTTTCGCGTTTCAGTAGTTTCCTACTTTGTTTTATGGTTTCCTGATCGCGTAGCGCTGCGCTGGTTTTGCTGGCTCGCGAAACTCACACAAACTACAAGTAGCAGAGAATTCAACTTCCATGTGATCTCGCGGGATGCCCGAACGGTCTACGCCACTTGACCAAAAAGCAGCTGCAGCGGCAATCCGCCGCTGTCTTGGCTCTGTGCCGTCGTCTGTTGGGCGCCATTTTACTCGCCGACGGCAGCAAAGGGCGGTGATGGCGTATGCAACGTCACCACTCCCGCGGTTGGGTGGCGGGAGATTTGAATTTCGAAAAAGGTATTCGGACCCTTCAGACACAATTTTCTCGTAAACTAGGTCTTCTTGGCACGAAACAAGATTGCGAGGTTCCTGGAAAGGTATTTAAACAGTCCACGTCGACTTAGTATTTGCCTTTAGCGTCCCTTTAATCTTGTACTCCTCCGACAGTGTTCTCACGATATGCAGGCCCATGTTCATGACATGTACCAAGCGAGGCAACCAAAACCTCGAAGGAGACCAAACATGATTTTGTGATAACACAGGCCAGCTGCAGAGCATCACTCAGAGATCATCCCTCTTGAATGAATGCATATGCATTCCCTTTGAAAGGAGGAGTGGCTAATGCCACGAATGATCTGCTGAAACCACAATTCGCTGTCGATTATATTTGACCACGTGGGTTTCTTTAACGTACATCTAAATGTAAGTACTCAAACGTTTTTGTATTTCGCCTTCATCGAAACACGGCCGGCACAACTTGCATCAAACCCACGACTTTGAGCTGGGCTACGGGCATGGAGGAAGGAAAAGACCCCATGGCTACGGGGGACTTTAACAAAGAGTTTCATGCGGCGCCAGCGCGCCCGACATCAAATGTCAATCAATGAAGTGCCAGCAACTCATCGGCGCCTCGAATTTTTGCTTTGAACCGGACAGTATTTCGTAATTGCTTTTTTATCATGTCACGTTTTACCAGCTCCAGTTCGGAGACCAGTTAGGAGTCTTGAGGAGCTATTGACATGGAAACCCTTGCGGGAGTACAGCTGCAGCGGCGAAAGCTAACGATGTAGTCCAGCTACACGGCCTGCGTGGGAGCCCTGAAGTGGCCGAATAACAAAGGAGTCGGTGACCTTTCGAAAAAAAAAAATATTACGAAGTTATTTTGAACACAAAAACAAAAATACAGGGTCTTGAATATTTGTCTGCGAGTGTTCAAAAAAAGATTTTGCACTCACAGCTGCACTGTTCTTGCTCAAATTATGCCCAATTGCATTTTGGCGGCGACTTTGTTTAGTTTAACACTTGGCACGATTAGTCGCCTGTTTTTTAAGACAAAAATAAGAAACTGTTTCCGTCTATGGGAAAAATGATGTCTGAAAAGCCGGCCCTGACATAGACTTGTGTCGCCAGCTGCCGTCATCTGCAGAAAGCAACGTTTCAGGGAGGGTTTCCGCATGTTGCGCGCTCCTGGAACAGGCCATGAAACGCTGCTTTCTGCAGATGAGGACAGCTGGCGACACAAGTTTATGCTTGCGCCGTCACGGCTGCAGCTCACATCCCCATAAGCGCAGGCAAATTTCCACTTTTTTTTAGAAACCAGGCAATTAACTATGCCAAGTGTTATACTAAATGAAGTTGACGCCAAAATGCGATCTTTATGCAAAATTTTAGCAAGAACGGTGCAGCGGTGAGCGCAAAATCTTTTTTTGAGCAAGCGCAGCCAAACATTCAGGACTCTACATTATACCCGACATTTATTATAAACATATATTCATTACGCACTGATATAGGCGAGAAATATTTTAAGTTACTTTATATAGAGGCTCAACTAATTGCTTCCGCACAACAGGCAAATTAACGCATACCTTTTTCACCGCAACTCGATCCACTGAGAACACGTTGTGCTCATGTTTTTCCCCCATGCTGCATATACTCACCCTCTTCACTCTTCTTTTATATATTGCGAGACAGCTGTTAAACCTCGACGGTTTATTTAGCAGGTCGTGTGCTGAAAACGATGATGCTAGCCATGATGATGAATATATACAGATGAAGAAGATGGAGTAATATAATGCTCACACAATTTTTCCCGTGCACGAAAGCAGCCAACCTGGCTGCTGGTTATGGCGGTGAACACCGTATGA
This sequence comes from Dermacentor andersoni, assembly GCF_023375885.2. Classification (NCBI taxonomy): domain Eukaryota; kingdom Metazoa; phylum Arthropoda; class Arachnida; order Ixodida; family Ixodidae; genus Dermacentor; species Dermacentor andersoni. The sequence goes on from NC_092823.1 coordinate 128,727,895, forward strand.
AAGGTTTTAAACGCGAAACTTGCATAATCTCTGTGGCACGGCAGCAGCCATCTAAAGGCGGCACAATTGGAGTGACACGATAGTTAACTGGCAGAGTCTGTTCCCAAACAACATGCCTATTCACTGAATGATTACCATATTACGATATGCATATTACTTCTCTGGATGCTCACATTGAAACACCATTTCCCGCAATACAGAGATTGCAGTGGGCAGCATCGTGCAACTTGCTTATGTCTCTTGGCGACACTGCATTCAGAAAACTTCTGATACAGAGAAATTAAGAACAAAGTTTTATTTAAGTCAATGAAAAACAAGGTACAGGCTTGCTTCTTTTTTTTTTTTTTTTTTTTGGAGCCTGCATCCCAGCAGGGGGGACGTTAGCAGGCGGGGGTATTCTATAACTGTCCACCTAGTGGACAGGTCCATTTCATCTGCTGCTGAAGTGCTGATTGACTTCAGCAGCAGATGAAATGGCCATGTCCAGTAGGTGGAGTTATAGAATACTCCCCCCCCCCCCCCCCCTCCCTGGTGTATCTGGTGACTATTAGAAAAGGGGCACAAATTAACTTATAAACTAGACAGGGAGCACCACTACCAAGTGTTTTATTAGGGCTTAGCAATTGGTATACCTAAGTGTTGATTTGTGCCCCTCTTGCAATAACTATGTACAGAAGTACTCCTCTGTATATGATGAGGCAAGACATCTAGAGCAATCTCTTCTCAATATAGACACACTTGACAGCGCATGTTGTTGCCCTAGTGCAGCCCCAATTGACACTTTGACAAAGTGGTGGCTGCTGTGTAGACAGCCATGGAGCTGCACACGAACATCGAGGTGCTTGGCGAGGTTTCCTAGGCGAACAAAGCCTTAGTGACAGTTGGGGTATGCGACAGGCCGCACCTCTTCAAAGTGGTCCTTAAGCAAGGAGACAAGGAAACAATTTGTATTGGAAGAATTCTTTATTTCCATAACGTCAGTGCTTCACTGCTAAAAGCAGCATCTGGCTTCGCAGCTCTTCCATCACTACAGTGCCGTGCAGTCTCTTTTTCACTATTTTGTAGTTTGCTGAATTTCCAACCTAGAGCATCTGCAACATCATGCACATCTCAGCCTACTACCCCTCGCCTCTGAATCTGTCAGCCCTGCACACGGGCCACTCCGTTACAAACTTTTTCTTCGTCAGGCAGTCAAGAACTGGAATGACTGTACGTACTACCTTCTTATCGTCACACACCATTCTGCATTTCTGTAGACTGTTGCTGCTTGTATTGTACCTTAACTACATATACTGCATGTAGAATATACACGCACCACCCCTTGTGTAATCCCTGAATGTGTGTTTGTAGTTCTAAAGTGGACTGAAGTGGAAGTGATGTTCACTGGTACCAGCCTATCACAATTGGGAGAAAGCCTTAGTTATGTCTGTTGTGTCGGCAGCAGCAGGCAAGCGGGGCTTCCTTCACGCGCGGCTAGCGCCGGCGCAGTGAAGGAGACACGGAGCTAACTGCTCCCGATGAAAACCGCAACGAAGACTCAGCCGACCCGCGGCCGTTTATTATTAAAAAGGACTTCACATGCCAGATGACACCTCCTGATTGGTACCAGCTCGTCACATGACAGAAGGGGGGTGCGCCATCTGGCTAAACAACTACAAAACATACATGTACGATAACACAGAGATCTGACAGGGGGCGACACTATACTACAATGTCCTAGTTTCAGATTCTCGTTTTTGGCCCACTACAGCTTTTAACAAATCTTACATTTCTCTTCATGCACTACAAACTACTACAAACTGCATGCATCGGCTGCAGTATGAGCTCACACTGTAGCCGAGTGGCAGCAACAAAGCCACTATAAGTCAAGCTCTAACATTACAACAGATAAACTGCAGAACCCCTTGCGACTTTTTGCTTTATGGGCAGTGTGTTCAACATAGGCAGTAGGCTTTCCCAGAAACACCTATAAGTGATAGAGTGTAGGACAGTGATGCTGCATTTGGCTCCTTAAGCAAAGAAGCAAATAGAGCATCAGATTGGCAACAAAAACGTTACTGGCAAAAACCCAAGTTTTAGCAGGTGAAAACATATGCACAAAACCCTTGGACCAGAGCAAATTTTTCACCATACTTATTAAGGAACATTGTAGGAGTGTGTTGATTAAAATTTTTATTTCAGCCTTGAAACAATGAAGCACCTTATTAGGTTGATTTGAATGTATATCACATAAATAAGCAAGCAAAACAACATCTTCATAGGAGTAATTTTTTTCTTTTGGGTTATTGGTAATGTGGAGCTGAAACTGATTGAGCTTTCACCCAACCAATTATTGCAAGCTCTTTCCAAAGTTGTATGGGGAAGTGTACCAGCCTTATTCAATCCTTATTCAGGGTAATGACTTCATCATACCTATAGGGTTTAAGTAAGTTACTGCACAAGCCGAGTGAATCGGTGTAGCAAGACAGCCCCAGCCAAATCAAACACCAAGCATCGGCACAAACGTGGCTGGTAAATTACAGCATAAAAAGCTAATTTGATTGATGTATCCGGTTTACAAGAATGCTACTGGTGTGTACAATGTACAACATTACACAAATGTGCAGCTTTTCTACTTCATGGCACTGAACTATTTTACAGGAAAATTTTTCATACGTGGCACAGGGGTCTACTTAAGTGCTTTCTTTAGAAGACATGGTCGCAAATGTTTCCTGTGGATGTCATACTATATGTAAAAGTAAAATTTGAAGAAGTGCTCAGGGGGGACGTATTCTTCCTACTGCCCAATAGGCACTCCAAAAAAGAAATGTTTATTTTAATATTACTCCAGAGATTACAGACCACTCGGGATGACTTTTTATGGCTTGGATCGTAGCAACTGCAATTTTTGCATTTAGAAGTAACAAGTACAAGAATAACCAAGCTTTAGCTTAAGCTCACTTAGTCCAATTTGGTAAAAACAACATTAAATTAGAAATTGTTCTTGTGAAACATTTTTCGCAATTGCACCTCACTAGTCTATGCACACGGGCTTGTAAAAGTCGAAGGGTCACTGCCTGCGCCCTGCATAAGGCGGGGTGCGGGAGGGGGAATGCCCGTCTTGACAGATAGTAGTGTGCGGTAACCTCATGGAATGTGAGCAAGGGTTCCTCGCGGGGCAGGGGGACTGCGGAGGCGGATTGCGAGGATATATTTTCATTGGCCATGAAACATATTGCACATTAACATGTTGACTTATCTCTTATATTACAGAAGTCCACTTTACAGCACTGGTTTAGCACAATTATAAGTTGCACGCCATGCTAATACAGCTAACTTGCTGCCTGTAAATCCATCAGCAAGATTGAGCAGTAACTCGCAGATTTAATTTTTAAGTGGAGTAAAGAGAACTAAATAGTTTTGCACAGGTCATTGCCTACCTGCATTACTCCACTGAAAGTTCATCAGAGTTTGAGTTTTTACATGTGAGGATAGAGTGATTCAGTTTCAGTTTATTATTCATTAAATACAATGAATTGGTAAGATGCAATATACAGACGAGGGTCCCAAAGTCAAAGACTGCAATGGGACCCTCGGTACCCTCTATCGGGACCCTCTATCCTTGTTATCAATAAAGAACTAGACGAAAACTTAGGCATTCACGTATGTTCCTCCTTCACCATCACATTTCTTTTGTGTTGTTTTACCATGCATTTGTACAAAGTTGGACAGCTTTACTCGCAATTTACTCGGTATTTGCACTTGACCATGAAGTGGCTTGTATAAATACTGAAAAATATAATGTAGAGTAATGAAAAAATGATAATTAAGGAACGCAGGCACTCATCACAAGTATAAAAAAACTCCTTTGATGTGCGTATGTATCTTTCATTGTCGGTGTATCATTGCGCTGCATTATGTCCTTTAGCAAGTACCAAATGGCCCAATAACATGTGCTGTTTTCTTAAGCCTCTTGTGTGTCATATGTCAAATTGTGCAACAAAAGAAAATGTATGCGTATGGCTGAAAAAAAATGTGTGCGCGAAAACCTAGGAGCCAACAGTCACCATTCGAACTACAGCAATGTGCTGCGGTTGCTTGTATATGAAAGAGGAGTGATAGTAGTGCTTTGAAGCTTGCAAAGTGAATGTATGTGCTGCACTAATGGCAACTACAGTCTTCATCGTTTTATAGCACTAGCAAGAGCATCATGACCATGCTGCCACAATGTATGACTAAAGTTTCTATCTTCCTACTCGTAGCACGAAGTGCTCGAAGCTGGCATGACCAGCTTACTTGGCATGGGAACTTTTCTTCAGCTGCCGTCGTCTTTGTTTCTTCTCTTTGATCAGAGATGGGATGCCATAGACGTTTGTACTTTGAGATTAGATTTTATGTACACATATACATTGACAGGTATTTACAGTGTTGACATAACAACTCGACATTGCCGATAGTGTATAGCCTTGTTCATCTATCCAGACCCTTCATTACACACGAACCCGCACTTCAACTCAGCAGAGCCGAAAGTGCAGAGCACCTTTCCTGCATACAGAACCCCCGTGAGTGGTCGGGAGCCAGGTTTTAACCCTTCAGTCGCTCCTCCCAAATCCCCTTATGGCAAATTACAACACCCCAGTGACCTGATTGGGTCAACTGGGCTGTCACTCACTGGTCACTATTTCTCTCCCTCTCTCCCTACGTTTCTCGGACCATTCAGAAAGGTAGAGGGAGAGAAAGAAAACAAGGAACAACGAACACACCAATAACACACAAACCGTTCTGGTCTGCGACATGTTAAAATCTAGAGGGAGAGAAAGAAAACAATGAACAACGAATACACCAATAACACACAAACCATTCTGCTCTGCGACATGTTAAAATCTCCCAGCGTTTTCCAGAACACTTAATGGAGAAAGAAACCTCTGAGTTGCCCCATTTTCGCACCTTAATTAAAAATCGCGTGCTGTATACCGTAAAGGGGCATCCCTGCTGAAGTGCACCCACCGATACAATGCCAATTTGTGGGTGATCCGTCACGGGCGGGCCCATAAAACTATCAGTCCAAAGACAGACTGTGCCTCTGGTGCCAGCCCGTCGTTCAAGAGCCCGCACGACGGGTTACACAATCTTTCTGACTCTGAAATCGCTCCTTTGCCACTGAGGCATGCCCATTGATGCCCTAATGATGTTTTGCCCATGGTTCGTCCTGGGCAGAGCGCGAGAAGGCAGCCATTCACGCCTCCGTACGCGCTTCTAGGCCTAACGGCTCCCAACGCCACCCACTTTCCTGCGTCTTCAGACCACATGTGTGAAATATTACGATGCACCGGGGTGGCGACACGGGTTCTCTGCTGCTGAAGAACACCTTTTGACCCACTAAGAAATCACCCCGCTGGTTTTGCCTTCTGTGGAGCCTGAAAACAGTGATCTTCCACATTTATGGAGTGAAGTTACTTTCAGCCCTCATGCCGTTTGTCAACATCCTTTACAGTATATGCAAAGCTAATTTAAAAAATTTTTTCATGTGGCTGCAATAAAAACGAATGGTGTTCCCTGCACATCAAGTTCTCACATGTAATGTACAAGTCGAAGAAGCTTAATACCTTGCCCCTTTAAAGCAAATGATAATGCTGGTACACAGCACGAAAGACGGCAACACAGGCTTGTCGTGATGACTGCTCTGCAATGAAGTCAGTATGAGTATGCACAAATGCTTGATGGCATATATATGTGCCGAAAGAAATGAGAGCATAGAAATGAATCTATGTAGGTGCAGCATTTACATACCTAGGTTTTCAAAAATGTGGAGTTACTAAGAACTTACGAAGATTTCAAGAGAATATTGTTAGGCATTTGTTTGTAGGATATTTTGTGAAAGTTTCCTTAACTTGTAATATCCCCCTTTAATAACAATACTTTTATCATTCATGGAAAATTCCAAAATATCACCACTAGCACTTGACAAGATAACAAGCAGACACATGCATAAGCATAAATCACTCTGCAATTAAGACTTGTGATAGAACAATTTCACCACCCAAAACCTTCACAATACAGAACCATTTCTTGAAGCAGCAGTAACATAGGTACACACCCATTATAGTTGATGTGGTATTGTTGTTGGCCAAGATAACTCAAGGTTGTCTGATTTCTATTTCGTGTCTATCTTTGCATTTGCTTATTTATATGTTAAACTGAAGTTTAGCATACACCACCTGCCTTCTCATTCTGTGCCTTGATCTTAATGCTGTTTTTTTTTCCAATCATTTTCTTGATTCTACCATATATTAACAAGCTGGTCATAAATTATTCACTCATGTTCTTCCTGCCACATGGCAGGCACACATAACAGCCTTCGCCACTGCTTATTTGCAATTTATAACAACATGCAATGTCGTTGCTTCAGCAAAGCGCTTGCCACAGACCGGACACTCATGAGGCTTTTCTCTTGTGTAGACTCTCTCAGTTGCGCACTGAGAACTTTCTTCGTATTAAAGCACTTGAGGAAGATGTCACATATGAAGGCCACTAGTCAGTGTAGGCCCTCTCGTGATTGGCGACATGGCTCCTAGGAGAGCGAAGATTGAGAAGAAAGGATATTACAGAGGCAGAAAATAGGAACCACTTGTAAGCAAATAAAAATTCTGCAAGAGTGAACCAGTGAAAATTCGGAACTAAGCATATTATAGGTACACAAACATGATTTTAGCAGCTGCAATTTGTTGTTGGGAAAATTTGTCAAACATTAAAGGGGCCTTGAACCACTCCTTGGGCTTGGTGAAATAACATAGTCCACGGGTAGCATACGCTGCTGTGAACATCTCAGCCAAGTTTTGCAGTCGTACACGTAGCGTGGAGCTCGCAAGCTGAGCGTGGAGTCACCTTTCTCTCAAAGGCGCTCTTTTCAAGAGAAGCCTGCTCCTCATTCTCTTCTGGATGCTTTATTTCATAATAAAGCGGGTTCGTATACGTGGCTGCTATTGGTGCAGCGTAGATACCGTGGCCGCCATAGGGTGCCGCCACAGGTCCACTGGATAAGCGCACTGCAGCTCCCTGAGGACAACCGCATTTGGCTTACGTTTAGCACGATATAGGCACCAAAATCGGAAGTCATGGCATCTACGTTAACATCCAAAATGAAATTTGAACTGCGCACCATGGTGACATTCAGAAGGCAAAGCATTGTGGGCATGCCCTACTCCACAGTGGCCTTCGCAGTGCAAGGCATTGAAGAAGGAATCAGTGCACAGCAGAAGCAGTGTTTGATTGCCAATACCTCTGCTTCTGCTGAATGCATTGAAGTACTTTTTGCAGCAAAGTATTTCTGAAATAGCCTATTTTCACTTCAAATGTCTTTCTCCATTTCGATTAAAAGTAGTTTAGGGCCCCTTTGAAGGGGCCTTGTAATGCTCCTGGGAAAAACTTTTTTGGCGGAACTAATAGCAGCACCACGGTGCAGCAATTTCCTGAACTTTGCGTGATGGACATGTCATCAATGTGTGGCACTGTGGTTAAAAATGTAATGTACAATTTACGTTCACACAATATTAACTGCGAAAAAAAACTCTGGCATTATGTCTTACAACCTTGTTAAAGGGAAACTACGACATTTTGATCATGTCAACGTAATAGAATGTTTAGGCTCCCGAGACCCCCCTGTCACGCATCTGATAGTATTGTTCTGCAAGATTGAAAGCAGGTTTAAATAAGCAAAAAAGCACAAAAATGAAACCAAAACCTGACGAAGCAGTTGAGTGAACCACTTCGTGTGACGTTACAAAGTGTCCTCAGTGGGGAAGGCGCGCAAGGCATGCTGATTTCACCAGCTGGGTGAACGAAACCAGTGAAGAGCAGACGCTCAGCTCATTAGTGACCTCGCCGGACCTTCAGGTGACAATGTCAGCTGCACCAGCTCTTCGAATCTGTCAATTATTGACAGTTATGATTGTGACGAATTTAATAGCCACGAATCGCTGTTCGCATTTTACCCGCCACCACGAGAACCAGAGCCCATGTGCTACATATTGTACTGCAACATGAAGACCAAGGTTAACCCTATCTGATTTTATACATGCTGCTTGCTATTTTAGGTGTTTTGCCCCTTCTCAGGGAAGTGTTTCGCATGCTCACTGTAAGATGTGGAGCACGATTTTCTGCATTTGTATCTCGCAAGAATGCCGCTGACAGTACAAAGCACCAACCGGTGCATTTGTTTACCTCGGCATGTACAGCGATCACTTGTCATTCGCTTGAGATATAATGCTAGCCGCTCATCGGTGACATTAATTAATGTCAGAACACATCAAAACAGCCCATTTAGGCATGTATATTACAGTAAATGGCAATCAAGTACATAACGAAGTAATTTTGGCTCCCCTTGCAACTTCATTATAACTATGTTCCAAGTGTACAGAAGTGACCCCATGGCCTCCAAGACTGCACCTCACTCCCAGGATCACCAGTGCCAACGTAATGAAATGCCCAGCTCCTGTTTCTTTGACCATTTCCTCCTTCTCTAGTCATCTCATCACTGTTACCTAATATCTCACTACAACTGTATTATTTTTCAAATGAATCACTTCCACCTTGATATTCATTCTGGGACATTCTTCCGTTATATGAAAGCCCCACATTTGCAAGTGGCAGCAGCTCATCGAATATGTGCTTGCACTACTGAGCCCACAGCAAATTTATGAGAAAATAATTCGTCATGAGGAAAGGATTTGTAGCCTAGTCAGCTGCAGCACACTAGTCTCAAAATCAATGTTCCGGATTTGAATGCTGGCTCAGTCAGTAGCGCAAGGTTTTCTTTGCTTTGATTTATAACCATCTATTGTTAACAAACAATTATTGACAAATGGCTAGTCTGCTAGAATGTAAAGATTAGTCTGATTGGCTGAAACACAAGTGAAATCAGCCAGGGTCTGCAAGACTGGCAGATACTGTGCAATAACATTTCATACTTAATATCATTTGCCAAATTATTCCCACACAAGCCGAATACTACTCAGTGAGCATATCTGAAAGAGGATGCATAGAAAGTGTTACATAAATCTCTCAGAAGTAACCTAAGAATTTATAACTCGTATTCTAAAATTAAAAGTGTTGCCAGGTATAGAGTGAAGTGACCCATACTTTTTGTTAGGAAATGCTAACGAAGTGGAATAGCGTGCAAGGCATTTCGGAACCTACACTCAAGTTGTACAAGCAAGAATGTTATCAGAGGAAGCATAAATGCTCATAATAGGCTAGCCACTAAGCATGATGTGCCAAATCTAAATGCTCGGCAAGAAAAAAAAATTAATTATGGGGTTTTACGTGCCAAAACCACTTTCTGATTATGAGGCATGCCGTAGTGGGGGTCTCCGGAAATTTGGACCACCTGGGGTTCTTTAACGTGCACCTAAATCTAAGTACACAGGTGGTTTCGCATTTCGCCCCCATCGAAATGCGGCTGCCGTGTAAATGCTCGGCAAGAGTAGCCATCCTTGAGTTATAGTACAAAGTATGAAACAGGCACACTTACTGCATAGGATGCTTTCCTTGTGATTAGTATGTGTGCCCTTGTTTGTCGTTAGAGCCAATCTTCGCTCTCTGTTTCCACAGCAGATGGACATTCACTCTCGTACTGAGTAGCTTCACAGGTAGGCTCGTAGAACTGAAGTATTGTTGCAAGGCAAAAAAATAAAAGGAGGAAAGATCAGCAGACTGGGCATCTAAAATTTAGTACACGGCCATCCCCTCCTAAGACTCAACACAAAATGTATGCTGGGCATACTTACGTATACCTTTGCCCTTAAACATGGCCATATAACTGGCATTGGAAGGAGCTTAAATTTGGCACTGGACCAGGTTCTTCAGTCGATTCACAAATCTCCATAGAAAATCAATATACGAAGCAGCGATAAAAATAAACACAAAGCAAGAAACACATGAGCCAAATGCAAGAAGTCATCCAGTGTGTTCTCACTTGTGAGAGATGTGTGTCATTCCCTGCCAGGGCATTTTGACTTGCACTAAGAACCAACAGGTGTGGGGAGCCAATGACAGTCATGCTGCATGAAACTGGAAGAATATTTTATGCTCTTACAGACCCATTCGTAAAATCGAATCTCTTGCTTTCACTCAGTTCAGCGCAGAGCTTAGATCAGTCGTTAGCAACATGCGAGTGCCATGTTGATGGTACTGACAGCTCAGTAAAGGAATGTTTTTGTATTGCGCCCCTACTGGAGTTCAGTGGCCACAGTCGGGAATTGAACCCTCAACCTTGTGCACAGCAGCAGAATTACAGAGCCTACCACACGAGATGACATTGTAAAAAAAAATGGAAGACACTTTGTTGAGACTTAAGTGTGAAACGGCAGAAGCCTGACACCATTTCCAATGGCGATTTGTTGCGTCCGAAACACCACAGAGGCCCACAACTTGTACACTGTTATGTGAATGTTTGTTTATTAAATGCCTGCAACGTCGTTTACGCCTATGTCTATCGTTTCGATGTCTTCTGAGTCCATCATTTCAAAGGTGTCATCTGGGAGGATGTCGGCTTGCAACTCATGGCTGGTGAACTCCTTGTGCTTTGGTGGGTCGACATCCAGGATGGCTGCTTTGCAGCGCCGAACTGTTGCAGCGCCGTCTGTGGATCAGGAGGAGATGCGTCTTCCATGGCGGTGTCGGGGTGTAGTTGGCCATCCTCATCATCCACTTCGCTCGATTGACTTGTACTTGCTTGGCTTGCCGCGGCAAGATGGCGGTCATGGCGCTTCTGAGCTTCATTTGCCTTGGTACCCGGACATGCAGCAAGTCGCTTCAAGCGCATTGCCTCTCTTGCGTTGGCCCATCGTGCCCCTGGACTCTGTGGTGTCGGACGCACCTCGCCGCCCTGATGCATGCGACGTATATGCTCAGCCTCTCTTAAGCACCGCTTGTGTTCAGCGGCTGCCGCACGTCGCGTGTTGGGAGACACTGGTTTGGTGAGACGAGGCATCCTTCCCACACGATACCGCAGAGTAAACTGCTGCCACCGCCGCCACCACACCACACCCAAGTAGACGGTCACCACGCGCGCCTCACGACAGTGACGTCAGGCCACACAGCGCCAAATCGGGAGGCCACCTCAAGCGTCTGACGACAGTGACGTCAGGGCGCACCGTCGAACACACGGCCGCCATGCGTGCCGATGTGATGAGTCATCCGCACGGCGCCGAACCACCCCAACACCCACACTTGACGACAGTGAGGTCACACACGCGAACTAATCAGGAGGCGCACACCTGTGCCTAGCGACAGTGACGTCACGACACAGAGAAGACCAATCAGGAGGCCGGAAAGCTGTGCCAGTTTCTGCTAATGGCAGATGACCTTAGCAATGAGCCATTAAAAGCTTCCGCCTTAAAATCAAAGCCCATCTCTGTTTCTGTCCCCTCAAAGTGGACATGGCTATGTTATTGTCACAAACTTGTCGATATTAACGATATTATTCATTACTGATACAGAAGGAACTGTTTCAATGCGCATAATGTACTCGTGAGAGGAAAAATAATCGCTTCCGGCGCGTTCGGCTTGCTCCGCCGGCCGCCATTTTTGTTTTGGTGTCCCGCACTGACAGTGGCAGCCGCCTGCTTGTCATCCCGCAGCAAATGCGGGATGAAAAAAGAAAATGTTTCCTTTCGTGGGAAATTTAAGCCCCGTAATGATCGCACCCCTGAAGTTGTGTCAATTTTTTTGACAGGAAAGTGCCATCATTAAGCGAGTAAATACGGTAAGTATGCAACTGGCTTACCTGCAGTTCTGGACATTCTTCAGTTTGCACTGCAACAACCTGCAAAAGCAATCATATACACACAGTTTGCAAATGAATCTGAATAGCTTTTTAGCACATGAAGCGACAAAGGCAAGTAACAATTTCAAAAGCAGGAAACTCAATCCCATGATGTGTCAGCCTACATTCCCATATCACTATCACATAGCAAGCAACAAAAATTTCTGGGAATTCCGGGAATTATTTCTTCTTCTTCAAGGCTTCTTGAGAAGGATGAACAAAGATGCATGCATCTTCAATTTAGTCACACAAATGATGTATAAGCTCACTAGTGCTGTCACACAAACAAAAATTGACAATTAATGCAACAATCGTTAAGTGTTCCTTACTGTACTAATATATAGGTGAGGGTGAAAATATAGCTCATGACTTAAAAAATAAGAAATAAAAAAAAACAAAATATGGCACACTTCTGCTCGAAAGGCGAAGCAGTGATAGCGATAGCAAGGACGACTACACGAAGTAAGGTTTTCAGTCCTATTAGGCATATAAATTGCAGTAAACATTCATTTCCTAATTAATTTACCAAACACAGTGTCAGGCACACACAGGCAAACATGAATAGACGTTACTCAATAACAGCGAGCAGTCGCTGTAACGATGTTGGTGTGAAGATCTGCCTCATGGACAATATTATTTTTATTAAAATAGAACACACTCTTACCTTCATGCATTTCTCTGTTGGCATTTCAGAAGCACTCTGTGAATAATAGGAAAACAAAAATGATCACTATAGGTAAAAAATGCTTCACAATGCAATGTCAGGTTAAACCATAATGAACTGAAGAAAATGCGATGACTACCTTTACGGCATCTTCAGTCTGCACAAAACAGTCAATCTGGAAGAAATATTGTTATTACAGATATAACAATCTTTTATTGCCAACATTCAAAATAATAAGGCAAAGATCAACAACTAATTATATTTAAAAAATGCTTCACAGATGATTGCAAATCTGACAACTGATACATCAAAGAAAGTGAAGCTGTATAAGCAAGTTCTCGCATACTTCAGAAGTACTAGGGGGTCTGTCTGCTGACTCACGGCCTCAGCTGAACAGGAGCAGTTGCTGCTGCACTCGAGCACTTTTGTGGCCGGCTGTTCTTAGTGATGGCTCCCATGCAGGCAGCGATGCAGCTCCACAACATCAGCTTTTACCGCCGTAGCCGTACAAATACCTAGTTGATTTCCAATGTGGAACCGGTATAATGGGGCATGAGAATAAATAATTGTGGGTTACTGGTTAAAGAAGATGCACACATAAGTTGTCTATTCGACTAAGACATACGCAAGGTAACCTCTATTTTATATAATCATCAATCATTACATTTCAAACCAAATTCGGGCTCTGGCATGCGTGGCGCTGCATTTGCATGCGATATCGACCCCATCCGGTTTCGTGCACGCGTTGCACGAAAGCTATTGTGGAACTCTTCTTAATAGCTTCGCTGTAGAAAGAGCTTTAAAAAAATCACCTTTCCAGTGCCATCTGTCTGCAAGCAACAGTCAACCTGCAACAAAGAAATTTTTATATTAAGTTTAGTGATGCTTCCAAATTAAACACATCATAATACTGGTTGAACAGTTTATGTCTAAAAATGTAGACTTCTAAGGCAAGGTGCTTTTCATGACATTTTAGAAAGAAATAAAAAGCAGTAAACATTAGTAACACGTTTTTTTTTAATTTTATAAGGGCAGTTAGCGTTCTTTGCCTGCTTAATTTGAGCTTGTCTGTCCGTCCAATTAACTAACTAAAACCAGCCTCTTACTCTAGCGCGTTGGCCTAAGTTGCCTACTAGCTTGAGCCACTATGTATGTACTTGTGGTCGTGATGCTGTCGTGGTTGTTCTATCATTGTCATTCCAGATTTTTGTCTTCAGACTTGTCATTCTGTTGCCGTCACGCCTTTTACGCCAACACGATGACCCAAATTGTCTAATAGCTTGAACCACTAGGTATGTGCTCGTGGTGGTGATGCCATTGTAGTAATAACACCATCAATATAGACTCATCATGCATTCGTCATCACACTGTCATGGATGCTCCATCGTCGTCATTGTGTCGTTGTCATGTCGCTGTTGTGATGCCATCATGCTCGTTCCATTGTCATCATTCTAACTTTGCAATCTGACTGTCGTCATGCCATCATTGTCACACAGTCGTCATCGTCATACCGCTGTTGTCACTCTGTTGGCATTACACTGTCATCATTCAATCTTGACGTCGCCACTGTCATGCTATTGTCATCACTGCTTCATCCTCAGACAGTCCTCGATGTGCGTTAGTTATCATATCATCGTCATGCCATCTTGGTCGTTCGATTTTGCCATTCGGTTGTCTTCATACCATCATCATCTAACAGTCTTCATGATATAGTCATGACTCTAGTACGTATCACCATCACACACTGGTTGCCCTCCCATTGTCCTGATGCTGCCCTCATACAGCCTTCATCATTCCATCGAAGCATTTCTTGGCCATTCCATTGTTGTCACTGCGTCATTATCGTACAGTCATTGTCGTGCTGTCATGCTCATAGCCAGCCTTGACCATGCGAGTGTCACAGCAAAGTGAGCCCATACCGGCAATAGCATATGCCGCATACAGCCAAAGCAATGGAGGTCTCGGAATGACCGCTACAGATTCTGTTTCTTCAGCAATGAGTCACCACATTGCTTGAATGCTGGTCACATTACCGTCAACAGTCATTGCAAGATGGGTTTTGCCAGAAGAAGGTTGACTTACTCTGGAGTATTGCACCATTCCTGACGTACTATAAGCCTCATTTAATAACTCATTTCATATTTACCGTATATACTCAGGTAATGGCCGCAGGTTCTTTTCCGAGATTAGGGGTGAAAATCGGGGGTGCGGCTATTACACGGAGAAAAAGACAACGTTTTTTTTTTAAATATTTTTAGTGGTACTTGCCTTTATTGAACTAAAGTACTTGCTCATACTGGTTCTCCCTATTCTTGGCTATTCCCGTAGCACGTCACCTGCCGGATGGAATAAATGGTGACAACCCAAAGACCAGCGACGACATAGCCTCAGAGGCAGCCACTAAATCTCGGCACGGCTGCCTTGTTTTGCTACCAATCATTGGAAAAGAGCTTTGGGATTCTCATGCCACACAACTGACAACACTTCCAACTGTCTCAAAAGTCAAGGGTGTAGCTTATACACGGGTAATATTTAGATATATTTTGGTTTTTTTTTTTTTACAAAGTTCTGGGCGCGACCTTTACAAGGGTGCATCCATTACACGAGTATATACGGTATATATCAAAAATCCACATCACTTCGAAGGGATTATGTAAACAAGTGCCGTAAAAGAAATAAAACTTTTTTCTCCAGAAAAGAGTAAAAAGAACAGCCACACACCTAAATGTATTAATGCACACATCACAATATTCACATACATATATTATCTTCTCTCTGGTGACCGCTTGCCATTCCTGACAAAAGTGGCTTTTCTGTAACTGCAGAAGCTGCATATACAGCTGAACTTATCATTGATTTTCAACTTCTTTTAAAAGCCAATGAAATATTTTCAGTCACTCTTATATAGACAGACAAGAATGACTGAATTGTACCTTGCCTTCTTGAGCCTTTTCGTTGGAGTAGAGTTCTTTGGCAAGGCTGTGCAAAGGTCTCTGCAAGTTTTTATCACCAGTCCTGCAATATAGAAGAGAAACGTGTCACCCACTTAGGTGCATGTTTCTCAGCTAACAGCACGATGCATATCTGATACATATAACCTCTTAACTGCTGATGACAAGGTAACTCATTGTAAATATTTTGAAATTTTTGCATATGTATGTGCATTCCCTTTCTGCTAATTTTGACAAGAAAATGATACATAACAACTCTCGTCAATCTTTTTTGCATTTCTACAACCTCTTTTGGAATTTGTCATGGAAGTTAAAGGGACACTAAAGGCAAATACTAAGTCGACGTGAACTGTTTACCTTTCCAGGAACCTTGAAATGCTTGTTTCGTGCCAAGAAAAGACTTAGTTTACGAGAAAATTGTATCTGATGGGTCTGAATACCTTTTTCGAAATTCAAATCTCCCGCTACCCAACCGGGGGAGTGGTGACGTTGCATACGCAATCACCGCCTTTTCCTGCCGTTGGTGAGTAAAACGGCGCCCGACAACTGGCGGCACCGAGCCAAGACGGAGCAGTGGATTCACCGCTGCAGCTGCTTTTTGGTCAAGTGGCGTAGACCGTTTGGACATCCCACAACATCACATGGAAGTTGAATTCTCTGCTAATTGCAGTTTGTGCGAGTTTCGCGAGCCAGCAAAACTAGTGCAGCACTATGCGATCAGGAAAGTACTGAAACACGAAAGCACGGGCGGCAGTGAGTCGAGTGAGAACGGAACCTTTCGACCACCTGCGTCATTGTCAATGGTGATTTCAATAAGTTCTTTTTTCTAAACATGAAATGGAGCTGGACAAGTAGCATTTTATTTCATCTTATAATACAATATGAGGATGTTTTTTCCAAAGAGTGGTTCAGTACTAGTGACAGGATTTAGCTGAGGGGTGCTTTCTTCTTTGGGCAAGCGCTTGAATGTCTCGGTGGAGTCTCTAATCATGTCCTGCATTTACCTCGATTTCTCGGTTAGTAATTAGGCTCTGTTCGTAATAATATTGACGCCTTAGAGATTCCTGAGAACTAATCCATCACTTTAGCTTGACTTAGTATTTGTCTTTAGTGTCCCTATAAGGGGTTAAAATAAGGCAGTATGTCTGGCAGACCCAATGTAGTTTCTGGATAGTTTGAATGCAGCACTAAAGGAAAAGGTACACAATTGAATGGCCATTTCTGCTTCAGAGGAAGCAGACAGGATCTTCATTTGTTGTTTTCTCTCGTAACATTTGAACTCAATGCCCCTCCCGAGAATAAATTTGCCTGCTTTTCACTGCAAGATATTAATATATTCAATAAATTCAATTCAAGATATTCAATAAATTAATCAGTGAAATAGCCTTCTGCCACAGGCTTCCCACCTCTACTGACCAAAGCCCTTTTAGTGACTACACATAGAGCTCTTCTGCCCACTAATTTTCTTATTTGCATGTTTTTAACAAAAGCATGTGCGTAGTATGTGCCACTTATTCCAAATCCGTACATTAAGACTCCTTTATTGAGCACTAAATATATGCAGAAAGAAAAATGCAAAGACAGGAGCAAAAAGCTACTATTTCAGCTACTTACGAAGGCCCTTGCTTAAAAAGTATTCAATAGCCGACTGCACTATATAACGGCATAAATACCCGTAATGAGATTATATCAGAGAAAATATACACATTCAGGCATCAATAGTTGAATTTAGGAAAATTTACAGAGGGCTCAATTGTTTTAAAGCACTGCTCCCTGGTCCGCATTGCCTTCCCCATCGGTCAAGGACACAAGAAAAGTTAACCTCCCCACGAAACTCTCTGTCTGCTCTCCTCACCCTGTTACGAAGACCTTTATAAGCTGCACTTCCCCACCAACCCGCAAGGAAGGAGCCACATTAGCTCCGAAACGCTAGTTTATGCAAATGAACATTTTGGTTCGAAACGCTCCTAAATTTTAATGACAGCATGATATGAATTCCAAAAAACAGTGAAAAAAACACACACATAAAGAAGACATGAAAGACATGGACAAACGCTACTACCAACTGTTTATTACAATTGACACACCCTCCGATTTTATAAAGTGAGCCACGCACAAGTGTCACACCCCTTTTTCCCATGCGAATGTGCTAAACATAGGTAAAAACTAAAAAAGGTGAACTGCTGCCTGCTTTTGATAGCAGAATTCAAGAAGTCCAGTTCGGCGCTGTGCAAAAGCAAAGATGTTTCATTTACACAGATAGGTGAATTTTTGTGGATATGAAATGCTTCTAGTGCCACTCGAGCCGTGTGCTCTTCAGACTTACCTAAGATAGTGGTCTCAGAAAAAAGTGCCTCGCAACCACATGCGATGATATGGGCAACCAAATGTGCATATTTGTCCTCTTTTTTTCTTAACTTTTAGCACATGCTCCTTGAGCCAGTCATTGATGCACCATTCAGTTTGGCCAATGTGTGGAAATGGGTACATTGGCTAAACTGGTGGGATGGGTTTATTTACAAGACGATAGATGGTTAGCGTAGAGCAAGGAACAGGATGGTCATGCAAGGCCAACAGGCAGCGGCCAGCTCCTCGTGCACAACTCTACTTTCTCTTCCTTCGGCTGTGTCGTGCAGCATGACAATATATGCTCATGCATAAAAACAAAATGAAAACCTCAAAAGGAGAGACGAGGATGAGATGGAAAGACAGGGAGGTACAACAGTCTATAAACTGGTTTTCTACCTTGTCCTGGGATAGGAAAGTAAATTCAAGGTGAGAGGGGGAGACACAAAATCAAACAATTAGGACAAAAAATGTACATAAATGTGATGCAGAGCATGAAAAGTCTCAAGCTCTGTCCCCTAGTTGTCCTAGATGTCCTCAAGAAACACAACACATTCAACACCTTTTGTGAGGATAATCAGGACCACCAAGGAATCTCTCTTCCACCAAACAGAAATCACAAAATAAAGCATGACATTAACAAAAAGAACTGATGACATATTTTGTGCTGCTGTACCAAATACGACAGGCTTATGCACCCTTTTGGACAACAGGCAATTCACTTGAGCGTTGCATATATATCAGGAATGTCATGCGAGTAGCTCAATTTGCATTGTGAAGGAAGCACGGCTCAATTGCTCACTCTCTATGGCAAAATGAGCTTGCAAGCTCATGTGGTATTCAGCTATACACAACTGGATTGTGAGTTCTGTGCAACTATGTTGTGTAGCATAAGTACCAAGTAGCTTTTAGCACACTTGTTGCCATGAAACAACTTATGTGTTGTATTTGTGCTATGCATCCCTAAACCCAATACGGGCTGAGTATTATTATGAGTGATTTAGAACATACAATGTGTATGTGTTTCCATAAAAAAAAAGGCTAGTTCCATTTCCATGCTTTCAACAATGTTGCAGTAAATATCAAGATCACACCAAACATTTTGTTCAAGGAACCACAGGCAATGAGCTCCTGTGACAGTCACGTCCATCGCGAAAAAATCATCCATTTACACTAAACCAGTACAGTGTTCGCAATGACACAATCAAGTTTTCACTTTTCCCCCGTGCGATCAAAGAATGGAATCTCCTCCACTCAGACATAGTTTCCTCTCCGTCACTTTCATCATTTATCAACCTACTAGACACATCCAACAGAGAATACGCCACTTAACAGGTCCACATGTATTAAGCTGTAATACTTATTTCTGGGCGTGGTATGTCTGCATTTCAACCCCCAAACTGGCCGCTTCTGCACGATTATCTGTTAGCTTTATAACTTCTCTAATCTTACATGGGTCATTTATTCGCTATTTTTATATAAATTCTAGTAATACTATATTATTATATTGTTATACCAACTATATTGTTATATTGTTATGGCCATATTGTTGTACGAACCAAAAGTATTGTATTTCACATCATCATTGGTGATTTCTACAGTAGTTAAGGAAGCTTTTTCTCTTTTCTTTCTTTCTTTTACTGTACCATGAAGCATGACCTGTTTGTTTCTTTTTGTAAAACTGTGCCCCCCTGCTTTGGTCTCACAGAGACTGGCAGTATTGCAAAACAAAAAAAAATATTAAATAAGCTGAGGAATGCAAGAAAGCACACCACCGAAGATAAGCCACAAACATCCCACATAATCTATTTTTCTTGCTCAATTAAACAACTATGTATGTTTAAAAGTGAGTGTTGACACAAGCTAAGTGACTTTGTTCTTGTGGTTTAGTTGACAATCCCTATACACATCACATTTTTAAAACATATTAAAATCATTTATACTTAGAGAATGAATAGTATGTTTGCAGAGTAGTTTGAAAGAAATTTCGTCTTTCAGTTGAGGCCTCAGCAAGCCCTCAACTGCCAGACCAGTTTGGGTGATTCCAGCTTTGATCACCTCACTGCCCTTTAGATGCCCAGCCAAATATGCACCACATGCCTTATTCTAATCTCAGGTACTCTTCTTTTGCCAGTATTATGACTCAACTGCCTAGGTTTCCTTTAAGAGACTCTGCCGGCTGCCAGCAGAACATCCACTCCCTTATACAATATTTAAGATTTTCATGTAGCTTTCCTTATCAAGCATATTTTAAAGGGTAAATCATGACTAATTGGCCTTATATTAAAATAATTACATACAGGTCGCTTGATTCCCACCACTATATTACAGTGCTGTGCTGCTTTAAGTGCGATTTGAAACAGTAGTCGACTGATGAACTAGATGGCCAGGCAAGCTGGAAATAACTGAGCAGATTATTTAAAAAAGACATACGTGGTATACCGTATATGGAGCACTGAGGTCTGCACTGGTTCACCTACGTTAAACACAAGCACTGCTATCACATAAGCAGCAGTATGCAGATAGCTACAGTGCTGTCGTGAGCACGGTAAAGCGGTGCCAGTGGCATAGTGCCAGGAAGGGGCTGGCTGACTGGGCCCCTTCCAGAAAAGTTACCGACCAGCACCCTACTCCCTTTTATGCGTGGCACATCGCCTATGAACAAAGGCGCACATCCTTCGAACGCCCGCCCCAGACAAGTACAGGATGGTACATGCCTTCAGGCAGAGCAAGGGCCTGCTCAAAGTAATAGATGTATTATTATGCACCAAACGTGGGAAGCGTCAGGATCTTTGCACAAAAGTGGCGCACTAGCTTACCTGCACACGAAGTTGCCTTCAAAAAACCCTGCGCGATTGGCTGGACATGTGTAACTGCCACTTCGAGAAAGTACAGGTATTGTACCCATTTGCAGTGCACTGTGGCACGCGGAGCATAGCATAAAAGAAGGCACGTCTTCGGTTGCAAACGCGGCAGCGAGTAGAGGCACGTGAGGAACGCGGATAGGCGAAAAGTCTTCTTTAGGACCAGGACGTTCGCAAACGTCGCACGCATATTGGAACGGGTTATTGATGACCTGTCGTCCGAATTGTGCTGTGTGCCGCGCCAAGCACCGCTGTCGGTTTGCCTCGGCTTCGTGCTCCCGTACTGCCGCATCCTCACGCCGTACACGATGTTCGACCGCTTCCTGCTGCCGAACTGCGGGGTCTTGTCGGCGTTGCCGCCTTGCCTCGGCCTCGGGTTCGCGCACTGCGGCATCCTCACGGCGGGCGCGATGTGCGTCCGCCTCCTGCTGCCGAACTGCGGGGTTTAGTCGGCGTTGTCGCCTTGCCTCAGCCTCGCGTTCCCGCACTGCCGCATCCTCACGGCGGGCGCGATGTTTGGCCGCTTCCTGTTGGCGAACTGCGGGGTCTTGTCGGCGCTGTCGCCTTTGCTCGGCCTCGCGTTGTCGCAGTTCCGCGTCCTGGCGCCTGCGGCGTTGGAATTCAGCGTGCTTTGAACGCGAAACAGCACGTTGTTCCTCCGTCTGGGCTCGTATGCGGGCCCGCCTTGCTTCCTTACGTCTTAACTTGTTCTCGAGCTCCTCGGATGGTGTCCTCACGATACGCGGGGGCATGTTGGTAAGCAAGACAGGCAACTAAGGCGGCCTGGGCAACTCATTATACTGCTTCAGGGCAGCACCGACAGCACAGGCTGAAATTTTGTGATAACGCGGGTACGCGCACGGAGCGTCTGGAGCCGCGGAGCGTCACTCTGCAAATGGATGGATGCTACGAATATCCCTTTTGAAATCGGGTGGTGGGTAATGCGACCAGTGTCGTTATTACACGAAGCTATAGATATAACGGGAAAAATTAGCTCGATGCTCCTCTCTAAATACATCGGAACGGAGAAATGGCCTTTTTTGCTTCTTGCGCCCATTTTCGTGGTTGGCGGCGGTCCGAGATCGGACCGTCGCACTACCGTCGGACTTGCGATATGAAAGGCACGACATGGAAAGGACGCGTGCTGTCGCGCGACCAATATAGGGGCGGGAAGTGTCGCTCGCTCGCTCTAGTTCACCCGGTCTATTCGCTTGCATTAGCAAACATCGCCGATCGTTCCTGCACAATTTCTTTCTCATAGACCGGTCACAACTGCACAGTTTTGTATTAGGTTTCTTACATCTAAAAGAAGAAAGTTGAAATTTGTAAGGAAAGCAGAGTTTTTATTTAGGCCGTGGATTTTTAAAAAAAAGTTGTCAAAAATACAAAATTAAGTGACAATTCTCAGCAATAAAGAACAATATCACAAATCTGTAAACTGCACCTAAGAATAAATCTAAAGTGGACGAAATTGATGCAATGACGTACCTTTAATTTGTGAATTTTTACACAATTATGAATGATTTGAAAATGCGGGCTACATAATGAATATTTCTCTCGAATAGAAAAATTTCTTGGATGTCTTTTCTTAATGAGTAATCCGTGATTTTTGTGTCTCAATGTCACATTTCACCGGCTTCACTTTGAAGCTTCAGTAGAAGTTTGTATGGCTGCAGCAGTGAACACTGATGTGTGGTTCAGCAACACAGTAGCTACGGTGCCTTGATGTGCATGAGGCACGCCTACAATGCAGCCTGCATGGGAGCCCTGAAGTGGCCGTATACGACCAGGGTGTCGGTGCCTTATTGCATAAACTTCACGAGAACAAAGTCACTTTTGACAAAAGAACAAAAATATACATTCATTGAGTAAAACTTGAAGCAGCGCAAAGAATACGATGACAGGAATCAAGAACAAATACATCTGTGTTTACTTTGTTGTGTTTCCTTTCAATTCCTGTCCTCGTCTACTTTGTAATGCTTCGAGTTTTACTCAAGATGAATCAACTCGTCGAGATGAAGTTACTGCTAATACATTCATTATATCTGATACGATCAATATAGGCCGATATTCGTTATGCGCTGGTATCAGCGATAAATATTTGAACTTGCTTCATAACACAGCTGTGCTCATAAAATGGAGGTTCGTATATTGTTTCCACACTAGGGTAAGGCATGCCTTTTCACAGCTGCACTGGGGAAATAGCATTGAGACCCATGCCAGCATGAACATGTTATGTTCATGGTTCTCCCTAATGCTGCAGACACCCACCCTCTTCTTTCGTAGATGCGCGCCCTTCACTGCTCACTACATCACGATTTCTCATCTGCTTGTGGCCGTGACAACCACGCACGTCCCTTCGCCAATTGCTTGCATCGAAACACCCTTTCTCATAATACGGACAGTGCAGTGGCTACTGTTGTGCACAACTTGCCGATTTCTCTTGTTGACACTGTGAGATAACTTCTTATATGAAGGAGGCAGAATAAACATTTATCCAAGGAGAAGATAGAAGCTTCCTTCTTTCTTGTTTTGCAGCCTACACCCCAGTGGGGGAGGGGTCAGCACGGTGCATCTGGTGGCTATTAGAAGACGGGTGCAAATTAACATGCACATTAAGAAGCACACATGATGAGCGCTACTGCCAACAGCTTTATTAGGCTTTCCAAGATTTGCCTATAGATCCATATCTGGTTATTTGCACTGCTCTTCAAATGACTATGTCTCACAAACTATAGCCCAACAAGAAGTACTCCTATGTATCTGGTGATACAAAACATCCGAGGGAATCTCTTGTCTCAGTATGGACATATGTGATGGTGCCTGTCATTGTTGCCGTAGTGCAGCCTCGAGTTCGACCTTGATAAAGTGGTGTCTCCACTCTCGACAGCCATGCAGTTGGCCTACTGTATGAACTCTAAAGTGCTTGGCAAGTTTTTCTTGCAGAGGGAAGTGTGTGCAAGTTGGGGCATGCATAAGGTCACTCACCCATCTGCATTCTCTCACACTTCTTCATGATTGCCCCTCAGCAAGGACAGAATGGAGCAATACGTATTGCAAGAATCCTTTATTTATATGACATCAGCACTTCAATGTTCACTGACAACACTGACCCCGAAAGTGAAACGGCGCCATCCTGGTGACTCGGGCAGCAGACAAGGTGACGGGGTCATAATATGGCTTGAGGTGACTAACGTGCACTGTCTCGTGACCCCAACAACAAAGGTCCGGTGATGGTGTGACGGGCTCAACGATATATTTCACTGGTGAGGTGGTGTCGATGATAGGGTACGGACCATGGCACCGTGCAAATAGTTTAGGAGAAAGGCCGGGGCTGTGAGGCGGTATCCATATCCAAATGAGGGTGCTGGCAGGGAAGGTGGGTGTGGCCTGACGACTGTCATGTCACATTTTCTGACACCGCTGATTATCGCTGGCCAGCGAACGAGCCAGCTGCGGCAATCTTCAGCGTAACAGGCTGCTTCTGAAATTGTAGTGCACTCAGAGGCGTCAGGTCGGTAGGGCAGGATAGTACCCAGTAGTCACGAGCGCTCACATCCATACAAGAGAGAGAGAGAGTAAACTTTAATGAACACCAGCAGTTCTGTCGGCTGGGCCTAGGCCTCCCACGATGGGACGTCGAGGTCTTGCCTCTTCGCCGCTTCGTAGGCCTGCTGGGTCGCCCAGAGTTGGTCGTCGAGATGGGAGCTGCGCAGGGCGGCGTGCCATCTCGACGAGAGGGTCACGGTATTAAGCTCTTGGTATTGATCTCTGCATTCCCATAGCATGTGGGGGAGTGTTGCCAATTTAGTTTTACAGACCTTGCACGTCTGGCTCGGGTAGATGTCGGGGTATATAGTGTGATAGCGTGTGAGGGAGGGGTATGTATTCGTCTGTAGCAGGCGAAGGGTGGTTGCCTGTGCCCTGTTTAACTTGCGGTGAGGGGTGGGGAAGGTTCTTCTTGCGAGGTAAAATGACTTTACAAGGTTGTTGTATCTCGTAAGGCGGTCGCGCCCTGCGGGTGCACCTGCACCGTCTCCGGCACGGTTGACTAGTCCTCGTGCTACGGAGTGTGTAACCTCGTTGAGGTTGGTGAGGTGCGGGTGGACAACGCCGGCGTGTGCTGGGATCCAGACGAGGGTGATTTGATTTTCAGACGAATGCGGGGCTTGTCGTAAGATACGGAGTGATTGATGAGAAATACGACCTTTGATGTAGTTGTTGACTGCTGCGCGAGAATCGCTCAGTATGGTGTGACAGGATGGGTCAAGAGTGGCCAGGGCAATGGCCACTTCCTCGGCCGTCTCGGCATTTTTTGTAATGATGCTGGCAGCATGTCGGAGCAAGCCGCCTGCTGTAGTAACCGCCACAAAGCGCCGTCCATCTTGGTACTCAGCTGCGTCGACGAAGGTGACGCCCGCTGTGTTGGCGTAAGCTTTGATGAGGGAAGTAGCTCGTGCCTTCCTGCGTTCTTTATACAAGAAAAAAAAAAAAGGCGATAAACGGTGGTTGTTTGCATTGAAGTGTTATATGCGAACACAACGAACGGGAGTATGGTGTCCCAATTCGTGTGGTCGGACGAAACGTACATCCTCAAATTGTCGCCGAGTGTTCGGTTGAACAACTCCATGAGACCATTTGTTTGCGGGTGATACGCGCTACTTCCGAGGAATGATCTGGCACTTATGAAGGAGGTATTGCATTGCTTCTGACAAGAAGACACAAACCCTACTGTTGAGAACTTCTTGAGGAGCACTGTGGCAAAAGATGAAGTCACAAAGAATGAACATCGCAATGTCGCATGCGGTCCCGGTGTAGCGCGTCAGGTGATCAACAGCAACAATAATCCAGTGGTTTACATTCATTGAATGGAAGCAAGCCAAAGAGGTTGATGCCGACACGGTCAAACGGTCAAGCAAGACCTGGTAGCAGCTCTAGTGCGCCAGGAGCGCACTGTGGAGCAGTTTTCTTTGTTGACAGACGGTACATGATTGAACATACTGCTGGACAAACCGGTACATTCCACGCCAGTATAATCGTTGATGCAGTCTTGTGAAGGTTTTTAGGATGCTCGTGTGGACACTTTCATGGTCGACATGGAAGTACATGCCGATATAATTTGGGGTAGAGGGTGTTGTCTTGCATGGCAAAGTGGGCTGTTTGACAGCGTAGCGTCTGCGTTGAAGGAACGTCTGATGGAGCGGCAAGGTAGTCGAGCAGCAGGGCAAGCAAAGAGTCATGGCCTTGCTCGAAGGGCATATCAATGGCAGCCAGTAGAGGCAGGTCTGAGGCTGTAGAGGGAACAGAAAGAGAAGCCACATCAGGTGTCATTGGTGAGTGGGAGCATGCGTCAGCATCGGAATGCCTTTGAACGGAGTGGTATATGACATGAATGTCATACTTCTGCAGGTGAAGTGCCCAACGGCCGAAGCGGTCGAACGGGCTATCCACTTGTTCCGTGATAACTTTGCGCTCTTCTCCGGAAAGGCGATATGCACACTGTCACGAGGGGGCACGTGTACCATGTCGATGGTATGAGAGATGCTTGTCGTGCGACCCAAGGATGGTTGGTTGCAATCGAATGAAGAAACGAACTCCTTAAGGAGAGTAATAAGGTTGGTGCGATAAGATGGGAAAAGGTCTGCGGCGATGGTGCAGTCAAAAACGGCTGAAGGCGGTGTTGGTGAGACAGAAGTTATAGCATCAAGGTGCAAACAGGTGGCACCATCGTGAATGTCAAGATTTTCAATACACGTGACAGCTTTTGCACAAATCCCAAGGTCTCACTGTGCAGTATCGTCACTGGACACCAGTGCAGATTAGATATGGGTATCGAAGAGGATTAAGATCTAACAGTGAGGATGGTGAAAGGGAGAAATAAGTCCTTGGGTGAGAAAGCATGTCAAACAGCCTAAACACCACGATGGAGCCTGGCATGACAGCACACGACAGGGTCACAAGCACTGACAGCTCTGGACGTAGATCAGCATAAATGAAGACTTTGCAAATGCTGAGGTTGGCGCCAACCGATGGTGAGTCACATGTGCTGAAATGGCCACTTGTATGCAAGAGCAATTGATGATGGCACTATGACGTGATAGGAAGTCCCACCGGAGGATAAGACCATGAGAACAGGATGGCAACACAAAAAAACTTGATACACAAAACGTCGGGGTGTCTGCGGTGGAACTGAAGCAAGGGAACCTGTTGCAGTGATGGTGGGGCGGAATATGATGGCGGGGGTGGCCTTGCCATTGTGGCAGCGTAGTTGAGCGGCGGAGGTGTGACCCGGGACAGGTAATCAGCTTAAGAGAACAGTGCTGTGGTCCCTAGAATATTGGCTAGTCTGCCATCCGCTGATGGGAGCGAGGACAGTTTCTGAGTGATGGTGGCGGTGGTGCTGCAAGCAGTCCTCATGCTAAGGCACAGTGCTTGGCTGCCCGGCTGCGTGTTGGCGAAGTGCGGATGTTTCCAGCGTAGCTTAGCCATTCCTTTCTTTTATTTTCTGGCACCGCGTACTTGTGCCGAATTAGAGCAATATTTGTTATGGGTACAATGAGAGGTTTTAGCTACATAAAGTGGTATTCGTTCACGAATACTTTTTTTGCTGAGCCATATGAAGCATGCCTGTGGAGTGGGGATACGACTCGGAACACAAAGCGATTGATTGCACAGCCTGGAATAGGTTGAGCACTCAATTTATTTAATCCTGCAATACTGCTACTGCTGCCTTTTGTCAGCCAAGGTTGCAGTGGTTAAAAGTGAAACAAAGAAATTCAAGAGGCACTTAGTTATCCCTACGTGGATGAATGTGAAAGCAGTGCGACCACCATGCAATGCCTATGCACTTTCAGTCGGCTTAATTTAACTTTGCCTTAATTAACACCAAAGGTCATGGGTTGGACTCCCACCAAAGGTCAAGGGTACAAGTACCTTAATGAACTCTAGCTTAATTAAACCTGCCTTAATAAACTTTGTCTTGACATCAACTGCCTTCATTGGCTCATTTGACTTTTTGGACCATCAGGGTCATGCCAATGTCAAGAAAGCTGGATTTTCCGCCTCACAAGCCATATAATGATTGCGCATTAATAACCAACAGGAGGTACAGGTGTGCGATTTGGCATAGTAGAGGGTAAAAAAAAAATCAAACCCAAGCTCATTCAAAAGCTATACAAGACAGAAAGCACTTCCTGTTAAGGGTGGGCAAAAACAATGAGGAGAAATATCAAGACATTATGACTTGATATTTGATCTTGATAGATCAAACTGCAAACAGCAAAAGTAAAGAAAACAAGAAAAAAGATCATTTGCAAAGCATGCGCCGCTGATGCAAGGAAATGACGTGACATGTAAAGTTAATATCACGCGAGAGCATCCGAATATGCTTCGACATTAGATAAAATTGTGGAAGCACATTCCACTCCGCGATAATCTCGTGCGAATATCGAGCACATATGTAATTAAGCATGCAGTCAAAACAAATTATAAAGAGAAGAATGAAGAACCTTTAGAAAACAGTGTAAACAAATTACAGCATACAACATCCAATGATATCACAAAAGATTTGTGAATAAGAAAAATTTATTTATTTTTAAATAAATAAATTATAGAAAAAAAAGACAATTACAGGGCCCCTTAGTGTGCGTCCCCAAAGTGATTCAATTGGCGAAATGCAATTATTTGCATCTTCTCATTTTCAAATGTTCTAACTTTTCATTCTTTGCTGTGAGAGACTTCATGAAATAATGCCATGCACATCTTGGCATGCCACAACATTCCTGACAAGAAATGACCAACCCTTTCCCTACTGGAAAAAGGGGGTAAGCAAAGCTTGTCCTGGGTGCACCTCACCTTTCCTTGCACACTACTTTTCGTTACCTCTTCCTTTCCCTTGTGTGAAAGTTTTCCTTCCCTGATACATACCTTTTGTGTAACGGTTATGTTTTTTACCCATTACCGGTGGGTTACTTAATCGTGACGAAGGTCAGGTGCACACAGGACAAGCTCTGCTTAGCCCCAATTTCTGGTAGGGCAAGGGTTGGTCATCTTTTTTGACAACCCCATGTATGTAAGTTGGTTTGGTGAGCATCCGTTGCTCACCAAACATCCGTAAGTTGGGTTGGTGAGCATAATGTGTGCCATTATGACTGGACTGTCACTGATGTTCCAAGGAAGGGATTGCACAGTACGTTGAACATTGATGGGAACATTCACTGTCTGCCCTTTAATTCCGAATTGTCGGATTCCGTGAATCAAGCGCCTGATACACCTGTGGCAGGAGCCCAACGCACGCGTACTTTCTCGCCTCCAGATAGTACCATAAGGTTGCTGCACAACCCGCAGGCTTTGGCTTTGATTTCTACTTGTGGGCTCTGTTTTCCAACGGTACAAAGCGCTTTCTTTCACTTCGCGCGCTGTGGCTGGTACGCCTGGGAGCTAGCTTTTTGGGATATGTTGCAGAACATTATTGTGTGCAATAGCTGCAACAGGACAAAAGCGATTGCTTTGACTTGCTTTGCTTCAGGTTGCGACGGGTATACCTTCGGGAACAATATGCTGCATGCATGTTTACATTTGTGACACATTGCACAACTCATAGATAGCCTTTTTCGCTGCACACACTATGGCTGCTACGGTTGAAGCTTTCGCTGAATCTGAAACTGAGATGTGTCGAACTCTCGGATAGCTTTCTTTTGCTGCGTGCTCTATGACCGCTATGACTGCTACGTATGGGTTTAAGCTTTTGCTGGATCTGAAACTGAGACGCGTTGCACGACTCTTGGATTGCTTTTTTCGCTGCTCAGGATGGCTGCAATGGGACGAAGTGGTTGCTTTGCCCTGCGATTGCATCGGGTATATCTTCAATGGCACGATGTGGGGGATGTCCGTTCAACCTTGTGCAGCTGTTCGAAAGCCTCTGTCTCTTTTTTTTGTTGCCTTTTCAAAAATGGCTCCTTTCAGAGGTACTCGAATGATGCATTGTCAGAGTTCAGAAATTTCATGCTCCTCTCGCCGTGACCCTCTCCAGCCGATAAATGTCTCGGCTGCATGATTGAAAGCTGTGAAAGTGCTTACGCTGCAGCCCTTGGTGACAGACAAGCAGAAGTATATATACATGTATTGTGCAGGTAATAATATCTTGCATGTAGCTATAGACCGTTTTATCGGCGAGGAGAAATGTAGCCTCGATACAGTGTGCCGCTTTCCTCCTCGCACTGGTATGTTCGGATTCTGTTTTCTCCCAGCGGCAGCTTGGAAAGGTAGCAGTTTAATTGCGAAATTAGTGCCATTATAACATGTTCTGTCTGGGATTTTTGCGATATCAGATGACTCAAGGTTGACAGGCTATCACTCTGCTGTACTGGGCTGCAAAAATCATTGCCTGTTTGCGGCAATGATTGGGCCGTGGTCGGGGAAAGGCTTCTGCCACAGAACCAGATCTCGTAGGTCGTGGTCCGGGATCAAGGGCGAGTTTCGTTTGCACATGCCAGGAGACACTGGCAAGCGTGAGGTGCATCTTCAGCCACAGCGACTTCATGGACACCGCCGCTGGGATATCAAAGAAGCGTCCAATTTGTATTGCCAGCATAAACAGAAAGAACTTGATGCCATCGTGTGTATGTTCGGAAGGTTTTGTTCCCAGTGAGCGCACGGCGACAAACTCGGCACCCATGATCAAACTGCGATGTGAAAGAAAGGTGCGTGTTCGAGTCGGTCAATTATGGCGAATGGATGAAGTTAACTATTTCTTCGTGCACGCACATTAAACTTATTCTGTTCAAACGTGTTCTAAGATTATCATGCTTCGCAACGAATGTTCTGGCGGAAGTTGACCGAGGATGTATTATGAAAACTACATGCCGACTAAAAATGAAGGTGTGTTCTTTTCCATTCTGTAACCAAAGCCATGCCTACCATGTGCGCGCTGGCCCTAGTTCACAAAGGCTCTCCCGTGCTTCCGAATCTCACCGGCAATCTGTCAACACCGCTCGTCATGTGCTGTTTTAGTGCAAAAAATAAAGTTGCTGTTGCAAAGAGTAATTGTTCGTTATTCAGATCTCTCGAGTACGTGAGGTGCCCTTGCACGCACAGGCACCATTTGAGACCTAAGAGGGCACATAATGTTTGAGTGCATCGCATGCATCTGGTTGATCGTGGCATATTCGTGGCCACTATCACAAGCTCATTTTATCAATGTTAACAGCCCTTTCGATCGAGTTATTTTACAGTTCTTTATTGTGTAAAGCTAGATACCCGAGTGCCAGATAAGCAATGTTTAGAATATTGTGGCGTGAAAATTTTAGGAGCATGAAAGCTAGCAAAATGTGTTTCCTCCAAGCTTCACAGTTACCTGGATTGGGATGGACGCTGGTGCGGCACACCGCATTACACATGGAGACATCTCAAATTGTTGTCGTCCTAAGTGATACCTTAAAATTTAAGGCTAGACATACAGTAATAACACGTTACATGTACACATTATATATCGACAATATTCATACTTGACTTGCCTTCCATTTCGATTGTGGGCAGAGCTGTGGGAGCGCCTCTAGGCCCGTTGCCATTCGATAATGCAGCTAAGCTACAAGCTTTGCGACGAAATGCTAATAAATTTCCCAATCCAAGCAACTTGTTGACACCTCTCGGGAAAGCGCGAAAACTTGCCACTCGTCGTCAACGGCATGTTCACCGTACACCCTCCAGCGCGATCCCACATACCAGCATAGCGCCGGACGATAGACGGCGCTGTGATCGTAAAATGGTGGCGCCCTCAATAAAATGGTCTATCACGGTCCTCCATGCAGTCTATAGATCTGCGTCGGTGCCAGGAAGCGCACGCGTAACAGGAAAAAGATTTGGGCCAGCATCACAGACTTAACGTCGTGAAGACTGATGAAAGAGCAGAGCTGTTTGCGCTCCTTTCACCTACCAAAGCTTAAACTTAGCTTAAAATTTTTTGGCATAACTGTGTCCAAACATTCAGAAAGTCTCGCCTGAATCGTCCGTCCGCACGAGAAGTAGTCATCCTCTCTCTTCGCTTGAAGTTCTCTATGACGCGTAAGCCAGGATCGGACACTCTTCATAGCCGAGCCGCTTGACGTCGTTCATCCCGATGTGCGTCGTCATATCGCCGTTTTGCTTCTGCTTGTCTGGCCCGCAACTCAGGATTGTCACCCATTTTCCGGCGCTTAGCTTCGGCAGCATTAGCCTTATATTCAGGATCTTCACGCTTACGCCTCATACACTCACGAGCGGCTTCCCTCCTCTTTCGTATTCGCTTGGCTTCTTCTTCAGGAGAAAGTATTCTCTTCGGTCTGCCCATGTCGACAGTAGATCAGATACTGACGCCGGCACACCAGTGTGTGGCACACAATCTCTCCCGCCTCTCTTCCAGGAGAGCACCTGCACGTCAGAGCTTACGTCATCACGAGGCTCAGCCAATCCCATACGACTCGCCTCCTCTCCATGGCAGTTGCACCACGCTGCTCGCTCATACACAGCTGTCCCTCTCCCCCCCCTCTCGCTTAGCCTTCCCCTTCTCCACTTCACCGAGCGGAGTTTTTTGTTAACGTTTGGCACGACCACAGCCAGGCAGTGCCACAGCTCAAGCCTGCAGCTCTGCTGTTAAGAAGCGCTGGAAGTCTTTTTGCGACGCGCTTCAGAAAAGCCTGTAATGCGTGCAGTGAAAGCCCCCTGTAATTCCCTATGCGAAGCAAGGTAAACCAACCGCTTTGTCCCGTTGCAGCTATTGGACGCAGCGAAAAAGAATGTATGGGCACTTTGCTCAGCTAAACTGTGGTAAACGAAAGCCTTTCTATGACTGCCTCTGTTGCTGTTGTCTGAACTGCTCTGTTTGATTGAAATGCACTATGATGTTGATTAAATCATTTATGCCAACCATTGTCGCTTGCGTTCTGCCTCTTTAGCACTTGTTTCGGGAGACGTGTTGAGTCGCTTTAGACGCTATCTCTCGTTGATCTTCAATCTTCTGGTGTTGGGAGAATCTGGGCGCTGGCGTTCCCCACTTGAAGTGCCTTGTTGCTGCTGTTGCTGGAGCTTATTCCGAAGGCGCTGTTGTCGCTTGCGTTCTGCCTCTTTAGCCTTCATACCAGGGGACCTGTTAAGTCGCTTCAGTCGCATGCGTTCTTTAGCTTTCAACCTTCTTGTGTTGGGAGACTCTGGAAGACGCAGTTCCTATCCACTCGAATGTTGTCGCTGAGCCTGCCGCGACTTGCGCTTTCGTTTGGCAGCGTGAGCGCGCTTGGTTGCTGGAGAAACGGGAACTCACTTCGGTAACATCCGACTGAGCCGGCTAGCGAGGAGCGCATTTAATAAATGAGGAGCGTCTGCGTCTGTCTGCATCTGCCGACATTGTTTTGGAGCGCGAGGGTGGCGCCATCTACTGAGTGCACGCGCAGTACTCACGCCACTCCGATAACGTCACGAGCGCCACTAGCGGAGCGTGACATGTTCTGCGAACGGACGCCGCCGTGGTCGCGAGCATGAGCCATTAGAGAGTTTTAGAATAGGAGCCCCGATAGTTTGGGACTCCAAAGAGCTTTGCCATTGTTAGCATTGGAGCACACAGGGGTGAAGGGCACGGTGGTGAAGAGTTTTAGAATAGGGCTTTGCATTTGCGGATAGTGTCTTCCGCTGACAGCGCCACTACGGCGTAAAAAAAAAGCTATTAGAAATAATTAAATAAAATATACCATTTCATGATAAGAATTGTAATTTTTTACTTTTGTGTTTTGTCGTTTAATTACAATTTAGAGGTTATTCTATTAGCAGCAAGCAATTAGTTACCCTTAGTTTTTATAACCCACCTTATGTACCTTCACCAGCCAAGCTAAGCAGTGTGAGGCCTACGAGCCATAAAATCTACAATCGAATTCGGAATTAGCAACGTCTAAATCAATCTTCGCAACACACACTAGTTGAGAGAAAGCGATAACCGCAGTCACTTCTCTTAGCTTGCGAACTTCACGCGTTACCACGAATTGAACCCAGTTTGGTGCCAGGTTAGAGCCGTCCATGGAGGAAGGGAACTTCCTCCATGTAGCCGTCGCTTCGATGGGTGCCACCATGTGTGCTTTCCCAAATATTTTGGGGCAGCTTTTGGGGCTCCCGCTGTAAATCAGTGAAATAGCATGCCCAACGCAAAACCCAAACGCAGTTTGCGTCTCGCGCTTGCGCAGTGGCTTCGACGCTATAGCTTTGTGGCCCCAAACGTCTGGGGCCCCTATTCTAAAACTCTCTGTGAAAGGCTTTCGCCTCAAAAGCGCCCGCAGATGTTGTGCGACGCGCCTCAGTTTCAGATTCAGCGAAAGCTCCAACCCGTACGTAGCAGCACAGGGAAAACATTGGCTGCGGCTTAACTCAGCTAACCCTGGATATGCAAAGCGAAAGCTTGGTTTAGCCTGGTTAAGTCTAGGTTTCACTTGGTTAACCTTTGATTTAGCTGTAACACAAAGCCAAACGGATTGTTGGTAAAGTCTTCATGGAACCACACACTCGGCCAATCGAATGGTGTGGTGGACGAACCGTTCGTTCACTTCCTCGTCCACGGCCGCTGGGGCTGTCGCAGATACTTGCAAAGCCTGCCTCAGTCTACGGTTGTGGTCCCGGTTCCGGCGTTTTGCGAGCCTAACAGCTCGTTCTTCCTCACTCTCCGACGCTAGCTTCGCGCGCTTGGCATTCCGGGCTCTCTCCAAAGAAGCAGCTCGCCGGGCGATATCCGCGGGGTGGTCAGACGCCGCTTGACGACGACGGCTCAAAGCCTCCCGCTCCCGCGCAACGCTCAAAGACGAGCCGGCCATAGCGAAAGAAATTGCCCGGCCTCGCTCTCATTTATGGCCAAGCTCACACCCATAGCTCACACCGCACTCCGCACTGACTACGCGAGCGCGGCGCTAGCTAGGCGCGCGGTGAGTCACGTGGTCAGACAGCGACACAGCTGCGACGGCGAAACTCGGCTCGACTAGGTTAGTAAACTAAAGGGCCCCTGAAACGGTTCGGACAAATTTTGTAGACGCGTGGGGTACAGCTAAATTTAATCATTCGCACCACAACTTGTGTGGAACGTACGGATGATTACAAGTTACCCTCCTCGTTATGCACTTTCTTCTCAACTTGTTCGCCGAGTGATCGGGGTTAAGCACAGAACACCTATACAAACTTAGAGAAGGGAAACTGTACCTTCCACAGTGCTACGAAAATAAGCATAGCGGTGGCGTCGTGAACTAAAGTATGCGACCACAGGTGGCGCTGTACAACAGGAAACGGTTGGCTGCTCGCGGCGTGGTGGTGGTTGGTCGTGGCTCGCGGACGCTCCTGTGGACGAGGCTTCAGCGACTTCGTTCGTAGCTAAGTACTCTTTTATCTTTATTAGCTAGTGTTTTGAAGCATAGAGTTTCATATTAGTATACCTAGAGGCAAATCTGGCGCTGCGATCGTTCAACCATCATGGGAATGATGGGAAGTACAGGCTTCGGATTGGCATTCTATTGACTGGCGAACTAGTCTACAAGTATTTTTTGGCAGTTTTGGTTTCGCTCCAAGCTCAGTTGCTATAACCTGCAGTGGGACAGTGCAACGCAAAGCTATCTGCCTTTGTTATGTTGCTCGGAGTGGCGATAGCGCGCTGGGCCAGCGACTGGGACGATGCTTGTGTCGCGGTGTGGCGTCGAAGCCGTGACGAGAAAGCGGCGGCATCGTAAACGTTGAAAGAACACTTTTTGAGCGTTTGGACCTTGGTTTGTTAAGTGTGTTAGGTTGGCACTGTAGCGTTACGTGCTTTATGAAACTTCAGAATAGGACAAAGAAGGCACTACTTATACAAGACATATACAGTTGTACTTCTAGTGGCTTGACAATCAAATTTTATTGAGGGCTTCATTATGTGCTCATTGAAATGCGTGTTTTAGGACTTTGAGAACACAAACGTACTTGTGGTAGGAAAGATAGCTGCTTCCTAGCTGTAGTCTAGTGTCGCACAATGGGTACCCGCAAAGCCACGCTGTAATGTTTCGGAAGCGACACGCCAATATAAAATATGATGAAGCATACTCGTAGGAGGCCACTAGCGTCCTAGCTAGCACTGCAGCAGATGTGCTTAAAAGTACTTGAAGACGTTCAGCAATCGTGACAGCCGACGCAACCTTTCGAAAGAGTGAGAGAGTTCGCAAGTGCCTGTCGTCTGCGAGAAAAGTCTCGCGTTTGCAGCGAGCAGGCGTCGTAGCAGACAACACCTGTAGCATTCCGCTCAAGCGCGCAACGCTTTGTCACAATACAACATTTCTATTTCCAGAAATACTTGATGAGTATTTTTATATAAGTACATGCACGGTTGTTTTGCTGTTGCAAAAATGAATAAATAATTATTCTTTGGCGTTAAGTTGGGAACAGAATCACACAAGTATGCATACCCTGGTGTGTCCTGGTGACAAACCATAGTAAACCATGCTTCCATCTCAAAGCCATACGAAGTTTATGTAGCGTGTTGTACATTATATAACATACTGCAGAAATAGAATTAGATTTTACGCGATAATATATGAGTATAGCTTTGTTTACTGCGCCAGAAGCAAACACCACTAGTCTAAAGACCGAAGTCAATCCGAAGCCTGTACTTCCCATCATTCCCATGTAGGTTGAGGCAACGCTCATGAGAACCCCCGTAGATACTAGCGCCACATTTCCCTCTAGGGTATTTATTTAGAAACTCTATGGTTTTGAAGTGTTTTCTTTTGCATGGAGTAGGGGCGCAAATTTTGAATTTTTGGTAGGAGTAGGAAACGTACCGGCTTTGTCTAGGTCTGGCGGATCCCCCGTTAGGCCTAGGGGGTATTTCTTTCAGCTAGCTCTTCGGATTCTTACATGGAGTAGGGAGTGATAATTCTTTGTTTTTGTTTGGGATAGCGGTCGTGGTCGGGTTTGCGTGAGTGATTTGGCGAACTTGCTCGTTGGGTCTAGGGACGTAGGCCTAGCGATGACATCGAAAAACGTGAAGGCCGCGGGGGACGGGGAGCAAGTGCAGTGCGACGAGTGCCTGCGCTGGTGCTTCCTCGACGAGACTAAATTCCAGAATTTAGCAGACGCGGTGGGGTCTAGCTTCACGTGCAGGTCGTGCGAGGGCGTCAGGGAAGCCGTCCAAAAACTGGAAGGGAATTGGGCGGCTAAGTTTGAAGAGCTTAAGGCAAACCTGAGGGAGGAGCAGGAGAAGCGGGTAGCACTGGAGGCGAAGGTTGAAAATTTCGTCAAGGTGGAGGCGGCCCAGGCCGCGCAGTTGGTGAGGACTGTGGCCGAGCTTGGGGAGGCGAAAGAACGGAGCGCCGAACTGCAAAGGCGGCTCGACGCTCTTGAGACTCGGGCAGCGGACAATGTCGGGTCAGGACACCAAAGCGAGGGCAAAGTGGAAGGCAGGGAGCCAAAGCAAGCGGTCGCCAGCTCGCCGCCGGTGAATCGGCGTAGCTATAGCGAAGCAGCGCAACACGCCCCGAGTGAGGCGACGCTGCAGCCACAGGAAGCCGGTAAGCAGGGAGAGGTAGGAGAGAATGAAAGAGTGATTATCGCTGGCGACTCAAACATGGCTGGGTGCTCAAAAGCAATTGTGGAGAGGGTGAAAGGCGACAAAAGAGTGGCGGTAGGGACATTTCCAGGGCAGACACTGGGTTCTGTCATGGAGCGAGCAAAAGAAAAGCTCACGGAAAATGCCCACGTGCGCAACCTTGTCGTAGTAGCAGGTGGGCTAAATGACGTCCTGAACAGGAAAGGGCCAGGACTAGCCCAGCGCTTGGCGAAGGGGGTGGACGACTTGCGCGAGCTATCCCCTCAGGTGCAGATCGTGGTGTGCACGGTGCCGGAGGTGCCTGTGCGTGACAGTCATGTACAAAGAGCCGTAATGGCTGCCAATGAGGCAATATGGAAAATGAGCCGAGAGAAAGGATTCGAAGTTGTCGAGGTAAACAGGGAAGTGAGAAGTTGTGGTGGTTTTAAACGAGATGGGATCCACTTCAATTACAGGCTAGCACGAGAAGTGGGCTGGCGACTTGGGGGTCGCGCTGTTGCTTTTTTAGGGGGCCCGCGGGCGCTCAGGAGGTCAGAGTAGGTAGTAATAAAGAAGGTCCCCTAGGGGAACATCAGAAGAGCATCGCCGTCGATAACAGGAAAAGGAGGAAAACAAGAACAAGAGCTCGCCATGCAATAGGCTACATAAACATGCAGGGCGGCAGAAGAAAGGAAAAGTGGGCAGAGATTGAGGAGCAGTTACATAGAGAACAAATAGGGGTGTATGCGGTTACAGAAACGCACCTTAGAGACTCAGAAGAGCCGCCAGTTATTGGGAATTATGTATGGGAAGGGTGCAACAGAACTAAGTCGGAAAGAAAGGGAGGGGGAGTCGGAATGCTCATCCATCAGGGAGCCAAATGGAAAAGAGTAAATTCACAATGTCAAGAGCATCTTTGGTTATCAGGTACAATGAGTGGGAAAGAAACTTGGCTTGGAGTTACGTATTTGTGGACCGGAATAAATTGCACAGAGAAGAATAAAGAGTTAGTGGAATGCATAAGCGCTGATATCAGGGGTTTCGGGAACGGTGCTGAGATAGTCCTATTAGGTGACATGAATGCCCACATACAGGATTTAGACGGCTATACCGACAATAACGGGAAGTCAATGCTAGACCTTTGCGAGCAACATAATCTCGTGATCGTGAATACAGGGCCTAAGTGTGAAGGACAGATCACGTGGGAAGTGGGAAACCGGCAATCGACCATTGATTACTGTCTGATGACAGAAGGAATTCATGATAAGTTGAGAGAAATGGTCATCGATGAGGAAGGGTTTAGCAGCATAGGGAGTGACCATAAACGCATCATTTTGAAAATGGGATATGTAGTTGGGAAAGAGAGCAACGAAAGCAAAATGGCCAGTCCAAATTTGAACGCTGAACAAATAGCAAATATAGTCACTAGAGTGGAGGAAGAAATTGGCAAGTTGCCAAGTAAGGGGTGGGAATATGGTGAGCTTCTAAGTGTAGTAACGACAGAAATACGGAAAGAGAAACAACATGTTCATTGGAAAGGAAAAAAGAAACCGAAAAGCTGGTGGAACAAGGAGATACGAGAAGCCATCGCCGAACGACAGAAAGCATCTCGAGAGCACAGGCAGGCAAAGAAGGCGCAGTTGCCACAGGATGAAGTAACCAGTAAATGGGAAATATACCGGGAGAAAAAGTCCATGGTTCAAATACTGGTGCAAGCAAAATTAAAAGGTGAAAGTGAACGTTGGTTGTCAGAAATACGTGAGAAAAAGAAGGCTGCACCTAGAATATTTTGGAATCACATAAAATTATTAGGCAGGAAGGCAACAACAATACAACAACATATCCTAGACGAAGATGAAAACAGACTGGAAGGAGAAGCAGCAATAAATTACATCCAAAAAGTAACAGCCGAATCTTTCCAAGGCAAGGACAAGGTTGTATTTGAAGAAAAAAAGAGCATGAAAGAGACCCAAGGGGGAAAGGAGCTAGTGCTTACAAATTTAAACTGGAAGAAAGCGGAAGAGAAAATTCCTAAGCGCACAGCCACAGGGCTAGACGAGGTTCCCGTTAGGCTGATAAATGAACTGGGACCAAAAAGTAAGGAAGCTCTCGTGAAAGCAGTTGAAAAAACTTTAAAAGATAGACGAATACCAGACAGTTGGCGACAAAGTAGAATGAATTTAATTTATAAAGGTAAGGGGGAGAAAGACAGAATTCACTCGTATAGACCGTTGACCATTACATCGGTAATATACAGGCTAGCAATGCAGGCAGTGAAATTAAAGCTTCAAGCATGGGCAGAAAATAATGGCATTTTGGGAGAGCTTCAGAATGGCTTTAGAATAGGTAGGCGTTTGGATGATAACTTGTTTGTTCTTACTCAGTGTATTGAAATATCAAAAGCAGAAAGCAGACCGTTGTATGTAGCCTTTTTGGACATTACAGGAGCATACGACAACGTAGACCGCAGCATTTTGTGGGATATTCTGGAAGGGGAAGGCTTAGGTAACGATTGTATACAGCTCTTGAGAGAGATTTACCTAGAAAATACTGTTTGCATTGAATGGGAAGGGATGAGGAGCGCGGAGAAAGTTCATATCAACAAGGGACTGAGGCAGGGGTGCCCTTTATCCCCGCTGCTGTTTATGATGTACATGGTGAGGATGGAGAGGGCGCTAGAAGGAAGTAATATCGGGTTTAATCTCTCATACAAACAGGCAGGTACAGTAATAGAGCAGCAACTCCCAGGTTTATTTTATGCGGACGACATTGTGTTGCTCGCAAACAAGCAAAGTGATTTGCAACGTCTGGCTAATATCTGTGGACAGGAAGGCAACAAGTTAGGTTTGAAATTTAGTGTTAGAAAATCAGGTGTTATTGTATTCAATGAAAACAGTGAACAGACAGTGGAGATACAGGGCCAAGAAATACCTCGGGTAACAGAATATAAATACCTTGGTATATGGATAAACGAAGGCAACGGATATATGGAAACACAGGAAAAAACCATAACAGTCAAGGGGAAGAGAAATGCAGCCATAATGAAGCACAGAGCGCTATGGGGATACAATAGGTACGAGGTCCTCCGGGGTATGTGGAAAGGGGTAATGGTTCCAGGACTTACTTTTGGAAATGCGGTTGTTTGCTTTAAATCAGGGGTACAATCAGGACTCGACGGGAACCAAAGGTCAGTGGGTCGCCTCGCATTGGGCGCTCACGGGAAGACTACAAATGAAGCTGTGCAAGGGGATATGGGCTGGACTAGTTTTGAAGTGAGGGAAGCCCGCAGTAAAATTGAATACGAAGAACGGCTGAGGAATATGGAGGAAAGTAAATGGGCTGGGAGAGTGTTCAGGTATCTGTACAGGCAAAACATTGATTCACAGTGGAGGAAAAGAACTAGGAAGCTTACCAGCAAGTATGCGGCCTGTGGGGTGGGCAACACAGCAACAAAGAAGGTCAAGCGGAAAGTCAGAGAGGCTGAATTAATCTCATGGGTGGCGGCAATGGAAAAGAAACCTGCCATGAGTAACTACTTAAGGGGAAAAAACGAAATTAGGAGAGAAACCATTTATGATAACTCAAAGGGAAGCTCATTACTTTTCGAAGCGAGATCGGGATGCCTTAGAACACGCACCTATAAAGCGAGATATAAGAATGAAGAAGAAACATGTGCTTGCTGCGGTAAAGCTAGGGAAACGACGGAACATATTTTATTAGAATGTGAGGACGTCTACCCAGCGGTCGATTTAGGCACCACTGGCCTCCTTGAAGCCCTTGGGTTCAGCGGGAGCAGTGGTAAAGCAAACAGGTCCGCAATAGACATCAGTAAGAGGCGATTGGAGGATTGGTGGAAGAAAAGTAGGGAAACGACAAAAGACGGAGACGTACAAAAGCACAGTTCGCAATAGGGTATCAGAAAATTTGGACGTGGTAGTTCATAGTGAGCTTTTTTTTTTTTTTTCTTTTTTTTTTTTTTTCATTGGTGAACATAGGTAGGATATTAGGCAGCATAGTAGTAAGAGCTTGGTGGCGCAAGCCACCGCCCCGTTCCAAAGGGGACGCTCATAACATCCATCCATCCATCCGGAAACGGGGTTTTGCACACGCTTTACCAGGTGTTCTGTGGCTTTACTGGGTTTCTGGCTGCTGCGCCTCGATCGTGCTCCCGCCAGTTTAGTTGCTGCGTAGCAAACGTAGCGCCTACATATTTATGTAGGCGCTACGTTTGCCACACAGCAACCAAACTGGCGGGAGCACGATCGAGGCGCAGCAGAATACATGTAGCGCTGAGTCATATCGAGTTAAGGCACACTCTAAACTGACTTTTAAGGGCATCCCGAGCGGTTTTTCGTTTATTACGCCGCCGTTGCCCTGAGTTAAATTGTGCCGCCGCGCTCCAGCTGTTGCATTTCGTGTAGGGCTACTGACAGAATGCGGTTTCCAGGTGGCACGATGGCCTCGACTGGAATAAACGCACACGACACCAAAGATTGAGTAAGCCTGAGAATATTTTATTTGCATTTTACAAGTACAACAAAAAGCACACGTCTACGCATCCACACAAACGCGGTTACATAGTCAAGAACATAGTCAAGAAATGGCTCATTAATAAGGGTAGCACAAACGCACAAGAAAGAAGACCTAAGCTACAAAACGTACGGTCGGCTGCTAAGTATAATAATTTCCCTGTCACCGCGTGTCACTTTTATACAGCATCTTTACAGCACTACCAGGCCGGGTAGTTTGGCGGAAAGAACGCAACCGCTTATACGGCCGTCAGCTGCCTCTTCCTTACGGGTGTCATAATTATCCTAATCTCCGCATCAACGTCGTGCAAGTTCGCATACAGGTATCTGTATCTGAACCATATGTGCCAGCTTAATACACGTGTAGTGAAATTATGATAACCACTGCGTCTTATCAAACGTATTGGTTTTGCAAATGCGCATTACAGCTGACGGAACGACATACTGTAAGTGAAGCACAAGAGAGCAAGGACAAAAGGAGGATACAACACTTGAAGAAATGAAGAATTAGTAGGCATACAGCAAACAAGCGATGACGGAGAACACACAATGATGCATCGGGTGTTCTGTGACATCGGTTTGCGTACTTGCGGTGTTATGGAGATCAACGGCATAAAAACGTACCTTCAAGCGTACTCCCTCAACCTCCGCCGCATTCATTATGATAATCAACGCCTAAACAAAATGAGGCACTATTCTTTGCCAAGAGTAGACCTTTTTACAGCAAGTCTATGTAATGACTCGCAGACGAAACCAGCATGCTTTCGAAAATGTTTTACCGCCGTAGTATTCGAACGCCAACGGCCAGGAAACACATCGATACCAATAGGCTGTCGGCTGTCGGTGGTTAATCGAGCACCAGAACCTTGACGCTATGACTAAAAAGCAGCTTCAACAATCAAATTTTTAAAAAATCAACTGCCTATTTGCCTGAGGTAAAAAAGCATCCTTAGACACCTCGATTGTTCATGTCAATGGTTTGTGTAAATTAAAAAATTCAGCATGTTCAGCGCCCCTAGCAGAGAAAGCACAAATTAAAGTAGTCGACCAAATTACAGTAGCTCCACTTGCGCGCTTACGCTGAAACGCGCCTCGATTGATTTTTCGCCCTCTGTGGCCATTTGTTGAACTTGAGAGTGTGCGGGGCCTGGGTTAAGCTCCTCCTTCGCTGGCTC
This sequence comes from Dermacentor andersoni, assembly GCF_023375885.2. Classification (NCBI taxonomy): domain Eukaryota; kingdom Metazoa; phylum Arthropoda; class Arachnida; order Ixodida; family Ixodidae; genus Dermacentor; species Dermacentor andersoni. The sequence goes on from NC_092823.1 coordinate 128,770,779, forward strand.
TGCGTCATGATGGCACCATAGAGAAAGGAATACAACAAGAGCGGACACTCCCATAGAGCCCAGCGGCCGAATTGACTGCAGCGCACCAAGCCGTGGGTGTTAAAACCTGAAGCACACTTCCGGTTTCGGTTTTGTGCGCGCGCGTTTTGAATACTAGCTGGTGCGCGTCACGCCGGCTCCCTTTTTTTTTGCTTTTGCAGCAAATTTTTATTTATATATATATTTTTTATTTATTAAACATTTATTTTCAAATCATTTTATTAAGTAAAATTGATTGCGAACGATCTTCACAAGCCTCCATTGAATATGTGCCACGTGCAATTTCATAAAGACGCAAGACACCTTGTGAAATGAGGAAAAATTTACGTTTATTTTATTCTTTGTAAATCCTCGTCGCGGGCTTTTTGTGCATTCATCCAACGTTGTGGCACCAGGTAAGCAGCAGTAGTTTCCGCAGGAAGATCCACCAGACGACGTGAGCTGAAAAAAATTACAAGTGTTATTTTGGTATTAACATGCAAGAATAATGCCAGTAGAGGCGAAGCGTGCGAAAGTGGTGAGTGGGCGGCATTACAAACAAATGCAGTTAGTATTTTCACACTCGGCGTAGAAAATACCCGACTCATGCAAGCAATACCGTACATACCAAAAACACATTCTAATTCCAAGTATTCCCCTCTTCCCAATACTTATTTCCTGCACTTTAATAGCACCAATGCGCGGGCACCGGCGCGTTTCGCGAACTTGGCTACAACCGACGCGATAGTACGCTACGAATACACAGAGGTGGCCACAACACATGCTCTCTACCAGAGCATGCTGGACGCTCGCAGAATTCCTTCTACTCGCACTCAAGACAAAATGCGTGGGTGCCGTCCAGAAGACAGAATTTTCGAGTCACTAGTTCGCGGCGTTTGAGCTCCTTGGCTTATCTCTTGTGCGTTCTGCAGGCGCAAGCAATGCACTCCCGTGTTATCACTCTTGACGATTGCTCGTCGCGTTTTCGACAAGCGTGGGTACCGAAAGAAGGCTTAAATTGTTGCGGGGACATAAAAATTGCCACAATCTTGTCGCAGTAAGATTCAGTACGCGCCAAACTGTCACCACGGCCGAGCTGCTTTTCGCTGCGTCACAACAGGCGCGGCGAGTGGGCCTCATAACATAAAAGTATCGAAAATAATTTTCAACAATGTTGGGCGTCAGAGAAAGAAAAGCGCCATGAACTAGCCAGTGCATTAAAGCGCGAAACCGCGCACTACGGCCGAGCTGATTTCGCTAACAGAGTCGCAGCGCCAGGCGCGCCCACTGCGCTCGAAAGGTAGCCCAAAAAGTAATGAAATTAGTTTCAATAATGTTGGCAGTCAGAGAAAGCGCCAAAACTTGTCGCAGTAAAATTCAGTACACGCGAAACTGCGTCACAGCACCCTGTGCGACTAGCGTGCCCAAAAACTACCGAAATTTGGTAAAGTAATATTGGGGCTTATAGGAAGCGTCGCAAACATCTCCCAGTACGATTCATTAATTCAAATTAACTGCTCCACGACGGCCAAGCTGTTTTTCGTTAACTGCGTCACAAGTCTAGCCTAGGTGCCGGGCAGTAAGCCCAATTGCTTGAAGTGCGTCGCAGACTGTCGAACAAAGTTTCTCACCTTGCCGTAGTCCAATAGTGCAGTGCTGCCATGTCGAAGTTCCGAATGAACGCAATAATTCGCCGGGAGGCCACCAAACCAGGCTAAATCCCAAAATATAAAAACAGGCAGACGGGTGCCCGAACAGTCCAACGCTCAGATGCGCGGCCGGTCTCTCTCGCTTCGGCGGTGTGTCTGACGAATGACGCAAACATCTGGCTCGTCATTCGCCGGTTCGCCTGTCGCTAGGCAACAGAAGTAAGCCGCAAAGATTAATTTAATTTATACGCAAATATTTTAAATTTTTCCGAGAAAGAATAAAAAAAATAAAACAATTTCTGTTAATCTCATTTCACATTCTTCTTTTTTTCGATGCTCGCGCCCCCAATTCGTCGGTGTTAATACTATAGCGTGACGTGTTTCCTGTTTCCAATTTTCGCCGAGTGTCCGCTCTTGTTCAATTCAATCCCTTTCTCTATGATGGCACGTCGAATCGTCGACTTCCGGTTCTCTAGAAGCGCGCGAAATCTCCACAAACTCTCCGCCTGCTGCTCGGTTTACTGTGTTCCAGGAACCCTTACCGAGGGCTGTGCGACGCGTCATATATTACCCGATGCGAAGCAAGGCAAAACAATCGCATCTGAACCGTTGCAGCCATCGTACATAATGATGTTCTACGCGTTACGCCACAGCGCGCGCAACGAAAGAAAACGTTTTGTACCGTCGGAGAACGGGGCCCGCAACTAGAAATCGATGCCAAAGCGCGGGCGCGCGGGTAGCAACTGTCTGAAGGTAGAGAGTGCGCGCGTGTTGTGCGCCTGCTGCTTTCAATTCTGCGCGCCTCGGAAACGGCGTCGTGGCTACATTTGACGGCGTTTTCTACCCGTCAAATTTGGCAGGCACTCTGGGAACAAACTTCTACCACACCACATATATACCACACACCATGTAATAACCTGTCAGTACTACGACAACTCTGCCATTTCCTCCGTTGGGCTTCGGCAAATGTGAGGGAAACTCGGGGTATACATACCCGTTTACACTACTGTATGCGGGGAGCACTCCTCGGGTTACAGCGTCTTTGCAGGTGGAGCAAACTTGAAGCGCGTTCTGGTTTACGTTGGGGTAATGTTCGCGTAGCACTTCGAAGGCCTTGTCGCGCTGTTCCGCAGAACGGATTCCCGTAACGAGTGTCACGGTGTTATCAAACCAGAGTCGGTCACAAACTGTGCAAGACGTTCCGAACGTACGGGCGAGAAACTGACGCTCGAACCGTTTCGTTGTCGGTTTACCACCGTTGTCGGCACTGGTGCTGGCTGCTTGTGGGAGACCGAGGCGACGCTGTTGAAGACGCTCCGATTCCCTGGCCCGATACTCGGGGTCGTTAGCTCGTCGCTGCCGTTTCGCTTGGACATCCCGTTCCCTGTACTCGGGATCGACAACTCTTCTCTGGCGTTTCCTCTCGGCCTCCCGTTTCCTGAGCTCGGGGTTTGCCGCTCGTCGTCTTCGGATTGCTTCGGCCTCCCGCTCCCTCAGCTCGGGATTTTCTTCTCGTTGCTGTCGGATTGCCTGGGCTCGGGCTGCTCTAACGGCTGGATCGGCACGCCGACGGCGAGCCCTTTCACGGGCGAGTGCTCGCCGCCGTTCGTTGAAGGCTGCCTGTTCCTCGGGGGAACGCACAATGCGTGGCCGTCCCATCCGTTTTCCGATACTGAACTGAATGGAAACGAACCCGGCGCAGCGCGCGCGAACCCCTTTCTTGTCCTCTCCCTTCCCAGCGGAAGCGAAACGGCTCCGATTGGTTGCGCGCGCCTATGCAGCTGGAATTCTTGCTAATTACTCACACTTCAGCGCCGGCGCAGCTGTCAGCTCGGCAACCCGCCCTATTGTGTGCATGTTCTCACAGCTGCTCTGCTCTAGGAGCAACTGTTTTTTTTTTGCGTGACCACGACAGCGCCACCAAAACTTGTAAACCAATGCAATCTTCGCTTGAAAATCGGAGACTCGGAAGAGGTTGTAAGCCTACTGCACCAAGCCGCTGCGGCGAATGCAGGCAGCCAAGCAGACGACAGAAAAGTGCGTAGTAGTAGGACTGCTTGCAGCGCCCCTGCACCTTCACTCATGAAGCGTCCCACCCAATCGCTACGGTGCGGACTAGCCTATATTCTGGGGACCATAACGGTGCCATCAAAGATGTGAAAGTGGGTAGTCGGCATAGGAGAGTGGTGCCGTCACCGAAGCTTAATGGCTGAACGGGGGGAAGTGCGTCGGATATCTGGGCACGGATGGCTTATTGCATGGGCGGAGTCAGTGTTTGGGCAGGCTTCTGGCTTTGAGGGAGCAGCAATAACTGGTGGGCCACTTCCTCTCGAATTAGATCCTTCAGCTGAAGTACAAGAGCAGAAGGATCAACATCGCCAGCGGCAACTGCAATGGCCAAGACGGAGTCAGCCTGCGGCACCTTTTGGTGGCCGAAGTTATGCTGGCAGCGCAATTCATCAAAACTGTGACATAGGTTAAAGAGAATGGCGACACTGATTGGACTCCTGGCAAGCAGCATTTGAACCGAGTCATCCTCAATATCCTTCAGAATACATTTGATCTTCTCACCCTCCGCCATAGTTGAATTACCACGGCTGCAGAGATCCAATGCATCCTCAATATAGCTGGGAAAAGACTCGCCAGGCTGCTGTGTGCACGGGCATACGCACTGTTCATTGCGTAGCTTGCGGGTATACAGTGGCCAAACAGTCCAAAAACAGGCCAAACACTTCAGTGAAATGTGTTTTGAACACAGACCAACTTCAGATGATTTGTGGTTCATAAACTACAGGTTTAGAACATCAGCAAGGTAAAATAAAATAGTTTTGTGTGGTCGTCCCACTTATTGTGAGTGCTTACACGCTCATAGGAGGACAGCCAGTCTTTGATGTGAAGTTCTCCAGTCCCACTGACAGAGAACCCAGACGCAAGTGACGGTGGCAGCCATTGCACAGAACACCTATATAAACTTGTCAGACAGTCATGGTGTTGGTGGGCAACGCACGAGTGCTGAGCTCCAGGGTGACTTAAGGGATTCTAACAACCTCTACCAATGTAATGAGATTTAATTACAACAGGAATAACCAGTCTAGCAGCAGCGAACAGCACGAGCTTGCTTGCCTCCGAGAGTGGCTCACACCCAGTAGGGGGGATTGGCCAAGAATCAGGTGATTTAGGAAAAAGATAATCCAAGTCTGAAAAGAATCACTACTGAGAAATTTTGAATGGCAGAAGGAATGAAGTCAGATTAATTTTAAGGATTTAACAAGAAAATCGTCCTGACTCAATTATATAAACCACAACAGCTGCACCGACATCCCTATGACAATGTCCCAGAGAAGAGGCTCCCTCGCTATCACCGCACAGGTTGTTGTCGAGCTGCCAACAAAAACACGAGGTGCGGCTGCTTCATTACAACCACTGTATTACAACACCTGTATTATATACATGATACATGTACCACCCCTTGTGTAAGCACTGAACATATATTTATAATAAAATATTGGATGGAAGTGGAGGCTATATACACTGGTACCAGCCTATGACAATTGGGAGGGTTTACTCAGATCATAGCACCCGATTCTCCTGTATTTACCCCCCATTGCATTTAGCCAATTTATTATGTTTCTATTTACGCAACACAGACTGCATGCATAGGCTGCTGTATGAGCTTGCGCTGAGCGGCAGCTACAGAGCCGTTAAGAGTCTAGGTGCAACATCGAGACAGATAAATTGCAGTACTCCATGTGATTTGCTGTTGCTTGTGTACAGGCAGAAGGCTCAACAGTGCTTTCCCTGAAACACCTACATGTGATTGATGTGCTAATGTCGCTGCAACAAGTCCTGTGCCGAGAACATATCACTGCGTCCCTTGCAAAAGAATTACCGAACAGTGATCCTACATTTGTCTCCTAAAGTAATGAAGCAAACAGAGCATCAGATAGGCACCAAAAAAATTTCTGGCAATTGCTAAAGTTTTAGCAGGTTTACAGGGAGAAGACGCATTTTAGCAGGTGAACACAGATGTACTCTGTGAAATCCAGGGTTTGACGGAATCCCGTCTAATGAGGAAGAGGCATGACAAAAGAAGGGAACACCAACCAAGAAATTTTCTTGGCCTGTGTTCCCTTTTTCCATCAGATGTCCTCTGCAAAGCTCTCCAGAGAAAATTCTTCACCACCCTTATTCCGCAACATTGTCTGTAGGAGTGTGCACATTTGAATCCCAACCTTTAACCAATAAAACATTTCTTTAGGTTTATTAAATGAACAAGCAAGACTATAGCTTCATGGGGCAGTCACCTTTTTCTCTTCGGTTACAGGTAATGTGGAGCTGAAATTGACTGCGCTCCCACTCAATCATCAATTACAAAAAATTAAGTTATGGGGTTTTTTGTGCCAAAACCACAATCTGATTATTAGACACACCATAGTGGGGGTCTGTGGAATAATTTGGATCCACCTGGGTTCTTTAACATGCACCTAAATCTAAGTACACAGGTGCTTTTGTATTTTGGCACCATCAAAATGCGACTGCCGTGGCCGCAATATGATCCCGCAATCTCTTGCTTAGCAGCACACCATAGCCACTAGGCAACCATGGCGGGTCACCTATTACAGGCCCTTTCGAAAGTTGCATGGGAAGGTACACTAGCCTTATGCAGGGGTAATGACTTGACCATACCTAGAGGGTTTAAGTTCCTTCACAACAAGCTAAGTGAGCCCACTGAAGCAAGACAGCCTAAACCAAGTCAAACGCCGAGCATTGGCACAACCATGACCGACAAATTAGCATGAAGAGCTCATCCGACTGCCACAATCGGTTTATAAGAGTGCTACTGGTGTGTGTAATGTAGTCAGTCTCAAAACTATGTGGGATCTGCATTGCGTGGCGGAGCAACGCAAAACTGCACTGCTGCGATGCCTACTGTCACACAGCGAGATATCAAGGCACCTGACAGTTCCACACCAAGCACGCTTTGCGCAACCTCGACACCACACTGTGCAACAGTAGACAGCGCAGCAATGCAGTTTTGTGTTGCTCCACCACGCATTGCAGATACAGCAAGCTTTTGTAGTTGACTGTACAATATACAATGTGACACAAGTGCACATCTGTTCTTTAAACATGCACACAGAAATCTAGGAGCCAACAGTCACTTGCCACTAGACAGTGCCATAATACTGTGCCACAGCAAACACATAGGTATCAACAAGCTCCTAAGTGGAGATCAATAAGCAAGAGCATATCTTTAGTGGTATGTACATGAGAGACATGGACAAGCCATTGCAAGTTTTTTAGTAAGCTTTACTTGAAGAACATTTTTTTCTTAATTCTAGCTTCTGGCTAGGGCAAGTGTGATCACAATTTGAGTGTTTCCAGCTTCAGCAATATGCTATAGTTGCTTGCGCATGAAAGAGGAGTGCACTGAAGCTTGCAAAATGAATGTGCACTACAGTCAATTGTTTTATAGCACTAGCAAGACCATCATGACCATGCTTCCACAATGTATGCTTAAACTTAATTAAATATGCAATAAAACTGAATGGTGTTCTCTGCACATTGTGAGCTGTGTTCGATTTAATTTGTGTGCAAGGTTCTTACATCATGCATCATTCTTACATGTAATGTGCAAGTTGATGAAGCGTATTAATATCTTGCCCCTCAAAGCAAATGATAATGCTGGTACATAGCACAAAATGCTGTAACACAGGCTTGTTGTGTTGATTGCTCTACAATGAAGTCAGTATGGGTAGGTATAAATGCTTGATGGCATATATGCATGCCGAAAAAAATGAGAGCACAGAGATGAATCTGTCTATGTAGCTGCAGCATCTACATAATTAGGTCCATCTTTTGTGACTAGAAGGCCAGTGAATTCGCGAACGCACGTCTCCACAGATTGGATCCACATTTGCAACTCTGTCTTCCACCAGGGTTACTACGTGCAGAGGCACCACTTCTGTGCCGCCTGTGGCTCGGCGTGGCATTCACGAACTCCTATCCCTTCCGCAATGGAATGGCCGACAGCCCTACTTGTGACACCTGCGGCTGCGAGGAGACGATCGAGCACCTCCTCTGTGACTGTCCCCGTTACTATGTACCAAGAAAAGTGCGCGTTGCCATGCTCGAAAAACTGGAAAATCGGTCCTTCACAGAAGAAAACGTTCTAGGACACTGGTCCAGACGGATTTAGGCACTCAAGGCCTTAAGGGCTTTGCTGAAGCTTTTAAAAGCTTGTGAATAGTGCGACCGTCTTTGAATGTTGTAGCGCATAGCATCGCGTTACTGTGTGAACTTTTCTTCTTGTTTCTCCTTTTATTCCCTTTACCCCTTTCCCCAGAACAGGGCAGCCAGCCGGTACTTACACTGGCTAACCTCCCTGTCTTTCACCTTTTGCCTCTCTCTCTCTAATTAGGTTTTGGTAAATGTGGATTGGCTAGGAACAGGTTTATAGAGAATATGGTTTGTTAGGTACTTGTTTGCAGGATATATGGTGAAAGAAAATTCCTTAACTTGGAATATTCCCCATTTACTAACACAACAATACTTTTATTCATGAAAAATTCGAAGATATCACCAGGAGCACTTGACAAAAGAACAAGCACAGTGCATAAGCATGAATCACATTACAATGACTTTTGACAAAACAATTTCATCTAAAATTTTCATAATGCATACTATTTTCTGAAGCAGCAGTTGCATGGGCATATACCTCTGGCACATGTCCATACTTCACATGCTGTTGTTGGCCAAGATATCTCAAGGTTTTCAGATTTGAATTTGGTATCTCTCTATGCAAGCATTTATTTTCTTACTATATTCAAGTTTAGCATATACTGCTGTGTCTTCCCACTCTGTGCCTTGGTTTAATGCTGTTTTCTCACTGCAATTTCTTGGTACTGCAATATATTAACAATAGGTAATAAATTATTCCCACTGATGCTCTTCCTGCCACACGACTTGGATTGTTATCCACACCAGCTGTCCTCCCTCGGTGTTGGAAGTTCCACATTTGTATGGTCCAGGTGCACTCGCTCCCCTCACGTCTCTTTCTTTTACTTGTTGCTCAACTTGCCAACCTTTTCTTTCTTTCACCCAGTTCAGTCATACGTCTGTGGTCACAATCCCTTCACAACTTGCTGTATGTGAATTTGAGTTATTGTCTTCACCACAGCCATGAAACTATGGATGTGGGTAGTCAATTTCACTATGCTACAGCATCCTTTCTAGCAGTGAGGACAATGCAGTCATACATATGGGCCACTCTCTCACGCAACTTAATGCTAAGGTGTTGCATGAATCTCTTGCCACACACCGAGGAGTGGGGCCTCTCGTTTGAGTGAGTCATTCCATGCCGGGTGACGTTGGCCTTGAAGGTGACACTCTAGTTACATGGCATACACAGGCAACAGCATTCGCCACCGCTTAGTTGCAACTTCTGATGATGCACAATGTTGGTTGCTTCAACAAAGTGCTAGCCACAGCTTGGACTCTCGTGAGGCTTCTCTCTTGTGTGGAGCCCTCAGGTGCGCACCGAGGACATCCTCCGCATTAAAGTCCTTTTGGAAGATGTCACACATTAAAGGTCGCTAGTCAGCGTCAGTCCTCTTGTGATTGGTGACGTGGCTCCTGGGAGAGTGAAGAATGGGTAAAAAGAAAGCCAAATGAATATTACAGTGCAGAAACTGCTGTTTACTTGTAAAGCAAATGAAATGTTGGAAGAATGAGCCAGTGTAAACTTGAAGCTAAACATATTAGATTTACCAACAATATTTTAACAGCTACAAGCTCAAATCAACAGGAGAGAAATGTGTTGTTTGAAAAGTTAGCAAAATATGAAAAGGGGCCTGCAGTGCTACTGAGGGAGCTTGCTCGGTGGCACTGAAAGAATCACGATGTCATAATCTCCTGCACTCTGTACGATGGACATAAAAGCGATAATGGGTTAAAAATGTAATGTGCGATATGTTCACACAATATCTTGAGTACAGCAAAAAAAAAATCTGGCATCATGTTTTACAACTATATTTTAAGCATTGCTTAATTATCATACAGCCACGAGCAAAGCGTTGCAACCATGGGAATGACGCATGATCATGACGAGCACATGCTGCACCAATGGCTACCTTGTGGAAGCTATTGTAGCCACAGAAGTCACACCATGGCCTCTAGGATCGCAGTGCACGTTACTTGTTCACAGGGGGCCATGGAAACGCCATCAGCAGGCTTGACGACCATTGTGCATTAACTTCCTCTATGTAACAGCGCAATGCCATAGCGCAATGCAGCGCAATGCCATAGTCACTGGGCACCCACCGTGGTTGCTCAGTGGCTATGGTGTTGGGCTGCTGAGCACGAGGTCGCGGGATCGAATCACGGCCACGGCGGCCGCATTTCGATGGGGGCAAAATGCGAAAACACCCGTGTACTTACATTTAGGTGCACGTTAAAGAACCCCAGGTGGTCGAAATTCCCGGAGCCCTCCACTACGGCGTGCCTCATAATCAGAAAGTGGTTTTGGCACGTAAAACCCCATAATTTAATTTTTATGTAGCATCTATGCTTTGCCACTATTGGGTGCCGCACTACAGCGTCATGGCAGAGTGAAATGTGCAATCCAGGGCTGTGAAAAATTTAAGTTTCTTATTTTCATTTTGTTTGTATTTTGAAGTTTCTGTGACCAATAACTGGGGTTTGCAGGCGTGAATTATATTCCTGTTAGTCCGAGTTCTTTGACATGCCAAGAAAAAGTTCAGAGCAAAAATGGTGGCCCTAAAAAGTATTCGACAGCTTCTTTGGGAAAGGTCGAACAAATGACAATGCACAACAGAGTATCCATTTTCCTCTTGCTGGTTCTAAGCCCAGACAGTTTGATCATATTCAAGATGGCAAAGATTGCCAGATGACGACACAAGTACTAAGGTAGCGCACCTGTCTTGTTCGTACCACTCCTGCCATTGCCTGTGCTGTTCGTAACGCACACAGGCAAATGAAACTGACTAACCAGTAGTAGTAAGTTTTACTCCAAGGCTAAGTGCAATACATCTGTTAACAAATACATAATGGATGGGAAAATGTTTCCACAGGGCTAAAATTGAAGCAACTTAAATGAAATCTCTCATATCTGTAAAAAAGGTTTGACTCCAGAAATTCATAGGAGCAGAAGTTTAGTTTGGGCCTAGTATATAAATTGCCAAAATTCAGAAAAGACAAAGGATTCTAGATGACATAGTGTAGCTTGGTAATGAAGAAAGGTACAAGATATCTTGAAACTACACTATACTAAAATGACCCAATGACTATACATCTTGTACGTGGAAGCAGGCATAAACATGAACTATTTATTGTAGTATCAATGCAGAGTGATGATTCTTACTGCTTTCATCACAACCTATGCCAGTGCAAAGAAATGTTTAGCTTCTGTCATACGACTATTTCCTCCTTGTCTATGGTCATCTCGTCAGCATCACCATATCTCTCACCACAAATGTGTGTTCTTCAAAAATTAATTTTCACTTTATTGCTGCTCTTCATTCTACAACATCCTTCTATTTCATGGTCGCACCTTATCTGAATGTGGCAGCAGCTTATGTGAATACATGCTGGCACTGCTGAGCTTACAGTGAAATGATTATTTGTCATCAGAAAAGAACTCGTAGCCTAGTCAGATGCAGCACACCAGTCAGGAAATCAAGATGTCCTGGGTTTGAACGTTGTCTCAGTCAGTGGTGTAAGGCTTTCTTTTCTTTGCTTCATCACCCGACTACCGCTAACAACGGTGTTTAGCAAAAGTCTGCCAGATGGGCAAGATTAGCATGGCTGGTTGAAACCTACAAGTGAACTCAGCCAGTACGTATCTGCCAAGAATGGCTGATATTGTGCAAAAACATGTCATCACTAATATTTTAATCTGCCATGTTATTTCCACACACACAGAAGACTCTGCACATTTGAAACAGCACATGTAGAAAGTTTTAATAAAGCTCTCAGATGTTACATGTGAATTTCAAACCATTCCAACAACAAAGTTCTGGCTAGGTAAACTGTAAAGTGACCTATACACTTTTGACAAAAGGAATGCTGACGAAGCAGAATAGCATGCACGGAATTTCAGACCCTACTCTCAGGTTGGGGATGGAAGAAAGTGATCAGAAGTTTCATAAAAGCATAAAAAGTGCCCATCCCCAAGGTGTACAAAGTAAAAAACAGGCACACTTACTGCACAGGACCAATGCATCTGGCCTTCTTTGTCGTTAGAGCCAATCTTCACTCCCTACCCCCATAGCAAGTGGACACTCACTCTCACACTCCATAGTGTCTTTGGTAGGCTCGTGAGACTGGAGCAGTGTTGCAAGAAAAAGAAGACTGGGTATCTGAATGTTTCTAGACTGTTCTCCCCTCCTAAGATAAGTAAAATGAAATACATGTTTAGCACACAGAGGGCTGCAACTTTAAAGACGGCCATATAAATTAGCATCGGAGAAGCTAGCTTAAAATTTCAATCCACACAACTGGCTCACACAGCTAATTCTGAAATTTGGGTCCAAACCAGGTTTTTCACTGTTATTTAAAAGCAATATAAGCAGTGATGACAAAAAAAAAAAAAAAACACATGAGCCAAATGTAAGAAGTCATCCAGTGTATTCCTACGTCCTCATCGAACACAACAAATTATTCCTACTTGACAGAGACCTATGTAATTGTCTGCCAGGACATTTTCATTTGTAATAAGAACCATTAGGTATGGGGACCCAAAGTCAGTCATGCTGTATGAAACATGAAACTGAATGTTCCTGCAGGCCCATTAACAAAACTGAATGTCATTTCTTCAACCAGTTTAGCATAGAGCCGACATCTGGTGACAAAAACATTAGACTGCCTTGTTTGCAATAACGTGAGAATGCTGTGAATGTCTTCATATTCTGCCCATAGTAAATTGTAGCTGCCAAACATTTTTAGCACCAGAATGCCAGAACCACTGAGCCACTACAAGGGATGGTGGCTCATCCATCAGAGGGAAATATCCGAATGCTCAATCCGCCAGTGCTTTTGTTGACATAACAAGCTGCTGGAGACACAATCAATGTGTCCTACTGCTCAAGACTGATGCACCCACATGCCAACGATGCCAGTGCCTTCAACCAACACTACGACTGCACGAGAAACATCGACTGGACAAGGCAAAACAAAAGCGGCCTCTGCGACATTTTCGATTGGCCAGCTATCAAAAGGTTGATGTGATGACCTTTAGAAGAGCAAAGTATGCACTGAAGAGGTCTGTTGATCGTCTGAGAAAAAAACTAGGCTCTTTAACATCCCAGCTTAAGTCCTTTCAGGAAAAGCTGTTGGCAATGTCGGAAGAGTCACTTCATGACAAGCTCAGCCCTTTGAGCATTCCTGAAGGTGAAGCAACTGTTAAGGAGTGTGTAGCAGCTGCAAAGTGCACCAGCAAAAAGAAACGGCACTACAGTGAAGAGTGGCTCCTACTTTGCCTACTCTTGCACATTCGTAGCCCATCAGGCTACTCCTTTCTATGCGAGAACAACATTTTGCCCCTTCCATGTGTGTCGACAGTGAGAAAGTACCTCTCAATGGTGCGTTTTAAGTATGGTTTTCACACTAGTTTCTTTAGTGTTTTTTAAAAAAAGAGGCTCTCAACAAAAGATGCTTTTAGAAGGCATGGAATTCGTGTTTGATGAAATTGATGTTCGGAAAGAACTGTAAGTTAAATAAAAAACAATGACCTATTCTGGACATGCAGACTACGGAAATAAGCCGAAGCACCAAGGCAGCTAGCTGACCATGGCCTAGTGTTTGCATTCCATTCTTTTAGTGAGAACTACTCCCAACCTGTTGCTGTTTTTGCAAGCCATGGTCCTACAAAAGGAACTGTGTTGGTTCAACTTGCAATGAAGGCCATACGCTTCCTTGAACATTCTGGTGCATTCGACAGTGTGGTTGTCTGTGATGGTGCCACGACAAACCGATCCACGTGGAAGCACTTTGGTGTTACTGGTGCCTCAAATGGTACAAAGAACTGTTTTGTTAATCCTGCACATGAGGAATGAAATGTTTATGTTTTTTTCAGATGCACTGGATCCCATCAAGTGCATATGAAAACGGTGTGTGAAGCAAAAGCTATTTTGTGTAAATGGCAGCCGCGTGATGTGGTCACACTTATGACATACTTTATGTAGTTAACACCAAGGTCGAAGGCACGCAGAGGGTTTGCCCTAACTTTCATTCCTGCATATAAACCCTAGCAGCACTGAAAAAATGTGTGTTAAGCTTGTGACGCAGCTATTCAGCCTCAGTGTTGCAAAAGATTTAGAATTTTACTTGCAGAAGGGAACATTGGGCTTATACTATATCGAAGGGACAGTTGACTTTACAGTAAGGCTGAGTAACCTCTTTGATAACTGAAACCATAAGCATCCCAAAGAAGGCCTCAAGAAAGGCTGCAAAGATTTGAGCGCCCTATCATCAACTTTACAATGGCTAAAGAACTGGGAAAATGATGTGAAACGTAGTAAAGTTGATCCCCATAACTTTCTGTCCCAATCAACTGCTGAAGGCCTGCGAGTAACCATACGTTCAACAATCAAACTTTCAAAGTACTTGTTAGAGAAGTGTGGTTTTAGATATGTGCTAACTGCTAAATTTAATCATGATGCTCTTAAAAAAATTTTTGGGTGTCGTATGCCAAGCAAACAGTCAGAATGACCCCCCTTGCATGCCTACATTCTTGCAGTTATATAATATGTTTTCAGTATATAGTCTTGTGAAGCTGCCAAGGTTTGGTAATTGCCAGGTGCAAACTACTGAAGAGCCATGTCTTTTAACTCTCTCTGACCTAACATCAGCATTCCGGGAATCTGTTCCCATGGTGTCACGTCTAGAGGAACTGAAGCAGAAGCTATATGGCTTAGTGGAAGAAGAAGCTGAGTGTGAAAATATATTTTCAGATATATCCTCATCAGATGATGACTGACTGCATAGTTTACTATGTAGTAGGATTCTTGTGCCAAAGATATTGAAGCACACCAGCTGTCAACAATGCCGCACTGACTTGACGGCTACAGGTAATGCAACATCAAGGCCAGAAGCAGCATTAGTAGCGTGCAGGATGCAAGGAGGATTAGTAGACCTAAACATTTCCCTGTTCATATTTTTAAAGAAAGTAGAAAGAATATTTCACTAACATGCTGGTGAAAGGTATGCATATGACATAACAATACACAAGGTTGATGTTATGTCACAAGTGCTTCATTATTATATGGGAATCGGAATGAGACAGTGCTGCAAGCAGCTGCAAAACCCCGAAGTAAACAAGACACAGAAGCCATGGAAGTTTTCAAAGCTTGTCTAGTATTGCTTCTTGTTTTAAAATGCTGAATGTAATTCATTGTTCGGACACCTTTATGTTGTGTATGTGCTGTGCTGGAATAAATAATGCACTATCCAATAAACAAAGTGAGCTTTCTTTTTCTGGTCCACTGTAATGAGCACCATTCTGCTTTCTTTCGTATTATTTGGCATCCCCATGCAATATAGCTTTCCACAGGGCAGATAGTGGTGTAATTAATATTCAAGCTATAACTGCTCCTTAAGGCAAAATTGTTTATTGCGTAGGTAATGTCAATACTGTGAATAAAATTATCAGTGCACTATTATGGATTTGTTTCTATTAATCTATTTAAACACACAGAAGCATGTCACCTGCTTCAGAGAACAGCTTCACAGCCATACGTTGCAAGCTGTCACCCCTTTGACTGCAATCTCCCTTAACCGGTGTGCATCTTAAAGCACTCTGCTTCCTGCATATGTGTACAGGATTATTGAATATCTAAGTTCTGATAAATATTTAAGTTTTAATTGGATAACTTAGCTAGTCGTCGTATGTGCTTTAACTGTTCCTGCGCAGACCATCTTTGGTACTGCACAAAACAAGTGTCGGTTTCTTGCGGATACCCGTCTGTTTATATTATGGAGTGGAAGTATGTCTCGCACATTACGCAGCAGCGGCACATTTTCACTCATTATACGATGCTGAACATGAAGTACGTAGAAGTAATCTTGCGAAAACGAATAAAAAGCAACTAGAATACACTCAATGCATGCGTAGATTTACTAGAATGTGGCCACAGCATCGGCTGCCTGTCCATTACCCAGGTAGCTGCATTGCCATGGCCAAGCATGACTGAGCTTTTTAATGCTACACGCTGAGCCGTTATGCATAAAACTTTTCGAAGAATTCATCTTTAATGTATGCTCATGATATAGCACGACCACTTTTTTCACAAGCCCCTATGATTGCTTTAAGCACGCTCAAGAACCAGATCGCGTTAGCCTCTAGGCATAGCCAGGTGAGCCCCGACACACGTGGCGCCACCTTTCGGCAAGAAAACAAACTGTTGCCAAATTTTCACGTCTTTTGATGTGTCGTCACTCCACCTAACCTATTTCTAACACCGTGGTCTGTGCTTTAGCTTAGCATATGGGAGCCTTACATGTAATTTTACAAGTGACGAAATGTAAGCAACTAGTTTACCTGTAGCCTTGGACATTCTTCAGTCTGCACTGCAACAACAACCTGTAAAAGAATCATGTGCACACAATACGTGAACACATCTAAAAAGGTTTTAAATAAAACAACCAAAAAAGGTAAGTCACAAGTTCAAAAGTAGAAAACTCTCAGCCCTCTGTTGTGTCTTGCCTACATTCCCCATTTCACTATCACAATAAACAACAGAAAGTTAATCACTAATTCATGGTGTTTCTACTCGTTCTAGGCTTTTTGAGAAGTATGAAAAAAGGTGCTGAAATTTTTTTTAATCGCACATGACAAATGATATCTCAAGATCCCTAGCACTGTCACACATATAAAAATGAACCAGTAATGCAAGAATGAATGCTTTAACTGTTCCCGACTGTACTTATTAAGTAATTGTTAAGCCAGGGTGCTAACAAAACTGAAGTTGTAAAAAAATCACAGTAAATAAAGTGGACTAAATAAACATGTTCTTACCTTCATGCATTTCTCAGTTGGCACTTTAGACGTTTTCTATAGAAAATAAGAAAACAAACCTGAATACCATAGGCGAAATTGCCTCACACAAAGTACAAGGATTTCGGATGAATTCAGACTGAACTGAACAATACACATTCACTACCTTTATGGTATCTTCCGTCTGCACAAAACAATCAATCTGGAAGAAATACCCTTGTTACAAATGTGACAATCTTCAGTGCACAATGATTAAATATACTTATTCATTTAAACATAAGACTAGGTTTTTCCCAAGACTCCTTAACCTAAAGTCACACCCTGCCTCTTATGTAAGGCTGATAAATTTAGTTACTTTGCCAATATGGTAGCTCCTCAGGATCAAATAAAGTTCATTGTCTGTCTGTCCAATATGGTGGCAGCAGTGACATATCCTGCAATCCAGATTTTAGACGGCAGCACAAATTGTAGCACTGAACCTTGGCAGGCGAGGCAGTACCGTATTTATGCGTGCATAACCCGCACCAAGAAATCGAAAGAATTAAACACTAAAGGTGGGGTGCGAGTCGTAGCAAATTTTGCCTTGAGGTGTGACTTCACTGCAGTTCAAATTTTGTCTTAGTCACACTTCAAGGCGAAATTCGCATATAACTCGCATAGATTATTCCAATTATTCTGGGGCTTACAATCCCTCGGTATCTCAGGCAGCCCCTGCCAAGTCTGAATAATCCTCTGGCTACTCTATATTGCCTAATATTAGTATGCATACTTATGTTCTATTTCTTGGATCATCCAACTGCACCCTCGCATTTTAATTGTAGCTGCCTTATAATAGAATAAATACGGTGATAAGACAAAGAGCAAGAATTAAACAGCACAAGAAAAGTAAAAAAAATCACCTTTCCAGTGCCCTCTGTCTGCAAGCAACAATCAACCTGTGATAAAACAAAAATAAATTGTTTGATAAGTTGAGTGGTGTTTACAATTTCAACACACCTGCCAGTTGAACAGTTTATGATTAAAAATGTAGATTTGTCTAGCTATGTGAGCATTAAATTGTTTCATGAACACGAAAGCCTTTAAAGGGGCACAAAAGAGCAACACTAAATCAGATAAGACTGGCAACCTGTTTTTTTTTTTTAAGAACTTAATTTTGAATTACTATAAGCACTCATGCATGGGCTGCCCTTCTTTTCATGACCTTGACAAAATATGGGCCTTGCACAAAGGCATGCCATTTCGAACCAGTTTTTCCAGCAGTGCGTGATCCCAATGGATCCCCTTGTGCCAAAAGAGTGCATGCACACCACACACCTGGTGCCCTTTTGGTCCTCACCACTGTCCCTGTTACTGCTACTCATGCAGGTTCATCAACAGACTCACGGATACAGTCGTCCTCTGGGCCATCAGTGGTGTTAATATGCCTATATGTTTTTCATAATAGTGTGCAAGACCACCACACACCACACCTTCAGATACTTTTCTATAAGACCATTTTTTTGAAATTTTGGGCTGATGAGCTGGTGCTTCGGCCTTTACTTGAGTTTAAAGGGACTGTGCAGCACCTACCAGGGGGTGTGGCAGTGTTTTGTGTCAGCGCACACTAACAACTAGTCCAGTGTTAATCTTTTTAAGCAGCACGAAACGAGACAAAGGGCGGCAAAAAAAGTGGGATGAAGATAGTCCTTTGTCTCATTTCACGCTATTTAACAAGAAGAAACACTAACTAGCATCTTACTCCAGTGTTAATGTTGTGTGCTACTGTGCGCCACTCAATTTTGGAGACATTGTGTTTGCTGCCTTTACAAGCCATGCATTCCTTTCAATACATGCTTGCGACTGTTACACTCACAATTGATGGGTGCAGTGTGCTGACATAGCATGACCCTCGATAGCTGAAAACGATTACAATGAACAACCATTGAGCAAAATATGCTGTGCTGCATGCTCAAACGTTCACGTTTAGCTAGGGTAGCACTCACTGTTCCAAAATCACTTTTATATATTTCTAAAGCAGGCAGTAGATGCTTGTGACCAGGTTATAACAGGTGTCAGTTTTAGGCACATCAATGCTTCTATAGATTAAAAACATGAATGCTGAATTGCGAGTGCTGTGAAGCTATCCTATGGTTGGTGCAAGTTTGGGCAGCAATGAAACAAATTAGTGGCGAAGCAAGCATGCATCACAATGCTTGTGTGATGCACAGTACACAGTGTCAATGTTATCACGGGCACAGCTAATAAACAAGTATAAATTACAATGCAGCAGCTTTAAAGATCCACATATTGAGCTCGATATAAAAACATGGACTAACCTATTCTTTATTGCAGTCATGTATTTTAGCTCAGTGCCAAAACTTGACAAGTGTAATACAGAAAACAAAAGTCTAAGAAGATAGCTATGTCGAGGCCCACCCCTAATTTAAATAAAACGTCTAGTTGCAAGCAACTCAACAATACCCAGCAGACTCTCATTAAAATGAACTGCAGCATCAACACCTTTGCTTAGTTGTTACCGAGTCACCACAGTAATAAGAATCAAGGTATTGTGCTTGTTAGAATGAAACTGCAACAACCATTTGTAAATTTTTTGTTCACAATAGAAGCTTTCTTTACAGTGCGAACGCTACTCTTGCTTGCCATAGTCTGCTACAGCTAGCAAGTGAGACATCTCCACAGCGAGCTACCAAGGCTGCACCACCGTCACTTTGCCCGCTCCCTATCAGTATTTGCAGTAGTTTGATTTTTAGAGGATAAAATAAAATTCCATACCAGAAACTTGCCACCACTACACCAGTGTGGCATCAAGAAATTTCAAATTATTTTCTCGCATTTTAGATGTTTTTTGCAGAAAATATTTTTGAAACTCTCTAGGTTGAGGGTCTGGTTCATTTAATATGCAATGTACTTCATTACAGACAATCAGTCAAATCAAAGTCAAATTCATCATCAAATTCCATGATGTCACAGCAGGTTCGTGTAGGAATGCCAAGGTGCCATTGCTGGCTATCTTTTGTTATTACATCTTTTTTTGGTTACCAAGCCTCCTTTCACATTAAGAGTGGCTGTTTTGCTACCCCAGAAGCGTAATGTACCAATACAGATAAACACAATATTGCTTTCTATCCTCTTTTTGAGGTAAATGAATTATTTCCAGTCAGTTTCAGAGGCATGCAAGAATGACTGAACTTCACCTTGCTTTCCTGAGCCTTCTGTTCAGAGTTGAATTGTTTGGCAAGGTTGGGCAAAGCACTCTCCGAGTCTTCATCATCACTTCTGAAATATAGAAGAGAAACATGTCAACCCCTTTGGTGCATGTTTCTCAGCCAGCTGTGTAATGCACATTTCATATGTTTCAAATAAGGCAGTGTGTCTAAGTGACCCAATGCAGTTTCTGGATAGTTCGAATGCAGCAGCTAGAGGGAGCGTACAATTGAGTGGCCAGTACTGCTTCAGAGGAAGAAGATGGGGTCTCCATTTCTTGTTCTCTCTATAACAATATTCGAAGTCAATGCCTCTCCCAAGTAATCATTTACCTTGTTTTATTTGTGAAATATCAAGCTTAAAAAATTTAATTGGCCATTGCACTCTGTGAAGGTGGTTGACCAGCGAAGCTGCTATGGTGGATGGTAGAGCTTTTACTTCCTATTTAGTAATTACTTGATACATAATTACCGAGAAACTCTCTTTGGAACCTTGCGTACGCGGTGTCAAATCCCAGCATCGTGCCCTCATGGCGTCGACGTCTCTTTGCGGCATTCTTGGTGTCACGATATGTGTCGTTGGCTCTTGCTCGTCGCTTACGTACCACATCGCGGGCATGCTCTTCTTCTCTGGCCACCAGATTGACACGACGTCGATGGTCTCTCTCCCGCCGCTGCCCTAGCTGTCACTCCTCATAGATACGCTGCTCTTCATGCATACAGATCATGCCTGGCCTTCCCATAGCAATGATGGTGCGAAATGGTACCAAAAATTCCCCTTGGTCGCCTTATTAGGTGCACGCTACGTTACGCATTATGTCATACATTCACAGGGACACAGCTGTGACAGAGCGCCGTTTTAGACACAAGTGGCCATTAAACTGAGCTTTGATGTGTGCGGCGATATGTGTTTGCTTTTGTTGTTGGCACTTTCACTCTCACTTTTCAGGGGAGAGTTTTTTCGCACGGACACCACAAAATCCTGGATCTTAGCCAAAGACAGCTTCGCTGTAATAAATTACTCTGCGAGATTACCTACTGTGCATGGAGCCCTTTTGCCAATTAATTTGTTCACATGCTAGCTTTTAATGAAAGCAAATGCCTAATATGTGCTACTTATTTCACATTTGATCATTAAGATTTTTTTGTGCAGTAGTCACTTTTTGCAGAATAGAAAGAAATGCAAGATGGAAGCAAGCAGCCACTGTTTCAGCAACTTACAAACGTCTTTGCCTGTATTCAACAGCTGACTGCATTCCATGATAGCATAAATACGTGATAACTTCATTCAAAAGAAAATGTGTACATTCAGGCAGTAATAGTTGCATTTGAAAAACTGATGCAGCATGCAAGTCAACAATAAACTTACATGGTCATAGAGCCCCATGCATGTATAAAGAAATACAATACTAAAGTACTACAGGCACAAATGCACAAACGTGTTCTAAGTGCTCTCAATGACTTTCTCCTTCTCGACCACTTTCAAATTGCAACCAGAATAAAATCACTTTGTATTCTATCACAAGAACATTCTCGTGCAGTAAGAAGAAGAAAGCTAGCTGAACTGATGACTGGTGCCCACAGATGATCCTGCTGATGCTGCATCGCTTCAAAAACAAGTGAATACCAAGGCCACCAGGTTTTTTTACACAGGTGGCATCGGTCCACATGATTGCTTTGTCTGAAACAAAACATTTTGGGAGTACACTGGCTAGCTTCTTGAAGCGTCTCAGTAGTGGTCATCATGCAAATTACTGCTATTAGAAGGGCCGGCAGTGACTAAGGATATTACAGTGGTAGGTTTCAGGAATAAATTCACTTGACATAATTATGCACATCTGGTCTGCTTCACAAAGCCTCTGTAGTTCAAAGAGCACAAAAATAAATTATTGGGAAATTGAAAAAGAGTCAAGAAAAAAAGCAGGAAACATACACAAAAAATAACAGACCTTGAGATAACTGCTACATCAGATACTACAGGCTTCTGTGCCTTTTGCAAGGCAAGTCCCACTTTCACTGTCTTTTCATTTTTGCCCAGCAACAGGCTGTTCACTTCAGCATTGCATAGCATAGTTTTTTTATCATTAACAGATATCTAAAAAAATTGACTGCGGTATTAGCACAATTAGAATTCTTGAGCTAGATTACTCTAAAAAGGCAGACATTTGCATGAGAAATGTAAATGCAAATAAATTAATAACCACACTTTTCCTAATTAACTTTAAGTACTTTTTGGACATACTGCAAGACATGAATTGCAGCCAGTGAATTCCCAAGGCATATCTACTTGGAATAACTACTGAGGATGACACTAGGGGTGGTATTCTCAGGCGATCACTCTGGAACATAGTTTCACTTTTGTGAGATTTTACAAGAATAGGCATTGAACTCGTCAAAGTACACAGCTGACAGCGCTCGTGCGTGTGCAAAGATAGCGAGTTTGGCACAGTGCCAGAAATGATGTCAGCCATATGGATGCGCCTGCTAACAAGTCTCGCAAAAGTGATCTTCAAAAGTGATCACCCAGGAATATTGCATCAGCTTCGAGATATGTGTTCCCAAAATGTGCAACGAAATATATTGACATTTCAGTTACTCTTTTTAGCTTTATTTGTAATGCATAAAAAGGCATGTTGTTAAAAAAGTAAGTGGAAGAACAGTGCATTTTTGCTGCAAGTTTGACACTGCTTATTTAGGAACTGGTGCTAGTTCCAAGATTTGTTCTAAGCAGGTATGCCTTGTGAAATCAATGCCAAATTCATAAATTGCAATATGTGCATTAATGTAATGGGGTAAAAAATTATTAGCGAGATTTTGCTAATTAGTGAATAGCATATTTTGATTTCTTTGTGCAGGCAATGATCACCTCTTTGAGTAATCCAGATCAATGAGCACGTTTCTGCTATATGCTACAGGCGATTTTTCCAAATTCTGTTCGTTACAAAAAACACACAGTGCAGTCGGCAATGTCATATGAGTAGCTGAAATTGTAAGCGAGAAGAGAGTGCAACCCCCAACTGTATGGCAGCAAAAGCTTCATGCTCATGTGGTTCTCAGCTACGGTATCAGCTGTTATATATCACTATGTTGTGTAGCACAAGTACACTTTGGCATGCTTCTTGTTATTAATCACATTAAGTGTTGTATTTGTGTAATGTATCTACTACCAGCAAAATAGGCTAAGTACCTACATGCACGATTCAGCATTTACATTGTGTCATGTTCTCATAAAAGTAAGGCTAATACCATTTCTACACTGTAATTAACATAAGTTGCAGTAATGTATCAAGAGCAAAGTGCACACATATTTCATGAAAGTGCACCACAGACATCTCATGTCTATCCTTCTTTTTTTTTATTTAACAATTACACTTGATTGAAAAGCAGCGTCTACATAAGTTGGGTGACTTCGGTCTTGTGGTTTGCTTGACCCTATCCAACAGCACATCACTTTATTTAAACATTACAATTGCATATCATTATGTTCACATAGCTTTCCTCAGCAAACAATGTTTTAAAGAAGGATGGTTCATGTTATTTATGGGCATTAGTAAAACAAATACATTCAATTCGATAAATTCATGTGTACAAATACAGCATTTGTCTTGTCTTGCTTGAACTAGGTTGAAGTGCAATTGGAGACAGTAAGGTATGGCACTTATGAGCGTTCTTATTGGCTTGAACGAGCAAGTAGTATTACTGATGAACCATACTCGGCAGGCAACACCGTGGAAGCTACGCAAGTGATGCAGTCATAGAAATCTCACTCTGCATGTTTTACAATAGTTGCTTTTGGTCTACAATGCCCTAATCCAAAATAAATATGTCGTATATTACAACTGAAACCTGTGGACATAAAGTTCTGTAATATCAAGTATTATTCGCGCACTTTCATGCTTACAAAGTGTAAAGCGCTATATTTGGTTGTGGGCACAAGGGATGCTCCGCACTCACTGATTGCATAAATGTATTGCTCCGCTTGTACAGTGGTAAATAGGTTAACATCTGCGACACCTTCTATGCAAAACTTACATTGTATATTGTGGCAGACAGGTACAAATGCTGCGTTGAACAACATGGTACATACCTATATTTTTGCACTTGTGATGCACAATTTTGTGTTGCATATAGCATTGTAGCATACAGCCTTCATAGCATTGCGTGCTTTGCATGAATGAAGTACTGGCAGCGGCTGCGATGTTTGTGGTCCAAGGTGTCAGTGAATCAGTGACAGGGATCGCCACAGGCAGTTAATTACAGCTGTGGATGTTTTAGTGTAGCCATTCTTCAGTGGCGTACAACATTCTGTGCATGTCAATGCCTATGCCTGTGAGGCATAAAAAAGCTCCACTATATCAAAAGGTTCCCACGTGCGGGGGCATCGCAGCCTACACAGTTATGAAGATGACACAATGCAGGCGTAGAACTGTCTAAATATGCTGTTTCTTCACCCAAGTATGTAGCAACCGGCCCAAATTTCCAGTGTTGAAGTATAGTAGTAGTAGTAGTATAAGACATCCAGCCCAATATTAGTATATCCGTGTATATGCTGCTCCCCACAGCCAGCGCCTACAGTGCTGTCATGAGCATGGAAGGCTGTCAAAGACTTTCTTCTTTCCATTGTGAGCACTGCTGCTCACATGTACCATTTACGTCAGACCTGTCAAGATCTTTGCACAAAATTGGTGCACCCGCTTACCTGCACACCAAGTTGACTTCAAGTAACTCAGCGGGAACTGCCGGATCTAAGCAAATGTTACTTCGAGAAAGTGCGGGAACGGTACCACTTTGCAGTGCCCTCTGGCATGTGGAGCACAGCATAAAGGAAGGCACATCCTCGTTTGGAAACTCGGCACTGAGCAGAGGCACGTGAGGAGTGCGGATAGGCGAAAGGTCTGCTTTAAAACCAAGACAATGGCAAACGTCGCACGTATATCCAAATGGGTTACCGAACTGCCCTCCGAATAGTGATGTGTGCTCTCTCAACCGCCGCTGACGCCTTGCCTCGGCCTCGCGTTCCCGCACTGCCGGATCTTCACGTCGAGCACGATGTTTGGCCGCTTCCAGCTGCCGAACTGCTGGGTCTTGTCGGCGTTGTCGCTTCGCCTCGGCTTCGCGCTCCCGCACTGCTGCGTCCTCACGGCGGGCACGACGTTCGGCGGCCTCAAGCAGCCGAAACACTGGGTCTTGTCGGCGTTGTCGCCTTGTTTCGGTTTCACGTTTCCGCACTGCCAAATCCTCACGCCGTGCACGACGTTCGGCCGCCTCCTTCTCCCGAAGAGTAGCGTCTTGTCGGCGTTGTCGCTTTGCCTCGGCTTCGCGTTCCCGCACTGCCGCATCCTCACGGCGGGCGCGACGCTCGGCCGCTTCCTTCTCCCGAAGTTCGGGGTCTTGCCGGCGCTGTCGCCTAGCCTCTGCCTCGCGTTCCCGCACTGCTGCGTTTTGGCGTCTACGGCGTTGAATTTCAGCGTGCTTGGCACGCGCAGCTTCACGCTGTTCCTGCGTCTGGGCACGTATGCGGGCCCGCCTTGCTTCCTTACGTTTATTGATAAATTCGCGCTCCTCGGATGGTGTTCTAATGATCCGCGGTGGTGCCATGTTGGCGAGACTCAGCACACTTACCGCATGAGCGGAAAACGGGAAAACCAGCTGCCAGACTCTTTTTTTTCTTTTTTCCTCTTGACTAGTGTTTTAATCGGATGGATGTTATATGCGCCTCCTTTGGAACGGGGCGCTGGGTTGCGCCACCAACCTTTTGCTATTATACTGCCTAATGTCCTACCTAGGTTAAACAAGAAAAAAGAACCATAAAAAACACTATGAACTCCCACAACTATAAGGGTCTGTTCGATTCGCCTGCACCACTGCGAACCAGTTCACGGCGGTTCACGATTCGCCTGCACCACTGCGAACCAGTTCACGGCGGTTCACGACAAGTTCAGAAACTGTGCAGCTCGATTCCGGAGGTGCAGGCCCAGCGAAACACTCGAAACGAATGCAAATGTGCAGACGCGGTTAAGGCCGTATGCTATGTCAGACTAATGTGCACGGAGTGCGTAAGTTTGAGAGGTCCTGAACTGCAGGTATGATCGGTTTCTGGGGCGTAAATACACACCACAGTTGCGTAGACACATCAGACGTGCGTAAGCGGGGTTTTAACGGTGCTCGCGCCCGTGTGCTGCGTCGTCTGCTGCGTCGCACCTGTATGCCTGCACCAAGTCGGCACCGACAGTGGAGCGGGTGCAGCAAAATCATGAACCAGCCTTGCACCTTTCCTGCACCTTTTGAAACGAATGTCGAGGTTCTGCGGGTGCCATTGCTGCACCGCTGAAACGAATGGCAGGGTGCAGCACCTCGCGAACTGGTTCAAGTGGTGCAGGCGAATCGAACGTAATTTCCCGAAGTCGCGAGCGCCGCATATGGCTGGCGGAACCACTGGGTACCACGCGTGGCTTCCGAAATCGTCATCAGGAGTGCGTGCCGATCTCAAAGGACGTTAACCTCACTTATATCTCAGCGTAAGTTTGCAGACATTACAGGCGACAGCTATTCTAGCTTTTGTTACTATATTGCCTAATGTCCTACGTATGTGAAAAATACAAAAGAAAAGAAAAAAAGACACGATAAATTCTCATAACCAAACTTTATGAACCCCTATTCTGAACTTCGTTTTTGTACGACTCCATTGTTTGTCGTTTCCCTACTTCCACCAATCTTCCAGTCACCTCCTACAACGCTTTGCAGGATACCGATTAAGTGCCCTCCAGGCATGAAGCGGGGACCCCACCTAGTGACCCTGCTCTCGTCGAACCCAAGGGTTTCAAGGAGGCCAGTGATTCGTTAATCGACTGCTGGGCAGATATCTTCACATTCTAATGAAACAGGCGCCATCGTTTCCCTAGCTTTACCGCAGCAAGCACATGTTTCTTCTTCCTTCTTATATCTCGCTTTATAAGTGCGTGTTCTAATGCATCCTGATCTCGTTTCGAAAATTAACGAGCTTCCCTTTGAGTTATCATAAATTGTTTCTTTCCTGATTTTGTTCTTTCCTCTTAAGTAGTTACTCATGGCAAGTTTCTTCTCCATTGCCGCCACCCATGAGATTATCTCAGCCTCTCTGACTTTTCGCTTGACGTTCTTTGTTGCTGCGTTGCCCACCATACAGGCCGCATACTTGCTGGTAAGCTTGCTCTTTTCCTTCAGTGTGAATCAATGTTATTCCTGTACAAATACCTGAACACTCTTCAAGCCCATTTACTTTCTTCCATATTCCTCAGTCGTTCTTCAAAATTGATTTTACTGTGCGCTTCCCTCACTTATTCAAAACTTGTGCAGCCAATATCACCCTGCACAGCTTCCTTTGTAGTCTTCCCGTGATCGCCCAATGCGAGGCGTCCCACTGACCTTTGGTTGCCATCGAGTCCTGATTGTACCCCTGATTTCAAGCAAACAACCACATTTCCAAATGCAAGTCCTGGAACCATTGCATCTTTCCGCATACCCCGCAGCACCTCGTGCCTACTGTATCGCCATAGTGCTCTGTGTTTCATTATGGCCGCATTTCTCTTCCCCTTC
The DNA here is from genome assembly GCF_023375885.2 of Dermacentor andersoni. Classification (NCBI taxonomy): domain Eukaryota; kingdom Metazoa; phylum Arthropoda; class Arachnida; order Ixodida; family Ixodidae; genus Dermacentor; species Dermacentor andersoni. The sequence continues at coordinate 128,798,237 of NC_092823.1, forward strand.
ACTGCTATTGTTTCTTCCTATGTTTCCACATGTCTGTTGCCTTCGTTTATCCATATATACCAAGGTATTTATATTCTTTTAGGCGAGGTATTTCCTGGCCCTGTATCACCACTGCCTGAATTAGTGTCACAACGAACGCCAAAAATTGTTACTTACCTTCATAGAAGAAAGAAAGACACTAGGAGGGAGCATCACGTGGCTGTTTTGAATCCTATAGTCATAAAATATACTGGAATTCAACCTGATGGGAAATAGGCCCTCACCAACTGATAGACAATTGGTAACTTCTGACCTCAGAGCATGCGAGGAGTATGAGGAAATACAGAGCGGGTGGCTAGGGCTGATCGTGAGAAGGGCGTCACTAAAATCTACCACGAACCAAACAATGGCTCTTAAAAGGTCCTGCAACGTTTGCGCGCCTACTTCCCTAGATCCCACTCACAGGTGGGCTCTGAAGGGAGGAAGGGACGTTATCGGAGAAGGTTGCCTTGCGGAGGCTAGCTTCCTGATTTCATTTTTTCCCTTGAGATTGTTGCAGACAAGAGCGTATCCAAGTCCAAACTTTATTAACAAGCTATATCCTGAAAGAGAGGTACCAATCAATTGCGCGAAGTGTAATGGCATCATTACTCTGGATCACATGCTTTGACAGTGTCCTGTGACTTTCGCAGACTGTGACAAGGAGAGAGACTGGTGGCGGCGAGTCCTACACAGTGGAGTTATTTTCGATCAAGTACAGGCCGTCCAGAAGGCCCACGATACGGCGGTAAGGTAAACCTTCCTGTCCCGACGTGGGAGCCGCCTGCGCCAACCTAAGGGTTTTTCTTTTCTTCTTTCTTTATTGATTTATTTCTTTATTGATATATAACGCGTTGCATCTGAAAAGTTTTTGGGGGTTTGGTTCGAAGAAACAATGTCTTGGAACATGCACGTTACTAAGCTCACGATTGAATTAGGCAAAGCAGTTGGTTGCCTCTACAGACTGAGGGAACTAATTCCTATCAGACTAAAGAATGCAATATATTATGCTAATTTTTACTCACGTCTTTCATATTGCACTTTAGTTTGGGGCACTACAACAACCACCAACTATAACAAACGAGCGGCTCCAAAAGAAGGTATTAAGAATCTTTGAGAACTTTAATGAACACCCCAGCCTATTACCCACTGGTCCCCTATTCATTAAACATAATATGCTTAAAGCGTCTAAGTTATATGACTATAAACTATCTCTCTATATGTATAAAAATAAACTCCCACACTATACAGAACATTCCCCGTATGACTACAACATACGTAACAGGCTAATACCAGCGCCGCGTACACGTACAAATTACGGTAGATCTAGGCTGGATTACTGCATACCAACACTATACAACCTCTTAAAAAATCACATTAATTTCAGTGCCCCATTCGGCACGTTTAAATCGGAGGTGCGTGATTACCTGATGAAGCAATGAACTTTTTCTCTTTTCCCCTGGCTGCTACATTTCCTGCACTGTTTATGCATTCTGTGATAGTGTCCACCTTGTACGCTGCATCTGTATGAAACAAGTTCATTTCTTCTTCTTCATAATGTCTGTATCTGTATGCTGCATCTGTATGCTGCAATGTCATAATCTGTATGCTGCATCTGTATGAAACAAGTTTATTTCTTCTTCATAATGTCTGTATGTATTTACAATTGTTCGAATTTGTGAAATCCACTGCCTGCTGCTCTCTGTAGGCCCCCAGGTCCCGTCAAGCTGCCTACGACAGCTTTTTGCCTGGGGGCCCCCAACTAGTGTGTTGGAAATAAAGTGGATTCTGATTCTGATACTGTCAGCCCTTTCTTTAGGGCCATTACAGGAGTGGAGAAAAATAATAAAACAAGCAACGTCAACACATTTGATTCAGGCAGGGCGTACAATACATCTGAATACAACGTACAAAAAGAAATTACATTACATATACATTGTAATAGGGCAAGCAGAAAAAAACCAGTCAATGTACTTTGAGGCATGTAAAATGTAATGCACATATATGTAAGACACAGCTGTTATACGCTTTCCTCTTGAGGAAACCTCTTGAGGATCATGAACCTGTTGTTCATGATCTGAGAATGCCTGCCAAACGCACCCCAGCCCATTCTTATTCTTCTGATTATTTCAGTCTCATGATCCGGATCCGCGGTCAATACTTTATTACTTTATTAGCTTAACACAAAAAAAAACATTGCGTTAGATAAAGCGCTGGAATGCCTGCGACCATTCTATTGCGCCTTTGTACGTCGCCCCTTTCACCAAGCCGGGTCTGGTGATAGAAATTTTGGTCAAAGTAGCATGATGTCATAAAGCAGAGTGCACAGAACTGCTATCTTGGAGGTCCAATAGGCAAGCCACTTGCCTTTTGAGCTTAGGGTCATAGGTTCGAAACTTACTATCGCCAACGTTTTTCCTATCGAATTTATTCTGTTTTTTATGTATTAATTTCTTTACAGCGATTACCGAGGCAAAGTTAGGACGCAGGCGAGAGCTTGCACGGACAAGGAACGCGTGGAGAACACAGGCTTCCGAGAGCGAGGGTGACGTGGCGTCGCGGCTGTGCCCTCACCTTTCACGCAACGCCTGGTACACAAGCGTCGCAGCAGGCGTTCTCCCTCGTCAGTTCTGCTCTATCGAGGCGCGCACGGCACATGACGTCGCAGCCAATGGAAATTTAGGTGCCGCTTCGCTGTTACAGACGCCGGCTTTCTAGTTCAATGCGCCAGACGATGCTCGCGCATCAAAAAGGACCGACAACGCATCATGAGTGCGCCGTGAAAACGTGACAGCAATGACGAGAAGCCAACGCCGTACACGCGCGTGCGCGCACTGTGACTAACAGACGACGCAAGGAGCAATCCACGCTGAGCGTGGTGACCAATACTACTCCGCCCGATTTCGCAGGGAATGGTGTCCTTGAGCATTCCGTACGATACTGTTCGAAAAACCTGCAGACTCGCATTTCAGGCTCGAGCAGAGCAGGTCGACCGACAGCTTGAAGTTGCCTTCACGTAGCGAGCTCACATGCAGCGCTGCAGCGGCTTCCCCTCATTGAGGTCACACGCGAAAGGGCGCCACTCAAAGATCTCGGAGCTAATAAAGAGTTTAGAATTAACTAAAATGTCTACTTCACTACAATATGTCAAACATATAATTTAATGCTGCTGACAGTTGGTCGCAAAATATAACAGGAAAAGAAAAGCAGTGCCGCATCTCTTCTGTTCGTAAGGCAGAAGTCGTTGACCACTTTTATCATAAAAAGGGCCATAGCGTAAAAGATAAATAAAAGGAGGCGGGACCTGCAGTAACCTCCGGATCCGGCGTACATAAGAAAAGTCATCGTGTGGTTTTTCCTCTGAGTGGAAGGAAGGCTGCACAGGTGAACGATCGGCGAACCGTCGTCTACGGCAAGGATGACACTATCCAAGATTGTTGCTTCTCGCATCGCCGTTTTAATAATACTCGCTGTTTTCCTAAGATTCACGTTTGGTAAGTACGAACATTGATTCTGCATGATGATTCATCATACTGCACGTATTTTTTCGAACAACCAGAGATTTATGACAACGAGCAGCAAGAACTACACGTTGCTGTCATTGCCATTTTCTTGCTATTGGTGGGGGGCAGGCTCATGGTTCATGGTAAGAATGTGGAGTTCTCCAAATTCACGTTGGCACCACAAACATCACACGCACCTTCCTTAACAATATTTTTTTTGCTGTCACAACTGTAGCTGGATCGCAGTACGAGCGTGCAAGGAATTAAATGTCTGATTTTTTGCACTCTGCATTTTCTCACAAATCCGACAGTATAGGGCATAACATCGTGTATTTAGCGCATCACACCAATGTAAACAAGGATAATGCGCAAGGAAAGCGTATTCACTTATAATGCGCCAAAGGAGCAGGGTGGCAAGGTTAGCCGTAGCCGGCTGTATAGGAAAATAAGAGAATAATCGGACGCGACTTATGCTAGTTGTATATAAGTTACAAGCCTGTACGTCACATATATTCAGGTCACATACATATACATATGCGCCAACCGGAGGTGGCGTGCTATTATTTGATCTGCATTATTTTTTTATTTGAAAACTACTCCGAGACGTCTTAAGTGTTAACGCACTTCACTCCCTTAACTGATTCTCTGAAGTGGCTACGAGCGTTCACATTAAACCTTTTCTGTTGATCTATATAGCACCTCAGTGCATGTCCGTTCTTTCTGTGTGGTTTTCGTTTTCCGGGGAGGAGGGGGGGGGGGGCGGCTGTACGTTTGAAAATATCGGAGTGGAAAAATATGCCCTCCTCGCCACCTTATCCACACATTAGTCTACGCGACTGGTTTGTGCGCCGTGTTGGCCAATATGTTGCCCAGTGTGAAGGTGTTGGTCAGGCTTCAGCAAGCATCGACCACTGTGCTCATATTTGTATCCCGACACTCCACTTGATTTCGGTACATCTATAGGATTTGTAAGCTGAGTATGGCCTGCGTGCTGAATTGTTGTAGGAGCAGAAGCCTTAGTCAGGCCACACGGCCTTTAACTTCTGCTTCATTTCTGTTGTAAACAGGAAAAATAAACCCTTATTCCATTATTCCATGGCGGTATATGCGTGATAACTCACTCTGCCTGAGCAAGAATGCACTGTGCCTTCTCACGGAGTTGCTTTTCACAAACAGTCACTATTTTTATATTCAGGAGGTAAACTGAGTCAAACAACGGAGCCAGTGAAAGGATGCCCCATCGTGAAAGGAGATTTCACTTTTCCGCCGCGCAATACGTCTCTACTGGGACAATATTGCGCATTAGGCAACGGCGAGAAAATCCAAAATACGAGAGAAACGGACCCTCGCTGGATTGGATCGGTAAGCGAAAGCTGACTACAAAGCTTACTTGAATGAAGAGCGGATGAAAGTTAAGTAGGTTTTTCCTGTTCTACAACTACGAAATGCGTACGTTCCTACGAAATAATATATAGTTGCGATATTTTACACAATTGGATGTTGTTGTCATTAAGAGTCTATTAATGATGTAATCTTGGCCGCAGAGAGCAGAAAGGTTTAAGCGAACGCTTTTGCAGAACGTTTTACACGGGAAATTATTTATAGGCAGTGTCAATAAGGTCTCAAATACATTTTCCCGAAATCTTGCCAAAACATGAGAGCCCAGAAAAAAAAATTTCCCTTTACCTAGACGGCATTGACACTGCGTCCTTCAAAGCGACTGAGCAGTCTGACCTTTCCAAGGAATTGTCAAGTCGGCACGCAAGAACCACATATAAAATTATCTTTACTGTGACAGCAGTTATACGCAGTTCTCGGATTCATGCATGGCGCTCACATTCATTGTACTTGTTCTTCTTTAGCTCACCTTTAATGGCACTTGTCATGTTTGCTGCGCTCGTGGAGGTGCCTTTACAAACACAACCTATTCCGTGATTAATAAGCTTCCCAAAAAGATATGCAAAAAACGAAAATCAGCGGTAAGTACAACTTTTCTTCGAGTGAAGTAAATGCGAGTGACGTTTTTGAAAGTGGAACTGTCTTCATCAGGACAAACCAATATCCCCCGATGAAGCAAGTTCCACTTTCGAAGCTGTGGTTCAATTAAACCTTGTCTCTTCGACAACGCTTCATTGTCCCTTGGTTTTGTAAATAAATAAACCAACAAAATAATAAATAAATAAATAAATAAATAAATAAATAAATAAATAAATAAATAAATACGGCCTTTGTAGCCTGAAATCACTCTTGGGATGTGGAATGTGTATTTTACTGCAGTGATAGACTGAAATGCAACGACAAACCATAATTGTGAAGGATGTTTGAAGCCACATTCTAGCTTCCTTGCTTCGCATCTGATTTTCAAGAAGCTTTGAAGGATGAAACACGGAAAAGGAATACCTGGTTGCTTACCGTATGGAAACCGAGGCTACTATCCGTGTTTAACTTTGGCGTGAAGCTGGGCGGCACAACGGGAACACTTTTAGTGAATGTGTTCGGCACTTAGTTATATTAACTGTTGCAAATAGTGCATTCAACGCATGACGGCCGGCTCTGATGGTTGGACAGTTCAGGAGTATTTTTTGACAGAGAGAACTCAAGTTGTCGTAGCTACTCCAGTACTTGTCTTCTTCAATCATTGTTTCTGTCCTCATCTCTGTACTGTATATCAGTTTTCCTATTCATTTTAGTGACATGTAACGATTCACAACCTTGACAATATAGGTCTAAGGTGAGCAAGCTCAATGAAGTGGTTCATACTTTTCTAGAATTATGCAGGCACATTATACAACAAGGAATAAAACGGCAGGGCACCTCTTTGACACGTCATATTAGTAATGTGCCATGGGCTTTCCTTCAGTGCTGTCCAATTTGTCTGCTGAATTAAATAGGAAGAAAATGCCGTAGCAGTTTGGTTTTGAGAGTTTATTCAATCGAGACTTGCCAGCAGCGATCAGTGGAAGGGGAAATTGCTACCAGGGTAAATTGTTGACTTGCTCATGAACAGTGTTACTGCGAGAAATCAATAATTGGAAATGTAGTCTGGTCGGGAAGTAGATAAATATCACGAAATGAACAGAGCGCCGATCAACAAGGCTTCCTTGTGGAAGCCAAAACGTCAACTTCTTCGACAACACCATTTCGGTCGGCGTTCAGTACTGCTTAATATGAATAGTACTACAACCGTTGTAATCATAGAAGTCCATCCTTTATTTCTTTGTCGCGATTTTAAATGTGACAGAATACAATATTCATCGCTAGTCTATATAACCAACCAATATGACGCTTCCACTTTTGTTCTTAGTACAAAAAAGGAAACTACCCTAGTTAGAGCAGGCGCGATGAAAGAGGAAAACGGCGGTTAAGCTATAAGGTGAATAAATAAACGCGTTGTACAGAGGGTGATGTGTGTAGGTTTTGCTGTATATCCACAGAGGACCTTGTGGCGCTAAACAATAGTGATAATTTGTGGATTTATTCTTATGTTTCAGAAAAAAAACCTTTAGATCGAGGACAAAAGGTACAGGATTTTGAAGTCCTAGGCCTAAGGCAGCAGATCAGGTTAACACCACAAAACATATTCCCGGCAGCGCTTTGAAATAAAGGAGTACTGCATGAAAACAAAACAAAACAAACTAACTCAACTTTACTGCTCACATTTTATGTTTTCACGGGTTCAATTGTCAGTCGCAAAGGTCGCATACTGACGGATGTTTAAGGCAAAGACGGTCATTAGCCTTGATTGGGGCGCACGTCAAAGAGTAACCTCAGGTAGTCGATTAATTCAGAGACCTCCACCAGCTACATTGGCCGTCATAGCCTCACAGTGCAGCTTCGAGACGTTAAACCCACAATTACCTACCGTATAACTACCTTATTCACTAGCGCATAGACTCGTGTACGGGCCGCACCCGTATAAGGGCCTCACCTCCAACTCGGCAGCCCCAAATTTGTGAGAAATATTTTCAACGGAGAAGCAATCGCGTTCAGTGCTCCGATGCCGCGTGCTCACATCTGGGAATTTCCGCCGCGCTGTGTACTTCCCCTTGCCGCTACTAGATGGCTAGAGCCAGAGTGTGCACAATATGTGGGGTGTGCCCAAGTCACGGGCAGTGCCGGCACCATTTTGACCAAAAATTTCGGTGCCGTGCAAGCACCGCACCTCGTCCAAATCGTTAAAAAAATGCGGCCCTTACACGAGTCTATACGTCCTTTACGTCTCATAACGGAATCTGTACTATAAACGACACTACACAAGGCGCTCGGGAATATTTTTGCCTACCTCATGTTATTTTACGAGCACTTAATGAATAGTAGAAACGGGAAAATGGACTGACACGAACATTCACGAAGTTTCGGATGCAACAAGCTTGTTTTGCGAGAGAGCGATAACCTTGTAGCTTTACGAATTCGCTGAAAAAAAAGAAAGACACTCGTGGTGGTAGCCGTGATACATGTATTTAACGCTCCATTTTGCGGAATCCGCCAGTTTAATGGAGGGAGTGGAGACTCCGGAGCTTGACCCCGGTGACTCTGACCGAGGATAACGAAAGCTGACGATGGCATGACCAGCATTGCCGTTGCTAAGACCTCACGTCAACCGTGGAGGAAATAGGCAAGAGTATGAAGCTCGCCCATGCGGGGTACGCAAGGTTCTGCTTGTATACATATAAGAGGCATCCGAAATCACTAATCACAAACGAAATCTAACGCAAAGGCTCATCTTCCCAAAGCAACATTTGACAGGGACTCTGGGTGCCACATTTTCCAACAATTCTACGGCGACGACACCGTGGTACCAGAAGCAGTGTACCTGCAGAACGGAAATCGTAGGCACACATTGCTTGGAACCTAGCGAGTTGTACGGTATTTGCTAAGGCACATATCAAAATACCATGTTCTGAGAAACGCTGGCGCTACGTGCAATGTCGTGCTATGTCGTGCTATGTCTAAAGTTCGTGCTATGTCAAAATTCTAGGCTTCTTGCGATAATTGAAATCTTAAGCTATGCCCAGCGTATATAGATGCTTGTAGCAGAAAGGTTTGTAACGTACTGTACGTGTGGCAGAGAAACGTGTCGACGCAGCATCGATTTTAATACGAAGCATTCTTCGCGAATTCAAGGAAGTTTTTTGCGGTGCCTCTTGCAATGTTTCTCGACATTTTCATGGGACATCGAGCAGGCAACTCCACCGTGCGCAGTCAACGATTTGGTAAGTAGACGTCCATGGTAAGCGTGCATCTGAAGCTTCAGCTTGTGGCCGCGAGGTGGACGACACAGGAGAACCAGGCAAGCGTTTTTGAACGACAGAGCTCATCGCGCGCCTGCGACGACACTTCCGTCATTGGCCAAGCACAATACGCCTACACTGGCCAACGATGCGGTGACACACCTTCTAGACCACCGCCGGGGTCACCTTTCATGTCACGTGTGCGGGGGTGGCAGCCGCAAGGGGGACACAGATGGGCGTCGCGCTGGTTTGGCTGGTTCGGCTTCTGCTCAGTGTATTAAGGAGGAAGCTTTAGCTGGGATCACTACTCCGGTGCCCTCAATTAAAATACATGTAATACGCAGAAATGCTTTTCTGAGATAACCCTCGGCCGATATTGAAGAAATTTGTTGCATTCGAGAAAGAAAGGCCAATTCTAGTGACAACTGGAACCAAAATTTTGATGTAGGACCTGAATTCTTTTACAAAAATTGCTCAAAATGGGCAATTTTGAAAAAAAAGTTGAATCTAAGCTCTAAGTTTGCAAAACCGTAACTGTATCAAAAACAGTTATGGCCGTTCTGTCAACTAAATCCCTCAGTATGGTGGCTACCATACCCTCAGAACATCCAAAGTGGACAAATGCTATTTTTCAATTTATTTATTGCGTTAATTTGTTACAATGTTTACAAGGGTTTTGCTGAAGTCATAGTCGCATATTAGTGGTGTATTAAAGAGCCATGTATATAAAATCAAGTTTGTTCACTTTATATGGTCTATTATGTGCAATAACAGAATTGGGATATCATTTTTCATTGCCGAGTTACAAAGTTGTGCACTTAGTAGTTTCGTTTTCTGAAAACTTGCGATTTTCAAAATTTTTTCAAAAAGAATAGAAAGGCAATAGAGAAAATCCACTTGCGACAGTCATTAGATTTAAACTTTTTTCTTTGAAATGCAAGAAACCTCATCAAATCAGTTGCACTGTTTGCTGATGAAAACGATTTTTCATGTATTTATATAGGAGCTCCCGAGCTAAGGCTTCCTTTTAAAGCACTAGGCTCGGGCCGTTAGAACCCCACCAGCTAGAGGCGCCCCGGTGTCTCGTGTTACAATAATTCTTGTCGAATGGGCACGTAAGCAGTTCCCGCCAGGATATAATCTCTACACAAATGTTCGCTGCAGACTGTTACATAATTCATAGAACCATTCTCTACAAGCCAATACTGTTTCGCATTACGTAGACATAAAGAACAGTTGAGTCCGTTACTATATATTTCTTCTCGCAACTTTGACCTTACAGCTGCCCCTCGCGGTCAAATTTCCGAGATTTCTTTGGCTTTCACAATGGTCCTCTGTCTATTGCGACATAGCAGCATAGCGCTTGTTTCCCGACTACTCCGCGAGCCCAATAGCCCCGGCAATTTTTTATTGATAAAGTTCTTCAGAACTATTTGGCCGCAGGTTGTCGCTTGCATTGTATCGTTTTTGCTTCTTCAATTGTCCAGGTTCTAAGCAGCGAAGTCCGCAGACGTTTCTTTAGCTACGGCTATGCCGAAGACGTGTGGCGCCGCCTCGTATAAAGCGGACTTTGCCCACCGCTATACGCTAGGATGGCTGACTGCTGTTCACAACCATACACAGCACTCGCAGATGCTGTCCCGTTGTTGTGTGTGCAGTGGACGGAGAGCTCACGAACTGAGGCAGCAGGACAGGAGCACTATTGTCATGGGTTCATCGGCGAGCCCGTAGTGGGAAGTCTGAATGTCGCTATGTTTGCGAGAAACGAGACGCGGATGTAAGCATTAGTAACATCTGAGCTGCGATACATACGTATTTACAGCGCCCACCTGGCTGCAGTGCTACGCAGGGGCTTTGTACAGGAAGCCTTTCGGCAGCGGTGGATGCAGCATAAAAGCACGTGATGACGTAAACAGCTTAAACGAAGTTAATTGCTTCTTCGACCGGACGTACGAGCACCACGGAGAGGCGGCAGTGGTGACTGCTAAAAACAAGCCAGCGAATCACTGCACGCCGCGTCAGCAATTTTGACCTCCGTGTCGAGCACAGAAAACTGCAAGATGTCGTGCACTCTTTTTCTTCAAATTGGAGTTGCTTCAGTATGATTCTGTCAAAATGTGGGCCGATTCTGGAGATATGCAGCTTGAGGAACCGTCAGATATAGTGCAAACAAACATCGGATATAGTGCGAATTAAGGCGGCTCGGTTGGCCGGTACCGAAGATTGTTCAAACAAGCACCGGGTATAGTATAGATTAAGGCGGCCCGCAGGGGTATGGGTGACGCACCTGAGCGCAAATGAGACTCCCAACAGCAACGCGGCGTCGTCGTTATTTCATTTGCTTCGTGTGATCATTCCTTCGTTGTCATGTCATCGTAATCTTTCCGCAGTTTTTTCTCTGTTGCTGTGACTGCGTTCTCGTATCATCATCCTCATGCCGTCTTCGAGCAATCGTCGTCATACGGTCGTCATCATTCCATCGTTGTCATGCCGTCGCGGACATCGCTTCGTTATCACCTTCGTGATCCATTTGACGTCATACAGTCATTGTCATACCACTGCCGTCATGCCTTCATCGTCATGCTATTGTAATAATTTTGGCGGCGTCTTCCCATCGGCATCATTCCTGCATAGAGATGTGAGCGGATGAAAAAAAAAACATTAAAAATTTATAGAAAAGGAGGTTCTTCCATTTTTTTTTCACCCAGGATAAAACCGAGCAAGCAAGAAAAAAAAGACAGAGCTTCCAGCAGAAGTCTGTTTCGATGCGACTCCTCCCGACGTATCTAAAAGTTTGGTAAAAAGAAGGAGCTTGGAAGTCTGCGAAGCGCCTGGATCCATCGATGGGGTGGCCAGGACATTACTTCAACCAACCCTTGAGCTCCCTCGCCTGTCGCGTACTGCAGATTCCCTTTTCTTCAGCGGCATGTGAAAGAAACTGGTCCGAGTTTCGAAATGTGCATACACACCAAGCTGTGCAACAGGCTCCAGGGGGTAGCGTGCAAAAACTTTTGTACGTGCACTTGAACCTCAATGTCCGGAAGGCTTCATCCACAGCACAGCGAAGCGTTGACGCGTCGAGCGTAAATGAATGGTACAAAGACTGACAGAAATGTCGGTCTTGACGCTCTGATCTGAAATCAATGCCTTCACGAGAAATTGTACCTAGATTTTGAACCTGGATGCTCTGCTGGGGCTCTTGTGATGCAATAATGCAACAAATATATTCTTTGCAGTGTTAGAGAAATATATGAGTCAGGTTTTTCAAAGTTCCATGTGCAATCGTCTTTTTTTCAACATTTGGTATTTTCTTAACAAAATAGCATAAAGTAGTTTTTTTCACAACCCTAAAGATTTCGTGAAATTTTGCATCTCTACTTCAGCATCGGCTTCACGTTGCATCACGCCGCCGTCACCACACCATCGTCGTCAAATTAGTGGCTTCTCATGATTGTCATGCAGTCGCCGTCACAACATCATCGTCATACCATCGTCGTACTGTCGCTGTCGTCACGCCATTGTCGTCACACAATCTTTGTCACTCCAGCTTCCTCAAAACCTTGTCGCCATGTGGGCGTCGTCACACATTGTCATCACACTACCGTCACAACTCTTTTGTACACATTTGCGTCGTCGATACCATACAGAAGTGCATCTCATGATATAGATTATTATCAGAAATTGTTTCTGAGGTAGTAGCAGTAAAAGATCAGTTGTCATCGTTAAAAGGTGCGGGGGTTTTGCACTTGCCTTTGCATTGTAGACAGTATGGGTGCCGACCTATAGCAGAAAAAAAACTGATTGTTTGTTCTGCCATAAGCATCAAACTATGAGGGAGCTTATGGAAGCCTTTCATATTGATAGGAAAGGGGAAGATGTTTTAGCAAGCCGTCTGTCGCTCTTAGTAATAAAGAGTTGAGATATTTGCAAGAAAGTTTGTCAAGGTAGATTGGTAAGTTTTATAAGGAAAGTCTTCTACTGGTTTTCGTTTTTTTTTTGGTTTTTGCTTTGACGTACTCGCTTATTCCACGTGGTTCGACACGTCACCATGGGATGGCTTCTGCTGCGCATGCATAGCCACTTTAGTTGTTGCCCTGTCGGCCATGTTTATAAGTGTGATATCATTCGAAATAAACTTTAGTTGTGAGTCAGAGCCCGTGTCGGTATTCTTCTCTGCCTAAGTCCTTGTCCATTTAGCGCTGTTATTTTTCAAAACATGAATCACGAGTAGCTTGCCCAAACTTCTCTTCTAGTACACTTTGGAAGACTAAAAAGGAAGGAACAAAAAGAAAACAAAAGTGGATGAACTTCAGCAGTACCTTGATATCTTGCAGGAGTGATAATTGCGTGGAAAGCACAATAAAATACTAAGTAATATTATAATTGAAGAAAAATTATAGTGATAGAGCCGTCGAGGAACAAGAGCTCAAGAATTTTTAATCCCTTCTATTGCAGCAAAGTCCCGTGATGATATCCCTTCGATAAAGCAGCGGCTTAGGTGAGCGGTGATGAAAACAAATTTGATTTAGTCATTTCTTGTCACTGCAAAGTGAAATTAGGAACTGCGCTATTGTGCTTCTACAAACTCGTCCAGCCGGAACTACGAGGACAGTTTGTATCTTTCGCGCATTCCCGAGTGCAGTAAACATTTGCAGTCTGCAGTACGTAGAAGACGACCGCTTTTACGTAGTTCCAGACACGCAATACGTCATCACGACGGTGGGCGTGATGTCTGCGTGTAACTTACCTCCACCAACTTTTCTTCTCCCTACGTCATTCTAAACTTCCACTTTGGTTGTACCTTGTGTTCATTTCACTCAGACAGAAGGAGTTCGGGTTACGAACTTGAAGGTATAAAAAATACGGGCCAAAGTGCGCACGGCATCAAAGATCAACGTATTGTTCTGTCATTGAGTGGTCAGCAAAACCTTTGATGGAAAGACGACTCCTCTGTTGATGCGAAACCTTTCGCACCGTCAGAACTACAGTGTATTGTCAAGCTGCCCGAAGGTACATTTTACCTCGCACGGGCTGTGTCACAGCGATTACCCGAAAACAGCAAAGCTCAAGACGTCACCCAACACTCATGATGAGGAGATGAACTTTCAGGACCTCTGAAGTCGGCAGTTGGCGAAAGCAGGCTAATAAATGCGGTTGTTTTTGGAGATAACTGTTTATATATCGAAGATTGAATGTTGTAAAACCAGCAGAGCTTGAACACCGCAGCTGTGTGCCTGACCACTTAGGACGAGTAAAAAGACAGAGAAACAAATGCTCGGCATTGTCGTGGTCCTCCAAATTCTTCGGTGCTGCCACGCAGGTAAGTCCTCAATTGCACCTTGACTGAAATTTCGACATTCTCATGAAATGGAAATTGATGGCTAAAATGATTGTATAATATATAGGGATTATTTTAATCAATGTCGATTAGCAATGATTTAGACGTTCAATTGTTTTGTTGCCTCCAATTTATTCTCCAACGATGCTTGTTAGCGTGTGCATTCTTGAGAATAACAGTACTCAGCAATACTTCTAAACAGCTTTTAGTATACGCTTACATCATATGTTGTTAGTATACTTATTTCTTTTTGTTTATTTATAATTAAAACAAACAAAACAAATAAGCACCTGTTCCCAAAGTACGTGTTATCTAATCTCTCGCCAACTTCTTTTCTATAGGGTATAATGTAACGCACAACCCAATTCTAACATCTCCGGCTTACATTGCAGCTATTGTTTATGTTATTAGCTATCCTATGATACAGCTTACTGCGCTGAATAAGCAGATGCTATATTACTGCAATAACATTATTGCATTTCATCTCGTGCTATTTCTTTTTTTACTTTGCAGAAACTATTTAGATTGCTATTGCTGTTTCAAGTCCGTCGTTACACTTGTTTGCTTTTGCTACTGTAACTGCATTATTCCGGCTCGCTGTCATTGAGGTCGCTGAGATCTTATTTATTGTTGTCACTTATAATAAGATCACTTATAATAAAAAGTAAGCTGTCAGCCAATCGAAAGTTTATTTCCCTTTGCGCTTTGATGCTTGACTGTCTGATGCTGTCTCTTCACTTTCTTCGAGCAGGGAAGGAATGGCTAGTATATCCTACACTATTGCAAGAACGCATGACTGCACCGAGTTTGGTTCTGCGGCTGAATGACGACATAACACTAAATCTCCAAAGAAGCTCTGTGCTGGCAGAGAAGCTGTTGGTTGTCACGACTACTGAGCAAGAGTACAAGTTGGACACGGTAAGCGCAGAGTGTGTCGCTTGAATACTAATGCTATATTAAGTGAGGCTGTGCCAGATTAATTATACGGAAGCCCGCGAGGTAGAGGAAGGTTCATGGAAGTGAAAATTGTTAACCACGCTACCGTAGCCATACAAAAGAAGCCCAGGTTTCTCAGCAAGAAGTCTCTGCAGTCGAAGAAAAATTCGACCTGATGACACTGCATACTGTTTCGTAGTAGCGTTAGTCACAGCGTCAGGCTTTGTAGACGTTTATAAATGAAAGTTTTAAAGTGAGCTCATCATTCAAAAGTCACTTCATTTGCACTCGAATAAAATTTTTCTTGTAAACTCTAGTTTGTGGCGCGTGCGTAGCATGCGGACTTTTTGTCGATTTGTGATCGCAGTTTATTTAGTGCACGCGTTGGAAAGAAATAACATATTGATCACCATCATTAGTTCGCAATAAACACTTATTAGTGAGCGCTCCCGCGTGGCTAATTCTCTGTATTTGTTTTCGCATTCAATTTCCTACCCAATGAGCTCAATGAAGTCAAAACGGTCTGTCAGGGGGAACATTGACATCGCATGTGTTTGCTGCTTATATTTAGCACAAAGCTCAGCATATTAGAATCGACCTCATTTTCACATAGTGTCATGCAAAGAAATTGCTCATTACCTCTCTTCTCAGCACAATGCATACGAATCGGGACAAGCATGAGATTAGCGGGCACGACGATCAAGACCTTGTCCTTCATTAGTAAGAAATTAAAAATAATTCCGGGGTCTTACGTGCCAGAATGACGATATAATTATGAGGCACGCTTTAGTGGGGGGACTACCGAATAATTTCGACCATTTGGAGTTCTTTAGTGAGCACCTAAATCGAAGTATAAACGAGCGTTTTTGCATTTCACTTCCTTCTAAATGCGGCCGCCGCGACCAAGATTGAATCCACTACGTCGCGATCAGCAGCTCAGCGTTATAGCCACTGGACTATCGCGATGGACCATCGGAATGAGAATCCTGCCAAGAATAATACACAGCTACTCAGAAAAGCAAAACGCACAAGTCTACAGAAAACCGAGATTATCACAGTGTGTTCGCGCTGGAACCATGTGATAGCGGTGGACTATTTATTAATTACGAAACAAATTAACAGAGTTCGCTCTGTAAAGCTAGCATTCTTAAGATATTTTCATCCATGGCGCCGGTGTGGAACTGAAGTTGCACACATTAACACTTTGCCAATGCGACTATGTTCCGGCACACAATGCGACTTTGAAATTAACGGGGTTGTGAGAATTCTCGCGCAGTCAATTTGTTTTATCTAACAATGACGATGTTCTGTTCAACCATAAAAGGAAGGCTCTTGCAATATTGCATTTTACAGCCAGCTATCTTCAGGGACACTGAATTGAATAGAGAAAACGGCTTTTCTTGACAGGTAAACACATCTGGTATACAAGAGAGGTTATACCACGATACTCACCACCAGTCCTCCGTGATCATACAACATAAAAATGGCGCAATGCATGTGGTAAGTTTTTTTGCACGACTGTGCTTAGATTTCGGAACTTGAGGGACCTACTTATGTCAGAATTTATCATACGTCTATCACAGATACGCTGCAGGACAAACAACTATTTCAGCAATCTACAATTACCCATGGCTTGTGTTATTCGACTCCGTCTAGCGGCGGCAACCTTTAGCGTAGATTCACCATTGTGTGATCACAGTTGTTTGTAAAAGCTATATCGTTTCTTACCGCTTTGCTCTGCATTCTTTTGTATTTTGTTGATATATTCGTTATCATTGTCCGCTTTACTGATATATTATGTTCACTATTGTGTACTATCATACTATTTTGTAACATATTCAACTTGCTGATATCCTATACAATATGCTCTTACGTTCCTTCGTATTTCTTTAATAATCACGATATATTGAAACTGCACATTCATCCCTATGGCTACGGCCTAGTAAAGCTGGTTAAACCAGCTTTTTGCTCTAGCATCCATTTCCAATTTGTACTTTGGAAATAATAACCTGATTTCATTTGATTTATCAACATTTCCACCACGCCGCGTAACGTTCTCTCCCCTCGGCTGCCCCACTTCCCTTCCTTGGTACCCATTCTCCTACTGTGCTACCAATTCTGTAATTACTAAAGTAAAGATTATGGTCATCAACTTGTGCATGTTTGTATCGCAGGACCTGAATTTATGAGACTTTGAGCCTACGATGGGCTTTTTGCGTTCAATATATTTCATATCATTAATATAGGAAGGCGTCATCAACAGCAGGCTGAGAATCAAGCCTCTACCAGAGGGCGAACGCTCATCGCTGGGTCAAATACAGCATAAGTTGTACGAAGTTGACGAGATCAAAGACAATTTCATGAAAACTGGTAAGCATTCTTCTTGCCGCCGGTCTAAGCCAGCCGTTATGAATGCAATGTGGCCGGTACATAAGATATCGCAGCATGCTGCGCGTCTTTGTTTGCCTCCCTCTTGTGCTTGTAATTTGCTCTCATCGAATCAGGAACAACGTAAGACTAGACAACAGTAGTAGCTTCTGCAATGATGGCCTCTCCTTGTCACCACTTTCGATTTGCAGTAGCCAACAATGCCTTGTAGGTCGCAAGCGCATACGCAAGTGCAGCCCATGCCAAGATATTCTTCCTATCCCGTTGCGGAGAACAAAGCTTGCGTTCTCAGGGCCATGTTTTGCAGCAAACACGCTAGGAGTATGTCGGAACACGGTGGCAAATTCAGTGAGACCTCTATAGCAGCGCCCGCGCGACCCCTAAACTTCTCACGAGCGTCCTGCGGTAGCCCGCACCTCTTTCTTTCCCGATGGTGCCGGGAAACAACTATGCACACAGGGTTGTTTACATTATGCAAGAGGTCTATTGAGACCTTATACTAAACACCATCACGAAATAACTTCTAGTTTCCCGAGCTTCCACCTTAATTTTACAGCAGTAAAAAATACTGCAACAACATCGCGAAAGAGGGGATTTGAGGACATGAAGAAAGCCAAAAGGCGAGTCACTGATTGAGCATGCGCTTTGCGTGCTACAAATGGATATATAGAACTGGAACGAAAACAAAGTTAAAAGAAAGTCTAAGGAAAGTGTCAAGAAACCAGACCTGTTGACATCAGCGTTTGCGGACACTGGCTTCTGTATTGCGGCCCGACCTACAACACTGAAATCACTGTAATATTAATTTGATTTTTATTTCTTCTTCAAATCAGTTACATATTGCGAAAGTCGCCAAAGGAAAAGTCGGTACGTCACGGCTTCGAAAAATACTTGGTCGCTTCTTAGCACCTGTAACAACGAAGCAACAATGTCGTCAGCAAACGCAAGAAACAAAGCAAATAGATAGTCTTTTAGAATACGTTATACATGCTTTATTGTTATTGTTATTAGATATAGAAACATAGAAACACACAAAGGAAACAGGGAGGTAGCAAGCTGACAACTGCTACCGAGAGGGGCACAACACTTGCCTACTCTTTCGGGAGGAGGGAATGAAAAGAGGAGAAGAGGAAAGGAAGATAGGAAACAAAGAAGTAGAAAAGAAAATAGCAAATAAACAAATGACACAGACACGGACAAAAGAAAGTAGGAACATGGAAAAATACATGTACACTGAAGCAATACAAAATGCATCAAAAACGCTGGGTGTAAATTTAGCAAGAACGTAATACTATAGACGAGAGAGCTTAGCATGCTGGATCTGGTCCATATAATAGTCTTTATTATGTAATATGTTTCAGATATTTAATAGTCATGCTGCCTGTTTCAGTTAGTAAACAACTCGGCTAGCTGTGTGATTGATCTGTGAACACACATCTAGCGACAAAAAGGACAATAATGAAAGACAAAACACATTATATAACTGTTGCCAAGTGATGAAAGGGGTGAATCATGTTACTGTGAGCAAGGAGGCTGGTAAACGGAAACTTGTAGACATGCGTTCAAAAGAAAACCTTACAAGTCACCCTAAAGAAAGATGGCCCGATCATCGGGTCATCTCATCTCAAAATAAGCACTCCCGATGAATGTGAACATGGCGACAAGGGCCAGACGCTGACGCATCACAATAAAGGTAGCTTCTATGATGCCAGCGCCAAGGATGGCTATGTATCGCTCATCTGGTTTGTTGCAAGAAGAGTTTGCATTTATGGTGACCTCTTGACCTCAGGGAATATGATGATGATACTAGTTGCAACAGATGGCACCAACACGCGTTGAAGTAGCCTGAGAATTGCTGAAAAGCAGGAGAAGGCGGGAGAGGGGGTGACGCAGGATTACCGAGATATATTGTCAAATATGTAGGCCAAGGAAGTCAGAACTAGGGTGAAATGGAGCGAGACAAAATGGAGTTTTGGCATTAGAAGTGAGAGAGCAGTTGGGATAGCTCGCATTCAGATGCTAGACAAAAGAGAAGAAAAAGTGGAGCGTTCGGTGTTGGAAGGTGATGACGAGAAGAAACGAATAGAAGGCGTAGAATTAAAAAAAAATGAAGTGAGAAAATTTCGTGGAGAAGAGTGACTGAGCGTGGCGTATGAATTGAGACAGTGGTCTTTTTCCACCAAAAAGGCTCGCAGGACAACATTCTTTTTTTGTCTTCTGTGCCCTTTTCCGAAGTACGCTTCCTCAGCAACTGCCATTACTTAAAACTGTTGCACACTGCAGCTGTGATTGTACATCACCGGTTAATTTATTATAAATGACCCGCCGTGGTTGCTTAGAGGCTGTGGTGTTGGGCTGCTAAGCGCGAGGTCGCGGGATTGAATCCCGACCACGTCGGCCGTATTTCGATGGGGGCGAAATGATCCTCCGTGTACTTAGATTTAGCTGCACGTTAATGAACCCCAGGTGGTCCAAACTTCCGGAGTTCCCCACTACGGCGAGCTACGGCGAGTCTCATAATCAGAAAATGGTTTTGGCACCTAAAACTTCATAATGTTTAGTTTAATAAGAATGCCACACTAGTTAACAAAGTGAGTTCTACAATATGAAGAGTGAAATGACCAACGTTCCATAAAAATTCTCCAGTTCATCACCGTGGCGAGCGGCTTTGTGTACACAATGATCGCAAATGATGTCATTGATAAGAAATGCTGCATCCTTCCACATAAATAATCACATAATTAAAAATGGCTTCCGCACCTGTGATAATATTTGCGGCATCCAGTTAGTGGGCACCAAAGACTACTTCATTGAAAACGAGTCCTGAGAGCTTGCTTACTGTGTCGGTCAGCAAAAAGTATAGTGCTAAGGCTGTGATTGCGAAAATTATTACGGAAGAGATTGTCCACGGAAATAACCAAGAAACCCAGTTAAGAAGCCCACAAGAACTTAGCAGCCGTGAAAGTAAAACCTTCGATAACAATTTCTTATAAAATCTAATTGCTTGGTAAATTGAAAGCCAATGAAATGACAATTTTTAAAGCTTTAGTTCATGTTAGAGAGAAGGAGAAAGGCTTTATTGCCATTGCTGCTCTCTCCCCGAGCAATTGAGATAATATGTACAGCATTACTTTTACTTCAGCTTTTTGCGATCCTGTTTGGACAGGAGCGGGAGACATTCTGTTTGGGCGGCTGATTTACTCAAATTTACTCATATACACGTATGCACAAGACAAAGCGTTCGCAGGAAGAATGAGATCTGACGTTATAAACACTGCGGTCAGGCAGTCGAAACCTGAACCTGAATACAACGTTTCGACAAATCCACTCGTTTAAACGTTGTCTCCAGGCTGAGGCTTGTTTCGTTCACGCATTGCTGATCGCACATACAGGTCACTGCTATTAGCTAGAATTGCTCTTCAGCGCATCTTGACCTTGATTAAAGCCATTTGATAGCTCCATATGTACAGGTACCAACTCTGACCTCTAGATTTTTCGTAATGAAAACTGAGCTGGGAACAAGGTGAAAGGAAAACTCAGAACTCTGAGGGTACAACCTAGAATAGAGGCGGGCACAAGTTAAATTGCATAGCACGGCGGTGACTTCTCTGGTTTTCCTTTTCATTGGTGAATGTGCAGGTGTCTTCGTGGTTTGCAGGTGCAGGTGTCTTTGTAGGTGTCTTTGTATTTCAGGTGCCTGCGTAATTTCGCTATTTCTGTAAACTGCAGTAGATATTCGGCCTTCATGGTATTCGCCTCAATTGGTTGTGTTCCCAAGCTTCCCGTTTTTTTACGCGTATTTCCATCGTGTTAGTTGCTTGATTACCTGCTTATCTGTACGATGCCTTTTGTCCGAAGGCTTTGATTATTAAACCATTTAGCATTTACGTGAACCTCGCTCTCGTGATGCGTTAGTTTAAAAGACCGCAGGGAAGTCATTTGAAGATAAATATTAAGTTCACCGCCTGCTCACTTTACCCTCGTCTTGCCGCTTATTGTCTTCGGCATTTGAAATGTGAAAAGAGGAAAGTGTCTTGTCAGCTGCGATGCACTGCGGAATGAAGCGCTGCCTTGAATGACCCCTGAGATGACTATGTGACAGTTCGGCCGCAGGTGCCCAATGGAAATGGATGGAAAATTACACAGATCTTCGCGCCGCAAACAGACACACGTATGTCGCCATTGTGGACGGTATGGTGGGGTGGCGACTCATTGTGCGCTGTCGCTTTTGCAACTGCAGCATGTGTCGTACAGTTTGCTTACGAGAAAGTAGGATTTTGAAATGGAGAAAGCAAATGAAAGTCAACGCTCTGAAAGCTCCTTTGACAGACATAACATCTGCTCCTGATGAAAAGAATAAATAGTGAAGAAGGCACTCGTGCTTTCTGTCCCCCGAAGGTAGTTTTTGTACAGTGTTGTATTACAGAAAGTTATAAGTAGAGAGATCTGTAAAAAGACGAGTTCTGCAGCACAAGGCAGTGATTTCTATTCTGGCCATTTCTTCATTGTCGCTATAAATAAACAATATCATTATTCGTGAGAAAGCTATGTCGCGCCGCGGCGTGCCTGTTTAAGTTTCACCTTTAAGAGTGAAACGTGGTAGCATTCGAAGAATGTAAATGAGAAAAATGAAGATCCCTGACTGCTTTTCACGCTTCCCGGCGACTGCAGCTTATGTAACCGTAATGTTTACCGGGAATCGCTATCAGCGAACGCTATGCACTAAGGCGAGCTTTCTGGTAGAAGCGCGGCTTCCTGCGTGGACCGATCCCAAAAGTAGTGCACAGCCACGCCGAAAATTCCATAATTTTCAGGTTTCTGTTATAGTTCCGCACTTTTAATATTTATGTCTGAGAAGATTTAACATAAAAGACATACGCTGTCGGTGTTTTCTTTCATGACATTTGCTTGTGGGCTGTCAGTGTAAAGATTCCGAGGAATAGCTTTGTCAAGAATGTTAGTCAAGGTATGGGCAACTTTTGTGATGTAATGTTGTGGCAGCATAACCCGCAGATACTTCATGTCATATAGCAAGGCGTGACATATAGATAAATATATGCGGGAATTTACGTTAGCTATACACGAAAATGTTCGACAGCAGTAAGAGCACAATGGGATGAGGACGAATGTATGACGACGATAGTGTGACGACCGCTGTATCGCGAAGACTGTGCGGAGAGAGAGAGAGAGGTTCAATACGCTTGAAGTAGGCAAAGAATGCTAATCGTATTAAACAATTGCGATTGACTGAATGCAGCAATGTGGTATTATGCAACATTGAGGTAAAGCCATGTAGCTGGACAGGATGAGTCAAGTTTATCCATTAAACACACCAATATTATGCGAACGAAATTGAATGAAAGCGAAGTGCTTAGTAAATACTAAGTGCAACGTGAGGAACACAGATTATCATAAAACTACGACAAGAAATTCAAAACGCCGCTTTTTGCTAAGCGTAACTCGATAGAACATATCTAAACTAACACGGTGTAACGTCGTCGTCCCGTGGTGAATGAGAAGTTGCATGTCCTTTCCACGTGTGGAAAGCCACCTTTAGCCACTGTATTGCACGACTGTCCCATTGACTGAGTGGAATCTGATGAATGGATGACTATTATAAGCATCGCTTTTAAAACGCGATGGTAACAACATGACATCAACCTCGTTATTTTTACATTTCTTCTGCGCTTATCATCGCTTCTTAGAGATCATGATTCATGTTAAAAATAACTATCGAATCAGATAGAAATTGATTGCTTTAAAATATGTTCTTGTGGTTTCCCACTTTTGCGCCACCAATATTCTGGCCGTCTTTTTGTGTTCTCCACCAACGAGTCATCAGCCCTTCTTCTAATATCCTTAAAGCTTAAGGCCTCGGGTAGGGCTTCCACGAGTTCATCGACTTCTGTACGGACGCTGTTACACGCTAATATATGCCCTATGGTTTTATTCCCAAAGAGGGCACGTGTAGCGTCATCTGCACTCCCATTATGTATGCTGGTTCCGTCTCTTTAACTGCCCGTTTGACCCCATTTTATGTGTCAGGGTCCACGCCGTCAACTTAACATTTACTAGTCTGTTTTTCAGTTTTCTCCCCCATTTGAGGGGACGTAAGAGATACCATGTAGTAGTTACAGGTGCTATCTTTGCGCTCTGCGGTTACGCTTGCCAAGTGATCGCAAAAATAAGAATTCAGGCAAAAATTTCCGTTGGCAGTGGCATTGCCTTTTTTGTGTATGAAAGGTAGCTGTGTTTGAAAAGTGATACAGTGTGTCATATCTCTTAGAAAAGAGGTTGCATTAATTCCAAAAGCATTGTATCACACAGCGGGGAAAAGTTAGTAGAATTCGTCTGTTTTGCATTACGTTACTTTCTTTTCTTAACACCTACTTCTTTCGTAGTTTGCTTCACTACTGCTATGACGCCAAAGTTCCATTATTGACTTTGGCCTCCTTACACGAATGTTAAGCGTTCTTCACCAGAAATGCACGTCTATTATTTTCAGAGCAGAAGCTTCAGCGCTCATACTGGGATCGTTATGGCAATTGGTTTCGTAAGTACTTTTGCAGTGGCATCCTACTCATTTGCAACTGCAGTCATAGTTATAATGACGCGGTAGTGAGAGAAGGGATAACCTTCTGTAGATATATGACTTAAATCATTCTCCAAAAGACGTATGCAAGAAGCTTGCGCGTGAGTGTGTAAGGACACGGGAAATTATTTACTTTCTTGCACCCTTTTCAGCTCCCTACGTAGTGAGAAGGACAACCGCTAAGCCGGCAATGAACGTTGACAAGTTCGTTGTGGAGGTTCATGTGATCTCCGACAGGGAGCACCAGAAGCACTTCAGGACAAACAAAGAATTAATTGCTTACTTGGCTGTCATGATGAATGCGGTAAGCAAGCGTTACCTTAAAATATTTTACAGCCGCTGCTAGTTGACCTCAGTCAGCTCAGCGAAGAAGAACGTTACTCATGCACAGACTTAACAGATCAACGCTTCACGGATGTGTCGTTATCACTTTTGCACATATTCATTCACTCGTGCGTAGAGGAGAAAATGATTGAGTTGAGCCACTTTAAAGGAAGATCTACCTCCTGAGCCTAGTGTTAGAACACGGGTGAAATGTATTGTCGGGCCCTTGGGCCCTCTCTGCAGCGCGCACGGGGGAAGCCTTTGAAACGCGCGCCACAACGGCACTCGTCGCATGGAGCATGCGCACCGATCGCGTATCGTGAGAACTCGCGCGGGGAACGCCGGGAAGGCGGCTGCCCGATAAGAAGGCAGCGGAGACTGCACTCGGGGCTTTTTTGCCGGGGCGCGGGCCTGGGGAGGCGCTGGTGGGGCGTGGCCCGTCTAGGTTTCTTTCCGAGCGTGCTGCAGAGCAGGGGGAAAGCGTATTTGCATTGTGTCCGCGGAAAGAGTGCTCTTGTTCGCTTTTGGAACTGTGCTTGCGCGCCTGGCTCGGTGCTTGCTTGCTTTCTGGGCTTTATGCATTGTGTTATCGACCGAAAGATTGTGTTGGTTGATGGTTTGTAACGGCCGTTCTTTCGTCGCTCTCTTTGGCTTGTATATTTTGTTGCCTCGCTCTTTTGCTGCTTGCTTCTTTGCTTTTGCTGCTTTTTGCTGATTTGCTTCTTTGCTGTTTGCTTGTTTTCTTCTTTGGCCGCGAGGCTGCGGTAATTGATCGAGTGTTTCATATTACCGTAAATTAAAGCGGTTTTTGTTCTTTGCGCCACTGGTCTTCTGTCGTGCTGGTAGCGGCTCGCGGACCCCCTGAGCGAAGCGAGGGGCCTTCATCTGGCGCCCAACGTGGTTTTCTTCTAGTTTTTTCTTTTTGTTCTGGAGTACGCTTCCGCACCGCAGGGACCACGAGCACGGGAACAAGGGAACCGCCCCCATCTCGCGGCAGCTGGCAATCCCCCCTAGGCCTACTTGACTTGCTCCGACATTGGGTCCCACAGCTCCTGCATCTGTACCCAACCGCTCTGACCCGCGTAAGCTCAATGAACGTTTTATTCTACCTATCGCTGTCCTTGCGCTCCGCTATTCCGCACCATCCTGCCTCCGCAGAACCGCTTGACATTGCTTGACCATTCCGTCGGACCGCTTTTCCCGTCCACTTACAACACCAAAGATGCACCGCCGGCATTTTAATGCACCTACGTTCGCGTAAAGTCAACAAGGGCGCGGTTGAAAATCATACTCGCCAAACCACTTGTACGATGCCTGATAAAAAGGGCCAAGCCGCGCCCGGACAAGATATGTCCAGCATTATTGCCCAGCTGACCGCGCTGCTCGAGCATCAGACAAACCAGGCAGCCAGCTTCCGTTTTCAGCTCGCTGTGCCTACATATGAAGGCCACACAGATAAGAAATCGGTGGCGGACTTCCTTCTGGAAATGCAAGATTACCGCGACGCGCAAGCCATTACGGATGACGTTCTTCTTCAGCGCGTTTTGCCCGTTGCCCTGACTGGGTCCGCCGCCCGCTGGCGTCGTCGCCAGTCATTCCAAAGTTGGACGCACTTTGAGCAGCTACTGCGAGCAGAATTCCTCCCCCCAGACTACGTCGTCCGCATGAAAGACGAGCTTCGCGCCCGTAGTCAGGCGGAGGAGGAAAGCCTCCAAGAATACATACGGTCCTTTCAGGAGCTTTACGAGCGCGCAGATCCTTCAGCACCAGAAACGGAAAGAGTCACCCGGGCAATCCGGCAATCTCACCCACGCTTTCAGGCTTATCTAAGGGGCCGTACTTTCTCTTCGCTTGACGATCTCTCTAAAGCGGCGTCCGATATTCAGGCGGCGATGTTGGCAGAGCTCACTTACCAGCCTCCACCCCCGCCTCAAGCCGCCCTCGAGCCGTCTTGCGCGTGGCACGGTTCTCAGATTGCAAGCCCGGGGAATATGGTACCGCCCCCAAGGGCGCTAGACCCATTCATTCACCGCACCTTTGCCACCCAGGTACCTTTACGGCCTCCGGTCCGCGAACCCGCAACAACGTTGCCAGGCACTCGGGGCCGCAGCAGGCCTGTAGCGGCTGCCGCCCAATCAGGCGCAGAAGATACACGCAGGAGCATTCCAGTCTGCTTCCAGTGCGGAGGACGAGGCCACTACAAGAGCCAGTGCCCGAGCCCCCCGGGCATCCTCCAGCAGGGAAACGACGAGGGCCGGCGGTGGTGAGCAGCTACCAGTCGCCGGCCAACGACCTACCGCGCCCCGATGTCCCCTCGCAACATGCAGGCTCCGGAACGACCTCTCCGGCAGCAGCCTACCATCACGCGGTGTCACTTGCAACATCGAAGCATCTTGCAGCGGCCGCCAAGCACCGAGCGAGGGCTGGCGTTCCCGAGACTACGAAAAGCCGGGTGTTTTGGTCGTCTCACCATCCTGCGGCCACGGCGCTGAGCCGCAGACAACCTCGGCAGCAGAGAGGGGGAGAGAAACGGCTCCTCACACTCGAATCACCACCAGCATCAACGGTAGTAGCTGTACCGGAAAGGTGTCACCCCCCCAGACCGAAGGCCCAGGATCTCGGACAAATGGTGAGGGCTTTGCCGTCCACGTTCAGTCTTCTTGACGCCCACCTTGAGAAAACACCATTGGTGGCGGTTAAAATGGCCGGCATAGAAGTACCTGCTATTTTAGACACCGGCTCTGCTGTTTCTGTTTTCGGCGATCGAGTCAAAAGTGCCTGCGAGACGAAACGTCTACAGTTACGAAGTGTAAACACGACCCTTCGCATGGCATCCGCTCACGTTGCGTCCGCTACGTCAGCAGCCCGGTTAACGGTTACCATCAATGATAAAAAATTCCGGCAACGCTTCCTACACCTTCCCGGACTTTCTTGCCCTGTGATTTTGGGCCGTAACTTCATAGCCAAAGCAGGAATCGTTCTCGATCTCTCTAAAGGCACCTACCAGTACGGCATGCATGCACATCCACTCAAGTTCATGACTAAGCCACGAGAAGCACAGTCAAATCTGTTCACCGCCAATATCTCTGCGGTCTCCGAGACTGGTGGTGGTATTCTCACGGTTCTGAAGTCTTTCACAGGATCTCCGGCGGAGAAGACCAAAATCGAGACAGCGCTTAAACCGTTTGCCGAAATGTTCACGGAAGCTCCTGGCAGCGTTAATGTGCTGACTCATAGGATCGACACCGGATGCGCCCGCCCAATTCGTTTCAATCCGCGGCCCCTGAGCATCCACAAGCGGGCACTTCTTGATAGTGCGCTGGACGAAATGATTGCTACCGGTGCAGTAAGACCGTCTAAGAGCCCCTGGGCGTTCCCTGTTGTACTAGCACCTAAGAAAGATGGCACGGCGCGGTTGTGTGTCGACTACCGTCGGTTGAACGCTGTCACAGTTCGTGACTCGTACCCCTTCCCATCAATCGATTCAGTGATGTATTCACTTGGGTCCGCAAAGTTCTTTACTACTTTAGACTGCAGCAGGGGCTTCCTGCAAATTCCGATCGCCCCCTGCGATATTGCAAAGACTGCATTCACTTGCCATCGGGGACTGTTCGAATTTGTGCGATTGCCTTTCGGTTTGTGCAATTCACCGGCAACCTTTCAGCGTGTAATAGATATTGTGCTTCAGGACGCCAAATTCAATTATGCGATGGCTTACATGGATGACGTGGTAGTGTTCTCGAAAACCCTGGAGGAGCATCTCCTTCACCTAACCACCGTTTTACAACGAATGCAGGCCGCAGGCATCACCATTAACCCCCGGAAGGTCCAACTGGTTTCGACCAGAATCAACCTCCTAGGTTTCATCGTCGAGCAAGGCACATTCCGGCCTGACGAGGAGAAACTCCAGGCCATACTGCAGCTTCCACCACCAACAGACGTCAAGAGCCTGCAGCGGTATTTGGGCATGGTGGGCTTCTACCGCCACTTTATCCCCAACTGCGCTGACCTGGCAAGACCTCTGCACCAGCTCCTACGGAAAGGTGCCAGTTGGTACTGGACTGACGTGGAGCAGGGATCATTTCGAGCTCTGTCATCGGCTATCGCCCATACCGCACGTCTGCTGCTTCCCGATCTCAACCTGCCATTCACCGTGCAGACCGATGCGAGTGAGTATGGCATCGGCGCAGTCTTGCTTCAGAAGCACCAAGGAAAGCTTCACCCTCTGGCTTTTGCAAGTCGCACCCTCACAGGAGCAGAGCGGAACTATACCGTAACAGAGAAAGAGTGCCTAGCAATTATATTTGCACTCAAGAAATTTGACATGTATCTGGATGGGGCTGACTTTACTATTCAGACTGACCACCAGGCGCTGACGTGGCTGTCGAAGCTACAAAACCCAGCCGGCCGTTTAGCCCGTTGGGCCCTCTCCCTTCAGAAATATAATTACAGAGTAGAATACAGGAAAGGCACCTTCAACAAGGTAGCGGACGCCCTGTCCCGAGCACCACTCTCCGGGGATGGCGAGCCGGCACCCGAAGTCCTGGCTGTGGCAGTGCCTGTGGACGCCTGGGGAACACTGATCTCCCGCCAGCAGCTACTCGACGCCCAGCTAAGCGACGACCAGTGCAACTTGATACGCAAGGCACTGGGTGACGCCAACCCTGCCGGTAACGGCAACTACGACTGCTACATGCAAGCAGACGACGGCCTGCTCTTGCGGTATATACCTGCTGCCGATACGGATTGCGGTGAGTCCCCATTCCGTGTCGTTGTGCCTAGGAAGCTGCGGAAGCCTTTTCTAGAGTACTTTCATGACACCCGCCTCGCCGGTCATAGCGACGGAAAGAAAACCTTTGAGAAGTTGTGTCGCGTCGCGACATGGCCGCACATGAGAAAGCATGTCTTCCGATACGTTCGCACATGTCCTACCTGCCAGACTGTGAAACCGAGGGGAGGGAAGCCACCGGGCTTCATGCAACCAGTTGAGAGCCGATACCCATGGGAAATTGTGGCATGCGATGTTATGGGCCCATACCCCAGGTCAGCTAAAGGGAATCGATACTTGTTAGTGGTCACTGACCATTTCTCCAAATGGGTAGAGCTGTACCCGCTACGCAAGCTGGATTCTAAGATAATCTGGGATAGGCTGTTGGAAGCATTCACCCGTTTCGGTTTTCCAGCGCAGCTTATCACAGACAATGCCACATATTTCACAGGCAGGATATTCGTTGACACTTGCAAAGCTCTTGGCGTGCAGCACAAAAGGACGACACCATACCACCCTCAAGCCAACATCACGGAGCGTGTCAACAGAAACCTTAAAACAATGCTGGTGGCTTTCACCGAGCGGCACAAGGACTGGGACGTTCGTATCCAGGAGATGGCTTTCGCCACAAGGACCACAGTAAACCGGTCGACAGGGTTCACGCCAGCGGCTATTCTTCTCGGTCGCGAGCTCCGGTTTCCTATTGAGCATGCATTCACCAACGGCTCTGAATTACCAACTTGCAATTACTCCACGTTCACACAAACTCTTTCCAGCCGCCTGGCCCACACTCTGAAGGAGGCCAGGGAAAACTTGGACCTTGCCCGCCTGGAACATGGCAATCAGTACAACAAAGGCAGGCGGGCCCTGGAGTTCGCGGTCGGCGACGAAGTGCTCCGCCGCACGCACCCACTCAGCGATGCTGCAAAAGGGTTTGCTGCTTCCCTCGCGCCTAGATGGGATGGCCCTTACGTGATCGCGAAACGTATTTCTAGTTTGGTGTACCTCTTGCGGGAAAAACACGGCAGCAGAGTAATAGGGCCCGTAAGCTTGCACGACCTCAAAGCGTACTACGAGCGCCCATCGGACAGCAGTTAGCCTTTACCACGAGTCCAGCAGTTAACGCGGCTGTACCCTACGTCCGTTATCTGTTAATCGCGACTTCTTTTTACATTTGCTGTCCTTGGATATCCTCGCCTTACGCAGAATGCCATGCTACCACTCCAGCGAATGTGACCAGCCTGGCTGCCACGGCGGCCCATCGAAACATCACCTACGTCGTCGGCCTCTCACCGGGGCGACCGATGTGCGCTAGCGTTGGTTGGGCGAAAAGTGCATTGACTCTGAAGGAGCGCACGCCTTGAGCGCAACTGGGCCCGTCACGGGGAGCACCGAACGACGCCAGACACCATTCCAGCCCATCGCGTGCCAACTGCCCCGAACATTTTGCTTCGCAAAAGCCGTGATGTACTCGACTAGGACGATGCATGGTGCGGTTGGACATAGTGTTGTTACATAGTGTTGTTACATAGTGTCGTTACATAGTGTCGTTACATAGTGTCGTTACATAGTGTCGTTACATAGTGTCGTTACATAGTGTCGTTACATAGTGTCGTTACATAGTGTCGTTGGACACCCAGGCGGGTGTCCGGTCTTGTACGGGGGGGAGTGTCGGGCCCTTGGGCCCTCTCTGCAGCGCGCACGGGGGAAGCCTTTGAAACGCGCGCCACAACGGCACTCGTCGCATGGAGCATGCGCACCGATCGCGTATCGTGAGAACTCGCGCGGGGAACGCCGGGAAGGCGGCTGCCCGATAAGAAGGCAGCGGAGACTGCACTCGGGGCTTTTTTGCCGGGGCGCGGGCCTGGGGAGGCGCTGGTGGGGCGTGGCCCGTCTAGGTTTCTTTCCGAGCGTGCTGCAGAGCAGGGGGAAAGCGTATTTGCATTGTGTCCGCGGAAAGAGTGCTCTTGTTCGCTTTTGGAACTGTGCTTGCGCGCCTGGCTCGGTGCTTGCTTGCTTTCTGGGCTTTATGCATTGTGTTATCGACCGAAAGATTGTGTTGGTTGATGGTTTGTAACGGCCGTTCTTTCGTCGCTCTCTTTGGCTTGTATATTTTGTTGCCTCGCTCTTTTGCTGCTTGCTTCTTTGCTTTTGCTGCTTTTTGCTGATTTGCTTCTTTGCTGTTTGCTTGTTTTCTTCTTTGGCCGCGAGGCTGCGGTAATTGATCGAGTGTTTCATATTACCGTAAATTAAAGCGGTTTTTGTTCTTTGCGCCACTGGTCTTCTGTCGTGCTGGTAGCGGCTCGCGGACCCCCTGAGCGAAGCGAGGGGCCTTCAGTATAAATACCCATCATTACGTGACTCTGAGTGAATAACACAATAATACATGGCGCTTACTGTGTCAAAGCCACAGGTTGATGCGAGGGAATCCATACCTAAGGTTTAAGGATAATTTTGACTGATTACAAGGATCTTTAACCTAAGATATCCCAAAATTTCAGTGCTTGATTGCGTTTGCATACCGCCCCGATCAGAATGCGACCACCACGGCTGGGAATTGATTCCGCGCTTGAGCTCTGGCTCAACAGCAAAACGCCGTGGCCACTGAGCCGCCAAAGCGGGTGGGTGGCCTCGGAATTGCTTTGAATATAGTCTGTAGTGTGAGAAGACATAAGAAAAAAAGGCAAGTTATAGTCATGGTTGGAAGGTAGTGTTTTATTTAGAATCTCATATTTTTAGTTCCTTATGGGCGCTTCATAGGTTACGAACTGGAAATGAGAGTGAAATAGCGGACTTTAATCTTTAATGAGAAACTTATGCCCACGTTAACACGATTGAATGAGCAAATCGTTTTTATTTTCATCATCATTAAACGTGAAAAGCAGAAAGGAAATAGGATGGCAAAATACCGACAAAATGTAGGCAAAATGCCGGCAAAATGTCGACAGTGTAAAAAAGAAAGCCTACAGAAAGCGCAAACAGGAAGTGTACAAAGACAGAGAAATAACTAAAAGATTTATAAAAAGATCTACTCCGAACGTGGCCAACCATGCTTTGAAATTTGCTGCATGCTCGAGATACATTAAAAGGACAGCTCAATAAACACAACAACATTGTTGAGAAAAACATAACCGTGCACTTGAACAGCCAGACGATTGGACAAAAGCCGCTTAATTGAACTGTAGACCTGCAAAGAAAGTAGTCACAAATGGTAATCCAGTCCGGATTTTTTTGGAACTCTATGGTTATTATGAACGACTAAAGCGAAACAACAAAAGAGAAGTGGGAACGAAGGTGGACTACTTAAAACAAGTAGCGCATTCGGAAGTGCTTGTGGAGACTATTTCAGGCCAAAATATAGCACATATTCAAGTCTTCTGATTAGTTACATATTCAGTTAACTGTTCAGCTATCCATATTGCAATTCGAAAAAGCGCATATATGCAATTTTTGTTCAGCAATGCATTCTCAATCTTTTGCTGGGAACTATTTCATTTGCGTGAAGGGCGCTCAAGGAGTTATGTATACAGTTGCCTTAGCACATTGCTCAGCTTGCTTTTTGCGTCCCTCCATGCTTGACGTATTGGCGCTCGCAGTACTTCAAAATTAAAATGAGTTTTGCTCCTTGCATAAAAAAATACTTTTAAGGTCGCGTGTACTGGCGACGGCTTTACTAACATAAATGATGAAAGTATTCTTTATTCTAGGTGAACTTACGGTATCTGGACATGTCTATGCCTAAGATTAGCTTTATCATCGTCGGAATAACACGCAGTCTGGTAAGTACGCAGAAAACCTTTCAAGAGAATGGGAAGATGTAAGAATTACTGTGTTTGAGCAGGCGAAATCTTTGTTTTGCTCCAGTTGGGCACACGGCCTCCGCTCAAACCGAAGTCCCGCCACCTAAATCCGCAGCAATCCCAAACCTTCATGTCCGTTCTGCGCTTAAGTGTACAACTTTGGAGTAGTTGTTGCTGATTCATGCATCTGACGGAACGGAGAACTGAAAATGTGTCACAGATAACACGAACCGCAGTGTACAATATTGTTCAAGTGAAGCCCTATCTTCGACTTTGCTTATGCAAGCAACCGTTAAGTTGTGTCGCAAGGTTTTCTACGTCACGCGAAGAAATACATCGAAGCGGAGCTGCTTAGCACAGTCGTTGACTCGGTTAAGCAGAGTGTCTTTTCTGACGTGCTCGACGAAGTGGGCCTAGCACTGTGTTTATTGCGAAAATTTAGTGACAGCGATTCACCCTCTCCAGGAATGAGGTCGGGTCGCGAACATGTTCCTCTAGTGTGTGCTGAATGTGCGAGCAAACTTATGCTCTGTGTTGGAATAGCCCGATCAGTGAGAGGAGTGATGACTTCACAGTGTTTTATATGTCGCGTGTAAATGTGGGTCGTAGGGAGACACAATGTTCGCGCCCTTTCTATGAATGTGGCTTCCACTGTGCTGAACATGCAAGATGACGCCGTAGGAGAAAACTCAAAGTATTTTTTTGTTATCACACCTTCGAGGTAATGCCTTCATGCCGTTTTGCAATTCACTATACCATTTGTATTTGCTACAAGTATGACTATTACAAAATTTATTTACTTATTTGTTCACACTGCGGACCTTCTGAGGCTATTGCGGGAATGGGAACTAGATCGCATATCAAGTGGAAATAAAAAAAAATGTATTAATAGCGTTAAACCAAATCCTCCAGGAACGTTCTAACATTTCACAGTTAAAGGAAAAAAAATGTGTGCGTGTCGTTCCTTGACTGAAATGCTAAAAGGTGCAGGCTGTGAGACCTACGGGTGCGCAAAGCTTCAGCAAGCTTGATTTACAGTATTTATCTAAGTATGTACAGCATGGCCAGAAACGTAGGATAAGCAGGAGCTTTAGGCGTTTAATGCCGCCACGTGTTTACGGCTGGATTAGCTTCAGGCTAAAAAACATTCCAAGAAGGTGAGAAGCTCCTATCGTAACTGCGACAGGTAAAACGTAGCGTTTTTTTTATACAAACACAATGTTGTTTACATAATTTTTGTGAAAAGGTTCCAACACGCGCACATTACAGGTATCAATGCGCTAATAAGGAAATGTGTAATTTATCACTTGCATACAAGCATCATAGTCATATTTCTCGTCCTTGAACTTTCCCCCACATTTCGGGCTTCCGCACAGCTGATTTACTATGTTTAGTGTCCCAGTGCTTCGAGTTGTCGATTAAATCAACCTCGTTCTGTGATCTGCTAGCCTCATGGTTAGCTCAAATGGCAGAGCGACCACCCCGGTAAGGCGGTGGTCCCGGGTTTGACTCCCGCACCAGGACAAAATATTCTTCAAGTGCGAAGCTTTGTTTCTGAGAAACGCGCATGGGTTTCCCCTCTACCATCGTGCTAAAGCAAGGTGGATGACAGTATTTGTCTTTCACCAAAGTAACCATGTCTACCTGGTTATACTTGGCATTGTTCGAATAAGGCCTGAAACGCTCTAAAGGGGCCATTGTGGCCATAATTTACTTAATGCAAATGTTTGCGTTTGAGCTTGTAATTAGCCAAAAGCTTTAGAAGACGGCGTTTACAGTGCGAAACCAAACACTGGTACTTCTTCATTTAGTGATGGTGTCATTTCCTTATTCATTGAATTCAAAGCGCTGCGAAATTTGATGTAAAACACGTGCTTTTCCACCTGCTTGCTAGTGTTACAGTAATAACTGTTTTAAGGCACAGTGGACGCATCAAGTGAGACGAAGATTATCTGACTACACACAGAAAGCACGATAAGTATTATACACAGAAAATGTGTCTAATTCAATGGATCTATGTCGCCTTAACTCGGCTATGAGTCCGACTGGTTTTGGAAACTTTGTATGTCTTACGTCTGTAAAATTAAATTGAAAATTGAACTGAACATTATTCTCGTCCTCTTACTGCGCAGACCGACCCCTTCGCCAGGCGCGTGCAAGGCACTCTGGAGGCGAGTCGAACCTTGAAGGCATTGGTACAATATTACAAAGAAGGAAATATACCAGATAATCCTGACGCTGTGTACCTCATAACCAGGTAGGAAAACGCCTAGGCATTTTTCGAATTTTTCTCGGTGAAAAAAAGTCAAGCGGTGGGCTACGTCTTTAAGTCACCGTGTTATAAATGTGGAAATAAGCGGTTGGTGCGTTCTTATGGGCGGGTAGTCCTGCTGTGAAAATTTGAATGCCATGCAATATCAAGTATTTGTCGCGTTATTATTGCGAATATTACACGAATTTGATATGTAATATTTATAAGATGGGCATAAACTGTGCAGGAAATACACACAAAATGACCGGAATTATTTTATTGCATACGGAAATCTTTGGTTTTGCAATTCCGCGCAATACAAAATAAAGGAAGAAAGAGTGGGACGATTCCTTGGGGCTCCTATCTTGGGAAATCACAGTGCGAGACAATGCGAAGGACGCTTGGAACATCTAGAAGGCGCATGCAGTGCGATTTTTACTTGATGTTCTTCGTTTAGGTTCGCCCTGTGATTGCAGGATGGAAGAACTCGCCCAGCTTTCTGTTCGACTAAGGAAGTCTACTAAGGAATCAAATTATACATAAAGTGCTTATAGTAACAGTAGGCCTGACGCTTTTATGCAATATTTGCAAATATTTTGCAGCTTAGACCTGTCCAGCGTAGAAGGTGGAGTGCTGAAGAAAAATGTCGCAGGTAAGCGGAGTGGTCGTGCTTTGGTTTGACCACTTTGTTATGTAGTTAATGTCAGGCGTGGTTAGAACTATTGTATTCTGTGTAGAGGCAGCATTCCAATTTTGGATGTCTAGCGTTGCTTTGAATTTATTGTATACAGAGAAACAGCGCTTCATCATTAGGCAGCCATACAATTCTTGGCACTGCCGCATTCAAATCATGATATGCATCTTGTGTAGCGTATCCACCTATCTCCACTTTACTTCGTGAAAAATCAAGACCCATTTGAACAAACATACCGTTTGTTTACATACCGGCGTACCGTGTGCTGGTATGCCGGTATGTATGTATACGGTATGTATGTACGGAATACCGGCATACCGTAAGCCGGTATGCCGTACATGCTGGCATATGCCTCATTGCGACTACTGCTGACAGGACGCGAGGCGATGTCACACCGGCATGACGCATCAACTGATCTACGCTCAGAGTGTTTTTTCTTCTTTCAGTTCACTTGTCATCTTCATGCAAAAAACATTCTTAATTTTCTTGTTTCTGCATCTCCGGCGTTGCCAAGGCCATCGAGATGTTTGTTCTACTGGTTCCCTTTTCACAATATAGAAACAATGAATGAATGAATGAATGAATGAATGAATATGATGTCCAGTGGGCTTCCGCGTAACCGCAGGAGAGTCCATAGGCTGTAGTAACTTGTAGATTGTCCCCGTTCTATAGCGTCGAAATTAAACAATAGTGGTCCTGAATTTGAATACCAACTTAGCATATTAAGTACGGCACACCTTCATGATAAGAAACGCGCTGTTTCCTCGCTCTGCAGGCTGTCTTCAACAAATGCACAAGAAAATCGCGTCGTTATTTAGATTTGCGGTAGAAAATTCGAGGAATCAACAAAAACCTATTGAAAGTGCGCGTTTATTGACAAAAAAATTCGCGACGTTCGCGCTCTGCTGCGGAAATGTCCTTTTATTATGCGAACAAAATGAGAAGCTTAAGTCTCTTTAAAGCTTTGACACATGTTTATTGTTTTTACTTATCAAACGTGTACGCTGTTCTTAATGTGCTCTGTTTATTTGCGAATATACCTTCCTTTTATCTTATGGTTTGTCTTCTTACTTTATGTTTTGTTTAACAATATTTTATCGGCTATGACTTGAACATCTACCTCTGAGACTGCCCGGACCCGCACGCAAGTCGTTGGCTTATGCGGGTTGGCTACTGCTGTGCATATATGGCAATAAATTTTATTATTATTATTATTATTAATATTATTTACTAATCAATCTTTTCACTTATTACTTTAGCGCACAAATTACAGTATATTATGCCAATGAGTTCACAAGGCACAGACACTTGGAATGAATGTTGACTATAGCGCTAGCTTTAACGTAAGCGCCGTAGAACTTGCGATAAAAGTGCACCGTTCAATTTACTTTTTTTCACACAACTTGCATCCTTTTTATGCACTGACGCTCGATATAACTTCAACAACTTCAAGTTGGTTATTTCCGTTGCTCTGGAAAATGCAACACTGACGTCATATCATGGACATTTTGTTACCCGCAGGGCTTGCATTCGTCGGCACTGTCTGCACTAAGCACGGAGTCGCTGAGGGAGAAGACATTGCTACTTCTTACGACGGGGTGTACGCGATGGCCCACGAGTTGGCGCATACGTAAGTGGAGCAACTGCTTAGTTCGAAAGAACGGCGTGTACTGAAAGGCGAGATTAACTTTGGATAGAAAAGTTCGAAGCTTTATTCACTAATCACGGTTGGGCACCGGCTGCACAAAACTTTTTTTTAACC
Source organism: Dermacentor andersoni (assembly GCF_023375885.2). NCBI lineage: Eukaryota > Metazoa > Arthropoda > Arachnida > Ixodida > Ixodidae > Dermacentor > Dermacentor andersoni. The sequence continues at coordinate 128,835,842 of NC_092823.1, forward strand.
AAAAGTTGGTCGTGCTGAAATTCCGCAGTGTGGTTGTGGCGCTGTTTCATGATACAATGCCCATATCATGAAATACCAAAACACCAACCTCAACTGTCTTTAATGACATTAGGCCGTAGAACGTCAAGAGTTTAAAGAATTTGTAGAACTCGCGGCCAGCACGAATAACGAAAGAAAATCGCCGTCCAATCACTCCGTACACATGGTTAACCAGTGACGCTGAAACGTGTGGCCCCAGTGTTAATCATTGGGTTAATCCTGACGGTTAATTAAAGTATTTCTGAATTTTTTAGATGGGCGGCATTGACACGTGTACTTGCCTTTCTCGGGGGACCACTTTTTCACAGGCTAGCAAAGGTTAAACGTTATCGATTAGCACAGGACGAGCCTGCATGTATCACAAGTTTCTCGAATGTTATCGATCGTTCTATCCGTCGTCTGTTCTCACCGAATCTCGTGTAATCTGATTGTATGCGCGACGCGAATCTTGTAGTACTTTCCGGAAGGCACGCAGGCACCAGCGATTATTCCGGAACCTTCGATGTCTCATGTCTCATGCCAACGCGCTTTCTCCGCAGATCAGATTTCGACGATCGCCGACTGTATTCACCACTATCGTCGTTCTTTGAGTTGAACTTGCTTTTCTTGTTTCCGCGCACGCACCTAGTGTTGTGCGGGAGGAGTTTTCGGCGTACAAGCGACAGGCGGACGGATGGACGAAATCGGTTAGCTACATACAGCTTCGCTGTCGAAGGATGATTTAATAGCAGCGAAGATTTATTGGAGAGTGGCATTGTTGGGCGTCATTAAGGCATGTTATAAAAGTAACCTTTTAGTTATAAGAGCGTTCTTTATTTGTATTGGTGCTGTGTATGGCATGTGATATTATTGTGACTCAGATTGTTGCTTTCAGTATTTTGTTTTCTACTATCGCCGTGTTGTGTGATATCGTTGACGTTCGCACTGGCGATTTGGGAGGCCATTTGCAATGTCATGGTGTTGTTTTGACTGCTATTGATAACGTTCTCAAATGTGCATTAATTGTTCTGCTTTTTCTCGCACAAAACTATGCACAAAAATACATAGAACTGTACATGTGACTAACACATGTTAAAGAGCCAAGGTTTAGCCCGCGCCATATTTGTGTGCCAACACCTCCTATCATGTGTCAATGAAAAAAAAAAAAACAAGTGACCCATTTCGCTACAATAGCAGCTTGGGCTTGTTGGTTTTCCATCCTGCTAGTAACAGCGCAAAATGTAGACAAGGGACGAGACAAGAAGACACCACAAGCGCTGACTTTCAACAACGTTTATTCCAAAAGAAACACGGCTTCTTATAAACATTGCCCTCACGTGTCGCAGTCACGTGATCACACATCATGTGAAACAAGCACTTTTTTTCCTTTTATACACTCAAGATAGCGGTTGCACGTGCAAAAGCTCAAGTTCTTTTTTTGTCAGTAACAAGGACGGCGTGCTAACGCATTGGTCACGAAGTCTAGTAATCTCGGCCGCCTCAATTATCTCCCGGACCAGCTGGTCATTGTGTTTCTTCAGCACTTCACAGCGTCTAAATTCAGGGATTGCCCCTCAAAAGATTGCGCCGCAGAATTTAGACGCTGTGAAGTGCTGAAGAAACACAATGACCAGCTGGTCCGGGAGATAATTGAGGCGGCCGAGATTACTAGACTTCGTGACCCATGCGTTAGCACGCCGTCCTTGTTACTGACAAAAAAAGAACTTGAGCTTTTGCACGTGCAACCGCTATCTTGAGTGTATAAAAGGAAAAAAAGTGCTTGTTTCACATGATGTGTGATCACGTGACTGCGACACGTGAGGGCAATGTTTATAAGAAGCCGTGTTTCTTTTGGAATAAACGTTGTTGAAAGTCAGCGCTTGTGGTGTCTTCTTGTCTCGTCCCTTGTCTACATTTTGCGCTGTTACTAGCAGGAAGTGACCCATAATATTGTAATTCAGGTTGGGTGCAGAACACGACGTGACCCCCAAGTGTCCGTGGTCCCAGGGCTACCTCATGAGTTACGCCGACGGAGGAACGAATAAGTACCGGCTTTCCCCATGCAGCGAAGAACAGATAAGAAAAACTGCGAGGTAGGTTGTTGTAATATTTCGACGTTTGTGTTTCAAAGTAGCGTAGCTAGCTTTAGCGAGCAAAAGATGTCAGTGACCACAAAATAAATCTGCAGATTTCGCGCGATTCCTACTGCTCTGAACTCATTTACAGCGACAGCAACATGCGGTTCCCAAAGTGGACTCCGGTATATTATGAACGACTTCTGATGATGATGATGAAGATGATGATGATGATGAAGATGATAACGCTCATGATATTTATTGGCAACTTTCGTTGAAACAGAACGGCAACCAGCCGTCATCTAGGCTGCTTAATGTAGAATGGTTTTACTACATCTGTCGCAATCTAGCATTTTGCCCTATCTCTCCGCGATTCCTTCTTTATTCATTAAGGCCGTTATTCTATATTGTATAGTTACCTATGTCTGTAACGACTCTGGTTCTATTAAACTCTTCCCTGCTTTATTTCCACGAATACTGCAAATGCGTCTGGCTCATCTCGACTGCCTGACCAGTTAATGCTTCCATCCAGTTAGAGTCCCAGCCTTCTGGAAAGAGAACGTTTCCTACTGGTCTCGCTGAGCGAATATCTTGGCATTCCATTACAATCTGCTGAGTCGTTCACGATGTACACAGCGCCGTTCTCGTCCGCTACGCTATTGCCCGTTGTGATCTTGTAAATGCAGGCAGAGACGCCAGTGTCCTCGGAGTCTGTGTTAAGCGCAGGACACCGTCCATATTAATCAGTGCCTAAGCTGCGTGATAGTGTGACCAGTTCACAACTGCATATAGCCACCAGTTCGAATCCTAGTGGCGATTTTCGACAGCTTTCTTTCTTAGCCTCATGGAAAGGGTTAAGCTCAGGATGTGGAGCTGGCCTGAAAGCAAGAGACCGGCACTGCAACTACACTTTTCCATTCCATCGACAGTTGAGCAAAACACAAAGAATTCTCAATAATATGGTGCAAGATCGAAATCGAAATGTTTACGGTATTTCTAGTGGTTTGAATTGACGTTAGAAATACTGGAAGATGTGGATAACTTGTGATTATTTATCCTTGATGGGACACCATCAGCAGCGGCTTATTGCAGTCACACGTTCGTTTATCATACCATTAGTTTTGTCGCTTTTTCTTACCATTCAAGTCAAGTTTTGTTACAGCGAATGTCTACAATTCCACTGGCACCTTCTGTTTGAAGCGGTCATAATATTCACGACTCTTCAAGCACTGTGTCACCGTGTCCTTACTTCGTCCCGCGCTTTCGCGCTGTTTTGACTTCGATATGTAAAGCTCGTCAGCGTCAACGCCTTCGTTGATTGAACGAATCAATCAATCAATCAATCAATCAATCAATCAATCAATCAATCAATCAATCAATCAATCAATCAATCAATCAATCAATCAATCAATCAATCAATCAATCAATCAATCAATCAATTTTAATTGCAGTTTGTACAAAACCGCATACGTTCACTTCTAAGGGTCAACGGTATGTGAAGCCTCATGTACAACGAAATGAATGAAAAGGAATGTTGTCATTTGCTTCCCCTTGCGTACGTGTTTCTTTTTACGCCAGTCTCTCCAAACCATGGACCCCTACCAACATTCTAATTTTCTGCCATTCTAATCGTTCATAAAGGGCATCAGATCGATGTGATCGTTCGATTCACTCATGGTGCTGTAGAATGCAGTCAAACCTAGTTTTTTTTTCTCTCTGTAGGAAGCTTTCAGCAACTTGTATAAGTGTGCTTTCTTCCACAAACCTAATGGAGCAACACAAAGAAGTTCCAGGTCAGAAAGTGCCTGAGGACTACTACTGCAGACAGATCCTGAAGGAAAGAGCACACCAAAGGACGGTTATACCGGTGAAGGTGAGCAGTTCAAAAATTAGCTTTCGTTGAGTCATTTCTCCCTAGACGACTTCAGATAGGGGTTCATCTAACTGAGTGCTTATCTGTCTTACATCCTATTTGTGTATTATTATGTTCTTCCGTAGAACTTTAACGCTCCCCTTCGCACAAATGTCGAACCAAATAGCCCAGCAGTTTACTATGCTGAATGTTTCGCAGCACAGAGCAACCACAGTACTATTTTGCAATCATAAGAACAAGTTCATCGCCATGCAAATTAAAATCAACTAATGAGGTGAAACTCTATCTCTACTTTGCACTGAAATTTCATCATAAAGCCTTAATACGACGCTATTGCATTATCACACTGAGGCCTTATCACAGCCTGGCTATTCAAAAAGTGCTTACATGTTGTAATAAGCCAAGATATCTCCTAAAGGAACACTCAGTCATCAATTATGATGTTTGAAATTGGCATCCACGTTATATGTAACAATATTTTCGAAGGCTGCCATTTGCTACTTACCAGTAATCTAGTGTTAAAAACTTAACATTGCTATAACCGCCCGTGGCATCTGTTTTGCATTCTGTCGCCAGAGCAGTACTACCACAACAGTCATGAATTGAGCCAGGCGATAAGGTTGCACAGCTCCACAGCAGTATCTTACAACCACTACAGCAATGATCCACTGTATCCTAAAACAACGGGTATTTTGATGAGGTCAACTTATGCGTTTGTCTAACGACAGGTTAGCTGTAGGAAATGATTTTGTGCTTTTTGAAATGCTATTACTAATGGGGACAATAATTTAAATCATCCAGTCAAACCAATTTTATTTTCCAGTAGGCATGCTGGATGGTCATTTTGGGTTAAAAACTACACAAGAAGCTTAACGTGTCCCCTAAAATACTTTACAAGACACAAGCTGTCAAACAGCGTTTGTACAGTTCACAGCAGTACGATATAAAGATAAATAAAAGCAAGTAAACGCTGGAATTCATAAAAACACGAACGGAGACGGAATAAACGAAGCAGAACGTTAATTTTGTACCTATGTTTATACTTTCAGACTTCGGAGCTTAGCAGCAAGTGTAAGATGTACTGTTGCTACATAACTGGCTATCTGAGAAAGTGCCAGCAAGTGGACATACTTGATGGCATGGCATGCGCCTACGGACAGGTGGGTGTGTAGTTTATTTTGGAATGTGACACCCAGTCGCTTGGAACTATTCGAATACTAGAGCTCACACACAGCGAGTTCATGAATTTGAAAAATTCTACCCTGGAAAAAAATGTTTACGGAGACAGCGCATCCAGAAAAGCCACAAGGAAAATCTATGCTGCAAAAGCCGACATCTGTGGTCACTCTCAGCCGCTTCGTGTTCCGCCACATGGGCAATGCACATACTACGCGGTTTCGTCGAGTGAAAGCTCCACTACCATTTTTATCTTCCATGAACCTTCATTCCCCTTATCGGCTTCCATAGAACTGGTTTGGCATATTCATTGTCCCTGTGCTTCCAGTTGTCGATGAGTTCGCCCTCGCGATACGATCATGCTAGCCTCTTGGTTAATTCACATGGTAGAGCAACCCCCCCCCCCCCGGAAAGTCGTTGGCCCTGGGTTCGTTTCCCGCACCGGGACAAATATGTCTGTAATGTTTCTGCATTACGTACATGTAATGCGAAGACGTGGGATCGTTCCCCCCCTGCGGCAACTTGTTTCTTCATCCACTTTTATTGTCATTAATTTATAATTTCTTTAATCCAATTAATAAATACAAGTCATTTCCCCTATGTTTTCCTTGGTGTCTGTTCGCTTCGCATGATATGACTAATAAATATCGGGCCCCTTGGTTAACCCCCTTTCTTGTGATGCTTTAGTAGCAGCACCTTTGAGAAAATTAAATATTTTTTCTTCTTCTTTCAGACGTGCAGGAGAGGAGTCTGTGGATATCACAACTGGGAATAGTTCACGGTGAATAGTATGCTGCGTCGATGTCCTGTTAGGACATAGCCAGGAGTACGGCTTCTCGAGCAATAAATCATTAACAGCGACTTACCATCCAATTTGTATTGTTATGTCGAGGCTTTTTATCAATCACGAAATCCAGGAACAACCAGCAGCTAGCCTCCCAACTGCTGATTCACCTAATACGAGTGCTTTGGTAGCGCTTCCATAATAAAGCTTACTTGCTTGCTTGTTCGATTGGTTTCGATAGAGATATTCTTCAAGGTATGCAAAGTAAAAAAAAAACTCGGTGCCCTTCCACTTTGTGAAGGATGACCAGCGAAGCTGCGTATGTAGGCCCCTTAATGGCGAACTGCACATCCGCCGCGGGTCGGCCCGGCATTGCCGTATCTTCGGGATCGGCCCACGTATGGGGAGTGCTTAACGCCTGCTTCACTTCCGCCGTGGGTCAACCTGGTATTGCACTATATTCGAGATCGCCCCACGTAGGGGAGTTTTTTGCTAACCACGCCAACAACGACACGAAAATTTTCTTGGACGGTAGCGGTATACAGCTTCGCTGTAAAAGTGTCAAATAAAGATACGTAGCTCTGTATTATGCAAATATTCTAACAATGTCGTTGCAAACTTATTTCCCGCGGTCGAACTAGTTTGCGTGGGGCCGTCTGAAGACGTTGTGCTTGATATTGAACTCCGTAAACGCGTTAGCTTTATGGATTCATGGATTCCTGTCAACGTAGTGCTGATAATTATGCACAAACGCGAGAAATGTGCCACAGGCGCAACACATTGTCACGATCGATGCAGAATACATTGGAAAGCACAGCTGTAGGTGTAGAACGTTGAGGTCAGTTGCACAACCACCCCGGGAAATTGGCCAACAACTGGGTAGCTTTCCGTGCTGCTACAGCAATGAAAGCTTTCTAAAGCGAACCTTTATTTTGGCCTACTTTTCCGGATTTGGTGTAGTTACTGTCCGCTGAGTTGGTCAGTGTGGCGGCGAATAGGTTTGCAGAAATTTATAGGGTGTCCCACATGACTTGAGTCAAACTTTAAAGTTACGCAAATGCCATGTAGCTGGACAAATCCAAGGTAATGTTGTTTGCAGTCGCTTGGAGATACTCAGATTTCCTTGCATGCCGCTTAATGACATAATTAGTCTAAATTATTATTCAACTTCTCAAATATTGTTATTATATGAGAAGTGTCAACGAGGAAATTGACACTTTTTATACCGATACGGCTTTCTGTTGCTCAATACGTGCTACATAACGGCATTCGAGGCTACATAAATGCCTCGAGCGGTCAGTCGGGCGGCAATATTGATCATTGTGGAGGACAATCATGCACTGACAATTATGGTGGGCCTTGATTCTGAAGGAACGCTACTACAAAACCTAATACTCGCAACGCCAGTCTTTATTGCCTTATAAACCAACATTCCAATTACTAATTCCAATTACTCTTCGATAAGAGAAACTATATTCAAATACAACGCACAGCATTCCATTAAGTTAATCTTTTCTTCAATCCGTGTTCATATATAACTACATTAAATTTGAGGACAGTTACTACCTGCCAATACATGGGAAAAGTATTGGTAGGTATACATGCACAGACAAGCCCCACATGTACCTGTGATACATAGACGACACAGTTACAATATGGGCACATCGCCAGGGCAGTCTGGATAAATTTGTAACATCCCTAAACTATTTTCGCACTACTGTAAAATTAACATTGGCTTCTTCAATAGTGCGCACAAACTTTCTAGACACTACAATATGTATTGACAATGGGACACTAAAGACAACTTTGGATAGAAAACTTTTGGCAAACAATACCTAAAGAATGCAAGACACCATTCCATACATTGCAAATGAGGTATCTTCAATGGTCAAGCAACCGGACTATGTAGCATTTGTGTTGAGAAGCAATGTACATAAAGACTCGAAAACCTTAAAGAAACCTTACCAATCAGGAGCCACACAAACCTTTTCTCGAAAAATTCCACACCGACGCAATGAAACTTGAGCAAACCGAGATCCTCAAACACAGACCTAAGATTACAAGAACACCAACGCCTTTTCTTACTACTAAATTTTGAAGCGTACTGCCAAACGTGAACAATGTCCTTAATACTATCCAGTTCTCATCAGCAACCAGAAAGTCAAGAGCTTTCCAGACCCGCCCAACGTAGCCTACAGACGCAACACTAATCTCGAGGACGTTCTTGTACATGCCCAATTAAGGACAAAGACGAAGCCAACGTCCTGTGACTGTGGAAATCGACTGTAGTGTCCGGAAGCCGAGCACATTGGGCCCGACTTGTGGACACTACAGCGAAGCACTTGAGCACTAGTTTTTCGAATGCCAAACAGTTATCGTTCTGTACTACCACATAAGCTCAAGTAACATGATCTTTCTCCAACTGCGTTGAATGATTTTCATCTTATTTTTGACTGGTCGCGCTACGACTAGACACAATGCTGACAGAGTTGTGCAAGTGTTCTTGTCAACTACGGGGGCTTGACTCACGTCAGTAGTGCGCATACTGTGCGTGTGATTTGATCTGTGGAGATCTGCCTTCCTCTTTTCTTTTCATGGTTTTCTCTTCCCCCTTTCTCCCCGCCCCCCTTTTTTAACTTTCCTCTACACGCGGGCAGGTGACGTGTTCCTTTCGGGAGACCATTCCTAGCGCTCTTCTCTGCCTGTGTATGTTGGGTGTTTATGTATGTTTACACGAATGACAATAGTAATTCAGGTTTGCTTAATTAAATGTTTATTTTGCTTAGCAAATAACAAATATCATGACCGCTGCGCTAAGAAACTCGCAGAATTAGATCGATAGATGGAAAGACCCAAATTTTATTTAAGCGAGTCCTACAGCAGTTATAGGATCTAGCTATGGCGAATGCAACCGCTTGTCAGGTACGAGTTACTTCTTCATGTAACCGCCCTTGGAACCCAGCCCTCCCCCAGAGCCACTATCAAGGCCTCCTCCAAGCCCTCCTCCAAGCCCTCCTCCAGAGCCACCAACAAGGCCTCCTCCAAGCCCTCCTCCAAGCCCTCCAAGGCCTCCTCCAGAGCCACCATCAAGCCCTCCTCCAAGCCCTCCTCCAAGCCCTCCTCCAAGCCCTCCTCCAAGCCCTCCTCCAAGGCCTCCTCCAAGCCCTCCTCCAAGGCCTCCTCCTAGGCCTCCTCCGAGACCCCCTCCAAGACCTCCTCCAAAGCCACCTCCATAGCCTCCTCCTAGGAGGCGAATGCACGACGGCTCGAACACTTGGTACTTGGGAACTCCACCGCAGAATATGTTGAAGATAAAGTCGCAGTAGTCGGCGCGCTTGTGCAGGTGTGACGTACGACGCCACATAGCGCATCCATATCCTGCCGGAAAGCAACGAAAGGTTATATGAAGTACTCGAAACGATACTTTGTCCAAACATTTCATAGAACATCACGAGATTTTGTGTTGGTTTCTTAATATAGTTCTACTTCAGTTCCAACTCTACGTGTAAAATTTATAAAAAACATTTTCGAGTTATATAAAATGCATTTCCCTTAAAATCACAATATATAAACAATGGCGTTACATATACTTGAACTTCAAATATGTGGGACACGGAGACTTGGTTCTAGTTACACGTGTGTGGAATAATTTTCCAGAAAATACATAGGTACAGACATTCTGAACACTGTTCCAGTTAGCAGTGGCTATATTACTGCAATTTATAGTGGGAGCTTCAATGAAATGAGATTAAGGCTGTTGAGAAGAAGCAGATAGATCTCAAGGTTACGTTTATTTATTCTGCGGCGAGCTTTGCAACATAGCAATACGTGGAGTGAAGGAATTATTCTGTAGAAGGTAGGTGTGGCTCAATAAAGTGCAAACACAAATCCGCTAACTAAAGGTAATCATTTCACGTAATATAGGTTGAAGAATAGCAATCTATAGGGTTTTGTACATTGCTATGACGTTGATTGTTTGTGCGATGCTTTTTCTTCCTTTTCATCCAAGATTTTCAGGATATTTCGACGCATCCATGTGGCGCCAGCTAGTAATTTTCACTTAGACGTACAATAAATAAATGAGCAGAATCAAGGAAAGGAGATGGCACTGGACCAAAGGAAGGTCACAGGTTTGAAAAATGTCTAATGAAACACATTGAACCACAAAATGAGGTCGCAGAAAGGCCCTGAACACAGCTCGAAAAAATTCTCTGGGTCCGCGTGAAACTATGTCAGCGAATAGGAAAAACACGCGATCTCAATCCGAGTAGGACATAGAGCAAGAAGGGCATTGCTTATGCCTTCATGGTCACTTATTTATTATGATCTAACCATTACTAATCATAACTACATCGCCTAGCTGAGGACATTTTACAAGATATCGACAGTTTTACCGTAAGTTTTCCATGTAAGCCCGGAATTAATCTCTAGTGTGCTACACACGAAAATCGTCATGCCACGCATCTGGGCACTTAAGTATATTGTCGCAGAACTTACCGTTAAGAGCGTAACGATAGCGTCCGATAAAGCAAGTGCTGCAATCTTTGTAGATCGTATGTTGCTGCCACTCCGCGGGACCTGAAAGATGCAGGAAGAAGGAAGATATTTTATTCATGTATCGAGAAAACTGCGCGACACAGTCCTGTAAGCATGCGTAGCTGATTCTGACATGCCAGAAAAATTTCGAGCACTGCAGCACCTTCGTGAATGTACATAGTCTGCGTGCTGGTGTTTCGTGTGACGCTCTAAGAAAGTTAGCTTTCTACAGAGCAGTTGTTCTTCGGCGCTCGCCTGCGCTACATAATAACGAATTTTCTCATTAAAACCTCTACCACTCTTATATTGCTTAAAAAATAAGATGAAAATAAATTAGCGCATTGGTGAGTAAGCGCTTCAGCAAAGTAAGCTACAACTGCTACAGTGGCAGAGTCCAATATTAAATGACAAATATGCCAAAAACAGCAGGCTTTTGACAGACAAGGAACAGTGTACCTAATAATCATAGCATTATGCTTTGTTGTGTATATTTCTATCCCACAACGATATTTCTTTGTCGCTGTTGCAGGTGTTTCCTTAATTTAACGATGTGTGTTGTGTGAATTTCCACAAACGACGCTTTGAATGTACAAATTTTGGATCGTAGAAAAGCACTCGGGAAGCAGTGTGACATTGTTGAAGTACCTTCGGGAATCCTGCTGAGTGTTGCAAAACGAAGCTAGTCGTGATATGGTATGACCGCGTTAGGAGCATGTAATGAGGATGGTTACCAGTTATCTACGCATGACGAAGCAAAAAGCTTGCCAACAAACCATGCTTGTAATTAGTGTCCTTGCTTGCCATCGTAAGTGAAACTTAGCAGGGTATCTGCACGTAAAATGAACTAAAGGTTGCGATTAGATTGTGCATGGCAGAAAAAATAATACCGGAGACTAAAGGACTGAATCGAACCAGTGCACAAGTAAAGGAATGATTGACTGATTGATCAGCACGATCCCTAATATTCATATTGATATGTTATGCTTTCAGTGTCACTTTATTTAGTCTAACGATTGAAAAACGCTGACCTTAGGTCACTGAAAAAATATAGTGTAAAGAGCCTGTTGTGACGTCCTTAAGGAACTAGTTCCTACAATTTGTGTTCAGGTCGTTGTAGTGGGATGCAGCTATAGCAACTGGAGATTCATAAATTAAAAACAAAACAAATTAAATAACCGGTGTCCAATGTCAACTTGAAAAGAAAGGAACTAAGCTAAACATATTTGGAGACCTGAATGCTTACGCATTCGATAAGTACATCTTTTGCTTTCGTGTTTACTTACCATTGTTCGGATAAAAGGTGTACAAATTTCTTGCCCAGTATCCTGGTGTCGAAGACAGAACATAACTGCCGACACTGGAAAAATAGCGTAATTCAGTCACACCTTGTTTCGAGTATTAGCTCATGACGAAGTCTTTTGAGCCGTCACTGCAACATCTAATAAATATTTGTTCGCCTCTATGTCTTGTATTTCTCTGTTTTAAAGCTAATTTAGACTTCGGCTTCAGCAGTTTAGTTGGTCATAGTTACTTATTAACAAATATTTTCTTTCCTAGATACGCTTTGCTATTGGTATACAATCGTGATTCGCAATTTTTTTTCTTGCGAACATTTCTAGCGTAAGTGGGCTTTATTGATGCGGGCCCAGATTATTTGCGTGGCTTTTAACGGGTGAAAAGGTGAGCATCACGCGCCTGAAAGTTTTATTTATTACAATATATTTTACACAACTTATGGCGCAGTGCAACCCAGTTGAGGGACTAATCACATTACAATATTTATTAATGCTTTAAACACATAAAACATAAAATTGAAGATACATCGAATGTTGCCGAAGGTATAGGAGCAACAAATAGTAAAGTTGGGAGATGTACCATAGAACGAGAAGGCTTATTATGCAAGGTAGCATTCCAATTACCAATTTATGCAGAATCGAGTTGATTCGAAGGCACCGGCTTTCAACTTTTAGCGTAACTAGGACCGAGAGCAGTTCGTGACCCTATGGTAGATCCCGTGGCGTAAACCGAACGTTCTTTAACTTCGCACAGGCTGTCGCACATATGATGCAAGAAGCCACATTTGCATCATAGTGTCTGCGTAGAGCGTTAAAATACTGTTAAGGAGAGGCTGAATGTTAGAAGCGTATAAACAATGCTCCGTGGGGAGTTTTAAGAGTGATGCATATTGTTCAAAGAAAATTTCTTCGAATTCTATCGTAATTTCGATTTCCGAAAGTAATTTGGAGTGCGGCGTAGGCCGGATTTGTCCGATCAATAGAGAATGTGATATTGTGCGACTATGCTTGCCAACAATTGCCGCTAAAACTGAGGAGGGACGTAAAGTAAACGTTTGCGCTTGATCAAAACAACAAAAAATTAAATTATTTGGTTTTACGTGCCAAAATCATAATCAGATTATGAAGTACGTCGTAGTTCGGGACTCCGGAAATTTGGACCACCTGAGGTTCCTTAACTTTCACCTAAATCTAAGTGCTCGGGTATTTTAGCGTTTCACCTCCATCGGAATGCGGCCGCCGTGGCCGCCATTCGATCCCGCAACCTCGTGCTTAGCAGCCCAACAATATAACCACTAAGCAACCACGGCGGGTGATCAAAACGAAGAGGTATAGGGTGTATCGTGCACTATACGTGTGTTTTGGTTTAGTACAATATTGCATACTATGGTTGATTGGATACAGCTTGCTAGGTTGCAGAAACCTCAAAGCAGGCGCGTAATCATCAGCAGCACTCCTACAGTCAGAACTGCAATTAATCCATTGCTTTAGGGACTGAATACTTCTGATAAAGAAATTGAATATTCTAGAAAATGCAGAAACGCAGTGTTCAGTATAGAACCATGCTTCCACGGACCCCTTTGAATTGATCAAATGACATCACGAACTAGGAACAAGTAGTGCCTTTGTTTTTTTAGTCATCAGCGGGGGCTGAAACACGGCTTCAAAACATTAACAACCCGCACGCCTGCCCGAGATATGCATGATTGCCTTTGTAGAAAGCGTCCGTTTAAGCTCTGAAACTGTTTGCACTGTTTATACCCTCGACAACTCGACAATTGATTCCGTCTGATGTTCGTCAAAATTCTTACACTGATCCACATCCGCGTCCGGATCCGTCCTGGCACCACGAGAATCTGGCTGGGATGGTGAAGTTCCTGAACGGTCCAATTCTCTCGTACAACACGCACCTAGCGTCTCCACCGTAGTATGGGTCGACGGGGTAGTTTCTCTTCACCATGACCCACTTGCCATTACGGGGATAGCACTGCGTCGCAGAAAAGAGAAGTTAGGCGCGGTTGCATGAAGAAAATGAAGGGAAAACGTGCCTTGACACGTTGTTACCATATTTTATGCTGTTCACCCAACCTCCAGGTTTAAGGAAATCGCAGGCGCCGCTACTCTCTGCCGGTGGGGCTTCAGAAGTGTGCAGATCAAATTAACCTTTATTTCCCACGAGAGAAAAGCTGGACTGCCTTTTTTTAAATAAAAGCCACAACGTTATACTGATGGAGCCCAAAATACTGACATTGCCGGGGCTATAAAAGGCGCGGTCTGTATTCAGAGCTCACACGGACGATTGCATTGTTTAGCGGCTGATTCGTTCGTGTCGTTATTTTGCGTAACCGAAGTTATGTACTTTTTGTGCCAGGGACTCATCCTTAAGATTAACAATGTAAACCACGCACTCCACAAAAAAAAGTTTTCATTAGCGGAAACTGCTAAACATGTCGGCCTAAACATTAAGCACTACTTTCAGGCTGGCAAATAAACATATATACAGTATTTAACTGAATTGAAGACAGCCGGCTTTGATCGCGAATCATTCAGAATGTTTTTTTTTTAATTTCTTGCAATTGAAAAAGAAAACTAGTGGCCGGGTGGACAGTGGGTGCGCAGGATATCCCACCTGCTAGTGGAAGGTTACTGCCTTTTTTTGTAGTTTTCTATGCATAAATAATGCCACTGCACGAACGTTTTTATATTTCGTGCGAACTAAAAAAGATAAAACCTAATTTCTGTGGGCTCACCAGATGCCGTATTGTCTTTAGATCGGGACTGAACAGTAACCCAGAAATGAAAGTAAGGGCTTTGCAGCAGCGAATGCACTCTATATTACGACCCATAATAAAGAGGTGTGTTTTCACAAGCGATTGCAAACATCTTGTGGGCATAAAATAATCGCAGGCGCGACATGAACGCTAGGAAACAGGGACACGAGACAAATAATGTGACACTACACGGCGCTCTGTTCAACTCGGTGTCGCCCTTATCTTTGTCACCTAGCGCTGGTATCACACCATGGCCAAACAACACGCCCACTGCAATGTGTTGCTCGCAGAAAATGCTATGACACTTGCTATCACAAAGTACGAACTCATGCTTCTGCAAAACTGAGACATTACCTACATTACCTACATGAATTGGCAGCGGCGGCAGCGACAAAACACGGAGCTTCAAGTTTCTACATTTCACCTTTCGCAGCTTGTAAATTGTAATTTCTACCACAGCTGCTTTCCTATTAGATTTGCTGCTGCTGCCACTATCTTTGAGAGTGCCGTGTTGTACTTTTGACTTTCTACTGTCAGCAGCCCCGACTTTACGGAAGAGCTGACAAATGTATGCCAGGAACGAAGATAAATGAGTAGATCGCTCGAAAGAGAATTCCTGAAAGAAAACCGAGATGTTCACAATTGAACATATTTTTTCAGCAAGCGCTTTGATGACATTGTGTCCGAACTGAGTGCCACCAAAAAAGAAAATGCCGAAATCCAAAAGGAAAATGCTGTGCTGGCTGCTGAATTGCAGAGAGCTGAAAAAAGCCGTACTTGAATATGAAGAAAAACTAACACAGTTAGAACAGTATTCTCGAAATAAGAACATTGAAATCAAATGGGTGCCAAAACTTGTGAAAAGTTCTGGAGAACATTGGCAGAACGATCAATGAACCAATCTCCAAAGTGTGCCACAGGGTGCTCACATTCCGAGCAGTCGGACCTCATTGTTCAAGTCCTGACGAGGTCAAAGCGCGGTGCTGCATTTGAAAAGGCAAGAAAGGCGCGGCTTTCTACAACCGATCTTGGATACACAGAACAGTTTCCGGTATTTGTTAATGAGCCCCGAGCTAAAGAAGCTTTCGGGGCTCACGATTATGCGAAAAAAGGAAAAGGGCTGGCGCTTTGCCTGGATGAAGGGCGGAAAAATATTCTTAAGAAAAACTACATCGTCTCCCACACTGTGCATCTGCAAAGCGCATGACCTTGATAAAATCAATTAGGTAGCACCGAGTGCGCTTGAAGTAGCACTCATTTCCGCGGAATTCTGTGATTATATTACACCTAGCCATGCAGCTGCTTTACCTACGAGATGTGATAAAAACTTGTCGTTTGTTCACATAAACGCTCAATCAGAGAGAAATAAAGAAGAACATATCTTTGCGTTCCTTGTCACGCTCGGTTTTAAGCGCGATGCATTAATGGTCACGAAAACGTGGTATCACAATAGCATAAATGTTCTCAGGTGTCCAGATTACACAACTCTGTTTTTTTGAACCGGCCATCAAAAACAGGAGGATGCACTATGGTGAGGGCCAGAAATGAAATTGACTGTCGCCTATTGGATTCTTATTCTCATGTGACATGTGGTTAGGAAGTGTTAAGTGTCCGATTATCTGATTTTATTGTTGCCGTTTTATACCGACCGCCAAGCGGAAATGTGCATAATTTTTTTTTCTTGATGACTGCTTAAGATGGGTTAATGGCACTCGTTCTAAACTTATATTTGGAGGTGATTTGAAGGTAGACTTATCCAAGAGTTCTGTACAACATCAGGGATTGTGCAGACTTTTAAAGCTAAACGGGCCTAATAATGGTATAACTCTTCCTACCAGTATTCAGAGGGATTAATCTACGCTACTCGACGTATTTATTAATAATATCGAAAGCATGCACGTAGTGTCAAGTATAATTAGCGCACCGATTAGTGACCATCTAGCAATATGTTTTGACAAGCCGTAGTTTTTCTCCCAAACACACTACGCAACACATTAGAACGATCATCGATATTAGTTCGAGCACTTTAGCTGTTTTTCGTAATTATCTTCTGATAACCGATTGGTCACACGTTATACGTACTAAATGACATCGAGTAGCCCACGACTTATTTTTGAAAAAAATCGACGTTGTTTACGACAATACCTTCCTTTTGAACATACTTAAACTTCCCGTAAATGTAAGAAGCCATGGGTTACGAAGAAATACGTACGAAGAATAAACTCTATAATGCCTTCCTAAACAGCAAAAGTCAAGGCGCATTCAAACTATTTAAGGCTCAAAGAAACAGGGTTAATAATCTTTGCTCTGCTAAAGAAGGTGTTATTTAAATAACCTGTCTGATATGGATGTAATGAAAAGCCGGATCTTGCATGGAAAAGACTTAATGAACTTCTAAATCGCAACGATAATGGAAAAACCGATCACTCAGAAATCATTTCTGGTAACTGAAATATTTCCGAAGTTGACCTAGTTAATACGTCTAATGATTATTTTACGTCTCTGTCAAGCACCTACAGTTATAGCCCACAGTGCTTTTCTTGCTCCAACTAGTACGAATGAAATAATTAACGTCTTTGCATCGCTTAAAACATCAATTGCTATGATACCGATGACTTGCAAATGCGACCACTCAAAGAAGCCTTGGACATCATAGCCCCCATATTAAAACACGTTTCTAACCTTGTTTTATTGCTTGGAAATTTCCCGGAGAAGTTACACAGGGCTAAAGTAATTGTTTTATATGAAGGTGGGGACGCAAATGAAGTATCCAACTACAGGTCAATGTCCGTACTGCTCGTGTTTTCGAAAGGTTTGGAGAAGCTAATACACAAAAGGATTATTTATTCTCTTGGAGAACATCATATTGTAACAAATGCGCAGTTTGGCTACCGGAAAGAGTTTTCTATGCAATAGGCTCTTTTATTACATAAAGAAATTATATCAGACTCCTTTGATCGTGAAATGAGTACACTAGGCGTATTCGTAGACTATTCGAAGTCCTTTGATAGCATAAATCACACTACATTAGTCAAAGAGTTCAGCTACTATGGTTTCCGGGTGGTATCATTGGATGTGTTAAATTCTTACCTTAAACATTACGAGCAGCAAGTATATATAAATCAACAAGTTTCAAAAAGAAAGCAACGTAGCGCCGGTGTTCCATAAGGGAGCATTTTGGGGCCACTCATGTTCTGCCTGCATATCAGTGACGTAGGCATAATCGATAATTCCGCACAATTTATAATACACATTGCATCATGGAGTACAGACAAATAACTGAAAGTACACGCTGTTAAAAGAAAAGGTGTGTTGTTGAAGCCTAAAAGATTGCAAAATGGATGCTCAGATAGAATTACATTATGAAAATTGACATCTTTAAATAGTCCCTTGCGTTAACTGTCTTGGAGTTTTGTTTGAAGAAGATGTCATGGAATAAATACACAGAACTGATTACAGGAAAAATTACACGAGTCTGTGGCATACTTAACAAGTGCAAATTTTACTGGCCAAAAATATTGAGCTTCCTATTTGCAATATTTTGCTTGCGTCACATATAATGTAGTGCCATTTAGTGTTGGGCACGATTACCCTAGCCTGTATATATGTCAGTAGCCTCCATATAATAAAAAAGGCAATTCATGCCATCATGAATTTTCCACATAACAGTCACACTGAAACACTTTTTTCATCAATTAAACTTAGTTACTTCACCTAAGTTACACAAAAAACACATTTTTTAAACGCTATGATGCAGCTTTTTCCAGGAATAATATCCTCTTTTCCAGCATTTCTTGTTTGAATGAAAAACAATAACAATGTGCTACTCGCCTTATTGAAGAATGATAACTTCAAGCGAACTCGAAGCAGGTACACAAAACAGGTGTTACGCTACTTATTGCCATGCCATTTACCCTGCGTTTGTGTACGTTTGCTAGTAAGCTGCTTGCAATGTGTGTATATACATGTACATCAACATAGGCGTATTGTTGTATTCGTCTGCCTGCAACCAGAACCTATCAAGCGATCGCATTTCGCTCTTATGATTGTCAGCTACACTTCGCTTAAGCATGAAATTGCTATTTTCTTCTTTATTGCTATTCTTCTTCTTTTTTCTTTTTTTTTCGTCTTTAAATTTTTTCTTTGAGTTGCACTTGTCTTACATTATTTTGCTTTACTATATACTTGACGAGTGACATAGTACCTTTTGTTGGTACGCATCTGTTTTTCTTCTGTTTTTCATATGTTGCTGTGGTAGGCAATGTATTGGCTATTCGCTTACCTTTGCCATTCGTCTGTGCCAAGTTAAAGGGACGGGGAGCCTCGCTGTGGCGTTTAGTCCTCGCCGTCAGCATTCTTCGGATTGCGATGTTGATTTGATTTGATCTGAGTGATTTGATTTTGATTTGATGTGCACAGTATAGAATATTGCTTGACATCTATTTTATGTCGTCGGAACTGTCCTCTAATTTCGCCAATAAAACTGCGCTTCCACATATTAACGCGGCATAGCGTACTAACATCCCTTACAAAGTGTCGCAGCAGAGACCTTTCAGATGTTTAACGCCATTGTCCTGTGCTGAGAAACATAAACGGTTCTACACGTTATTTCTCCATTGCAACGTAACGGGAACGTTTTTCTCAAGGACTTACGTGGGAGGGATTCTGGTATCTTTGAAGATCTCTTCTCAGTTCTGGATAATCAAACCCCTGGACGAGTTCAAGCCCAAGCTGCAATGTGAAAATGGCGACAGTTGCCAACAAGATACTCGAATACGACGTCATTCTTGCTTGTGGTCCTAGCGCAATGACGAGAACGCATCTTCGCGCGCTTCCTTTTAAACGCGCTGCTAGGCAAATCGAGACACGGAATGAGATGATTGTGTAACGTGCTTCAGTTGTGACGGCTTCAAGGTGCAAGATAGAACAATGTCAGTAGCCCCATGCTGACGACATGTCTTATGAACAAAGAAAACTGTCGAACAACCTTGCCAGCGACCTAACCTGTTCTTGCACTTCTTATTGTAAGCATATAGTTCCCTTGTTTTCAAGCACGCGGATCACAGCTGTCGTTAAGCTTTAGACTCACAGTAGGTTATTTGCCTATGAGATATTTATGGTTATTATTTGTGGCTTTCACTGTATCTCAGGCTTTCACAGTGAGTAGTTTGACGTGGCTGTCCTCTGCAGCAAGTCTATGCACTGAGAAAGCGTGGTCCTTGCCTTTGTTTCGTGTGTGTATGCACTTATTTTTTTCTGTGATAAATTATGCCGAAAAAATGTGGCGTGACTGACAGAAGAAAAAGAAAAGCCCATCGCGATCCTGAAAGGCTGTTTCCAACGCGATACAATTACAAGGAAATGACCTTACAACAAATTTATTTATTTATTTATTTATTTATTTATTTGTAATACCCTCAAGGTACATAGTAATACATTGCAGAGGGGAGGGGCGAAAATGCATTCCAAGAGTAAAATATACAGGATTAGTTCTAGGAATTCGCAGTGCCGGGAACAAAAGAGATATGAAAAAAAAAAGCTAGTAATACATTCAGAACAACCAAAAAAGATACTTACACAATATGAAAATACAGAAAGAGTACACTTTAGCAAGCAGACAATGTACACGTATAAGTACGTAATTGTGCCATTTGCCACAATACATTATTTATGTTCATTAGTGCATTCTTAAAAAGAGTGGGGTCACTGATGCTTACTAATGATGTAGGTGGATTATTCCAGTCGATTGTAGTCCCAGGAAGGAATGATTGTGAGCACGCGACGCTGTTATGATGGGATACGTTAACTTTATGTACGTGATCACGACGAGCCAAATAATAAGGCGCAGGGTGGATCAAAAGAGGGCGAAGAGATGCGCTGTGGTAGTAGACTTTATGAAAAAGGGAAATGCGTGATTCCTTTCTGCGAAGAAATAATGGTGGGATTTGAAGGGTGGTCTTCATTAATGTAACACTAGCAGTGCGATGGTAGTTAGCTAAGATGAAACGAAAAGAGCGATTCTGCACTGATTCGATTTCTTAATTAATCTGATCTGACGAGGATGCCAAACAGATGAGGCATGTCCTAATTGGGGGCGGGCGTCTGTTGTGTAGAACAGCCGTTTTAATAAAACAGGCGCAAGCGAAAAATTTCTCCTCAAGCATCCTAAGGAGCGGATAGCTTTAGATATTAGATATTGTACATGCTGCTTCCAAGAAAGATCGTTTTTTATGGTGGTACTGGCAAACCCGGTTTTCTTTTAGTGCGATAGCAATTATATAGACACTCCAAGCGAGTTTATTGTCGCCGTCTTCGCCGTCGCCGTGAGGTTCTCTATAAAGACCAAGGGCGATAATACTGTCACCGCGCTTTACGCTGTATGTGCGAGTGAACACGTGCGAAGGGAGCCACAATGGTGGCCTAATCTCGCCCGAGCGAAATAAACGAAAGTGCGGAGGAAGCGCGCCATCTTGCGTCGCGTACGAGGCCCCCAACGTTGCGAGGGGGGGGGGGGGCGCTGCGTTCTACTCCGGCCTCAACTGTGCATGTGGTGGCTGATCGCGGTCGCGTGGCCGTATCTTGAGAGCGATCTGCGTTTGGGGCAGTCTAGGTGCACCGGCAGCTTGTAACTTTGTGCGTGCTGCTTGTTATCGGCGCTCTCTTTGCGCTAAAGCGATAGATAGAATGAATGTCGCTTCGCTCGCTGCTGCCGCCTTTCCTCACACCAGCGTTTCGATAGCGAGTGTCCGCAGTCATGGAGTGTGATGTGTTCATGTTCTCTGTGCGCACTGACATCATGCTTGTTAATTTAGTTAGCAAGCGAATGTTTACAAGTATATACGGCCGATAAAATCACTATCCTTACTTCGTATGGCGGTCTGCTATTTTGCTGTCGCAAATCGATGCTTCGCCATTCGGGCGAAACTGCGACTTTTATTATAACAAGAACGGTACACATTGTATTGCATATGTACTTTGTACAACACAAAACAAGTGTGAACAATTCAACGAACTGGTATTTATTCACAGCTAAATGAAGAGCATAAGAAAAAGAATTATGCGGATCAAGAAGTATCAAATGTCCATTCCCAACGAACTCATTGGGAGGCGGATGTCTAATGACCCTTCGAGACTTCCTAAACCTGGCAAGCATGTTATCAGGTATTCATTATATTAAGTCCTTGAAAGTTGATCAACTACCTAATGTTTGAAAATTTCAAGCTGTGCATATTAGGTGTTGTAGTGTGACTTTGTGAGTCTTCATGTTACTTGATCATATGTTACAAAGGAACAGCGCAGAAATCTGACGAAGACGAAAAGAGGCATGCGATTCAAATTTAAATGTATGTGAGAAAATGTTTTATTTTTGTGACCGTCCTTTTGTTGAGTACCTTGGTGAGCTCGCTTTCTGCAACAGGCCACGCCTGTGGTAAGCGAGCTTCAGCATGAACACTGTTTTGCGAGTGCTATTTTACCTGTTCATATCTTGCCACAAGGAGTAGGAGGGCCACTTGTAGGCACAAACATGTCGTGATAATGACGTATTACTATTACAGAAGACCATGTCTGGGGTCTTCAATGCTGGCGCATGCAGTTTCGCGAAACTCGACGCACATACAAACACAGCAACAAAATTACGAAACAAGAAAACGTTGACTTGTTATTTTACATGAGCATATTTCTAGACAGGGTACAGGGTTCAATATACCATGTTGATGTGATATTGTAGAAAAGGTGGTAGGTGGTGCGTCATTGTTATCTCTCTGTAGCACACAGTGTAGGCATAGACAATATTTTGGGCAGGCACACAACTAACACGTTCAAGCACTTTGGGTTGCATTGAGGCCGATTGCGTTTTACATTCTACAAACTCCCTCTAGATGGATAAATTTGTCATTTGTTAGAAATTGTTGAAGGTACTCGGCTTGATGTCTTCAGATAGCATAAGAGTGTTAAACGGTCGTAATCATAGCATCAGACACAACTGCAATGCGAAGGGTCTGTGCGAGAAGGGGTTGGTAACAATGGCAAAAGCGCAATTTGTACCAAACGGGGTCAGACAGTAATAGTTGAACTATTTGAATTTTTTTCAGTGAGCAGTGGTGGACTACCGCAGTAACTGTAATGACAGTATCCAAGCAGCTTAAACAGCAGAGAGGCGTGACGGCACAAATGCAAATGAAACGGCGTTGTCAAAGAAATCAAGAGCAGCGATGCCATAATTCGTCAAGAAAAGGCGTTCGCCGGTTAAGGCCTAAATGAGAATAAGGTTTAAAATCTGCCTATTTGCCTGTTCATCTTTGTTCTAAATGGTGCAACATAAAAAAGGGACCTCACATTAGAAAAACTTTCTTTGTGGTCTGATCATCTCGCTTCAAACACGGTTGAGAATGCTCAAGCGTGTTCGTTTTGTGTATGTGTGCATGCGTGCGCGTGTGTGTATTAACACTAATTCTCACACAGTAACCATTGAACATACATAACTAGGCACCCTTCCTGCGTTTATAATAAATATCTGTGTTCATTTTTTTGCGTTTCGTGCTTTTGCATCGAAGCTCTATATGACTAGACAATTCGTCCGTCCGGCCGTCTGTCGCCTGTACGCTGAAAACTCCTCCGGTGCAACACCCTGCGCGTGCGCGAAAAGAAAAAACGAGAAAGAGAGGCGCGCGGTTGGCTTCGCCAGTAGTGACGTGGTTGCTCTCCGTGGCAGCCGAAGGCGTGCCCAGCTGTTTCTCCTCCTACGAAATGTGCTGGCCACGCGCCATACGTACTCCTGAGGAGCAGGCAGCTTTCGATCAGCAACGCCGCGAGCAGTACCGTGAACGAGCTCGTCTACGCCGTGCCGATGGTGCAGCTCGGGCACAAGAACCGGCTCGTGCAGCCGAGTGCAAGCAGCAACTGCGTACCGAGGATACGGCAGCCTACCAAGCCGTCGTTTAATGAACCATCGGGATAACCCAGTGATAAACACCGGTAGCCGCACGTTTCAGCTTCGCTAGTTAACCATCTGTACGGAACGCTTGGGCGGTGATTTTTTTTATTAGTCATACGTAGTACTTTTCCTTTAAAGAAAACTAAAGGCGCACATTCTCGTGCAGGTATCAGCTGTACTCAGTTGGACTGTGTTGTATGCTAAAGCTGCCGAAGCAGCAGAACCACTGCCTCTTAGAACTCGCTTTAGCTTCTAGAAGCCCACAGATATGCGTCTAGCTTTCGCAAATAAAAATGTAAGAATGACATTATTGATCGCCCTGACAACCACCGCTACTGCCGCCAACACGCTCAAAATTCGACGCGCTCAGCAAAGTGCGTCGAATAAGCAACTGCCTTGAGATCAATTTTCCCTTCTCCTCGCTCCCGGCCTTCTTCAGCCGTGATGCCGACAGATATCAGTTGAATGCGTGTCTGCAGAAACAATTGCTCCTACAAAATCTTTCTTTCGGGGAGAAGAAAGACAAATTGATGGACAGAACAACGGAAATACTGTTCTACTACAACAACATTTACCTCGAAGATGACCTTATTTAGAGTATGTTGTTACGTGAAGGACGAGTCAGTACGACGAGCAACTATTTACAGTTTATATTTACAACAGTGGTTGCAGCGCTGACTGGTTAGATCCACAGCACGAGCTCAGTTGGTTCTTCCTCCTCTTTTCTCGAGTGATGGCACCCATGCGCCTCGTTCAAACAATCAAATATCACACGCGTGTAGCATAATCCTTCGGCGGCAGAAGCGACCTCCCGGAGCGTCTAAACGTCATCACTGGGAGGGTGATACTGCTTCAGTTGTATAACATGCACGATATCACTGGACTGGTAAGCAGATGGGGCGTCAGGGGTGATCTCCTAAGTGACAGGAGTCACGGCACGAAGCACTCAATATGGGCCTATGTAACGAGACAGTAGTTCTTCTGACAGGCCGACCTGACGCGATGGAGACCATAGAAGCACCAAAGAACCAGGCGGGAAGTGCACATCTCGGTGTTGCCGGTCGTACAAACGCCTTTGACTCTCTTGGGATTTCAGAAGGCGGTCACGGGCAATTTCCTTTGCATGGGCACAGCGGGCGATGGCGTCAAGTGCATATTCACTGGTCGATGCCACGTGAACAGGGATGGTTGTGTCGAGGGGCAGCGCTGGTTCTCGGCCGAACAGAAGGAAAAATGGGGAAAAACCGGCTGTGTCGTGGCGCGAGGAATTATAAGCAAATGTGACAAACGGTAGAGCGAGGTCCCAGTCAGTGTGGCCTGAAGAAACATATTTCGCGAGAATGTGAGAGTGCGATTGAGATGCTCCGTGAGGCCATTTGTTTGCAGTTGGTATGACGTGGATAGCTTGTGCCTCGTGGCACATGACTGCAGGATGTCCGCGATAACTTTTGATAAGAATGTCCATGGCCTGTGAGAAGTTGTCGCGGAGCTCCATGTAATAAAATCACGTCGCGTAGAAGAAAATCGGTGACGTCTGTGGCGCAGCTTGTAGGAAGCGCTCGGGTGATGGCGTAGCGTGTGGCGTAATCTGTGGCTACATCGATGCACCTGTTCCCAGAGGTAGAAAGAGGAAAAGGGCCAAGTAAGTCCAAACCAACCCGAAAGAATGGTTCCACGGGAATGTCGAGTGGTTGAATGTACCCAGCAGGGAGCGGCGATGGTGTCTTGCGTCGCTGGCATTTCTCAAACGCAGCTACGTATCTTCGAACGGAGCGAGCAAGCCCTGGCCAAAAGAAGCGTCGGCGGATTCGGTCGTAGGTACGTGACACACCCAGGGGACTGGCAGTGGGGAGGTCGTGAAGTTCGTGGAGAACAGCTCAGCGAAGGTGTTTAGGGATCACAAGGAGTAATGCAGGGCTGTCGGGATGAACGTTGTGGCGGTAGAGTACGACATCTTGAAGTGTGAATAAGCGAAGAGAACTGCCGGCAAGTGACGATTCTAGGCGGTCAGTGATGATACGCAAGGACGGGTCACGGCGCTGCTCGTCGGCCACATGGAGCAGTGGAAAAATAGAGAGAACACAGGCGTCGGTGTCAGTATCAGACATAGAGGTCGCGTTCGACTGGATAGAGGGAGAGGCAAACTGCGTCCTTGTGTTGGCGTCCCAACTTGTAAGTCACGGGGTAAGGATATTCTTGTAGTCAGAAGGCCCAACGACCGAGTGGGCCAGTGGGATCTTTGAGCGACGAAAGCCAACAGATTGCATGATGGTCTGTGATTACTGAGAAGGGCTTGCCATATAAGTATGGGCGAAACTTTGAAACAGCCCAGACGAGAGCAAGACATTCGCGCTCGGTAATCGAATAGTTGCGCTCTGCAGGTGTCAGGAGCCGGCTAGCGTAAGCTATAACACGGTCGTGTCCGTGTTGGCGTTGTGATAAGACGGCGCCGATCCCATAACCACTGGCATCAGTTTGGACCTCTTTAGGTGCGGACGGGTCGCGTATTTCCAATTGCTAGTAGGTACAGCGGGGCGTGGCACTTGCGGAGACGACAGGCGTTTGCGCGCATGCGCGAGTAAGAGCGGGTGCGAGGGCGGAAATGTGGGGACTTTTGCTCCTTGAAAATACGACTCTGCCTAGGTGTTACGGAGGAGTCGGCGCGCGTTGTATGCGCTTGTCCCTAGGCGTGGCGGCAGAAGTCGCGGGGCGTGGTAGTGCTGAACTTAGCATCGCAAGTTGGCAGCTCAACGCAATTATATTTATTCAGTCATGATTTACTAATGAAAACGACGTGTCATTACTTCGCATTATTGGCGGCGCCTCCAGGACACTCAAGCCGCAACGGGGATATCGAAGCTAGAACCCGGACTGGTCCGTGGGCTGGGGCTCGCAGAGGCCTGCGCGTGCCAGGGGAGTATAAGATCGGCTGTCCGCTATCGCGGGCAGCCAATTTTTTATGCGAACGCCCCCTGGCACGCTTCGGCCTCCGTGGCCCCGACCCACAGGCCGCCCTGTTTCCAGCTTTGATCCCCCCGCTACCGCTTGGGTGCCCCGCAGATCCTGCGACGCCTGCCTTAATATAACCTCAGGTGCTCTCCTGAGGCCTCCGTTTGCCGGTTACATGTGCGCTCCTGGAGCAGTGCTTGTGAAAAATCCGATCTATCGTCGCGACGAAAAAAGCGACCCGCGACTTATACGACACCAGTCAGAACATTACCCCTTCAGAAACAGCGATCACGAAGCGGCGTCCGTGCCCACTGCCTCACCGCGCGGGCAGTCAGCGGCGGAGCGTATAAACTCGACCGCTCTCCACAATGCCGGCATGTCTAGGGGACAAACGAATACAACGCACGCTAAGAAACCTCCTCCGTAGTGCCTAGGCTGAGTCATATATTCAAGGAGCAAAAGCCCCCAGATTTTCTCTCTCGCGTCCGCACTTACTCGCACCTGCGCAGAAACGTCGAACGCCGTCAAAAGCGCCACGCCACGCTGTGCCTACTAGGAATTGTAAGAACACGGACGGGTAATAGTGGGCGAAGACCGGTGGATTGGTGAGGATCGTGATAAGGCGTGAAAATGCGGCAGCCCGAAGGGATCCCCACGTTAAAGGCACGTCTTTCTTCAGAAGTTCTGTGAGTGGTCGAGCGATTGCTGCGAAATCTCACGAACCGTCGGAAGTAAGAGCAGAGCCTCACAAAACTCCGGATGTCTTTGACAGACTGAGGTACAGGAAAAGCCATTATTGCTCGAACCTTCTCCGGGTCGGGCTGTATTCGGGAAGCATCGACTAGATGGCCTAGCACTGTAATCTATCGGCGCCTGAAGTGGCACTTGGATGAGTTTAATTGGAGCCCAGCCTTGCGGAAGACGTCAAGGATAGCTGCGACGCGCTCAAGGTGCGTCTCAAATGTAGGAGAAAGCACAAGGACGTCGTCGAGGCAACAAAGGCAAGTTGACCAATTGAAACCTTGAAGCAGAGAGCCGATCATCCGTTCGATTGTGGCGGGGGCATTGCATAAACCGAACGGCATAACCCTGAATTGGTAGAGGCCATCTGGAGTGACGAAAGTGGTCTTTTCTTGGTCTTGCTCATCGACGGAAATCTGCCAATAACCAGTCCTCCTCTTTTCTCGAGTGATGGCGCCCACGCGCCTGGTTCAAGCAATCAAATATGACACGCGTGTAGCAATATGTACGTGTAACATATATATCTATATAGAGCAGGAAAGAATAAACACGGCGTACGTGAAGACACGTTCTTTTTTACTGTCAGACATTTCGGCTGGTGGGCCAGCCTTCGTCAGTGACCATATCACAGTAAAAAAATAACGTGTTTTCAGGTACGTCGTGTTTATTTTTTTGTGCTATACGAATGGAGTCTTTTCGCTTCCACCACTATATATATATATATATATATATATATATATATATATATATATATATATATATATATATATACTTTTCACTCGTCAAGGTTTTATCATTGTTCTGATATAATAGGCCAATGCATATATTTCAAAATATTTATAGACGAGCCACGTACATGCCTTCCATTGGCGATTGTTCTTAAAAGTGAATTGGACGCCTTTACAAGCAAGGAAAGAAGTGCAGGCACTAAAATGGCACAGCGTGTATTTTTTTACTTCGAACACTTAAAAAGAAAGACTACATATTGTCCATGAATTTCATGACTAAGGAGAAATTATCTCCCAGACGGACATCATTTGAAAGAAATTCGAAGTCAATCTGTATAGTGATTACCTTTTGATGCCCAAAGCATTGCTAAATAAGATAAATACCTGAAAAGAGTGGGATTGATTTAAAGCACATAGTACATGCGCGTAACAAATCCGGTATGAGAGAAAAAAATTATTCTCATTTGGAAAGAGACAATGAGGTTTCGCTCCTGAGCAACGCGGGACACTTGCGGTCCTACTAATGACGCAACGCGCTGGAGCAATGACAGCTTGACCGAAGTCTCAGATACACCTTGTATTTGGTGCAGTGGACAAATATGTCTCTGGGTATGCAGTACCCTGCATCCGGGTGAGTTCAGGCCAGTGGTTTACACCGTTGTACATAATGTTGACCATCTCGGGGCAATCGGATGAGTGAGCTGCTTCGACGCAGCAACTACAAATCAACCATAGTCTTTGATTTTCTGTGTACTCCGGGTCACTGAAGAGATTGACCGTCCGATGTATTTTTCCATTTGGAAGTAAAGTCAGATCACCTGTTTCCTCATCTGTTAAAATCTGCTTGTTCTGTTCTCCATCTTACTGTTCCTCGAGTAACATATCACAAAAACAGCCAAACAATTTTTTGAAAGAAATGTGGGCAATCTGCTTCTTCGTGTCTCCAACTAAATAAACAAACATTGACTTACGAACTAGCACTACATTGTGTTTTTCACTATAATAAAGACAGATCCATTTCAGCTGATCTGGATCCAGTTGATCTTGCCCAGATAATTCCAGCAGTCAATATGCTTTTCGGACGAAACGTAAGCTTGTTCCAGAGAGAAAGAAGGGAAGAAGGAAAGGCAAAGCTTGTTCCAATCACACGCACCAATTAGCCTGTTCCAATCACACGCACTAATTATGGCAAGCAAACACTAAGCTACCAAATTCCGATGGTAGTAAATCAATTTCCCTTTGGAACTGAATATTACCTTCCACAAAAATGGTTTAAAACTACAATGAAGAAATACGTATTGGAGCAAACGGAATCAGATATTTATTTAGTCGACAGACTTTGTATTTATTTGTATTTATTTTACTACCTCTCAAATGTTTTTTCTCTAACGCACATGTGCAAGCTTTGTGATATTGTTTGTGTTTTAGGACTGACATGTTTATGTTTGTAAAAAATTATGTATCTTTATAACACTCATACGATAAGTTGTGTATGCGATTTATTCTTTTCTAGTGCAAATTTCATGCATATTAACTTACTGCGTCATGCTTTTTACGACGGTTGAGAAATTCACTGTGAATTTCTTGTGAAGTGCTCGTGCACAATGACAGCTGTTCTACGGGTGACCAGGACCTTGTCAGGCTCTTGAGTTTTGTCTTGGCGCCCTCTTTTCAATGAAAAAAAAATTTCACTTTCACAGCAATATAGACAAGCTGGTCCGCTTAGTACAGCCGTGAAAGCTGCGAAAATCTCGATACGCGCACACATGCCTATCACAATACAGCCGAGTACCACGTGCACGTCTGCCCGAACGTCCGGATGCGATCGCGCATCCGTATTTTGCCCGCGTTTCACGCAAAGCTACTGCGCGCGTAACGCTACGCACATAACCACATGTGCTCAATGTTGCCACAGAGCAATGCCATTTTTTTGCGGATTTGTTACTTAAGAACAGAACGTTATGAACGTGCATGACTGCCACACATAGAACCGCCTATGTCCCCTGAAAAAATTCTTTAGCTAAAGCTAAAATTCATTTATATAAAAGCCAAATTTTTGTTGTGAGAGCACACATTCACTGGCCTACGTTGTTCATACATGGGGCAGTGGGCCGAAACATCTGTGCGTCCTTTGTTTCCTGGAACAATGAGCAGGCAGTGCGCTCCCCGTTTCCATTTTCAAGGTGGAGAATACTCAGGCCTACCACCAAATAGCTTTAGACCTGTCAATTCACAGTACTTGACGACGAAAAATTTTTCTTTGAGTTCTTGCTTCTGGGCAACGCTGAGCATCAAAGGGTTGCATTAATTCACTTAGTTACGAACGTTGCGGCGCATGTTTAGTGTGGAAAGTTGAAAGGAATCGTCACAAAAGTGTAGTTTTGTGTTTCTGCAATTCGTGATGCCCCCCCGTTCCTCCCCTCCTATGTGGACCGAAATAACTACAAAGAGAAACTGGCGTGAGATTAGTCGTTCGAATTGCGTGATTACGCTCGCGGCACCGTGAAGTACGGCTCTCCATTCAACCCCTCTGGGACGAAAAAATTGCGTTAAAATGAAGACGCAGTCGCACGTCCCTCTACTCATAAGCTGATCCTGATTAGTTGTTTTCGTAACTCGGGTTTACACACACAGTCACTTCAGCAGCAGGAGCTAGATGGACAGCTCTGTCGCGCGGTATGGCCGCCCTTACAAAAATGCCTATTAACATTATTTAGAACTTCTACCAGCTTTCTATTTACTTTATTGACAGTCTATTTACATCTACATTACAGTAACATTTGTTCATACACTGTCAACATACTTCTTTCTTACTTTTGTATAAAGAATGTTTTAAGTACACCGTTAAAATACTTCCTTCTTACTTTTGTATAAATAATATTTTAAGTACATCGTTAAAATACTTCCTTCTTACTTTTGCATAAAGAATATTTTAAATACCCCGTTAAAATATTTCTTTTTCACTTTTGTATAAAGAATATTTCATATACACTGTAAAAAGACTTCCTACTTACTTCTGTATAAAGAATATTTTAAATACACCGTTAAAAGATTTCCTCCCTAATTTTGTATAAAGAATGTTTTAAGTACACCGTTAAAAGACTTCCTTCTTACTTTTGTATAAAGACAGACAGACAAACAGACAGACAGACAAGAAACTTTATTTAGTCCTAAGGGACTACGTTATATACATCGTTAAAAGACTTCCTTCTTACTTTTGTACAAAGAATATTTTAAATACAGCTTTAAAAGACTTCCTTTTGCTTTTGTATAAAGAATATTTTTAATAAACCTTTAAATGACTTCCTTCTAACTTTTGTATAAAGAATATTTAAAATACACCGTTAAAAGGGCTCCTTCTTACTTTTGTATAAAGAATATATTTAATACACCGTTAAAAGACTTCCTTCTCGCTTTTGTATAAAGAATACTTTAAATACACCGTTAAGAGACTTCCTTCTTACTTTTGTGTACAAAATATTTTAAGTGCCCCGTTACCATATCTCCTTCTAGCTTTTGTCTAAATAACAACTTAACAACTTTAGTACTCCGTCAAAAGGCTCGTTATTTTCGTGTAAAGAAAATAACGTGTTACTATGCTTAATCAAAATAATTTTTTTCTGAAGGACATGTATCCTCAGTACGTCCATAGCTCGTACTGCTTGCCGAAAAATATTTGGAATGGGAAGTAAGTTGAGAGTTTTTGTTAAATTTTTCCAACACACATTAAAGGCGATATATGACATACTCAGGAACCAAGCTCTTCGTTTTAAATCACAGTTCCAATCCATATCGGTAGCGAATTGTTGCTTGAGTGCTACTAAAATGTTTAGAGAAATATGTTCGTGAAATGTTAGAACTAATCTTCTTAAAGGTTCTGCTGGACTATAGGAGCACGCGGTGACGTCAGCACATTTCTAGAAAGTTTGCTTCAGCTACACCACCTGACCGGTGTGACAGTGGAGTACTGTGCAGGCCGCACACCAGTTACACAGTTTTATCCCGGCCTTAGGGCTGGTTAATTAAAGGCCGATTTGCGCTTGAGCCGTTACACCGCCCGCTTGCCGCACGCGTGCGGTCGTGCGCAAAACTGCCCATTTCGCACGCTGGTTCCAAAATTTTGGCATACACTGGGCTCGCACACGCAGTGCAAGCCAAGATGCGTACCAGTATGCGAAATGTGCAAATTTTCACCCGACCACATGCGTGCGGACAGGCGGGTGGTGCGGCGTGGGGCTCGAGCGTAAATTTGCCCTTACCACACACTGCTATTTCAAGGACACCAATTGGCATTGCGACTAGATAATCAGGTCAGTGCACTCGGCGATATAAATAGTACGCCCTAAGCTGGGACGTGTCAGCACAATAGCGTCACGACATTTGTTGAAAAGAAGAAAAAGGGCCGAAACTCAGGGTAACACGGCGCTGCAACATTGTCGCTCAAATATCCAGAAGGCTGCAAGACCCAGCTGCTGCTTAGTGAGCGCGAGTGTCCACCTGAGTAAGCGCACATATCGAATAGAAAGAAAAGCTGAACTCTCTGCAAGTGGTGACACCTTTCTGTCAAAAAGAATGAAATTATTCTTACTGTATAAAAAATTTAGCTTTGTTCGCGTCCCTATTCGCATGCTTTCGTCCTTGGCTCCAGCGACGGCTTCTGTACACTAAAGGAAACTAATAGGACGTCGCATCAAAGTGTAGGCAAAGTAACTATGTCAATTGACCTGCTTTACGGCGATGGTAGCTTGCTGTGTGAGAAAGCAGATCGAAAAGGGATATTTATGCACTCTTAATATTCAGTGCTTTCGCTTCTTAACACGGCGACTAAAATTCTGAGCTCCGACAAGGTGTTGCGGTGAACTTACGAGATCCGCAATTATGGCATTCCAGATACCAAGAGCCAGGATATCAACGGCCATGCCTGTGCCATGCTTCGGGCGTCTGAAAACCAGTAACGTCATGTCCGCCACGCTTTGGACATCTATTTAACTATAAGAATACTTCTAGATTATGCTTCAGCATTATTTTGCATTGGGCGCCACGAAGCAAATTTTTGTCTTTGAAAGCGACAAGTGCTGAAGGATGTCTTTCCGCAAAATAGAATAACCACATAATTCGCCCCACATGATCTTATTTTTCTATTTTTGTTACATCTGGAGAAACAAGTCAGTTTTCAGAACAATAACTGTCTCCAAAAAAATTATACAGCCCCTAAATGCACAACAAAATTAAACTGGCTGTCTTGTCAAGTTCTTTTTCAACCTGGGCCATACCCTTCTGGGAACTGCACTCGTCCCTCTGAGTGCAGTTCCCAGAAGGGGATGCGCACACAACGCTCGGCCACACCTCTCACCGATAGGCGATGAATGTCTAGGTGTCAGTCAAGCCTCCCTAGGTAAAAGGGGGGTCATGGTTCGGCGCAAAGAGCGGCTTTAGTTCCACGAGGGTAAAGGCGAAGCGGTTGGATGTAAAGAACGTTACATGCCTCTCCCGCGCATGCGCACAAATTTGAGAGTGGTCCGAGTCGAGGCAAAGAGGGAGACCATCGCAATCTCCATCAGTTCATTTGCGACGCCGGCGTGGTACCGTCGGTGCGTGTAGTTGTTTGGTCGCGTATCGTAGTAGCAATGTAGCTATTTGTGCCGCTGTTTATGCTTATGCTGTGTTGTGGCTGATTCATCGATTCAAGCCAACCAGCAACGTGCTTGCGAAGCCCAGCGTGCTTTCTTCGTTCCGTGATGTGAACGTTTCTGCAACTTCTCTGCCAGCTGCAATGCAATGTCGTGTGAAGTAGTTTAATATTGGCACTGTCCGTGTTTTAAACTGCACACTGCACAAATAGCGAACAGCTGTTCCTCAAGACAGCACTGACAAAAGGCATGTTCGGTTCCATCATTTTTCATGAACATATTATTTTGATGTTATTTTGATTTCAGTTTCTGATGACGCATTTTGGCAGGTTATTCTAGCGCGAACTGCAATGACGTGAAATGGTTTAAGAACACTTTTCTTACATACTTCAACTATGCTGCGACATGCGGTTCGCTTGAAGTTGCTATATTGTTGTTGTTGTTGTTGTCCTATGTGGCCGTGGCACATACCCACAGTGGGGGATTGGCCAAGAATCGGGCGGTTTAATTAGGTGCCTAAAAATAATAATGAAACAAGGGAGTTAACAATTTGGGCGTGTGAGCTTAAAAGTAAACGTATTGTGTCTGGAGAAAAAAAAATAGATAATCAGATGAAAACCGGGTATAAGAAAATAATAATAATAATAATAATAATAATTAATAAACACGAAGCGTACCAATACTTCGTTTTCACAGTGGTCGCAATGACTTAATGTCTGGTAAATATTGTCTGATCATGAACTCCTTCTTTGCTTTTTCCTACAATGGCTGTACAGGATGAGAGATAGTGAAATATTGAGCGTATAGTTTCACGGTTCACAATGACATATGTTTCACGGAACCGATTCACAATGACATAGATTGCACTGGGTAGACAAGTGCGAATGTGAAAGAAAATCATTCGTATTTGTCTAACCACTGCAGCCTATGTCACTGTGTACCGGTATTTTTTGACACAGACAATTTGTTTTCGAGTAAAAATAAACGAACACATTAAATTACAGAAGCGTTCCATATTATAAGGCGTGCTTAAAAATGCATCAGTGAGCCATTGGTTGCTATCACTGACAAAGAATTTGTATTCTTGTATTTGTATTCTTCAAGCTCTGTAATCTGTTTA
This sequence comes from Dermacentor andersoni, assembly GCF_023375885.2. Taxonomy (NCBI): domain Eukaryota; kingdom Metazoa; phylum Arthropoda; class Arachnida; order Ixodida; family Ixodidae; genus Dermacentor; species Dermacentor andersoni. Next base: position 128,870,473 of record NC_092823.1, read on the forward strand.
TACAAAAATGGATGACACGTTTTGCACATGCTCGGTGCAGCTAACTGGCGCTTTTACGTTCTGTCTTTCCAAAAATAAACAGTTGTGAATAAGCGCTCACGTGTCCACCTTCTCTGCGTCCGTGTCTATAGTGCTCGCTACAAATTTGACCATGAATGAACCATGTAATTGATTTTTTGAGTGAATAAATTACTTATGCAGATAATTGGTTAAGAAAACATTTTGGGAAACTGAAATTACTCAGGCCACAACTTTGGGGGATATAAAAATAGTTTTAGGCTGTTCACTTTTTTTTGCGGAAACGACCTTGCACACTTCCCTCATTTTAATAACACTTAGTGAACACAACGCAGCAAAGGATATGCATTGCAAAATTTACCCCCTCCTTGCCATTTCCTCTGCAAGTAAACAGGGATGACGGCTACAATTTTAGGATTCATGTGAATTTGCACGTGAACCTTGTTAAAAAAGCTGTTCCATATACCATTATATGTGATGTGCTAACCTGAACATGATGGTAACACTGACCATCTTGTTTCTTCTGAAGGTTCACTCTGCAAACATTCTCACAGTCATCAGCTCTGAATGTAAAAAAATATTTTATAATATATGCTTGCTAGAGATTATGCGACAGCTGCCACGTCGTATCAACTAAGTCATTATTACTTATTATTTTTATTAATTTCTCTATTACTTTTCTCACATTTCTGCGTAAATATTTTTGTCTGAATAAACTTCTTTTAGTACAAACTTGCATATGTTTTCCATGTACACGCACCTTCTAGGTTGCATACTGCCTTTTACCATGTTCACACATACTGACAAATTGTAACAATATGCTACTAGGTCGTATGTAGGGCAAATCTTGCAAGGGGGATAGTAAGACGTCAGTAGCAAGTACGTAAGCACATGTGAGTGAAATATTGCCACAGTGTTACTACAGAGCCTAAAGACTTGTGTTTGTTGACGGTTACTAGAACGTTTAAAGACCATCTATGAACGGGGTTCAGTTGAGGTATGGTGGCCAATTCTTGTTAGGATGTTACTAGGGTGTATAAAGACAAATGTTAATAGGTGATTAGAAGGAAGTTCGCAGAACGTTTACAAACCTTCTTCAATCATAAGTATGTTAATATGGTGTATAAAGAAGACCAGTTAATAGGGGATTGGTAGGAAGTTTGCAGAACGTTTACAAACATTATTCGATTGGAAGAAGGTCAATAGGTGTTTGGTAGAAGTTGGCAGAAGATATATGAACGTTCTTCTTTTGAAAGAATGTTACTAGGGTGAATAAAGACAAATGTTCATATGAAATTGGTAGGAAGTTTAAAGACATCATATGAACGTGTTTCTATTGGGAGTTGGTGGTCAATTGTTTCTAGGGTGTCACTAGAGCGTTGTTGGGATGTATAAATAGAGTTGGTAAGATTTCAATTGTCTGTTGGTAGGTTCTAGCAACAATAGCCTAAAGATAGTCTAGATGTTGCTAGAAATTTTTATACAGGCAAGCTTCATGTTACGCCGCGTCACTACGTCACAGGGGCACTACGTCATATTGCTAGCCGCGCTTTGTGGTTCGCCGTGCGTAATGAGGTAAATTCAAAAAATTATTTTGCGGCAGGTACTATCAATTTCAATTTCAATTTATTTTCCCATCTTACAGTACAGATAGAGGGGTTGCAAAAAAAGCTACCCCAGGGTAGCTTGACAAGTCTAGAAACCTAAAATTCAGCAGGGAGGCAGTACTGGAACTTGTACAAAAAACACACAAACAGATAACTATATCAAGTAATCACTAAAGTATACACGAAACAGCAATACGTGCACACAAGTAAACTCAAGCCATGTTATTTAAACACATAGTATGAAGCTCCTCGCGCGAACAAGAAAACAATTCAAAATTAATGAGACTATAACCATGAAGAAGAGATGGAAGAATATAGTGAAGGCGTTCTTGTCCAAGTTTAAGTCGAGGTGTCGGTACTATCCATTCCTCGCCATGTCTTGTTGGATAGCTTAACGTTCTCTTCTTTAGTTCTGCTAATTTCCTGAGATTGGTTATATTATTCGTAATTTCTGATTTAAAGATGAAGCTGAGACGATATATATAGAGATTATGTACTTTAATTACTCTAGAATGACTAAATAGAGCTGCACTTGGATGTCGGTATGACGTATTATACACATGTCGGAGATACCTTTTTTGGATTAGGTGAATGCATTCAAGGTTAGTGAAGGTTGTGATACCCCAAACTAGGTGGCAATAATTCAAATGCGAGTTGAAGATTGAGTTGTAAATCAGCATTTTAGTTTGTGTAGGTAGGATGTTTCTTAAACGACGTATAGCGCCAGTGATTTGAGCTATTTTGTTTGAGACGTAATTAACGTGATGATCCCATGACATATTGGAGGAAAATATAACCCCTAAGCATTTGAACTGCTCTATTATTTCTACAGGACGTAAATTCAAAATAATATCTTCATGCGGTGGGATAAGCTTATTTTCTGGTTTGAAAATGACTGCCTTAGTCTTACCCTCGTTTACCTTCATTGAATTAGAAATGGACCAATCCTCGAGGGCAATCATTGCAACGTTGCATTGATCAATAAGTTCGGAAATGTTATTACCGGCAAAAAACAGACTTGTGTCATCCGCATATATGACAAACTTTGCATCATGGTTAAATATTTATTATATCACTTATATAAATGTTGAAGAGTAAAGGTCCTAGCGTACTTCCTTGAGGGACACCGCACATGAGAGGTTCCGGTTCAGACTGCATACCATTAATTAATACCACTTGCTGCCTAAAGGATAGATCTAGCGACCACTTTAAATGCAAGAACACGGAACTATACTTTTATGACGATTCTCTTCATATCTATAATATAAACATTTACTCTAAACTATGAACTAAGAAGTTTATTAATGTAAATATATTTATCAGCAAAGGAATTGCTTTAGTTTTTTTTTTTGGAAATGATGTGCGCCTGGGCTGACAATTTTCTTGTAGTGGCGTAATTCGAGGAAGTTTTGTGGCGCTCTACTGCGAGTTCAACGTGAATGCTCTGGTCAGAATTTGACTGCCATAAGGTAACCATCAGATGCGTTTCATTTATTTTCACCTCTATTGATTTATATCACCTTTATTCATTTTCACATTCATTTATTGTTACCGGAAAATCAGGAGTTGTGTTTTTTTAGTTATTTGTTTCTCCTCATTCTGCGTTTTAGCCACACGCTTGTTGCACGGTATTGGCGGAGATCGTCGGCTTATGAGGTGAGGAACGAGAAAAAAAAAGCCGCCGTTTTGATCCGAGACATGACAAGTACAATAATGAACAATAAGGGCTAATTAGTGTGGGTTAATTGGTTGCACAGGTTGAAACGAAACGTGCCACTCAGGCACGAGGACGAACAACACGTGGACTATAGCGCGCTTGCACGTACTGCATGGGTTGTGTGCACGTGCTTTCTGTCTCCTGCGTTCTCGGTGTTCAGTAGCGCGTTTCACTTCAACGCCTAGAAGCGATGAGAGAAAACTTTGTAATCACGCCGTAAAAAAATGCAGATTTGAATTGGTTGGCACATATTTGAACGTGATAAACAGCGCAGAAACGGGGCCATAAGACAGAGCACTAACAAAGCGCCACCTTCTGTCCGTGGCATATGTTTAAATCTCGTCGCTTATCCTGCATAAGTATGCTTTGTTCGCCAAAATGTACTGATAGAAAATTTGATTTGCTTCACGTATGTGAAGTTTCATTGATAGAAGATGTTTCTTATTGGGTAATCTACGTTAGAGATATATAAGATGTGCATTTCCTAGACAATGATTGGTTATGCTTATCTATCTCACAGTAAAAACATCTTTATTCCGGAAATGGCCTGTAACCATCCACAACCATGAAGGGACGTGGTAAAGATATTACCATACCTAATTATGAAAGTATTTCACGAAAATCTGTTTAAGTCCTTGAATCAAACCTGCTATCGTTGCTGTGCCAGGAAGGACATCCTGCTAACGAGTTAGCCGGGCGGTACAACTAATGTCCCGGTACGACGGCCATGAAAATTCCGAGAAGAATAAAGCGCATTGAGAGGCTCAATATTTAATGCGAATATCAGTGTTTTGCATTGCAAGACCAGTTGTCTTTACGCTATATAACCCGTCGTGGTGGCGTAGTTGTTGTGTAGTTGCACTACCAAGCCAGAGAGCACGGGACCACATCCCGGCCATGGCGGCCGCATGTAGATCGGGGCGAAATGAAAAAAAAACGCCCGTGTACCATGCATTGGATGCGCGGTAAAGAACCCGGGATGATCAAAAACTTATCTGTAGTCCCATACTACAGCGTGCCTTACAATAATGTCGTAGTTTTGGTATGTAAAATCCGAGTACTCATTTTTTTCTGGCTCTCTAGCTTTCTAGCAACCCGTCGAAAATGCGAGCCGATTTCGAGGACACTTAAATCTAGATATGTGGGCCAATCCCAAAGGTTGTGCATTCTACAATATGGGAGGTTCATGCGGGTACACGGCGTAGAGTATGCATCCTTGGAGACACTCGACATATGCCACTGTGTATGTGGCGTTCTCGAATGAACCTCTTCGACGCGAACTTGGGTCACTGAGTGTGTGCCACTGACCGTGTGCGAACTTCACTGGCGGCGTAGCTTGTCGGGAAGCGCGACAGAGCAGACGGGCTGCAGCACACGCCTGATACATGACGCGTTTCAGGTAGTCGCATACTTGGTTAGATGAGTTCCGTAAGACATGAAACGGGGAAAAGCAGCAAGATAAGATGGCATACAAGTGGATTTAATCAAGATGGAGGAGCCATAATGCTACGAAACTGGCGGCTCTCTATACGAAGTGTCTATCGACAGCGAGGGTCCCAGAAAACTGGAAGAATGCAAACGTTATACTAATCCACAAAAAGGGAGACGTTAAAGAAGTGAAAAATTATAGGCCCATTAGCTAACTCCCAGTATTATATGAAATATTTACTAAAATAATCTCCGATTCAATAGAGGCAACACTGGACTTTAGTCAACCAAGGGAACAGGCTGGCTTCAGGAAGGGATACTCTACAATGGATCACATCCATGTCATTAATCGAGTTATCGAGAAATTCGCCGAGTCCAATAAGCCTCTCTATATGCCTTTCATAGGTTACGAAAAAGCATTTGATTGAGTAGAGATACCTGCAGTCATAGAGGCATTGCGTAATCAAGGAGCGCTGAGCGCTAAGTGTTTATTTTCCTGTTAGCGCAACAATGTATGCCTTGGAACCGGGCATTGGCTTTCGCTGCATAAACAAGGCATTTAAGAAAGTCTGTCTACTGAAATGACAAGCAGGTTAGGACCACAGATGATATAAAACACTGAAAAAGCTCCGTGCGGAAAATCACTTAATTACACTTGCCCGTCATACGTCCAGTCACCATACAGTAGGTAGCCTTGCGATCTATTGACTCCATCTAAGTGTCAGTTAATTCATTGGTTTTACTATCACCAGCGTGAGTAAGTAATTTATTCTTATTGCATTAGAACTGTTGGCCATTATTGTGCCGCTGGCTTCTCCGCAAAGAACAGATCGTCTAATGAGGAAAATATATTATTACGAGGTGGTATGAAAAACCAACCAACCAACGGTCCGGCATTAAAGCATATTTAGTAAGCATGCTTAAACAATAACAGTAAATATAGGAAAGGAAGCATCGCAGTAATCAGTCATGAACCCACACAGAATGTTGTGACATAACAACACACAAGGACATACAAAGTGTTAATAGACGTATGTTAACAGATGTGTGCATATGTACAACGTCACTTTCACTAACGAAGATTATTAAAGCATTCAGAGCTGAGTGCTGTAATGATGCCTTATTTCATGGTCCAAGCAACTTTCTAAGCTCAAAGGACGAGTATCAAGGGTCATTAATGTTGCCTTGAAAGCACAGCTTTGCAGTTCAAACTTAGGACAGCTTAATAGAATGTACTCTACGCTCTCTCATAAATGGTCGCATGTGCAACAAGGCATGTCTGAACGACGTATACGATAAGAAGAGCTAAGATCATGGAGCCGCACTGAGGTCTATGAAAGACACCGAAATCTTCTGCATGACGCCCTTCCCTTTCATTCTTAGGTTACGAAGCGTATGAACATGTCAACTAGAGCGTCCACGACGAAGGGATAACTTCGCACGCTTCATACAATCCTTAAAGTGGACATGTTCGTATCAATAATGTTTTGTTTACCCCGGTGACTCACCGTAATTATTACTAGAAAACTTAATGAAAGTGAGTCCCGATAATGTGGGTTTAAAAGGGCTTCCACGGGGTCTAGTGGGCATGACGTGACTTTATTGTGAAGGCGCATGAATCTGCTTCGGAGACTCACACGCAGGGACAGAGCCAATAAAAGCGTCCCTGTCCGTTTGTGTTTACATGACAATGCTCTAAGATTACTGAATATGATGGTATATTCGCTGCGAACACAACAAAGCGAGCCGCGAACAAGCAGAGTAAGACATTGCAAACCGATAAGAAGGGTATGCGTTGGGAGTTAGGGAGAGTTGAGGCTGTTGAAATTAAGAATGTTGAATTAGTAGATATTGTAACGACGTGGGATGGAAGAGGATGCGGAGCAGCACCGTTAAGAAATACACTTATCAGTCGTCACAGAAAACCAACAACGCCTTCGTGTCCAGGCTTAACCTAAACGCCCGCGCTACTGGCACATGCCCTGGCACCACTAGCACATGCCCGCGGCTATATAGCTGTGCCCAAATATATTAGTGTCAATATAGACTAGCGGTTTGTTTTACGAACGACTATAGCAGTTGTGAATATTTAAGTGCCTCCTTTGCCTCGCGTTGTTGTGATCCAGAGTGCTGTTGACAACGGCAAATAATGTTCAATGAACACATAATCTGTGATTTGAAAAGAATAGAGCAGAGTGAACAGAAATGAAGCTTTATTTCAGTAAGCGGGCTGGGCTGTTACATGCTCAGGAGAGGGCCAATAATTCGTCCGCAACAGAATAATTCTTCTGCCAGCCAATGTTGGAGGTACCGTTCAGGCCGAGCACCCTGACGCATGAATCATCGTACATCTGGTACGAGGGAGTGCCACCGCAGAACATGTGGAAGATGAAGTCGCAGTACTTGGCACGGCGGTTAAACGTTGACGCACGACGCCACATGGCACAGCCATATCCTGCCAAAAAATGACACGTTGTTTTGAATGATTACTACACTCTTAACCTCGATCGAAACATATTATCAGAATGGTCCTCTTACAAAGTTCAAGCTGTGTGGAACGAATATCCTTGAGCGGCAGCTCTTCCTTCTGTTGCGCTTCTGGTCACGGCTGCTGAATATAGCTCTTAATATTTTTACAAAATAGATTCATCAAGTGGAATGTCTAAATTTCGTTTCACGTAAGTTTCATTACGAATTGGAACATATTTGCAAGCATCTTCCATTTTTGAGGGTCCTAACAGCGCATAAAACGACGACGACAGGAGAAATGAGAGCACACACCACAAAAGGCTTCGGTGTTCGTGTTTATATTGTAGTCGTCCATCATCAACGGCTCGCATACATCAATTCAGCGAAATACATCAACAGTAATGCTGCGCTGGAGCGTATTGCTTATGGAATACGATTTCTTTGTGGAGTACATTTGAGGCAGCGACAACATTCGTACACATTGCTCAGTCGACTGCAGATGTCAAAATGTTCTGGGCTGTACATTTCTTGGCTAAAATTCCCCGTTGCTAAAGAGTTCCACAGTGACAGTGCTTGCAGTATGTATCCCTAATATACTGTGCTCGTGTGTGAGGAAAGTAGTTTCACGGAAAACAACGACGGAGACCAGTGAGCGGTGGCCCAGTGGGGCTTGCTAGCACTGGTGTGTATACGACTGACGAGGCTAAAAGGTGTGTTGGCGGGGAAGGAGACGCGAAGGCGGTGACATTAATACATGGAGATCCGACGCAGCTGATGACCCTGGGGTTTCCCAACGGTCCGGAGCCAGCCAACTGGGCAAGGCTGAGCAGGAGTGGGCTCCAGGGCCACTTGGCGTTCAGGCACTACCGGAGACTTGTTGCTCAGATTGAGGGCGGCTGGTCGAACAGTGGCTGCTGAACGCCAGGTCAAGGGCAAGTGTGGACGCCTGGGCTACCCGCTAGACAGTCCTGTCCCGCGACCCGGTACGTGGCGTGACCCCCGTCTACGCCTCCCGCCACCCACGCCTCATCACGCCCTTTCACCTTCCACCGGTCAAAACCGACGGCAGCAGCAGCGACTTCACCATGTCGGCCAGTTGAAGCCCTTACGGACCAACAGCACCGTGAGAACGACGCGCTGTCGTTGACTTGTATGTCGCTTTAGTGTTTAAGGCTTAGCGTATATGTTAGCTGTTGCCGAGGGCACTTTCGCACTTTGCACAGTGGTTGAGGCCACGTCAGTTGCTCAGAGTGCGTGTTCTGGTGTGTACTTCGTCACATTTTCTTTTTGTGCTTGGAAATACATTTGCATGCTCTGCTATGGTGCTCGTCTCTTTTTTGTTCCTTTCTAAATTCACTGCACGGCTGTAAGCGTGACGAGCCTGCGGTAAACAACTGCACGATAACGACTTCACGATGCAAACAAGGAAATTCACAGGAATTTGGAGGCATAAAATGATCTACAGCGGGTGTACAAGAGATGTCAGTGATATTATTTCTGATAGCCTTGTACAATATATCTAGCTTTGTTTCTTCTCTTACTGCAATCTTTAGTGGCGACTCCCGATAATAGTCCCCAGGGGAATATAGCTAGCCGTTTTTTGCGTCAAACATACATCGAAGGTAACATGTACTGCGTATCTGAAAAAGTACTTCGATAACAGTTACCTTTTAGCGAACAAGAAGCCTAATTTGGCTCTAAAAAGCAACATATAGTTACAATTCGTGACGGCGGTAATATTAGGAAGTTCTTGCCAAACATACCGTTAAGAGCCTGGAAATAACGCCCAATGAAACAAGTGTGGCAATCTTTGTAGATCGTAAGAAATTGTAAAGTGCCCGCACCTGGAAAAAAGAAAATGGGGCTCAAGTCGCATTAACACTTCCAGATGAGCCTTAAATGCCGGAAAATGGCGTTGAAAGCTCTCGAAATGCACGCACAAACATTGATAATGAAATAAATATTATTACCACATGAATACCTATATCTCTAGGTAAGACACTGCATTACAAAATCCACACCTACCAAAGCGACAATTACCAGATGGCAACTCTGATGTTTTCCATTTGCTCTAGATTCATGGGACCACGTTGTTGCGGTAAGCCGTAAGTACGGTTGGAAATAACTGCAAATAGGCTGTACTTGCTGAACAGTATGCAGTATACGAGCGTGCGGACAACGCAGATAGTGCGACAGTATAGCCGGCGAAGCATTTACTTTTGTGAACTTGACCTAAAGCCATACGTCACTCACTGCAAACAAAATATGGCGAGCATTCGCAGTGGCGGCTTAGTGGCCTTTCCGAAGGAACCGCTTACTGTTGTGCTCCAGATGAGAAGCAGAATCCAACCAATATCCCAAAATTTTATCGAAGAGAACTGCCTCTCTTCAAAGCGCTTGTGGCCGCGCTGATGTAACCATTCTATTCCAAATATTTGCATTCACATGCTTCGTCAGTCGACCTGTGCCTTATCACCATATACGATTGCTAGCTCATAACGGGTTGGTGATAAGAGAGGAGTAAAGTCGAGCGAAAGGGATCCTCAAATTTCACCAGCCGTGTTCAACTAAAAATCATTATATTTCTAATAGAATTATATTGTGAGATTTCGTGGTGCTTTCGCTAACCGTGACTCATCGCTTTTGTACTGACTTACCATTGAAGGGGAAAAAGTTGTACAGATTCCCATCGTGGTATCCTGGAGTAGAAGTAAGAACGTGACGGCCGACACTGCAAAAGAAATTAGCTCGTTTAAAGCCAATTTCTATAATATTTACGGCGGCATGCGCAGAAAAATCACTGAGTTGCGTACGTCAGTACACAATAAAGTACTTTCGTAATAAAAAGCCTTTGCGTTTTTTTAGAGCTGCTTTTCCTGTGACTTGCTCAAAGGTTGCATTGAACGCAAGTGAGCGCCATCCTCTGTGGCGTTGTGAGACTTATATGTTGAATTTTTAGCTGGTGAGTAATGATTACTTCCTTATAGACGGCACAATATAATACTCAACGCAATAATGCATATAATAATTTATTTTTTTATTTATAAGCGCGTGTTAATTATTTTTGTAATATATAGTGAACTTCAGAACGAAACAGGAAAATGCCATGTGTTCGTCTTGTTTAGGGCTTGTCTTTTTCACGCTTAACCTCATAGTGGGAGCTGTGGTGGCGCAGGAAGGCAACAGGATAATTTGATAATTTGAATTATTTAACATACGTTTTTAACGCAGTTGATAATAACAATACTCAATGTTTAACGTTTCCACAGTGAAAGTTGTTATAAATGCCTTGTTCAACTTCGCAGCAACAATGCACCAATTACTGTAACTGTCATCGCATTGATTCCATGCACAGCACATCAGGCACAAAAAAAGAAAAATAAAAATGTTACTTGGCATTTTGAATCTGTTTAGCAACTGCATAACGCACCAAGTGCTTAGAGCTCATGTTACATTTGGTGCCACTAAGTTACTATTAAATCTACGCAAATGTTTACTTTTATACGACGTTACCCACAAAATAAATTTGGAATATCATGTTTAGGCGCTAATATATCGCATTTCTTTCTAACGTCATTTCAAACTTTTTTGCTTCAGTAATAATTTTATGACGCATACTTAATGAGTGAAGTGTGCGTCCCTTTATAACTTTACCTCGTGACCACTGGTGTCTGCACAACTATTCATGAATATGCTGTAGGTGCTATGTAAATTCATAGTTCGGTCACAGTATTTATGCACATGCAGCGTTCTTTCTGAAAATTGTCGAGTGTTACCTTGATCCGTATCCACGTCCGGAACCATCCTGACACCAAGAGTACCTTACGTTCATGCTGTTACCTATGACCGGTCCAATTCTCTCATATTTCACGCATCTAGCGCTTCCGCCGTGGTATGGATCGTAGGGATAATTTCTCTTGACCATGAACCAGATGCCACTGTCGGGATAGCACTAAACATGGGAATTAAAAAGAATCGTATTAACAGTCTTTACTTGCAGCATTTGCAAATAGCATAAAACATGACTAGTATATTTGTGTGGTCAGACGTGAGTAAAACAGTAACCAATGTAACCATTGTTGTTGCCTGGGACCTGACCACATTCGCCCAAAATGCCTGAGAGTCCGCAACACACGATCCAACACCGGCTCCTTGTACATCGGACTGTCCATTTTACTGGAATATTCTTTGGTTTGTTGTCAAGACGTCCTTATCTTAATCTTGCAAAACTGTACACACTTTCTGAAGTGTACATCCCTTACTCCTCATGACAATGATCAACATCCCCATCATCTTCAGCAGCGTTAAAGCATTAACATCAACAACCCGTTTAAGATAACTTTAGGACTAAGGCTTCTCGATGAATTTCCAATTACTAATCTACTCCCCATCATATGTCTTCAACTTCATTAATTCCTATAATTACCAACCACTTTTACATCATTTTTTTCTCTGGGCAGAAATTCAGTAACCAATATTATGAATGCCCTCAGTTTTTGTTGGCTTTTTTACATAAACGGCCCAACTCATACTCTAGCTTTTATTCTAAACTTCGTTATCCGCTACTGAAGCCTTATTTTGGTGCCAGTTGCCATTTTCCCATCTTATGTGGGGAATATGTGCCACAACTTGTCATTGGGTTTACGTTGTTCGGGAACGCTCGGCTACAGTGAATGGAGGCCTGCTGTAGATAATTGCCGAAACGAAGTTTATGGTGCTCACTAGGTTTGGATTCATGCAGTCGCTTCTTATCTTTGTTTATGTCGCCACAAAGCGCTTCAACTATACGAGGAACTGTGTCCACCAGGCCACCTGAATGAAACGCGGGATGGAGCGTTCCCAAGCAACATTGGAACTATTAGGGGCGATATATAGTGAACTTCGGTATAATATTGTAAGAGCCTCAGTGTTCTTAATTGCACGCCTAAATTCGAGGAGACCAAAATATTTATTTTAAACCCGACCAGAACGTGGTCGCCACATCCGAGATTGGTCTTCACAGCCGAAGGTAAACAGGACGGCTTGGCCGCTGCCTTACGATTATCCTGGAAGCTATGCTGCAGCGCATTGTATCACCCCCGCAGAGACGCGTCAAGTATGGGGCGAGCACGCAGCCTGGCTGCTCTCAAGCGCATCCCTCAGTACACACATAATCTCTCGGCTGTGGCTTCGGGAAGTCCACTCGTGGTGCAGACATGTTTGTCTGATTATACGAGACGCAGTTTGGATACCGCCCAGCGCCGGATCAATTTTAAATATATTTTTTTTGCCATTGAACAGTGGTGCACACTAAGGCACACAGTTGTCCAAGTTGGCGTCAAAGTGGTTAATTAAAGAGAAGCAGATTGGCGCATAGCCAGTGGCACAGGCCCAACGACCCAAGTTGACGGCAAGGAGGTTCGCTGCTGAAGAGCGGCAGATACCCAGTGGCCGAATTTGGTGTCTGGTTCGCTGAAGAGCCACATACTACATTACATACATACGCCGTGCTATACCCCGTGCATACATACGCCGTGCTATATACCCCGTGAGCAAAGTTGTTCCAAAGGTTGGTTTCGAATCCCGTTCCATCAGCACAGCAGCCCGATGATCTACTCAATAGAGCATGGACTGCCCACTCCCCGTAACACAGGTTTGCGAGAAACAGGTTCACTGATGAGCGGCCCGTGACCCAAATTTGCTCGACGCTTGGTTTCGAACCGGTCTCCCTCATAACAGCTGAGCGATGGTATAACCCCTAGACCATGGACTACCTAATGACTCAAGTTGGCGAGAAAATGGTCAAAGACATCGCCAAAGACATAGTCCCCGGGAAGTACATGAATAACTCCAATAACGTTAATCGCATTGAAAGAAGAATAGAACGTCAGGACTTACGTTTTGGAATATTTCCAGTTGTGGCTGAATTTCGGGATATGATTGGATTGAGGTGCTCCGTTGTAGAGCAAATATATATATGGTAGCCAGAAAGACGGGAAGTGCGGACATTGTTACGGCCGGTCAGAGGAAACTGGTGAAGGCTCTCCACCATGGTTTCCTTTTTATTTGCAATATCAGAGAAAGAGGGGAAGAGGGTAAAACAGCTGAAATAAATGTCGATTGCTCCCACTGCTTCCAGTATAATTTTAGCTGCCGTATGTCGTTGCTTAGCTTTCTATATGTTTATTTGATTTTCGTAGGTTAGTGTCTGGTTCATTCGGCGTCGAGCTTCTGATGTAAGATTCTGGAGTGACAGGAAAAAAAGAAGGATGGCTCAAGAAGGGTCGGAAAGACAATATGGAGAAAGGTTTTGCCCATGCAAAACATTTGATTGATACACATTGTATTGGGGCTAAGTAAAAACAAATACGAAAGCGTTTTGTGTAGAAACCATCGACAATGATTGACATTGCAAGTGAGTAGCCGAACGCTCCAAGAATGCTGTGCATTAATAAAGGAACGATGCTCTTGACGACACGTATTTGTTGCAGTCAGAATATTTAACTAGTGTTCGTTGCTGTGTTTACCTAATTCCGTAGCAAATAGATTTGTTAGCCAGCACTTCTTCGGAGGTAGTATAGGTAGACAGCGCGTGCTTTTCAAAGAGCTACGACAGTTGACTGTTGGCCCTAGCTCTCCTACGCACAACTTTTGCGATAGAGAATAGGGACCCCAGAAAGCATGGCCCGGGAGAGTGACGTGGCAGATGGCGTCTCAGCTATCTCATTCCTTCGTATTCCTGATTGATTGGGAATACACTGAAGGCTGATGATGAGTGTGGGACGGACGGGCAGGTGTTGGTTCAGTGTAATATTTAGGGTATGGAGAAAATTGCTGGATATGAGAGCGTGGCATGCATCCTTACTGTCCCTGCGAATGCGCATTGTACGGGGGGTGCAAGGTGGACAAACTGGTGGCATTAGCAACGGCGACGAGTTTTCCTAGAGTGTTCTGAAGATAAGTTTAATTGTTAACCCGACGGGAGAAAGCCAGTCTTGTCCCTAATTCCTGTCTGAAAACCTCGGCCTTACGGGCAACGGGACGCAACATGTAGACGACTCATTCTTCTGGGGTGTTTGCTACGTGTAGCGCACGAGTTCTTCGTCTCTCGAGATTAGTGTGCGCTGCGTGTGACGTCGGATGGATTCAACTAGGATCTTGTCGAGCGTAGCCGTAGAGGCTTGTGGCGGTGGGCACTGAGAGAGTGGTCCAATTTCAGTTCGGTGAGGAAAGTGTGGCCTCGAAATGTGTTCATGGGTCGTATGAACTGAACTTTTTTATGCAATTGGAACAACTAGCTTACTTCTAATTTTTATTTGAAGTAGGCTATTTGGCTTGTGTCTTAGTGATGATGGTAGGTGACAGTTGCTACATTGCTCGCGGAATAGCGAGAGCCACCCGGAGCAGTTGGTGCTCTTTGATGCTTCGGAGGCATCGAGTAGTGGGTGTGAGAAGCCGTTAGACCTAGAATAATTCTGTCGTAATTTTTCTGAGTCATTAGTGCACGTAACGGTTATCTTGTAGCAAGAAGCAGAGGGCTTTGATCTGATGCTTTCTGGGTACAGATTTGAAACTGTGTCAAGAAGGGGTGAATTTCTGTGCATGGGTCTTGGTCGCCCGTCAAAACAAGCATCCCCGTCAAATGCAGTCAGATGGCGATGGATGTTGGTACGCGCACAACCTTCCACAATCAGAAATTTAATTACCGCCCGCTGTTTCAACCGGACGCCACCACTGGGCACCATGCATTGATTGATTTCTCTGGAGCAAGAAGAGATAGGAAAATGAGGCGAGTGACATTCTATAACTTAAACATCAGTGCGCTAATGGCAAAGATTTCAAAATGTTTGCAGTACTATTGGAAAAGTAGGGGACTTGAAGGCATTACCTTCTGAATCGCCCACGTATAATTGCTTAGCCTGTCTCTCCTATTGTAAGCGCTATAGCACTATCTGCGCTTGTGTTTTCTTTATCCTGGTCTTCGTGGGATCTCGAAATATTAAAGTGAATTATGCAGGGAAGCCCTACTTGCCATGTTTCGTGTAGTTTTCCTGACATCAAACTGCGACAAATCATTTTGCAGGTAGAAAACAAGCAGATGGCTACAGCGATCAATGAAGAAATGACTTTATCTATGATGGCCCGCCCTTGAACATTGGAATGAAGGTACACAAAGGCATCACCAGCCTCACCTGTGCCTTGGAACATTGGTTTGTGTAGGATGGCCACAAGACTTGTCACCACATACAAGACTTAGTGCAAAATCTAAATATTGTACAGGAGGCTAGAATAAATCTCCCTCCACGCAGTCACTCCTACTGTATGTGTGGCAAATAGGGACCATTTCAGGCAGAACACTCATTTGTGATAACGTGTTTGTTGTCAAAGTTGTTATGCCGTGCATTTGCAAACACATTACCTATTCTATGCAGACCATACATAACATTTCTGTGTGCTAGCCTGACTGTAGACTTACGAAACATACAATGAAGTGCATATGTACATTTTACAGCACACTGTACTTCAACACCCTTATAGCACGAGCTATTATATTGCTCATCGCGCCCCTACACCCGATAGGTGAATGGGTAATATATTCCTGATTACACAATTACGCCCCTTGGGTCAAAGCGTAATATGTTGTTCAAAACACCCTGGTACTGGAAAATTGAACAACTGTCATAGGGGTGTAATTCCCAAAAAATGCAGCTTTTTCAAGGCTGCTAGGAGGTTAGTTATAGACACTCAAAAAAACCTTAGAGGTGTAAATTATATTACAGTACAATGCAGCGACCTGTAAGGTTTATGGCCGTCTAAAGCGTGTGCTGTACGTGAGCCGGAGTTATCCTAGGTTCCCTCAAGGTGCCGCCATCTGTGTAGATGACGAAGTGTAGGTCTGTAACGGCTCTAATTTGATGTTGAGGCAGTCTAAGGCTAGCTAGATTAGAGGAGGTGAGAGTATCGACAATTTGGGGACCACCTGCCGCCGGTATCTGACTTGGGCATCGGTCTCTTCCGCCTGCCCTGCAACTATTCGGTTGGCTAGGAAGTCAAGGATACAAGTGTACATCATTAGACCTGGGCGTAGTGCCAGCATATCTTCGAGAATGACATCATGCGAGACGTTGACGGCTACTTTAATGCCCAAACCAACGATGGCGCCAAGTTCTGCCGTCCTGTGGTCATTGCGGAGTGCTTGTATGACGAGCAGGGTGTCCTCCGTTCTCATGTGGTTGCGGAAACCAAGTACCTAGGGATCGACTGGTTGTGAAATCTCTTGCAACCACAGTAGGCTGTTGTGAGCCATCAGTTGCGTCACTTCACCGGCGCACTAAGTAAGCGATATACTGCGAAGGTTGGCGTTTTCTAGTGGTTACTGGTGTGGTTGACGGATATGTAATACCATGTCATGCTTGCATGCCGCTGAAAAAACTACTTTTTTGTAGGCTCTATGGAGTCAAGTCAGAAAGGTAGCTGCGCATCAGGTAAGTTTGTGAGGCCCTTGTTTGTGCTTCCACCGGGTTTTGGCACTTAAGATTCCCTGCAATTTTTATTGAATGGCTTAACGAGCTCAAAGCCCGTGAATGTGGGTTTAGAAGTGCTTCGATGGGAGCTAGTCTAGGTGCATGGCATGGCTTTATATTACAAGGATAGGATAGGAATAAACTTTATTTGTCCAACGGTCGTTGATGTTGGTGCCCGGGGCTAGGCTGCTAGGGGTCCATCGTCCGAGGAATGTCTTTCGAGATCCTCGGCAACGGCCCTGGCCCGCTGGACGGCCCACTCCTGGTCTTCGGGTGCCTCGCTGAGGAGGGCGGCTTGCCATCTCTCAGCGAGGCGCCCCGCTTCAGAGGGTTCCGGTGTTCTATTCCCCCTTCCTCGTTGTCCTTGTTCCACGTGGCGTTGGCATTCCCAAAGCACATGGGCCATATCGGCCCGTTCGTGCTCGCACCACGGGCAGCCGGGCGACGGGTGCAGCGCGGGCCACAGGCGGTGCAGGTGGTAGGGGTTGGTGAAAGTGCCCGTCTGCAACCGTCTTAGGTCGACCGCCTGGGACCTGTCTAGACGCCCGTGGGGTTGTGGATATTTTCTTCTTTCTTTCCTGTAGTGACCAGTCACCTCTCTGTACGTTGCCGGAAACTCCTTGACATCGCAGTCGGCGTCCGCGTGATCCCCAGCTCCGTCCGCCGCGATTTGTGTTGTATTGGTAACGACAGCGGCCGCGTCAGACGGAGTGGCAGCCGCCGTCGCCGTCACTCCTCCGCTGGGGTCCCGCACAACAACGGCAGCGGCTGCCCTCTGGGTGACCGCGTCGCGGCGGGTAAGTTGCCTCGCGACGAGGTGGGCGCGCTCATTGTTGTTGGGTGGAGTGTCGTTGCGTCTTCGGCCGTTAGCAATGTTGGTGTCATCGTTGCTGTTGCTGCCAAGCTCCCCGATGTGCGCGGGGAACCACTTGAGGGACTTGTTTGTAATGGTGCCGGATCCGAAGTCCCCGGCCCGGGCGTTGAGCATGCGCGCCACATCCGCGGACACCCAACCTTTGATGTAATTCCGAATCGCTGATTTGGAGTCGCTGATAACCAGGTTATCCTCCGCACCTCCGTGGAGTACCGCGAGGGCTATGGCCATCTCTTCCGCTGCTTCGGCCGATGGCAGCCTCGCTGATGCCGTGACTCGGATCGTTCCCTTTGTATCTACGACTGCCATGGAGAAGGCGGGCGCCGCCGCCGTCGGCCGGCCGTGTCGATGTTGCCGTTGTTGCTGCTGCCGTTGTTGTCGTAGTAGCTGTAGTGGTGGTGGTGCTGGTAACTGCGGCTCGCCTCGCACATTCCCTTGTAGCGGTGGTGGTGGTCGACGTTCCTCGTCGCCATCAGAGTCACCGACTGGCCGCGGGTACCTGGCTGCATCGACGAAGAGGACGCCTTCTTGTCTTCCATGCTTCTCGAGGATTGCTACCGCCCTGCGTATACGTCTTTGCACGTCATGCACCGGGTGCATATTCTTCGGCATGTTTTCCGTCTGTATGGCGTCCCTGACTTCCGGTAGCAGTGATTCTTTCAGTCCACGCGCCTCGTGATATCGAAACCCGAGCAAGTCCAGGATTCGTCTTCCCGTTACGGTGCTGGACAGCCTCTCCAGCTGCGCGATTCTCTGCGCCTCGGCGATCTCCTCGAGCGTGTTGTGTACGCCCAACTCGAGGAGCCTATGGGTTGGCGTGTACTGGGGTACTCCCAGGGCGGTCTTGAACGCCCTGCGGATCGCCACGTTCAGCTTGTCGGTTTCGCTCCTGTTCCAGTCGGCGTATGCGGCGACGTACGCTATGTGGCTCAGCGCGTACGCCTGTATCAGCCTCGTAACGTTGTATTCCTTCATTCCTTTCGTCTTGTTCGCGACCCGCCGCACGAGGTGTGTGGCGGCGGCCATTTTCTTCTGCAGTCGGGCAACCAGCTCGCGGTTGGCACCGTTCTCTTCCAGCCACAGGCCGAGCACTCGCAACTTGGACACCGTCGGTATTTGGGTCCCCTCCCTCGTCGTGACGCGGACGCCCAAACGACGAGCGTCTAGCACGGCCTGCGGAAGGGGTCCTTTCTTGCGCGGCCTGTGGAGCAGGATCTCCGACTTGTCGGGTGAGCAGACGAGTCCCGTGTCTTCGAGGTGCCGCTCCACCTCCCGGACGGCCCGCTGCAGTCGGTCTTGCATTTCGCCGACGCTCGTGTTCTCCGTGGTCCACACCGTCACGTCATCTGCGTATATGGTATGATTGATGCCCTCTATCGCGTCAAGACGTTCCGGCAGGCCGATCATGACGAGGTTGAAAAGCATGGGGGAGAGTACGGAGCCCTGCGGCGTTCCCGCACCACCCATTCGGACCGTTCGTGGTGGGGCCCCGTCGATCTTGACTGTCGCCTCGCGCCCATTCAGGAAGCTGCTGACATATCGGTGGAACCTCGCCCCGAGATCGAGTCGGCTGATCTTGTCCAGTATGGCCATGTGCTTCACAGTGTCGAAGGCGCTCTTGAGGTCTAGCCCGAGTAGGGCGCGCACGTGCGTGCTCGGAGCGTTCACGACCTGTTCCTTGATCTGCAGCATGGCGTCCTGCGTTGAAAGGCCCTTCCGGAAACCGATGATGTGGGTGCCGAAGGCGTCCTGTTTCTCGAGCAGCGTCGTCACCCTGTTAAGACAGGCATGCTCCATCACTTTCCCGACGCAGGACGTGAGGGAGATCGGCCTCATGTTTCGGACCTCCAGCGGTTTGCCCGGCTTTGGTATCAGTATAACGTCCGCGGTCTTCCACTCTTGCGGAATTCGGCCCTCCTTCCAGCACGCGTCGATGTACTCGCAGAGCTTCTCGATGGCGTCGTCGTTCAGGTTCCTCAGGATTTTGTTGGTGATCCTGTCAGGACCGGGTGCCGAGTTGGTCTTCAGTAGCTGGAGGACCGTTCTAATTTCCTGCACGGAAAAGTCCGCGTCCAGCACCTCGTTGGGAGCCCCGTAGTACTCTGGGTGACTCTGCCCTTCCGGACGTGCGAGGTGCGTCTGCACGATCTCTTCCACGAAGGCCTCTGGGTCGTCCTTGTACTTGTGTCGCAGTTTGGCCATCTCTGTACGGGTCGCCGTTCTGGTGCTTGCCGGGTCGAGCAGGTGCCTGAGAATCTTCCAGGTGCGTCCAACGCTCATGTTCCCGTTCATCGTGTCGCACAGCTCTTGCCATTCTTGCTCGCACAGGCGGGTGCAATGCGCCTCGATCTCCCGGTTGATTTCGGCGATCTTCTTGCGTATCTTCCTGTTGAGTTTTTGCCTACTCGCTCTCCGTTGCATGGATTTCTTGGCCGCAACAAGATGTGCCAGCCGGCTATCCACTCTGGATGGTTGGGGAGCGCCGTCGCCCACGGCTCCGCGGGATCTGGCTGTTTCTTCTTTGGGTGGTTCTTGTCGCCAGTCCGTCCATTCGATCTCATCGGTGGCTTTCTCTACGTCCGCGAGTAGTACTCTGCACCATTCGCTGATGTCTTCGATCGGGCCCTCCTTCTTGTCTTGCTCTCTATTTTTCCGGAATCTGTCGCAGTCTACGATTCTCGCCTTTCGGCAGACGCCCTCTTCGTTTTCATCCTCTCCCACGGTCACGCACAGGATCCTGTGGTCACTCCCCAGGTCCTCGAAGGAGTTCGACCAAGTGACCACGCCCGCGCCTGACCAGAGGGAGAGGTCGGGGGATGTGTCGCGGCACACTCCCTGTCCGATCCTGGTGTGCGAAGCCGGTTCGTTGAGTACAGTCAGGCCGAGCTCGTCCATCAGGCCGGCTAGCCTCTTCCCTTTCGGCGAGTCGGCTCCATATCCCCATTGCGTGTGCGGCGCATTGAAGTCTCCGCATATCAGCAAGGGACTGGAGGCGGCCTTTGCCATCGGTTCGCGAAAGAGGGCGTCGAAAGTGTGAGTGCGGTATCTTTGCGAGGGGGAACTATATACGTTGAGCACGAAAAGGCCGGTTTTCCTGCTTCCAATACTCGGCACGACTTCGATCAGTACATGGTCTATGTCCGACTTTTCGTGGAGCACGAGTTCGTGTTCGATGAAGGCCGTCCCGCGCTTAACCAGGGTGCACACCCTGACGTCCCTCCCCATGTATTCGTAGGGGGGACCGCATGTCACATAACCCGGAAGCTGGGCCCGGTCGAAAGGTTCTTGCAAGGCAATCAGGACAGGAAGTTTGTTATTGGCAAGCGTTTTCATGTATTGTACCATCGTTGCTTTCTTGTGTTTTGAAGCCCCTGCAATTCCACTGCCAGACTATGCGTCTGTTGTCGGACTTGCGGGACACAGCCATGATTGTTATGCAGAGGTGTTGGGGGGACACAACTGTCCGTGCGTCCCTCCTGCACCGGTGCGGGTGATGTTGGCGTTGTTGTCGCTGGCGAGGATGGCCGGTGCGTTTACCACTTGTGACGATGGTACCCCGGCCCTTCCAGGCAGGTGGTGGTAATGTTGCTGTTGCTTCAGCTGCATCGTCCCGTGTTCCAGATCTTCGATTCGCTTAATCATGGCCGCGAGTTGGCTGTTGACCGCTGCGTACTGCGCGTTCCGTTCCACGTCGGATTCGTTCAGCCTTGTCAGGAGTATGTCAAACATTCGCTCCGTCTTGTCCGTCAGTTGGTTCACCATCTCTTCGATCGCGTCTATCTTTCTGGCTCCTGACCTGGGTCTCTTCAGTGCTTGTGCGTGGTCCAAAGCGTCTTCCGTAGGTGGCGTATCGCTTGTGCCCTTGCGCTTGGAGCCCGCCGCCGCTGGCGCTTCTTCTTCGCCACAACACATGTCCATCTGGCCTACTTCGCCTCCTGTCGCGGTCGCATCGCCTCGCACCGCGGCCTCGCGGGAGGTGAAGGAGGAGATCCTCTCATGAGGTGATTCTCTCATGCCTTTCAAGATTTCGTTGAGCGTCTGTTGTAGCTCGTCGATTTTCCTCGCTGATTGTTCGTTCTGCTTTCTGGCCCTGCCCAGCTCTTCTCGAAGTTCCTTATTCTCTCGCTCCATTTTCTCCATCCTCGACGCCAGGAGGGAGTCGGGGGCTTCCCTCGTGCTGCCAGAAAGTGGGGTGCTCTTTACAGAGTATCCATTTCTTTCCGCGACTATGTCGGACCAGGTGACCTTGCGCGGCCCTGTCTGTATCTCGCCATGTGTGGCCCGCACGCCGTCTGGCATGGGGCGGTTTCGGTTTCGGCTTCCACTCCGACTCCGGCTTCGACTTCTGTTCTTAGGTCTGTTACGACTTCGGCTACGTCTTCTTATCGGCGAGAGGGATCCGGATCTCGAGCAACTTCGGCCTTTTCCCTGCGCCATACTGTACCCCGATGGTGATAGGGTCCGCTGAGGGGTCTTTCCTTCTTCCAATGTGTGTTCCCTTTCTTCTCTGCTTCTCGCCCGCCACCTTCTCTCCTTAACTATGTGTGGCAACTTATATTTTGCCTTGCACATTCGGTCGGCCGTGGGGTGCGCCTCGCCGCAGATCCGGCACTTGGGCGTGCACTCGTGTTCGATGCTCGGGTTCTTCGATCCGCAGGCCGGGCATAGTTTGATCTCCGGTTTAGGGCATACGTCGGGTCGATGGCTGAGCCTGCCACACTCTTTGCAAAAGTCAATCTGTTTCCGATACAATGATACTCTTATCATGATGCTGTTGAAGTAAGCCCATGTGGGGACTCTGTTTCCCTCATACAGCAATATCACGGTGGTCGTACTGCCGAGCCGCTTGGCGTATGTTAAAGAGGGGTTTCTCGAGTTCACCAGAGCATGCATGAGCTGGTCTTGCGTATACTTCAGGGGAATGTTGCGGATAATCCCTTTTGCCATTTGCTCGGGCGCCGAAACGTACGCGTTGGTCTCGTGCCTCTTTGCGTTGATCGTCAAAACCTTGATCTTAGCGATTTTCGTCGCAGTTGTCTCGTCCGGTGTGCTTATCACCAGGATGTTTTGCATGGCATTGGGACAGATCGTGATCATTTCGTCGTCGCCCACTACCGCTTCTTTGCGTATCGCCTCGTCGAGACTCGTTCCGCACGTGTTCCTTATATTCAGCCCGTCTTTCGGTCGAACAATTATCTTGATATCATCCCTGGGTAGTCGGGGCATCCTACTTGCTCGGAGAACTTTGTTCACTATGCTTCGGCCGCCTCGGGGCATCGGGCTTCGTGAACGGGTGTCGTCCTTTCCCGCCATCTGGGTAGCGTTCGTGCGGTGCCTTCTTCTGTGTGCAACTTCGATCCAACCATCCGCAACGCGTTCAGCGTCTTCTCCCACGGAAACGCGTTTTGCGTCGTTGGGTTCGTTATCCGGTGTCTCCCCAGTTCCTGCTTCGTCTATCTCCATCTCGGTGGTATTTCGTTCAGTCCCCGAGTCCAACGAAGGATGCGCCAGGCCCAACCGTCATTAGGCCTGGCCGCGCTCACACGGGACTCGTGCGATCTTCGTGCCGTAAAAACTCGCAAAGTTCACGCTCACCCAGAAAGTTGGTATCCCTGGGTTCGCGATGACTTGATCTTTCAGATGATATGCCGCTTTCGGATGTAGGACTCAAAAAACGGCGGAAACACTCATAAATCGATGGAGCCGAGAAGCTTCCGCTCCCACTGGGGACTTCTTCTTCTTCAACCTCCCTTTATATTACAAGTTGTGCGGCTTCAGTGACACACACATGGGGACACAGAGACGTAAATGTGTCTTGGTCGTTTCGTGTTTACGTGGCAATGTTCCTGTCTATGTGACGTGAGCTGCGCTACTTGCGCGATAAAGTTCGACAAGTGGACGTTAAATCTCTCTTGATCATGGCGCTCATACCCTTTGATATTACGAAGAGTGAGCGTCTCAACAGCTACTTTCGAGGCCGATTTATGTGGTTTAATCTTGAGTAACAGAGACGCTCTATCGCACGTTGTAGGATTCCGGAATGATTTATATCACCTAGGGTTCTCCGGTCTGCACCTAATGGTTCTAAAACGAGTGTTTTTGCCCCAAGGTAGGCTGTGGGTGTCTGAGCAGTGGCCTCTGCCCTGTTTCGTATTTACTGAAACTAACATTAGTGATCATTATTAACGTTCAACACTGCGGAGGAACCATGACTTCAGCGAAATTGCAAAGCCTCACTGTATAGGACGAAAAATTTATTTTAATGACCCCGAGGAGAAGTTTCACTCTGAAATCGCTACGACGGGAACAAATCTTCAGTGCCTGGTCATTCCTTTCAGGATCTGTAGTGACCTGCTCGTGAGCCAAGCAGCCGACTGCATGGCGGTTCATAGGCATGGTACTGTGGAGTACCGCCACAGAACACGTGGAAGATGAAGTTGGAGTAGTTGGTGCGTCGGTTCACAGTGTGCGACATAGGACGCCACATGGCGCAACCGTATCCTGCCGGGAAAAACCTCTTTCTCTTGGCTTGGAAAAAGATCGGGAAATTTTAAAATGACCACATAGGTACGCTTTTCTTGTTATATGTTATACAAAGTTTCCAGAGAATCTCTCTGGTAATATATTTTTAAAACGTTTCACCCCATAAAAAGTTGAGGAAAATTTGCCCATTTATTGAAAAAAATGAGTCAACCATACTGACATGGCATTTCTTACTGAATTTGAATTTTTTTGCGTTAACTAAAAGTCCTCAATCTCGAAACCCTAGCAAAAATTTTCATCGTTGAAAGCGGCCTAAATAATTTACTGTGATAGAATTCATTCGAACTATAGTTTCCGTTCTGTTTCCTAGGAGGCGCATGTCTGTCGTGCCATTACACAAAGGTCTCACGCGGTATTTCGGATGCTGATGTGGTATACCTAACTTGGAAACCTGTTAGCATGCCCAAGAGGCCTCATTAACTGTAAGAAACTAAGTGACCATATCGATACAATCAATCCATCTGCCTTCTATTGAAGTTATAGCCAATGACCCATTCATTTAAGAGTAGGAGAAATACATTTAAATGTGCATTAAGCAAAATAAATTACAATCTTTGGCATGATACTGTGAATACTCCAGTTACGTCTTCTGAGCATATCCCCCTGCACGGGCATACTTAACTACCAGCCAAAAGAATGTACAGACAGTCCAACTGGTAACGTTTCAGCAATAAATATAGAGATATTTGGGATAAGTACATTAATGCATTATATATAAACTTGTCATAAAAGCGAACATACTATTGCTGGCACGAGCGGCAGTTGTGACTGTTTAATTGTTCACCATACCATAAAATAAAACATCGTATAATGGTACTGATTTGTACTGACAAGCAGCCATTAGTCATAGTTAAGCCCCATGAAGTATTGACTTCTATGGTTTGAGCAAATATATTAAGCTGCTTAATGAACATACAAAGAATACACACTTGTTATTTTTGTCTCATACTGCTGCATCTACTTATTTGCAGCATACATCTGCATGACTTCGGGTCTAATGACACAAAGGTCAAGGCCAGCCTGGCGACCATGCTTGCCAGGGGGAAGTACTGTAAATATTTAGCCTCTTTCAATAATAGCATGAGACATGTATTTTAATAAATTCATCTATTATATCGTGCAATAAAAACAGTTAATTCATTGCCGGTGCATTTGTTTTCTTTTTTGCACTGCGTAATTCAGCACTCAATTCTTTCTGTTTAAGCAACATATATGAAAGTACAGCTGTTTCAGGAGCATTATTAATCTACTAACGTTAGTGCATTAGTGCAGATGAAAAGTAACAGGTGCACATACATACATTAAAAATTTTTTGCTGCTACATGTAAACAAAAATGTAAGCTAACTTGTAGATAGCCGATAGCTATGGATTTATGGCCTTATGCACTCTTTGTAGACTAGTCTATAAAATGTCTGTGTCGATAGACTGCCTATCGATTAATGAAAATTCGTGTTTGTTGACAAATATCTGCAGAATGTCATAGAAAAAATGTATAGGAATTTAAAGTTCTGTTTTTGTAGACTGAAGTTTATAGAATATCTATAGACTATAGATAGACATTTGTCTATAGACATTCAATAGACTGCAGTCTGCAAATGTAGAACTGTAGATATAGTTCTACTTTTGCAGATTGAAGTGTTTAAAATGTCTATAGACGAATGTCTATTGTCTTTAGATATTTGTCTATAGACATTCTATAGACTTCAGTCGACAAAAATAGAACTGTATAACCATATACACTTTTGTCTATAAACATTCTGCGGGCATTTGTCTACAAACGTGAATTTTCATTGACCTATAGACAGTCTATAGACAGTCTAAGACTCAGACATTTTATAAACTAGTCTATAAGAAGTGTAGGGCCATAAGTCTATAGACAGTCTATAGACTGGTCTATAGGAATAGTCTATAGATAGTCTATAAACATTTGTCTATAGACATTCTATAGACTTCAGTCTACAAAAGTAAAGCTCTAAGCCTATACACTTGTCTATAGACATGCTGCTGACAATTGTCTACAAACATGAATTTTCAATAATCTATAGACAGTCTATAGACAGTATCTAGACAGTCTATAGACTCAGACTTTTTATAGACTAGTATATGAAAATTGTATTGTCATAAGTCTATAGCCTAGTCTAAAGAAATGTCTATAGACAGTCTATAGACTTCATAGACAAATGTCAATGGACAGCCTATAGACTTTCTATAAAAAATTGTGTAAGGGCCCAGAAGGGGATGCGCATACAAAGCTCGACCACACCTGTCACTGAGAGGCGATGAATGTCTAGGTGTCAGTCAAGCCTCCCTAGGTAAGAGGGGGGTCATGGTTCGGCGTAAAGAGCGGCTTTAGTTCCACGAGGGTCAAGGCGAAGCGGGTGGATGTAAAGAACGTTACATGCCTCTCCCGCGCATGCTTACAAATTTGACAGTGGTCCGAGTCGAGGCAAAGAGGGAGATCATCGCAGTCTCCATCAGTTCCTTTGCGACGCCGGCGTGGTATCGTCGGTGCGTGTAGGTGTTTTGGTCGAGTATCTTAGTAGCAATGTAGCTATTTGTGCCGCTGTTTATGCTTATGCTGTGTTGTGGCTGATTCATCGATTCAAGTCAACCAGCAACGTGCTTGCGAAGCCCAGGGTGCTTTCTTCGTTCCGTGATGTGAACGTTTCTGCAACTTCTCTGCCAGCTGCAATGCAGTGTCATCTGAAGTGGTTTAACATTGGCACTGTCCGTGTTTTAAACTGCACACTGCACAAATAGCGAACTGCTGTTCCTCAAGACAGCACTGCGCCGAAGTTTTGTCTGTCTCCAAATTATAATGAAAGGTATGTTCGGTTCCATCATTTTTCATGAACATATTATTTTTATGTTATTTTGATTTCAGTTTCTGATGCCGCATTTTGGCAGGTTATTCTAGCGCGAACCGTAATGACGTGAAATGTTTTAAGAACAATTTTCTTACATAATTGAACTACGATAGTTCAGCACAATGCTTTGGCGGGCTAGTTGGTGCGAATCCGTGAGTACTTTGTTTGGCGCAAAACAAAGTATTCATGGATACTTGAACTATGCCGCGTCATGCGGTTCGCTTAAAGTTGTTGTAAACACCAAGCGTAGAAATACTTCGTTTTCACAGCGGTCGCAATGACTTAATGTCTGGTAAATATTGTCTGATGATGAGCTCCTTCTTTGCTTTTTCCTACAATGGCTGTGCAGGATGAGAGATGGTGAAATATTGAGCGTATAGTTTCACGGTTCACAATGACATATGTTTCAGGGAACCGATTCACAATGACATAGGTTGCACTGGTTAGACAAGTGCGAATGTGAAATAAAATCATTCGCATTTGTCTAACCACTGCAGCCTATGTCATTTTGTATCGGTATTTTTGGACACAGGCAATCTGTTTTCGAGTAAAAATAAACTGACAAAGTAAAATACTGACAGAGTAAAATCACTGACAAAGACTTTGTATTCTTGAATACTGCTTCAAGCTCTGTAATCTGTTTATACAAAAATGAATGACACGTTTTGCACATGCTCGGTGCAGCTAACTGGTGCTTTTACGTTCTTTGTCTTTCCAAAAATAAACAGTTGTGAATAAGCGCTCGCGTGTCCACCTTCTCTGCGTCCGTGTCTATAGTGCTCGCTACAAATTTGACCATGAATGAACCATGTAATTGATTTTTTGAGTGAATAAATTATTTATGCAGATAATTGGTTAAGAAAACATTTTGGCAAACTGAAATTATTCAGGCCACAACTTTGGGGGCTATAAAAATAGTTTTAGGCTGTTCACTTTTTTTTTTGCGGAAACGACCTTGCACACTTCCCTTATTTTAATAACACTTAGTGAACACAACGCAGCAAAGGATATGCATTGCAAAATTTACCCCCTCCTTGCCATTTCCTCTGCAAGTAAACAGGGATGACGGCTACAATTTTAGGATTCATGTGAATTTGCACGTGAACCTTGTTAAAAAAGCTGTTTCATATACCATTATATGTGATGTGCTAACCTGAACATGATGGTAACACTGACCATCTTGTTTCTTCTCAAGGTTCACTCCGCAAACACTCTCTCAGACATCAGCTCTGAATGTAAAAAAATATTTTATAATCTATGCTTGCTAGAGATTATGCGACAGCTGCCACGCCATAATCAACTAAGTCATTCTTTACTTATGATTTTTATTAATTTCTCTATTACTTTTCTCGCATTTCTGCGTAAATGTATTTGTGTGAATAAACCTTTTTCAGTACAAACTTGCATATGTTTTCCATGTACACGTACCTTCTAGGTTGCATACTGCTTTTTACCATGTTCACACATATTGACAAATTTTTACACTATGCTACTAGGTCGTATGTAGGACAAATGTTACTAGGGGGATAGTAAGACGTCAGTAGCAAGTACATAAGCACATGTAAGTAAAATATTGCCACAGTGCTACTACAGAGCCCAAAGACTTGTGTTCGTTGACGGTTACTAGAACGGTTGCAGACCATCTATGAACGTGCTTCAGTTGAAGTACGGTGGCCAATTCTTGATAGGACGTTACTAGGGTGTATAAAGAGAAATGTTAATAGGTGATTAGTAGGAAGATGGCCGAACGTTTACAAACATTCTTCAATCAGAAGAATGTTAATATGGCGTATAAAGAAGGCCTGTTAATAGGGGATTGGTAGGAAGTTAGCAGAACGTTTACAAACATTCTTCAATTGGAAGAATGTAATTGGTGGTTGGTAGGAAGTTGGCAGAAGATATATGAACATGATTCTTTTGAAAGAATGTTACTAGGTACATAAAGACAAACGTTCATATGAAATTGGCAGGAAGTTTAAAGACATCCTATGAACACGCTAATATTGGCAGTTGGTGGCCAATTGTTTCGAGGGTGTTACTAGAGCGTTGTTAGGATGCATAAAGACAGTTCGTAGGATTTCAATTGTCTGTTGGTAGGTTCTAGTAACAATAGTACAAAGACAGTCTAAAAGTTGTTGCTAGAAATTTTTATACAGGCAAGCTTCATTTTACGCCGCGTCACTACCTCACAGGGGCACTACGTCACATTGCTAGCCGCTCTTTGTGGTTCATCGTGCGTAATGAGGTAAATTCAACAAATAATTTCACGGCAGTTACTTTGCCTTATCGACCACTTTAAATGCAAGGACACGGAACTGTAATTTGACGACGATTCTGTTCATATTTATAATATAAACATCTACTCTAAACTATGAACTAAGAAGTTTATTCATGTAATTAGATTTTTCAGCAAAATAATTGCTTTAGATTTTTTTTCGAAATGATGTGCGCCTGGGCCGACAATTTACTTGTTGTGGCGTAATTCGAGGAAGTTTTTTGGCGCACTACTGCGAGTTCAACGAGAGTGCACTGCTCAGAATTTGACTGCCATAAGGTCACCACCTGATGCGTTTAATTTATTTTCACCTTTATTGATTTATTTCACCTTTTTTCATTTTCATATTTATTTATTCTTACCGGAAAATCAGGAGTTGTGTTTTTTTAGTCATTTGTTTCTCCTTATTCTGGGTTCTAGCCACACGCTTGTTGCAGGGTATTGGCGGAGATTGTCGGCTTATGAGGTGAGGAACGAGAAAAAAAAAAAGCCGCTGTTTTCATCCGAGACATGGCAAGTACAATAATGAACAATAAGGGCTAATTAGTGTGGGTTAATTGGTTGCACCGGTTGAAACGAAACGTGCCACTCAGCCACGAGGACGAACAACACGTGGACTATAGCGCGCTTGCACGTACTGCATGGGTTGTGTGCGCGTGCTTTCTGTCTCTTGCGTTCTCATTGTTCAGTAGCGCGTTTCACTTCAACGCCTAGAAGTGATGAGAGAAAACATTGTACTCACGCCGAAAAAAATGCAGATTTGAATTGGTTGGCATATATTTGAAAGTGATAAACAGCGCAGAAACTGGGCCATAAGACAGAGCACTAACAAAACGCCATCTTCTGTCCGTGGCATATGTTTAAATCTCGCCGGTTATCCTTTATAAGTATGCTTTGTTCGCCGAAATGTACTGAGAGAAAATTTGATTTGCTTCACGTATTTGAAGTTTCACTGATAGAAGATGTTTGTTATTGGGTAATTTACGTTAGAGATATATAAAATGCGCACTTCCTAGAAAATGATTGTTTATCCTTATATATCTCACAGTAAAAACATCTTTCTTCCGAAAATGGCCTGTAACCATCCAAAACCATGAAGGTACGTGGTAAATATATTACCATACCTAATCATGAAAGAATTTCACGAAAATCTGTTTAAGTCTTTGAATCAAACCTGCTACCGTAGCTGTGCCAGGAAGGACATCCTGCTAACGAGTTAGCCAGACGGTACAACTATTGCGCCGTTACAACGGTAATGAAACTTGCGAGAAGAATAAAGCGCATTGAGAGGCTGAATATTTAATGCGAATATCAGTGTGGGCATTGTCAGACCAGTTGTATTTACGCTATCTAACCCGTCGTGGTGGCGTAGTTGTTGTGGCGTTGCACTACCAAGCCCGAGAGCACGGGATCAGATCCCGGCCATGGCGGCCGCATGTAGATCAGGGCGAAATGAAAAAAAAAAAAAAAACGCCCGTGTACCATGCATTGGATGCGTGGTAAAGAACCCGGGGTGATCAAAAACTTATCTGGAGTCCGACACTACAGCGTGCCTTACAATAATATCGTAATATTAAACATTGGTTGCGCTTTCTAGACAATCACATGTAAGAAGACAGGACAGGCGCAAACTAACAACTGAGGTTTATTCCAGAAAAAATACTTATATATCAGACCATACCAGCGCAGGCGCATCAAGGTATCAGCAGCGTAACAGAAGAACAACCCAAAATCAGAAAATACCAAAGGCGTGGCTCACCTGAACATACTATCAAGAAAACGTGCCTCCCTATTGTAATGTATGACTGATGTGTCACTGATGCATGCTTGTCCCTTCTTTTTTATATAATATGACTCAAGAAGTTCACGTGCTTTTTCATTACTGCACTTGCGCAGGATCTTAACTTGGTTGAGCAGAGGCCTGCATTTATGTTCTAAGCAGTGCATGGGTAAATGACGTTGCTCCCCGTTTATAATTGATCTTTCGTGTTCTCGGATTCGCACGTTCAAACATCGGCCCGTCTGGCCTATGTAGGTTTTGCCGCATGTCTGGGGAATCTGATAAACAACGCCAACTTGGCAATCTAAATAGGGGTTCTTGTGTTTCACACCGCAGCCACCTTGCTTCTTTCTGGCGTGAAGTCTCCCAATGCGGGCGCAAAGGCGACTCAGCTTGCAGGGAGCCGAGAAAACGAGTGGGACACCATGCTTGGTTGCTATCTTCTTCAGATTATGTGCAGTTCTGTGAACATATGGAATTACAACTGGCTTTGAAGCTTTGTTGGCAACATCAGAGTTTACTTTTTGGGGCGCTTTTAGCCTCTTTTCGAGCGTTTCAACCACTGCCAGCACAACCACATCAGGGAAGCCAGCCTCTTTCAACCTGGAAATTTGCATGTCGAAGCTAGCCTGCACGGCATGCGTACATGAATTTTTCAAAGATTGCTCAATAATCTGTTTAGCAATGGCCCTTTTGGTGATTTTAGTGTGAGCTGAATCATATGGTAATAATTGTTTTTGTGTGCGAGGGCAGAAACAGCTACAAACGTGCTCTTTTCCAAAGGTAAGTTTGAGGTCAAGGAACTGCAGAGTGTTATTGACAGGGAGCTCATGTGTAAAAGTTAGACCTAAGGCCTTAGGTGTTTCCTATTACAATGTTTCCTATTACAATGAATTGCAACTTGCCCAACAACGCATCCTGCTAAATAATATCGCAGTTTGGGTATGTAAACTCCCAGTACTTATTTTTTTCTGGCTATCTAGCTTTCTAGCAACCCGTCGAAAATACGGGCCGATTTCGAGGACACTTAAATCTAAATATGTGGGCCAATCCCAAGGGTTGTGCATTCTACAATATAGGAGGTTCATGCCGGTATACGCCATAGAGTATACACCCTTGGAGACACTCGACATATGCCACTGTGTATGTGGCGTTCTCGAATGAACCTCTTCGACGCGAACTTGGGTCACTGAGTGTGTGCCACTGACCGTGCGCAAACTTCACTGGCGGCGTAGCTTGTCGGGAAGCGCGACAGAGCAGACCGGCTGCAGTACACGCCTGATACATGACGCGTTTCAGGTAGTCGCATACTTGGTTAGATGAATTCCGTAAGACATGAAACGGGGAAAAGCAGCAAGAGAAGATTGCATACAAGTGGATTTAATCAAGATGGAGGAGACATAATGCTAGAAAACTGGCGGCTCTCTATACGAAGTGTCTATCGACAGCGAGGGTCCCAGAAAACTGGAAGAATGCAAACATTATACTAATCCACGAAAAGGTAGACGTTAAAGATGTGAAAAATTATCGGCCCATTAGCTAACTCCCAGTATTATATAAAATATTTACTAAAATAATCTCCAATTCAATAAAGGCAACACTGGACTTTAGTCAACCAAGGGAACAGGCTGCCTTCAGGAAGGGATACTCTACAATGGCTCACATCCATGTCATTAATCAGGTTATCGAGAAATCCGCAGAGTCCAATAAGCCTCTCTATATGGCTTTCATAGATTACGAAAAAACATTTGATTCAGTAGAGATACCTGCAGTCATAGAGGCATTGCGTAATCAAGGGGCGCTGAGCGCTAAGTGTTTATTTTCCTGTTAGCGCAGCAATGTATTCATTTTAACCGGGCATCGGCTTTCGCTGCATAAACAAGGCATTTAAGAAAGTCTGTCTACTGAAATGACAAGCAGGTTAGGACCACAGATGATATAAAACACTGAAAAAGCTCCGTGCCGAAAATCACTTTATTACACTTGCCCGTCATACGTCCAGTCACCATACACTAGGTAGCCTTGCGATCTATTGACTCCATCTAAGTGTCAGTTAATTCATTGGTTTTACTATCACCAGCGTGAGGAAGTAATTTATTCTTATTGCATTAGAACTGTTGGCCATTTTTGTGTCGCTGGCTTCTCCGCAAAGAACAGATTGTCTAATGAGCAAATTATATTATTACGACGTGGCATGCAAAACCAACCAATCAAAGGTCCGGCATTAAAGCACATTTCGTAAGCATTTTTAAACAATAACAGTAAATATAGGAAAGGAAGCATCGCAGTAATCAGTCATTAACCTACGCAAAATGTTGTGACATAACAACACACAAGGACATACAAAGTGTTAACAGACGTATGTTAACAGATGTATGCATATGTACAACGTCACTTTCACTAACGAAGATTATTAAAGCATTCAGAGCTGAGTGCTGTAATGATGCGTTATTTCATGGTCCAAGCAAATTTTCTATGCTGAAAGGACGAGTATCAAGGGTCATCAAAGTTGCCTTAAAAGCACAGCTTTGCAGTTAAAACTTAGGACAGCTTAATAGAAGGTGCTCTACGTTTTCTCATGAATGGTCGCATGTGGAACAAGGCATGTCTGAACGACGTATACGATAAGAAGAGCTAAGATCATGGAGCCACACTAAGGCTACGAAAGACACCGAAATCCTCTGCATGACGCCTTTCCCTTTCACAATTAGGTTACGAAGTGTATGAACATGTCAACCAGAGCGTCCACGACGAAGGGATAACTTCGCACACTTCATACAATTCTTAAAGTGGACATGTTCGCATCAATAATGTTTTGTTTGCCCCGGTGACTCACTGTAATTATTACTAGAGAGCTTAATGAAAGTGAATCCCGAGATTGTGGATTTAAAAGGGCTTCCATGGGGTCTAGTGGGCATAACATGACTTTATTGTGAAGGCTTATGAATCTGCTTCGGAGACTCACACGCAGGGACAGAGCCAATGAAAGCGTCCCTCTCCGTTTGTGTTTACATGGCAATGCTGTAAGATTACTGAAAATGATGGTATATTCGCTGCCAACACAACAAAGCGAGCCGCGAACAAGCAGAGTAAGATATTGGAAACCGATAAGAAGGGTATGCGTTGGGAGTAAGGGAGAGTTGAGGCTGTTGAAATTAAGAATGTCGAATTAGTAGATATTGTAACGACATGGGATCGAAGAGGATGTGGAGCAGCACTGTTAAGAAATACACTTACCAGTCGTCAAAGAAAAACAAACAACGTCTCCTTCACCTCCACGCTTAACCGAAAAACCCGCGCTACTTCGACCTCCTCCCCACTGGCACATGCCCGCGGCAATATAGTTGTGCCCAAATGTAGTTGTGTCAATATAGACTACTGGTTTGTTTTACGAGTATAGCAGTTGTGGATATATAAATGCTTCCTTTGTCTGGAGCTGTTGTAATCCAGACTGCTGTTGACAACGGCAAATAATTTTCAATGAACACAGCATCGATGATTTGAAAAGAACAGAGCAGTGTGAACAGAAAATAAGCTTTATTTCAGTAAGTGTACTGGCCTGTTACATGCTCAGGAGAGGGCCAATAACTCGTCCGCAACAGATTAATTCTTCTGCTTGGAGGTACCGTTCAGGCCGAGCACCCTGCCGCATGAGTCATCGTACATCTGGTACGAGGGAGTGCCGCCGCAGAACACGTGGAAGATGAAGTCGCAGTACATGGCACGGCGGTTAAACGTTGACACACGACGCCACATGCCACAGCCATATCCTGCCAAAAAATGACAGGTTGTTTTGATGATTACTACACTCTAAACCTCGATCTATATAAATTTTACTAAGTGAAACATATTAGCCGAATGGTCCTCTTACAAAGTTCAAGCTATGTGGAACGAACATCCTTGAGCGGCAGCTCTTCCTTCTGTCGCGCTTCTTGTCACGGTTGCTGAATATAGCTCTTCATATTTTTACACAATAGATTCATCAAGTGGAATGTCCTAATTTCATTTCACGTAAGTTTCATGACGAATTGGAATATATTTGCAAGCACCTTCCATTTTTGAGGGTCCTAACAGCGCATAAAGCGACGATGACAGAAGAAATGAGAGCACACACCCCAAAGGGCTTCGGTGTTCGTGTTTATATTGTAGTCGTCCATCATGAACCACTCGCATAGATCAATTCAGCGAAATACATCAACAGTAATGCTGCGCTGGAGCGTATTTCTTATGGAATACGATTTCAATGTGGAGTACATTTGGGGCAGCGACAACATTGGTGCACATTACTAAGTCGAGTGCAGATGTCAAAATGTTCTGGGCTGTACATTTCTTGGCTAAATTCCCCGTTGCTAAAGAGTTCCACACTGACTGTGCTTGTAGTATGTATCCCTCATATACTGTGCTCGTGTGTGAGAAAAGTAGTTTAACGGAAAACAACGACGGAGACCAGTGAGCGGTGGCCCAGTGGGGCTTGCTAGCGCAGGTGTGTATACGACTGACGAGGCTAAATGGTGTGTTGGCGGGTAAGGAGAGGCGAAGGCGGTGACATTAATACATGGAGATCCGAGGCAGCTGATGAACCTGGGGTTTCCCAACGGTCCGGACCCAGCCAACTGGGCAAGGCTGAGCAGGAGTGGGGTCCAGGGCGGCTTTGCGTTCCGGCACTACCGGAGACTTGCTGCTCAGATTGAGGGCGGCTGGTTGAACAATGGTTGCTGAACGCCAGGTCAAGGGCAAGTGTGGACGCCTTGGCTACCCGCTAGACAGTCCTGTCCCGCGACCCGGTAAGTGGCGCCACCCCCGTCTACGCCTCCCACGCTTCTATCACGCCCTTTCAGCTTCCACCAGCCAAAACCGACGGCAACAGCAGCGACTTCACCGTGTCGGCCAGTTGTAGCCCTTACGGACCAAGAGCACGGTGAGAACGACGTGCTGTTATTGACTTGTACGTCGCTTTAGTGTTTAAGGCTTAGCGTATATGTTATCTGTTGCCAAGGGGACTTTCGCACTTTGCACAGTGGTTGAGGCCACGTCAGTTGCTCAGAGTGCGTGTTCTGGTGTGTACTTTGTCAGATTTTCTTTTTGTACTTGGAAATACATTTGCATGCTCTGCTATGATGCTCGTGTCTTTTTTGTTCCTTTAGAAATGCACCGCACGTCTGTAAGCGGGACGAGCATACGCTAAACAGCTGCACGATAACGACTTTACGATGCAGACAAGGAAATTGACAGGAATTTGGAGGCATAAAATGATCTACAGCGGGTGTACAAGAAATGTCACTGATATTATTCCTGATAGTGTTGTACAATATTTGTAGCTTTGTTTCTTCTCTTACTGCAATATGTAGTGGCGACTCCCGGTAATAGTCCCCAGGGGAATATAGCTAGCCGTTTTTTGTGTCAAACATATATCGAAGGTAACATGTTCTGCGTATCTGAAAAAGTACTTCGATTACAGTTACCTTTTAGCGAACAAGAAGCCTAATTTGGCTCTAAAAAGCAACATATAATTACAGTTGGTGACGGTGGTAATATTAGGAAGTTCTTGCCAAACATACCGTGAAGAGCATGGAGATAACGCCCAACGAAACAAGTGTGGCAATCTTTGAAGATAGTAAGCAATTGTAAACTGCCCGCACCTGGAAAATAGAAAATGGGGCTCAAGTCGCATTAACACTTCCAAATGAGCCTTAAATGCCGGAAAATAGCGTTGAAAGCTCTCGAAATGCACGCACAAACATTGATAATGAAATAAATATTATTTCGACATGAATACCTCTATGTCAAGATAAGACACTGCATTACAACATCCACACCTACCAAAACGACAATTACCAGATGGCAACTCTGATGTTTTCCATTTGCTCTACATTCATGAGGCCACGTTGTTGCGGTAAGCTGTAAGTACGGTTTTAGGAAATTGTTCTGGTGTTTGATTTTAAAATGTTAATAAGCGTTCTGGATTGTAGCGGCACGCATTACGTGACAAGAATTTTGACGGACGGTTATTGTCCATCATGTAGTGCGAAAGAAATGCAACAGGCAGATTAAGTCAACGTGCCTCGGCAGATTCTGAAGCGACTAGCTACCTACAAAGAAAAAAATGTTTAGAAAGGAGAAAGAGAGAGGTGCTATGGTCAGTGGGCATTCAGGTTGCACTGAAAGCCTTCGAAATTCTTATATTAGGTCAGAAAAATAGGCTGTACTTGCTGAACAGTATGCAGTATACGAGTTGGCGGACAACGCAGATAGTGCGACAGTATCGCCGACGAAGCATTTTCTTTGTAAACTTGACCTAATGCCATACGTCACTCAGTGCAAACAAAATGTGGCGAAAATTCGCAGTGGCGGCTGAGTGGCCTTTCCGAAGGAACTGCTTACTGTTGTGCTCCAGGTGAGAAGCAGTATCCAACCTACGTCCCAGAAATTTTATCGAAGAGAACTGCCTCTCTTCGTAGCGCTTGTGGCCGCGACGATGTAACCATTCTATTCCAAATCTTTGCATTCACATGCTTTGTCAGTCGACCTGTGCCTTATCACCACATGCGATTGCTAGCTCACAACAGGTTGGTGATAAGAGAGGAGTAAAATCGAGCGAAATGAATCCTCAAATTTTACTAGCCGTGTTCAACTAAAAATTACTATATTTCTAATAGAATTATATTGTGAGATTTCGTGGTGCTTTTGCTAACCGTGGCTCATCGCTTTTGCACTGACTTACCATTGAAGGTCAAAAAGTTGTACAGATTCCCTGCGCGGTATCCTGGCGTAGAAGTGAGAACATGACGGCCGGCACTGCAAAAGAGATTAGCTCGTTTAAAGCCAATTTCTATAATATTTACGGCGGCATGCGCAGAAAAATCACTGAGTTGCATACGTCGGTGCACAATAAAGTACTTTCGTAATAAAAAGCCTTTGCGTTATTATTTAAAGCTCCTTTTCCTGTGACTTGCTCAAAGGCTGCATTGAACGCAAATGAGCGCCATCCTGTCCAGCGTTGTGAGGCTTGTATTTTGAATTTTTTGCTGGTGAGTAATGATTACTTCCTTATAGTCGGCAGAATTTAATACTCAACAAAATAATGCATATAATCATTTATTTTTTTATTTATAAGCGCGTGTTAATTATTATTGTAATATATAGTAAACTTCAGAACGAAACAGGAAAATGACATGTGTTCGTCTTGTTTAGGGCTTTTCTTTTTCACGCTTAACCTCATTGTGGGAGCTGTGGTGGCACAGAAAGGCAACAGGATAATTTGATAATTTGAGGTTTTTAACATGCGTTTTTAACGCAGTTGATAATAACAATACGCAATGTTTAACGTTTCCCCAGTGAAAGTTGTCATAAATCCCTTGTTCAACTTCGCAACAATGCAACAATTTTTGTAATTGTCATCCCATTGATTCAATGCACAGCACATCAGGTACAAAAAAAAAAACAAGAAAATCTTGGCATTTGGAATGTATTTAGCAACTGTATTACGCAGCAACTGCTTAGAGCTCATGTTACATTTGGTGCCACTAAGTTAGTATTAAAGCTACGCAGACGTCTTTTATACTTCGTTACGCACCAAATGAAATTGGAATGTCGTGTTTAGGGGCAAATATATCGCATTTCATTCTAACGTCATTTCGAACATTTTTGCTTCCCTAATAATTTTATGACGCCTACTTAGTGAGTGAGGTGTGCGTCCCTTTATAACTTTAACTCGTGACTACTGGTGTCGGCGCAAATACTCATGAAAATGCTGTAGTCGCTGTGTAAATTCATATTTCGGTCACAGTATTTATGCACATGCAGCTTTCTTTCTGGAAATTGTCGAGAGTGTTACCTTGATCCGCATCCACGTCCGGAACCATCCTGACACCAAGAGAACCTTACGTCCATGCTGTTACCTATGACCGGTCCAATTCTCTCATATCTCACGCATCTAGCGCTTCCGCCGAGGTATGGATCGTAGGGATAATTTCTCTTGACCATGAACCAGATGCCACTGTCGGGATAGCACTAAACACGTGAATGAAAAGGAAGCGTATTAACAGCCTTGCAGCATTTTCAAATAGCATAAAACATGTCTAGTATATTTGTGTTGTCTAACTTCAGTAAAACAGCAACCAATGTAACCATTGTTGTTAACTGGGGCCTGACCACATTTGCCCAAAATGCCTGAGAGTCCGCAACACACGATCCAACACCGGCTCCTTGTACATAGGGCTGTCCATTTACCTGGAATATTGTTTGGTTTGTTGTGAAGACGTCTTTATCTTAACCTTGCAAAACTGTATATACTTTCTGAAGTGTACATCCTTTATTACTCCTCATGACTATGATCACCATCCCTGCCATCTTGGGCAGCAGTAAAGCATGAACACTAATAGCCAGTTCAAGATAACTTTAGGACTAAGGCCTCTGAATAAATTTGAAATTACTAATCTACTACCCATCATATGCCTTCAACTTCATTAATTCCTATCATTACCAACCACTTTTACATCATTTTCTCTCTGGGCAGAAATTCAGTAACCAATATTATGAAAGCCCTCAGTTTTTTGTTGGCTTTTTTACATAAACTGCCCAACTCATACTCTAGCTTTTATTCTAAACTTCATTATCCGCTACTGAAGCCTTTTTTTGGTGCCAGTTGCCATTTTCCTATCTTATGCGGGAGAATATGTGCCACAACTTGTCATTGGGCTTACGTTGTTCGGGAACGCTCGGCTACGGTGAATGGAGGCCTGCTGTAGATAATTGCCGAAACGAAGTTTATGGTGTTCACTCGGTTTAGATTTATGCAGTCGCTCCTTACCTTTTTTTTATGTCGCCACAAAGCGCTTCAACTATACGAGGAACTGTGTCCACCAGGCCGCCTGGATGAATCGCGGGACGGGGCGTTCCCAAGCAACATTGGAACTATTAGAGACGATATATAGCGAACTTCGGTATAATATTGTAAGATCTTAATGTTCCTAATTGCGCGCCTAAATTCGAGGAGACCATCATTTTTATCTAAACCCCACCAGAACGTGGTCGCCACATCCGAGATTGGTCTTGACAGCCGAAGCTCAGCAGGACGGCTTGGCCGCTATCTTACGATTATCCTGGAAGCAATGCTGCAGCGCATTGTATAGCCCTCGCAGAGACGCGTCATGTATGGGGCGAGCACGCAGCCTGGCTGCTCTCAAGCGCTTCCCTCTGTACACGCAGCATTTCTCGGCGGTGGCTTCGTGAACTCCACTCGGGGTGCAGACATGTTTGTCTGATTATACGAGACGCGATTTGGATACCGCCAAGCGCCGGATCAATTTTAAATATATTTTTTTTGCCATTGAAGAGTGGTGCATACTAAGGCACACAGTTGTTCAAGTTGGCGTCAAAGTGGTTAACTGAAGAGAAGCAGATGCCTATCGGCGCATGCCCAGTGGCACAGGCCCAACGACCCAAAGTGGCGTCAAGGAGGTTCGCTGCTGAAGAGCGGCAGATACCTAGTGGCTGAATTTGGTGTCAGGTTCACTGAAGAGCCACATACTACATTCAGCGACACATACGCCGGGCTATATACCCCGTGAGCAAAGTTGTTCCGAAGGTTGGTTTCGAATCCCGTTCCATCAGCAGAGCAGCCCGATGATCTACTCAATAGAGCATGGACTGCCCACTCCCAGTAACACAGGTTGGCGAGAAACGGGTTCACTGATGAGCGGCCCGTGACCCAAATTTGCTCGACGCTTGGTTTCGAACCGGTCTCCCTCACAGCTGAGCGATGGTATAACCACTAGACCATGGACTACCTAATGACTCAAGTTGGCGAGAAAATTGTCAAAGACATCGCCAGAGAGACCGTCCCCGGGAAGTACATGAATGACTCCAATAACGCTAATCGCATTAAAAGAACTATAAAATGTCAGGACTTACGCGGCTTGCGTTTTGGAATATTTGCAGTTGTGGCTGAAGTTCCGGATATGGTTGGAATGATGTGCTCCGTTGCAGAGCAAATATATATATGGTAACCAGAAAGACGGGAAGTGCGGACATTGTTACGACCGGTCAGGGGAAACTGGTGAAGGCTCTCCACGATGGAATCCTTTTTATTTGCAATATCAGAGAAAGAGGGGAAGAGGATAAAGCAGCTGAAATAAATATCGATTGCTCCCGCTGCTTCCAGTATAATTTTAGCTGCCGTATGTCGTTGCTTAGCTTTTGATATGTTTGTTTGTTTTCCGTAGGTCAGTGTCTGGTTCATTCAGCGCAGAGCTTCGGAGGTAAGCCTCTCGAGTGACAGGAAAAAAAGAAGGACGGCTCAAGAAGGGTCGGAAAGACAATATGGCGAAAGTTTTCGCCCATACAAAAAATTTGATTGATACACATTGTATGTTTGGTCTGAATAAAAAGAAATACGAAAGCGTTTTGTGCAGAAACCATCGACAATGATTGACATTGCAAGTGAGTAACCGAACGCTCCAAGAATGCTGTGCATTAATAAAGGAACGATGCTCTTGACGACACGTATTTGTTGCAGTCAGAATATTTAGGTAGTGTTGGTTGTTTTCTTTACCTAATTCCTTAGCAAATAGATTCGTTAGCCAGCACTTCTTCGGCGGTAGTATAGGTAGACAGCGCGTGCTTTTCAAAGAGCTACGACAATTGACTGTTGGCCCTAGCTCTCCTACGCACAACCTTTGCGATAGAAAATAGGGACCCCAGAAAGCATGGCCCGGGAGAGTGACGTGGCAGATGGCGTCTCAGCTATCTCATTCCTTCGTATTCCCGATTGATTGGGAATACACTGAAGGCTGATGATGAGTGTGGGACGGGCGGGCAGGTGTTGGTTCAGTGTACTATTTAGGGTATGGAGAAAATTGCTGGATATGAGAGCGTGGCATGCAGCCTTACTGTCCCTGCGAATGCGCATTGTACGGGGGGTGCAAGGTGGAGAAACTGGAGGCATTAGCATCGGCGACGAGTTTTCGTAGAGTGTTCTGAAGTTAAGTTGAATTGTTAACCCCGAGAGAGAAAGCCACTATTGTCCCTATTCCTGCCTGAAAACCTCGGGCTTACGGGCAACGGGACGCAACGTGCAGAAGACCCATTCTTCCGGGATGTTTGCTACGTGTAGCGCACGGGTTCTTCGTCTCTCGAGATTAGTGTGTGTTGTGTGTTGCGCCGGATGGATTCAGCTAGGATCTTGTCGAGCGTAGCCGTAGGGGCTTGGGGCGGTGGGCACTGATAGAGTGGTCCCATTTCAGTTTCGTGAGGAAAGTGTGGCCTCGAAATGTGTTCATGGGTCGTATGAACTGAACTTCTTTATGAAATTGGAACAACTAGCTTACTTCTAATTTTAATTTGAAGTAGGCTAGTTGGCTTGTGTCTTAGTGA
This sequence comes from Dermacentor andersoni, assembly GCF_023375885.2. Taxonomy (NCBI): domain Eukaryota; kingdom Metazoa; phylum Arthropoda; class Arachnida; order Ixodida; family Ixodidae; genus Dermacentor; species Dermacentor andersoni. The sequence continues at coordinate 128,912,928 of NC_092823.1, forward strand.
TGATGGTAGGTGACAGTCGCTACATTGCTAGCGGAATAGCGAGAGCCATCCGGAGGAGTTTGTGCTCTTTGATGCTTCGGAGGCGTCGAGTAGTGGGTGTTAGAAGGCGATAGATCTAGAATAATTCTGTCGTAATTTTTCTGAGCCATTCGTGGACGTTACGGTTATCTTGTAGCCAGAAGCAGAGGGCTTTGATCTGATGCTTTCGGGGTACAGATTTGAAACTCTGTCAAGAAGGGGTCAATTTCGACGCATGGGTTTGGAAATCCCGTCAAAACAAGCATCCCCGTCAAATACAGTCAGATGGCGATGAATGTTGATAAGCGCACAACCGTCCACAGTCAGAAATTTAATTACAGCGCGCTGTTTCGACCACCGGACACCATGGACTGATTGATTTCTCTGGAGCAAGAAGAAATAGGAAAGTGAGGCGAGTGACATTCTATAACTTAAACATCAGTGCGTTAATGGCAAAGACTTCAAAATGTTTGCAGTACTATTGGAAAAGTAGGGGGCTTGAAGGCATTACCTTCTGAATCGCCCACGTATAATTGCGTAGCCTGTCTCTCCTATACTTATGATGTGGCAGTATTGAATGCTTTATTCGTTCGAAATACAATTTCTGGGAAGTAAGCACTATCTGTGCTTGTGTTTTCTTTATCCTGGTCTTCGTGGGATCTTGAAATATTAAAGTGAATTATGCAGGGAAGCCCTACTTACCATGTTTCGTGTACTTTTCCTGACATCAAACTGTGACAAATCATTTTGCAGGTAGAAAACAAGCAGATGGCTACAGCGATCAATGAAGAAATGACTTCTTCTATGATGGCCCGCCTTTGAAGATTGGAATGAAGGTACACAAAGGCATCACCAGCCTCGCCTGTGCCTCGGAGCATTGGTTTGTGTAGCATGGTCACAATACTTGTCACCACATACAAGGCTTAGTGCAAGATCTAAATATTGTACAGGAGGCTAGAATAAATCTCCCTCCACGCAGTCACTCCTACTGTATGTGTGGTAAATAGGGACCATTTCAGGGAGAACACTCATTTGTGATAACGTGTTTGTTGTCAAAGTTGTTATGCCATGCATTTGCAAACACATTACCTATTCTATGCAGACCATACATAACATTTCTGTGTGCTAGCCTGACTGTAGACTTACGAAACATACAATGAAGTGCATATGTACCTTTTACAGCACTCTGTACTTCAACACCCTTATAGAACGGGCTATTATATTGCTCATCGCACCCCTACACCCGATAGGTGAATGGGTAATATATTCCTGATTACACCCTTACGCCCCATGGGTCAAAGCGTAATATGTTGTTCAAAACACCCTGGTATTGGAAAATTGAACAACTGTCAGAGGGGTGTAATTCCCAATAAAATGCAGCTTTTTCAAGGGTGCTAGGGGGTTAGTTATAGGCACTCAAAAAACCTTTAGAGGTGTAAATTCTTTTACAGTACAATGCAGTGACCTGTAAGGTTTATGCCCGTCTAAAGCGTGTGCTGTACGTGAGCCGGAGTTATCCTAGGTTCCCTCAGGGTGCCGCCATCTGTGTAGATGACGAAGTGTAGGTCTGTAACGACTCTAATTTGATGTTTAGGCAGTCTAAGGCTAGCTAGGTTAGAGTAGGTGAGAGTATCGACCATTTGGGGACCACCTGCCGCCGGTATCTGACTTGGGCATCGGTCTCTTCGACCTGCCCTGCAACTATTAGGTTGGCTAGGAAGTCAAAAATACAAGAATACATCATTTGACCTGGGCGTAGTGCCAGCATATCTTCGAGAATGACATCATGCTAGATGTTGACGGCTACTTTAATGCCGAAATTAGCGATGGCGCGGAGTTCTGCCGTCCTGTGGTCATTGCGGAGTGCTTGTATGACGAGCAGGATGTCCTCCGTGCACATGTGGTTGTGTAAACCAAGTACCCAGTGATCTACTGGTTGTGAAATCTCTTGTAACCACAGTAGGCTGTTGTGAGCCATCCGTTCCGTCACTTCACCGGCGCACTAAGTAAGCGATATACTGCGAAGGTTGGTATTTTCTAGTGGTTACTGGTGTGGTTGACGGATTTGTAATACCATGTCATGCTTGCATGCCGCTGCAAAAACTACTTTTTATAGGCTTGATTGAGTCAAGTCAGAAACGTAGCTGCGCCTCAGGTAAGTTTGTGAGCCTAAATAATCTAAATCTAACCTAATCTAAATAATTTTGGTTAGTTACCGCAAGCAAAACACGAGACTTAAAGAAATATCTAGCAGAATTATGTATATTCACCCTATCTAAATATATACAACCACAATCGCTTTTGGAGCATGAAACCTGCGATAAGCTGAGTATCTCGCAGCTTCGCAACTTAGCCGAAAAAAATTAGAGAACACTATAAATTAGTCGCTCCGGGAAGCACCTTCACATGTTTCAAACTGAAGGCACTGCGTTTGACAGTAGTTAGAAGGTTTTTTTTTGTCTCTTTTACAAAGAGTTTAGCAGCAGAAGTTATCTTTCGGGCTATATGAAAAGCGTTAAACGCATTTCGATGCTTTGGCGTTATGCAGTTTACGTGCTGTTTATCACTAGGCAGCTGCTGGCGCAGATTCGCATTGTGCCAGTCGTTCATGGCATGAAGCCCTTCTCGTGCGTAAAAAGTGTTCCGGTTTTCATTACTGTTGCATTTAGTGCCGTCGTCTTGGACAGACCGTATAATATATGCGCTGTGCAAAAGAAAAAAATAGCCAGGTTATCCATTTGGTGGTGTTTTCTTAGTAGATAACGCACAGATTATTCAAATAATTTAGTGGACATTGCACTTGTACCCTTAATAACACGCCTAAGAGGTCGTAACATGTTTTAGTTGGTAAGTAACCGTATTAATACGTCCCCATTCATGTGCATTCTACTGAAAGTGTGGCAAATGTATTCATCTCGAAGTATGAGAAAAGAGACATTGCAGACTGTTCTAAGCGGATATAAATTGCAATGCTTAACATGACTGTTCATAACTGCAGTCACTGTGCTGAGCATGTTCGTTCGGCACGGGCATATTGCATTACCACGTAAAAAATGTACACAGTCCAGCCGGGTATCTTTGTTTCAACAATTATTATTATAGGAATCGTCTGGGGTTCTCGCATTTCTTTTATTTTTATAAGTACACTTTGTTTCCCAATGACCTGTCTTGAAACGAAACGTACCGTTGCTGGCACCGGCGACCATTACGGTTGTCTAACTGCTTATTATAGTGTAATATAACGAAACGTCATAATGGTACTGATTCATATTGCCATGTAGTCTTTAGTCAGAGGTAAACAAAGTTAACTAGATTAACAAATTATATAGAAAACTACTATTGAACCGTAAAAATAACTCATTGAATAGTTTTCCCTCACCTTGTTGCATTTGCTTTACGTGTATGTCTCTGTGTCCTCGTCTTCCGTGCTGTACTAGTGTTGCCATCAATTGCGAACTTGCCCAAGCCCTTGTCAGCTTTATTAAACAAGGGATTCAAGTCAGTGGGATCTAATACTGCATGTCAAGTGACTGGCGTGTTATTCGTTTATTCTAAATATTATGGACTGGCAGTACTTGGCAAGCATTAAACCACAATATTTTCTTATTGCACTTCAGCTGCGGGCGTCATAGATTGCCAGAAAAGTTTCATGAAGACAACGAGGGAAGGCTTGGAAAAAGATCGGGAAATTTTAAAATGACCACATAGGTGTGCTTTCTTGTTATATGTCATACAACGTTTCCAGAGAATCTCTCTGGTAAATATATTTTTAAAACGTTTCACCTCATAAAAAGTTCAGGAAAATTTGCCCATTTATTGAAAAAAATGAAAGTAAACCATACTGACATGGTATTTCTTACTGAATGTATCTTTTCTTGCATTAACTAAAAGTCCTGAACCTCGAAACCCTAGAAAAAAATTTCATCTTTGAAAGCGCCTTAAACAATTTACTGTGATAGAATTCATTTGAACTATAGTTTCCGTTCTGTTTCCTAGGAGGTGCATGTCTGTCGTGCCATGACACAAAGTGCTCGCGTGGTATTTCGGGTGCTGATGTGGTGTACCTAACTTGGAAAGCTGTTAGCATGCCCAAGAGGCCTCATTACCTGTAAGAAAGTAAGTGACCATATCGATACAATCAATCCATCTGCCTTCTATTGAAGTTATAGCCAATGACCCATTCATTTAAGAGTAGGAGAAATACATTTAAATGTGTATTAAGCAAAATAAATTACAATCTTTGGCATGATACTGTGAATACTCCAGTTACGTCTTCTGAGCATATCCCTCTGCACGGGCATACTTGACTACCAAACAAAAAAATGTACAGACAGTCCAACTGGTAACGTTTCAGCAATAAATATAGAGATCATTTGGGATAAGTACATTGATGCATCATATATAAACTTGTCATAAAAGGGAACATACTGTTGCTGGCACGAGCAGCAGTTGTGACTGTTTAATTGTTCACCATACCATAAAATAAAACACTGCCTAATGGTACTGATTTGTACTGACAAGCAGCCATTAGTCATAGTTAAGCCGCATGAAGTATTGACTTATATGGTTTGAGCAAATATATTAAGCTGCTTAATGAGCATACAAAGAATACACACTTGTTATTTTTGTCTCATATTGCTGCATCTACTTATTTGCAGCATACACCTGCATCACCTTTGGGTGTAATGACACAAAGGTCAAGGCCAGCCTGGCGACCATGCTTGCCAAGGGGAAGTACTGTAAATATTTAGCCTCGTTCCATAATAGCATGAGACATGTATTTTAAGAAATTCATCTATTATATCGTGCAATAAAAACAGTTAATTCATTGCCGGTGCATTTGTTTTCTTTTTTGCGCTGCATAATTCAGCACTCAATTCTTCATGTTTAAGCAACATATATGAAAGTACAGCTGGTTCAAGAGCATTATTAATCTACAAACATTAATGCATAAGTCCAGATGAAAAGTAACAGGTGCACATACATAAATACTTTAAAAATTTTTTGCTACTATATGTAAACAAAAATGTAAGCTAACTTGCATAGAGCAGATAGCTATGGACTTATGGCCTTATGTACTCTTTTTTGACTTGTCTATAAAATGGCTGTGTCGATAGACTGCCTATCGAGTAATGAAAATTCGTGTTTGTTGACAAATATCTGCAGAATGTCATAGAAAAAAGATGTATAGGAATTTAAAGTTCTGTTTTGGCAGACTGAAGTCTATAGAATATGTATAGAATATCTATTGACATTTGTCTATAGACAATCAATAGACTGCAGTCTGCAAATGTAGAACTGTATACATAGTTCTACGTTTGCTTATTGAAGTGTTTAAAATGTCTATAGACGAATGTCTATAGTCTATAGACATTCTATAGACTTCAGTCTACAAAAATAGAACTGTATGACCATATAAACTTTTGTTTATAAACATTCTGCGGGCATTTGTCTACAAACGTGAATTTTCATTGATCTATAGACAGTCTATAGACAGTCTAAGACTCAGACTTTTTATAGAATAGTGTATAAAAAGTGTATGGCCATAGGCCTATAGACAGTCTATAGACTGGTCTATAGGAATAGTCTATAGATGGTCTATAAACATTTGTCTATAGACATTCTATAGACATCAGTCTACAAAGTAGAATTCTAAGCATATACACTTGTCTATAGACATGCTGCAGACAATTGTCTACAAACATGAATTTTCAATATTCTATAGACTGTATCTAGACAGTCTATAGATTCTGACTTTTTATAGACCAGTCTACAAAAAGTTTATGGCCATAAGTCTATAGACTAATCTAAAGAATATCTATAGACAGTCTATAAACTTCATAGACAAATGTCAATAGAGAGCCTATAGACATTCTATAAAAATTTTTGTGAGGGCCCAGAAGGGGATGCGCACACAAAACTCGGCCACACCTGTCACCGAGAGGCGATGAATGTCTAGGTGTCAGTCAAGCCTCCCTAGGTAAGAGGGGGGTCATGGTTCGGCGTAAAAAGCGGCTTCAGTTCCTCGGGGGTCAAGGCGAAATGGATGGATATAAAGAACGTTACATGCCTCTCCCGCGCATGCGCACAAATTTGAGAGTGGTCCAAGTCGAGGCAAAGAGGGAGACCATCGCAATCTCCATCAGTTCCTTTGCGACGCCGGCGTGGTACCGTCGGTGCGTGTAGTTGTTTGGTCGCGGATTGTAGTAGCGATGTAGCTATTTGTGCCGCTATTTATGCTTATGCTGTGTTGTGGCTTTTTCTTCGATTCAAGTCAAGCAGCAACGTGCTTGCGTAGCCCAGGGTGCTTTCTTCGTTCCGTGATGTGAACGTTTCTGCAACTTCTCTGCCAGCTGCAATGCAATGTCGTGTGAAGTGGTTTAATATTGGCACTGGCCGTGTTTTAAACTGCACACTGCACATATAGCGATTAGCTTTTCCTCAAGACAGCACTGCGCCGAAGTTTTGTCTGTCGCCAAATTATAATAAAAGGCATGTTCGGTTCCATCATTTTTCATGAACATATTATTTTGATGTTATCTTGATTTCAGTTTCTGGTGCCGCATTTTGGCAGGTTATTCTAGCCCGAACTGAAATGACGTGAAATGTTTTAAGAACAATTTTCTTACATACTTGAACTATGCCGCGCCATGGGGTTCGCTTGAAGTTGCTGTAAACACCAAGCGTAGAAATACTTCGTTTTCACAGCGGTCGCAATGACTTGATGTGTGGTAAATATTGTCTGATCATGAACTCCTTCTTTGCTTTTTCCTACAATGGCTGCACAGGATGAGAGATAGTGAAATATTGAGCGTATAGTTTCACGGTTCACAATGACATATGTTTCAGGGAACCGATTCACAATGACATAGGTGTCACTGGGTAGACAAGTGCGAATGTGAAAGAAAATCATTCGTATTTGTCTAACCACTGCAGCCTATGTCATTGTGTACCAGTATTTTTTGGCACTGACAATTTGTTTTCGAGTAAAAATAAACGAACACGTTAAATTACAGAAGCGTTCCATATAATAGGGAGTGCTTAAATATATATCAGTCAGCCATTGGTTGCTATCACTGACAAAGAATTTGTATTCTTGAATACTGCTTCAAGCTCTGTAATCTGTTTATACAAAAATGAATGACACGTTTTGCACATGCTCGGTGCAGCTAACTGGCGCTTTTACGTTCTGTGTCTTTCTAAAAATAAACAGTTGTGAACAAGCGCTCGCGTGTCCACCTTCTCTGCGTCCGTGTCTACAGTGCTCGCTAATGGTTTGACCATGAATGAACCATGTAATTGACTTTTTTGTGAATAAATTATTTATGCAGATAACTGGTTAAAACATTTTGGGAAACTGAAATTATTCAGGCCACAACATTGGGGGCTAGAACAATAGTTTTAGGCTCTTCACTTTTCATTGCGCAAACGACCTTGCACACTTTCCTAATTTTAATAACACTTAGTGAACACAACTAAGCAAAGGATATGCATTGCAATATGTCCGCTTCATTGCCATTTCCTCTGCAAGTAAACAGGGATGACGGCTACAATTTTAGAATTCATGTAAACTTGCATGTGAACCTTGTTAAAAAAGCTGTTCCATATACCATTATATGTAATGTGCTAACCTGAACATGATGTTAACACTTACAATCTTGTTTCTTTTCACGGTACACTCTGCAAACATTCTCAGAGACATCAAGTCTGAATGTAAAAAATACATTATAATCTATGCTTGGTAGAGATTATGCGACAGCTGCCACGCCGTAATCAACTAAGTCATTATTTACTTATGATTTTTATTAATTTCTCTATTACTTTTCTCACATTTCTGCGTAAATGTTTTGGTGTGAACAAGCTTCTTTTAGTACAAACTTGCATATGTTTTCCATGTACACGCACCTTCTAGGTTGCATACTGCCTTTTACTGTGTTCACTTCTACTGACAAATTTTTACGCTATGCTACTAGGTCGTATGTAGGACAAATGTTACTAGGGGGATAGTAAGACGTCAGTAGCAAGTACATAAGCACATGTAAGTAAAATATTGCCACAGTGTTTCTACAGAGCCCAAAGACTTGTGTTCGTTGACGGTTACTAGAACGTTTACAGACCATCTATGAACCTGCTTCAGTTGAAGTAGGGTGGCCAATTCTTGATAGGACGTTACTAGGGCGTATAAAGACAAATGTCAATAGGTGATTAGTAGGAAGATGGCAGAACATTTACAAACATTCTTCAATTAGAAGAATGTTATTATGGCGTATAAAGAAGGCCTGTTAATAGTGGATTGGTAGGAAGTTATCAGAACGTTTACAAACATTCTTCAATTGGAAGAATGTAATTGGTGGTTGGTAGGAAGTTGGCAGAAGATATATGAACATCATTTATTTGAAAGAATGTGACTAGGGTACATAAAGACGAACGTTCATATGAAATTGGTAGGAAGTTTAAAGACATCCTATGAACACATTTCTAATGGGAGTTGGTGGCCAATTGTTTCGAGGGTGTTACTAGAGCGTCGTTAGGATGTATAAAGACAGTTCGTAGGATTTCATTTGTCTGTTGGTAGGCTCTAGTAACAATAGCATAAAGATAGTCTAGAAGAAGTTGCTAGGAATTTTTATACAGGCAAGCGTTATGTTACCCCGCGCCACTACGTCACAGGGGCGCTATGTCACCTTGCCAGCCGCTCTTTGTGGTTCATCGTGCGTAATGAGGTAAATTCAACAAATAATTTCACGGCAGTTACTTTGCCTTACTGACCACTTTAAATGCAAGAACACGGAACTATACTTTGATGACGATTCTCTTCATATTTATAATGTAAACATCTACTCTAAACTATGATCTAAGAAGTTTATTAATGTAATTATATTTATCAGCAAATGAATTGCTTTAGTTTTTTTTTTTGGAAATGATGTGCGCCTGGGCTGACAATTTTCTTGTAGTGGCGTAATTCGAGGGACTTTTGTGGCGCGCTACTGCGAGTTCAACGTGAGTGCTCTGGTCAGAATTTGACTGCCATAAGGTCACCATCAGATGCGTTTCATTTATTTTCACCTCTATTGATTTATTTCAGCTTTATTTATTTTCACATTCATTTATTGTTACCGGAAAATCAGGAGTTGTGTTTTTTTAGTCATTTGTTTCTTCTTATTCTGCGTTCTAGCCACACGCTTATTGCAGGGCATTGGCGAAGATTGTCGGCTTTTGAGGTGAGGAACGACAAAAAAAAAAAAAAAAAAAGAAGCCGCTATTTTGATCCGAGACATGGCAAGTACAATAATGAACAATAAGGGCTAAATAGTGCGGGTTAATTGGTTGCACAGGTTGAAACGAAACGTGCCACTCAGCCACGAGGACGAACAACACGTGGACTATAGCGCGCTTGCACGTACTGCATGGGTTGTGTGCGCGTGCTTTCTGTCTCCTGCGTTCTCATTGTTCAGTAGCGCGTTTCACTTCAACGCCTAGAAGCGAAAGCTTTACTAGCCACGAACTTGCGATTTCGCCGTGGTGGTGCTCCGAGGAGGCACATCACGTCTGAGGAGGCACATGCCCGCCTCGCCGCGGATGTTTGTCTCTCGCTCTCTAGTCACTACTGTGCATGCGCCACTAGTAGCACCGAGCCACAGGCATTTCTCCGCCGCCGTTTGGTATGACGTCACGCCACGTTCCTCGTCGTTGCGCTCGCCTCCGCTTGCTTCTCCAGCTTCGTCGCATGCCTTATAACATGTCGGATGTGCGCCTCAACCACAGTTGAGGCGGCAGTATGGACGGCGACAATTCTGATAAGCAGGAGGAGGCCTAGAATCGACATCGGAACGACATGAAGAGGAAACGAATAGCCCAGGAAACAGACGAACAGCGCGCCGAACGACTGGCTAAACGCCGCAACATAGCTAGACAACCAGACTAACCTGGACTTGCAATCAACATTAACCAAGGCTAACCATGCAATGCCTTAGCTTTCGCTACGTATATCCTGGCAAAGCCGAGCTAAGCCACTGCCAGTTTTCATTATTAGGTTACGAAGCGTATGAACATGTCAACTAGAGCGTCCACGACGAAGGGATAACTTCGCACGCTTCATAGAATTCTTAACGTGGACATGTCCGCATCAATAATGTTTTGTTTGCACCCGTGACTCTCTGTAATTATTATTGGAAAGCTTAATGAGAGTGAATCCAGAGAAGGGGTTTAAAAGGGCTTTCATGGGGTCTAGTGGGCATGACATGACTTTATGGGGAAGGCGCATGAATCTGCTACGGAGACTCACACACAGGGACAGAGCCAATAAAAGCGTCCGTGTCCGTTTGTGTTTACATGGCAATGCTCTAAGATTACTGAAAATGATGGCATATTCGCTGCCGACACAACAAAGCGAGTCACGAACAAGCACAGTAAGACATTGCAAACCGATAAAAAGGGTATGCGTTGGGAGTTAGGGAGAGTTGAGGCTGTTGAAATTAAGAATGTTGAATTAGTAGATATTGTAACGACGTGAGATTGAAGAGGATGTGGAGTAGCACCGTTAAGAAATACACTTATCAGTCGTCCAAGAAAACCAACAACGTCTTCGTCTCCAGGCTTAACCTAAAAGCCCGCGCTACTGGCACATGCCCTGGCACCACTGGCACATGCCCGCGGCAACATAGCTGTGCCCAAATATAGTAGTGTCAATATAGACTAGTGGTTTGTTTTACGAACGACTATAGCAGTTGTGAATATTTAAGTGCTTCCTTTGCCCCGCGTTGTTGTAATCCAGAGTGCTGTTGACAACGGCAAATAATGTTCAATGAACACATTGTCCATGATTTGAAAAGAATAGAGCAGAGTGAACAGAAAGGAAGCTTTATTTCAGTAAGCGTGCTGGGCTGTTACATGCTCAGGAGTGGGTCAGTAACTCGTCCGAAACATATTAATGCTTCCGCCAGCCAATGCTGGAGCCACCGTAAAGGCCGAGCGCCCCGCCGCATGACTCATCGTACATGTGGTACTCGGGAGCACCGCCGCAGAACAGGTGGAAGATGAAGTCGCAGTAGCTGGCACGGCGGTTGAGCGTTGATGACACACGACGCCACATGGCACAGCCATATCCTGCCAAAAAATTACAGGTTGTTTTGATGATTACTACACTGTTAACCTCCACCTATATAAATTTTACTAAGTAAAACATATTTGCAGAATGGTCCTCTTACAAAGTTCAAGCTATGTGGAACGAACATCCTTGAGCGGCAGCTCTTCCTTCTGTCGCGCTTCTAGTCACGGCTGCTCAATATCGCTCTTAATATTTTTACGCAAAAGATTCATCAAGTGGAATGTCTTAATTTCATTTCACATAAGTTTCATTACGAATTGGAACATATTTGCAAGCATCTTCCATTTTGGAGGGTCCTAACAACGCATAAAACGACGACGACAGGAGAAATGAGAGCACACACCACAAAAGGCTTCGGTGTTCGTGTTTATATTGTAGTCGTCCATCCTCTACCGCTCGCATACTGTGTTCGTGTGTGAGAATAGTTTCACGGAAAACAACGACAGAGGCCATGAGCGGTGACCCAGTGGGGCTTGCTAGCGCTGGTGCGTAGCGATTGGCGAGGCTAAATGGTGTGTTGGCGGGGAAGGAGACGCGAAGACGGCAGACGGTGACATTCATACATGGAGATCCGACGCAGCTGAGGACCCTGGGGTTTCCCAACGGTCTGCAGCCAGCCAACTGGGCACCGCTGAGCAGGAGTGGGGTCCAGGGCCGCTTTGCGCTCCGGCACTACCGTAGACTTGTTGCTCAGTTTGAGAGCGGCTGGTTGAACAATGGCTGCTGAACGCCAGGTCAAGGGCAAGTGTGGACACCTGGGCTACCCGCTAGACAGTCCTGTCCCGCGACCCGGTACGTGGCGTCATCCCCGTCTACGCCTCCCATGCCTCCATCACGCCCTTTCAGCTTCCACCAGCGAAAACCGACGGCAACAGCAGCGACTTCACCGTGTCGGCCAGTTGAAGCCCTTACGGACCAAGAGCACGGTGAGAACGACGCACTGTTATTGACTTGTACGTCGCTTTAGTGTTTAAGGCTTAGCGCATATGTTAGCTGTTGCCGAGGGGACTTTTGCGCTTTGCACAGTGGTTGAGGCCACGTCAGTTGTTAAGAGAGAGAGAGAATAAACTTTTTTATTCGGTGAATGAAGCTTTGGAGAGGCGTCCTCATTCCAGGATGCCTTGAGCTCGGGCCGCGTCCTGGGCCCTCGCAATCAGCCGTTGCTGATCCTCGAGGTCGGAGCTGGCCAAGGCTCTCTCCCAAAGCTTGTTCAGAGTGCGTGTTCTGGTGTGTACTCTGTCACATTTTCTTTTTGTGCTTGGAAATACATTTGCATGCTCTAGTATGATACTCGTGTCTTTTTTTGTTCCTTTCTAAATTCACTGCACGTCTGTAAGGGCGACGAGCGTACGGTAAACAACTGCACGATAACGACATTACGATGCACACAAGGAAATTCACAGGAATTTGGAGGCATAAGATGATCTGCAGCGGGTGTACAAGAAATGTCACTGATATTATTTCTGATAGTCTTGTACAATATTTCTAGCTTTGTTTCTTCTCTTACTGCAATCTTTAGTGACGACTCCCGATAATAGTCCCCAGGGGAATATAGCTAGCTGCATTCTTGTGTCAAACATACATCGAAGGTAACATGTACTGCGTATCTGAAGAACTACTTCGATGACAGTTACCTTTTACCGAAGAAGAACCCTCATTCGGCTCTAAAAAGCAACATATAAATACAATTCGTGATGGCGGTAATATTAGGAACTTCTTGTCAAACTTACCGTTAAGAGCATGGTGATAACGCCCAACGAAACAAGTGCCGCAGTCTTTGTAGATCGTATGCATTTGGAAATTGCCCGCACCTGGAAAAAGGAAAATGGGGCTCAAGTCGCATTAACACTTCCAAATGAGCCTTAAATGCCGGGAAATAGCGTTGAAAGCTCTCGAAATGCACGCACAAACATTGACAATGAAATAAATAATATTACGACATGAATACCTATATGTCAAGGTAAGACACTGCATTACAAATTCAACACCTACCAAAATGACGATTACCAGATGGCAACTCTGATGTTTTCCATTTGCTCTAGATTCATGAGACCACGTTGCTGCGGTAAGCCGTAAGTACGTTCTTGGATAACTTTTGTCGTGTTAGATTTTAAAAAGTCCATAAGCGTTCGAGATTGTGGTCGTACGTATTGCGTGAGAAGAAATTTGACGGTTATTGTCTATCAAGTAATGCGAAAAACATGTAAAAGGCAGATTAAATCAACGTGCCTCACAAATTCTGAAGCGACGAGCTACCTAGAAAGAAAGAAGTTTAGAAAGGAGAAAGTGAGAGGAGCTATTGCCAGTGGCCATTCAGGTTGCGCTGAAAGCCTTCGGAATTCTTATATTAGGCCAGAAAAATAGGCTGTACTTGCTGAACAGTATGCAGTATACGAGTTGGCGGACAACGCACATAGTGCGACAGTACAGCCGGCGAAGCATTTGCTTTTGTGAACTTGACCTAAACCCATACGTCACTCACTGCAAACAAAATGTGGCGAGCATTCGCAGTGGCGGCTGAGTGACCTTTCTGAAGGAACTGCTTACTGTTCTGCTCCAGGTGAGAAGCAGTATCCAACCAACATCCCAGAAATCTTATCGAAGAGAACTGCCTCTCTTCAAAGCACTTGTGGCCGCGAAGATGTAACCATTCTATTTTAAATCTTTGCATTCACCTGCTTCGTCAGTCGACCTGTGCCGTATCACCATATACGATTGCTAGCTCATAACAGGTTGGTGATAAGAGAGGGGTAAAATCGAGCGAAAGGAATCCTCACATTTCACCAGCCGTGTTCAACCAAAAATAATTATATTTCAAATAGAATCATATTGTGAGATTTCGTGGTGCTTTCGCTAACCGTGACTCATCGCTTTTGCACTGACTTACCAATGAAGGACAAAAAGTTGTACAGATTCCTTGCACGGTATCCTGGCGTAGAAGTGAGAACATAACGGCCGACACTGCAAAAGAAAATAGCTCGTTTAAAGCCAATTTCGATAATGTTTACGGAGGCATGCGCGCAAAAATCACTGAGTTGCATACGTCTGTGCACAATAAAGCACTTTCGCAATAAAAAGCTTCTGCGTTTTTTTTAAAGCTGCTTTTCCTGTGACTTGCTCAAAGGTCGCATTGAACGCAAGTGAGCGCCATCCTGTCCAGCGTTGGGAGGCTTATATTTTGAATCTTTAGCTGGGGAGTAATCATTACTTCCTCATAATCGGCAGAATATAATACTCAACGAAATAATGCATATAATTATTTATTTATTTTTAAGTGCGTGTTAATTATTATTGTAATATACAGTAAACTTTGGAACGAAACAGGAAAATGACGTCTTCGTCTTGTTTAGGGCTTGTCTTTTTCACGCTTAACCTCATAGTGGGAGTTGTGGTGGCGCAGGAAGGCAACAGGATAATTTGATAATTTGAATTATTTAGCGTATGTTTTTAACGCAATTGATAGTAACAATGCGCAATGTTTAACGTTTCCCCATTGAAAGTTGTTATAAATGCCTTGTTCAACTTCGCAACAATGCAACAATTTTTGTAATTGTCATCGCATTGATTCAATGCACACTACATCAGGCACAAAAAACAAACAAAAACCAAAAAAAGAACTTGGCATTTGGAATGTATTTAGCAACTGCATTACGCAGCAACGGCTTAGAGCTCATGTTATATTTGGTGCCTCTAAGTTACTTTTAAAGCTACGCAGACGTCTACTTTTATATCACTCTATGACAAGATATAATTGGAATATCGTGTTTAGGTGCTAATATATCGCATTTCATTCTGGCGTCATTTCGAACATTTTTGCTTCACTAATAAATTTATGACGCATACTTAGTGAGTGAGGTGTGCGCCCCTTTATAACTTTAACTCGTGACCACTGGTGTCGGCGCAAATATTCATGAAAATGCTGTTGTCGCTGTGTAAATTCAGATTTTGGTCACAGTATTTATGCACATGCAGCTGTCTTTCTGGAAATTGTCGAGAGTGTTACCTTGATCCGCATCCACGTCCGGAACCATCCTGACACCAAGAGAACCTTACGTTCATGCTGTTACCCATGACCGGTCCAATTCTCTCATATTTCACGCATCTAGCAGTTCCGCCGAAGTGTGGATCGTAGGGATAATTTCTCTTGACCATGATCCAGTCGCCATTGTTGGGATAGCACTGAACATGCGAATGAGAAAGAAGCGTATTAACAGTCTACTTGCAGCATTTGTAAATAGCATAAAACATTACTAGTATATTTGTGTGGTCAGACTTGAGTAAAACAGTAACCAATGTAACCATTGTTGTTGCCTGGGGCCTGACCACATTCGCCCAAAATGCCTGAGAGTCCGTAACACAGGATCGAACACCGGCTCCTTGTACATAGGGCTGTCCATTTAACTGGAATATTGTTTGGTTTGTTGTCAAGAGGTCCTTATCTTAATCTTGCAAAACTGTGTACACTTTCTGAAGTGTACATCCCTTACTCATCATGACTCTGATCATCATCTCCATCACCTTCGGCAGCGTTAAAGCATGAACATCAATAACCAGTTTAAGATACCTTTAGGACGAAGGCCTCTCAATAAATTTCCAATTCTATTCTACTATTCTACTGCCCATCATGTGTCTTCAACCTCATTAATTCCAATAATTACCAACCACTTCTAGCTCATGTTTTTCTTGTCAGAAAATCAGTAACCAATATAACAAATGCCTCCAGTTTTTTTTGGGGGGCCTTTTACATAAACTGCCCAACTCATTCTCTAGCTTTCATTCTAAACTTCGTTATCCACTACCCAGGATTTTTTTTAGTGCCAATTGTCATTTTGCGATCTTTTGGGGGGGATATGTGCCACTACTTGTCATTGGGCTTACGTTGTTCGTGAGCGCTTAACTACGTTGAATGGAAGGCGTGCTGTAGATAATTACCGAAACGAAGTTTATGGTGTTCACTCGGTTTAGATTTATGTCGCCACAAAGCGCTTCAACTATATGAGGAACTGTGTCCACCAGGCCACCTGAATGAATCGTGGAATTGAGCGTTCCAAAGCAACATTGGAACTACTAGAGACGATATATAGTGAACTTTGGTATAATATTGTAAGATCCTAAGTGTTCCTAATTTTGCGCCTAGATTCAAGGAGACCAATATTTTGTACTTTAAACCCCATCACAACGTGGTCGCCACATCCGAGATTGGTCGTCACAGCCGAAGCTAAGCAGGGCTGCTTATCCGCTATCTTACGATTATCCTGGAAGGAATGCTGCTGCGCATCTTATTGCCACCGCAGATACGCGTCAGGTATGGGGCGAGCACGCAGCCTGGCTGCTCTCGAGCGCATCCCTCTGTACACGCTGCACTTCTGGGCGGTGGCTTCGTGAAGTCCGCTCGTGGTTCAGACATGTTTTTCCGATTATACAAGACGCGATTATGATACCGCCCAGCGCCGGATTTATTTTAAATATTTTTTCCATTGAATAGTGGTGCAAACTAAGGCCAATATTGCACAAGTTGACGTCAAAGGGCCCAATTGAAGAGAAGCAAATGCCTATTGGCGCATACCCAGTGGAACCGGCCCAACGACCCAAGTTGGCCTCAAAGAGTTCCATTGAAGAGCGGCACATACCTAGTGACTGAATTTGGTGTCAAGTTCACTGAAGAGACACATACTACATTCAGCGACACATACCCAGTGCTATATATCCAGTGAACAAAGTTGTTCCCAAGGTTGGTTTCGAATACCATTCCTTCAGCACAGCAGCCCGATGAGCTAGTGGAGCTACATGGACTGCCCACTCCCAGCAACAGAGGTTGGCGAGAAAGGGGTTCACTGATGAGCGGCCCGTGACCCAAGTTTGCTCGACGCTTGGTTTCGAACCGGTCTCCCTCATCACAGCTGCGCGATGGTATAACCACTAGACCATGGACTACCTAATGACTCAAGTTGGCGAGAAAATGGTCAAAGACATCGCCAGAGAGACCGTCCCCGGGAAGTACGTGAATGACTCAAATAATGCGAATTGCATTAAAAGGAGAATAGAACGTCAGGACTTACGTGGCGTGGGTTTTGGTATCTTTGCAGTCGTGGCTGAAGTTCCGGATATTGGCATGAGGTGGCCCGTTGCAGAGTGAAGATACAGACGGTAGCCAGAAGGACGGGAAGTGCGGACATCGTTCCGACCGGTCAGACGAAACTGGTGAAGGCTCTCCACGACGGAATCCTTTTTATTTGCAATAACGGAGAAAGTGGGGAACAGGGTAAAGCAGCTGAAATAAATATCGAGTGTTCCCACTGCTTCCGGTATAATTTTAGCTGCCGTATGTCGTTGCTTAGCTTTTTTTATATGTTTGTTTTTCGTATGTCAGTGTCTGGTTCACTCGGCGTCGAGCATCGGATATAAGCGTTTCGAGTGACAGGAAAAA
Organism: Dermacentor andersoni; assembly: GCF_023375885.2. Taxonomy (NCBI): domain Eukaryota; kingdom Metazoa; phylum Arthropoda; class Arachnida; order Ixodida; family Ixodidae; genus Dermacentor; species Dermacentor andersoni. The sequence continues at coordinate 128,930,480 of NC_092823.1, forward strand.
AACAAGGACGGCTCAAGAAGACGCTATAGAGAAAGGTTTCGCCCATACAAAAAATTTGATTGATACACATTGTATATCCGGGCTGAATAAAAATAAATACGAGAACGTCCTGTGCAGAAACCATCGACAATGATTGACATTGCAAGTGAGTGGCTGAACGCTTCTAGAAGGCTGTGCTTTATTAAAGGAACGATGCTTTTGACGACACGTATTTGTTGCAGACAGGATATTTAGGTAGTGTTCGTTGTTTTGTTTGCGTAATTCCGAAGAAAACGGAGTCGTTAGCCAGCACGTCTTCGGCGGTAGTATAGGCATACAGCACGCGCTTTTTCAAAGAGCTACATCTGTTAACAGTTGGCCCCTGTTCACCGGCGCACACCCTTTACGTGAGAGAACAAGGGCACCAGAGAGGATGGCCCGGGAGAGTGACGCGGGAGATGGCGTCTCAGCTATCTAATTCCTTCGTATTCCCGATTGATTGGGAATACACTGAAGGCGGATGATGAGCGTGGGACGAGCCGGCAGGTCTTGGTTCAGTGTATTATTTATGGTATGGAGAAAATTGCTGGATATGAGAGCGTGGCATGCAGCCTTACTATCCCTGCGAATGCGCATTGTACGGGGGGTGCAAGGTGGGCAAACCGGCGGCATTAGCAACGGCGGCGAGTTATCCTAGAGTGTTCTGAAGGTAAGTTGAATTGTTAACCCGACGGGAGAAAGCCAGTCTTGTCCTTAATTCCTGTCTGAAAATCTCGGGCTTACGGGCAACGGGACGCAACGTGTAGACGACCCATTCTTCTGGGGTGTTTGCTACGTGTAGTGCACGAGTTCTTCGTCTCTCGAGATTAGTGTGCGCTGCGTGTGACGCCGGATGGATTCAACTAGGATCTTGTCGAGCGTAGCCGTAGGGGCTCGTGGCGGTGGGCACTGAGAGAGTAGTCCCATTTCAGTTTGGTGAGGAAAGTGTGGCCTCGAAATACGTTCATGGGTCGTATGAACTGAACTTCTTTATGTAATCGGAACAACTAGCCTGCTTCTAACTCTAATTTTAAGTAGGCTAGTTGGCTTGTGTCTTAGTGATGATGGTACGTGACAGTTGGTACATGGCTCGCGGAATAGCGAGAGCCATCCGGAGGAGCTGGTGCTCTTTGATGCTTCGGAGGCGTCGATTAGTGGGCGTGAGAAGCCGATAGACCTAGAATAATTGTACCGTAATTTTTCTGAGCCATTCGTGCACGTTACGGTTATCTTGTAGCCAGAAGCTGAGGGCTCTCATCTATTGCTTTCTGGGTATGGATTTGAAGCTGTGCCAGGAAGCGGTCAATTTCTGCGCATGGGCCTCGATCGTCCGTCAAAACAAGCATCCCCGTAAACTGCAGTCAGATGGCGATGAATGTTGATACGCGCAAAACCTTGCGCAGTCAGAAAATCAATTACAGCCCGCTGTTTCAACCGGACGTCAACACCGGATGCCATGGATTGCGCGATCACTCCGGGACGAGACGAGACAGGAAAGCGAGGCAAGGGACATTCTATAGCTTAAACATGAGTACGTTAATGGCGAAAAGTTCAAAATTTTGCTTTACTATTGGCTAGGTTGGGGGTTTGGAGGCATTACTTTCTGAATTGCCCTCGTAAATTTTGTAGCCTGTCCCCTATACTTATGATGGGGCAGTCTTAAATGCTTTATACTTTCAAAATAACAATTTCTTGGAAGTAAGCACTCTCTGTGCTTATGTGTTCTTTATCCTGGTCTTCGTGGGATCTTGAAATATTAAAGTAAATTATGCACAGAAGCTCTACTTGTCATGTTTAGTGTACTTCTCCTGGTATGAAAGTGCGACAAATCATTTTACAGGTAGAAAAGAAGATGATGGCTACAGCGAATAATGAAGACATGACTTCATCTATGATGGCTCACCCTTGGGCATTGGAATGCAGGTACACAAAGGCATCACCAGCCTCGGCTGTGCCTTGGAACATTGTTTTTGATGAGACTGTCCTTAATGTAGTACGACCACAAGACGTCACCACATACAAGGCTTAGTGCAAGATCTAAATATTGTACAGGAGGCTAGAATAAACCTCCCTCCACGCAGTCACTCCTACTGTATGTGTGGTAAATACGGACCATTTCAGGCAGAACACTCATTTGTGATAACGTGTTTTCTGTCAAAGTTGTTATGCCGTGCATTTGAAAACACAATACGCATTACGCTATGCAGACCATACATAACATTTCTGTGTGCTAGCCTGACTGTAGACTTACGAAACATACAATGAAGTGCATATGTACCTTTTACAGCACTCTACTTCAACACCCTTATAGCAAGGGCTATTATATTGCTCATCGCACCCTTACACCGGATAGGTGAATGGGTAATATATTCCTGATTACACGCTTACTCCCCATGGGTCAAAGCGTAATATGTTGTTCAAAACACCCTGTTATTTGAAAATAGAACAACTGTCATAAGGGTGTAATTCCCTTTAAGATCCAGCTTCTTCAAGGCTGTTAGGGGGTTATTTGCAGACACTCAAAAAACCCTTGGAGTGTAAATTATTCTACAGTACAGTGCAGTGGCCTGTGAGATTTATGCCCGTCTAAAGCGTGGGCTGTACGTGAGCCGGAGTTATCCTAGGTTCCCCCAGGGTGCCGCCATCTGTGTAGATGACGAAGTGTAGGTCTGTAACGGCTCTCAATTGATCTTGAGGCAGTCTAAGACTAGCTAGAGTAGAGTAAGTGAGAGTATCGACCATTTGGGGACCACCTGCCACAGGTATCTGACTTGGACATTGGTCTCATCCACCCGTACTGCAACTGTTCGGTTGGCCAGGAAGTTAAGGATACAGGTATACATCATTTGACCCGGGCGTAGTGCCAGCATACTTTCGAGAATGACATCATGCGAGACGTTGAAGGCATCTTCAATGGCCAATCCAACTTTGGCGCGTAGTTGTGCCGTCCTGTGGTCATTGCGGAGTGCCTGTATGGCGAGCAGGGGGTCCTCCGTGTACATGTGGTTGCGGAAACCAAGTATCCGGGGATCGACTGGTTGTGAAATCTCTTGCAATCACAGTAGGCTGTTGTGAGCCATCCGTTCCGTCGCTTCACCGGCGCACTAAGTAGGCGATATACGGCGAAAGTTGACATTTTTTTGCGGTTAGTGGCGTGGTTGACGCATATGTAATACCATGTCATGCTGGCATGCCTATAGAATAACTCCTTTTTTGTCGGCTTGATGGCGTCAAGTAGGAAACGTAGCTGCGTGTCGGGTAAGTTTCTGAGCCCATTGTTTGTGCGTCCACGGAGTTTTAGCACTAAGGATTCCCTGCAATTTTATTGAAGAGCTTAATGATCTCGAACCCCGTAGAGGTGGGTTTAGCTGTGCTTCTCTGGGAGCTAGTCTTGGTGCATGGCATGGCTTTATAGTACAAGTTGCGCGGCTTCTGTGATACAGACATGGTGACACCGACACATAAGTGGATCTGTCTTTTCGTGTTTACGCGGCAATGTCCCTGTGTATAAGCTACGCAACTTGCGCCATAAAATTTTAGAATTGGACGTTGAATCTCTCTTGACCAAAGCACTCATACCCTTGGGTATTACGAAGAGTGAGCGTCTCAATAGCTACCTTTGAGGCCGATTTATGTGGTTTAATCTTGAGTAAGAAAGACGCTACATCGCATGTTATAGGATTCCGGAATGATTTATATCACCTAGGGTTCTCCGGTCTGCACCTAATGGTTCTAAAACGAGGGCGTCTGCTCGAAGGTAGGCTGTGGGTGTCTGAGCAGGGGCCTCTGCCCTGTTTCGTATTTATTGAAACTATCATTAGTGATGATTATTAACTTTCAACACTACGGAGGAACCATGACTTCAGCGAAATTGCAAAGCCCCAGTATATAGAACGAAACATTTATTTTAATGACCCTGAGGAGAAGTTTCCTTCTGAAATCGCTACGACTGGAACAAATCTTCAGCGTCTGGTCATTCCTTCCAGGATCCGTAGACACCTGCTCGTGAGCCAAGCAGCCGGCTGCATGTCGGTTCATAGGCATGGTACTGTGGTGTACCGCCACAGAACACGTCGAAGATGAAGTTGCAGTAGTCGGTGCGTCGGTTGATAGTGTGCGACATAGGACGCCACATGGCGCAACCGTATCCTGCCACGAAATAAAAATAAATAAATGAACCTCATCGCATGTACCTGTTTCAGAGGATTTATTAGCACAAAGAAATTCTTTGATCACGCTTAATCGTGCCTGCTCCTTACCTTTCTAGGCATATAAATCCTTCTTATAAGGTCACCACACCACATCAAAGCACTGTCACCTACTCCTATTCATTTCCTCTGAAATCTTTGCCACGAGCGGAACCGCCTGCCCGATTCATCAATCCCTGTAACCGACAGTCACTGACTCTGCGCCGCACTCAGTAATCTCAATAATATCTGGCGAAGGGGAAATTTACCATGTCATTCGGCTTTTTTTTGTTTTTATAGCCATTTTTTTAGCTTTCTAGGTATACGTAATCTTGTACATCTTATATCTCACTAATGCATTTTCTACTAGCAGTATTTTTGTCGGAGTGCCTTATCTAATCAGCTGTTGTAGGAATATAGCCCCTCCCTTCAGAAATATTTGCCGCATATGTAGGCCTTGATGGTAACACGACTTAACAAACAAACAAACAAACAAACAAACAAACAAACAAACAAACAAACAAACAAACAAACAAACAAACAAACAAACAAACAAACAAACAAACAAACAAACAAACAAACAAATAAATAAATATTCACCACAAGTCTGCTTTATACAGCCCTTCGTTATAGTGTTGCAAAGGTGAACGATTCACTGGCGATGCGTGCCTGTAACTCGGGGCGAGTTCAGATCTACACTTGGCTGAATTGAGAAGTGCTGAACAGAGAAACTGCCCATTGAACGGAAGGCTTCATTCATAGAACACAAAACCCTAATGATTATCAACGCGGAAGCTAGGAATACATATGCTGCGTGCTGTGGAACTTGATTACTCAAAACTGATCTATTTTAAGGTATTCCACTATTCAAGGATTCAAAGAAACACGTAAAAACGTTAGGCCTTATTTCATTCCGAGCTTCCCCAAACGGGTTTTGCATCTGTTTAGATACAGGTACCTTTCAAGGATCTTTGGGACGCCTAGTTTCAGCAAAGAAAGAAGCGAATGATTCTTCCTTTATTTACAGTATAACCAAGTTTACAGGCTTTAATAGAAACTACGCTTAATACTGACAGAAATGCTTGAATCAACACTCGGTCATTCGGTCATGTGGGGGCTTGCATTTTGAAAAAAGGATCCCCGGTAGTAGCGAGACATGTCTTAGGAGCGCCGGGTGCTTGCACGGCAAGACATTATGTATCAGAAGAGCCTAAGGGAAGATGTTCAAAACAGGGCTTAGAACATAGCACATGTTAGAACATATGAAATGGAGGTGTGCTGGTCTTTGAGGTCGCGGACTCCAGCATGTCTACCGTAATGCAGCTGCGCAGTTACGATTGTTGATCAGCGGCGATTCGTACATTACTCAAATTCCGATCGAAGGGCAAGCATCTCTCTTGTCCCTTTTTCGCTTCTATGTTTAACAAAACTGAAAAATATACAGTTATCTATGAACATTCAGCAATGATAGTTAGTTTGAGGGAGATGGCGAAAAAGTCCGTTTCTCCCGAAAAGCGAAGCATCGATTGTGACAGCAAATTAGTAGACAGCTACGCGAAATAAGTATAGCAGTTTTATCGGCCACATAAACTTGGTAACATTTGCTCACTAACTGAATTAACAAGCATTGGTGTGCGCGCTGAAGCAAACATAATTAAGTGCATCTCACTCGATGAACGCGGACACTCGCTGTCATAACGCTGGAGTGAGAAAGCGCAGCCACAGCAGCGAGTGAAGTGACCTTCGTGCTGTCTATGGACGAGGCAACCTAAAGTTTGCCCGCGTGGCACCAGCACCGAATGGTTTCCTAGAGGACCGAGGGAAGTTTCGACGGTCGTCGCTGCGCGAGCGCGCGCCGGTGTTCTGTACGGCGGGAGCGCTGGTGCGCGTTGTTTTTGCGATGGCGAGTGCGACATCATCAGCCAGGAAAGGTGGCGCGCAATACTGCGGTGTTGTTGATTGCCACAGCAGCCTCGAAAACACGAAAGGTCGAACGCCGCCCCTGAAGTTCTACAAATTTGCGGAGAAGTGGTACGAGAAGGGCAGACTACAAGCATGGAGAACTGCAGTGCGCCGAGTCAAGTAAGTCTCATACTTTCGCATTCGCCTGCAATATCGCCGCCGCTCGATGAAAACAGAATAGTGATATGCCTGTTTTTAGCGCACGGCCGTTTGTTTAGTCGTGTCGCGTAGTTGAATTGTGGTGACATCCGCCGTTTGTTAGCGGTAAACGCATGCGTGTTGCGCCGCTAAGCTCGACGTCGCAAGCTCAATTCCCGGCCACGGCAGCCGCATTTCGATAGGGGCGAAATGCAAGAACACCCTTGTTACCTTGTGCTTTGATTTTTGTGCACGTTAAAGAACCCCCGGAGAGTAAAATTATTCCTGAGACTCCCAATTACAGCATGCCTCATAATGATTTCGTGGTTTTGGCATGGTTTTGGCACTTAAAACCCCTGATTGCAGTGTGCCTTCCCTCGCGATCGGCATGGACTAGCTCAACAGAATTATTTCCCTTTTGCAAACGCTGCAACTTAAATTACTAGTTGTGCAGGTAACGACAGGGACCGCGTGCTACTTTTGTGTGGTGTGCAGACCGCGGTCGTTGCGTGCGCCGGTAAGCGGCAGATCGGAAAGCAGCCGCTCTAGACGTGCGCGTTATGTTTGCTGTTTGGCCATGCTTTCTAAGTTCACAATATCCAAGCATGCTTTAAGGTAATTACCACCTTTCACATTCCTGTTTCACTCTTCCTGCCAAAAATCTTCGTTTCCTGTGGTAGCCGGCCATCGGCGCGAGCTTACTTTAGCTGCTCGCCCGACGAGAAACTTGATTTGCTTTGGTGAAGCATGTATCGCTAATGCTTGCGCTCCTGCTGTTGGTCCTAAGGTAATCGCCTGTTAACGTGGTCTCGGTTCATTTCGCGGAGCAGTCTGTACGAGCCATTTCTCTTGAGCACTGAAAAGATACCTTGCTGACTAATGCAATTAGTTGCGATGACTCCAACATCTGCATTGAACAAGGCGTGATATACAGTAAATATCTATTGCAGAATGATATAAGGCAATATGCGCCTATCTGGCACTCAAATTGTTAATTTTGAGCAGATGTGTGTTTTGGCTGTTGTGCTTTAGGATTTTGTGTACTCTGGGAAGGAAACTGCTTTAGTGTTCTGGTGAAGCAGCACACTGACCAGGACGAGGTGGACACACACAAGAATACAGGACACTCGCTGTGCCTGTAACACTCTATTTGTACTTTTCAGTGCACCGCTTCATTAACACGGTATGATTATTAATCACCAACTCGCCCAACTTTCCACATTGCTGCGTTAGCTTTATAATAATGCAGTTCTCTTCGTGCAATGCAATGATGTTAAGTGACAAGAAATAGGCAGCACAAGTTACAGGCATCTCCGAATCACCATATATTAAAGGCGTGTATAGTTTGCCAAAAACATCTTAATTTGTGGTTTGCCTGAACCTAAGGCTGAGAGGGTACAAGGAGCTATAAGCTCTAGGCCACGTTGCTGAAGATGGTAAGAGGGCCTTTTTCGTTAGTATAGTGCCATGCTTATTGGTGCCTAACGCATGTGTTCTTTATGTACTCACAGTGCTGATGACACCCCCTGGGAGCCATCAAAAAGCACGCGAATTTGCATCACCCATTTCGTTGCCAACTGCAAGAGTGACCTAAGTCAGCTTCCATCATACATCCCTACCATCTTCCCACCTGTATACAGAAAGAAAGCACCAGATCGAGAGGGGAAAAAGGTATGATTGGCAGTGTGAAAGTATCATAACTTGTAGTGGTAGCACTCTTGTAGAATAATATATGTACACAATTACAGGAACGCTTCCTTTGCAAACATATAAGTTGGAGTAATTTAATTCCCATAACAAATAGGCACACATACTACCTCATTTCTATGCGATGCAGATGGGAGCAACGTCTAACAGACCAACGACAATCACAGCAGTCTTCTCAGCAGTCAGCACCACCGGGATATGGGCTTTCGTACTGCAGCGACACAACTCTTGAGCAGCAGCAAGACACATGTGAAACAGACTCCAGAATATGTCTCTCTGAAGTGACAGAACCGTCAACAAGCAGCCAACTGGATCTGCAGTCATCGAGTAGTATGACACCAGAAGTTCCTGCTGCCAGAGTGACTTAATTATGTTGTAGTTGAAATAAAAGTGGCTAAATTTCTGAATTTCGTGCATACCTCTAACTCGACGTCGTATACGATTTTATAGGACACCTGTGATACGCACTTGGCTTTCACTGTCACATCACCGTCCACAATTTGTTCAACGCCGTACACGTGCGGAAGCAGACGCTCCCGTTTCGTGAGGTAGCCGCCACGGAAAAAGATGTGGGCGTCGGCAACCTTCTTGAAACCGCACTGCAATCTTTGCGTCGCTGTTGCACAAGCAGGCGATCTGCCGCTGTGGAAAACGGAGCGCCGTGAGCACGAGCAGCGAAGAAAAGCGCGGATGAAACAATGTAAACAAAGCGGAGACTGCGCCATGGCGCGACCGCGCTGCTTGACGTTTCCACATTGGGGGCGCTGTCAGGAGACGCAGTAGCGCCGCCTGGCCATGGTTTTCTCGTCTATCGCTTCAACGCAAGAGCGGCGAGAACACAGCGCGCACAAAGGTATGAACCGCCTGCAGATCCCTTTCAAGGTACGGCGCGCGCGACCACGTGCGGTCGTGCAAAGTGCGCAATTGTTGGCGGAGTCGCGACCGCCTCCGCCCCTGCCTCCCCGCTTTCCTCCATATATGGCCCGCGAGATGGAGCCGCCATAGTCAGCTCCCGTTGCGCCGAGTTGAGAAAGGCGCAGTTGCTGCTGGAGCACAACTCCGCCACCCCTCCATTCCTCCCATCCTCCACGGCCTTTCGCGCGACGGAACACGGCGCGCTTGCTCTCCGCTTTCTTCGTTTGCGCGCGCCAGATTGAGCCGTGATCGTCGGCTTCCCTAGCGTGTTTTCGCTCGCGCATACAGCACACGACGCGCGGCGATGCTGTTATCACCCTTGAACCTTATACGGAACACCACGGCGACGGCGAAAATGCACCTGGAGTGTTGATATAATTTCTATCGTAATAAAATAAAATGACAATATTTGTATTTTTCAACGTGGTCAGTAACGTACCATGCTGAACAGCGTGCTAACCCAAGTAAGGTAACGCAACTGCCTGCGAGCACATGTAACATATGGTGTGCATGAAGCTACATGTTGAACTCTCAGGTCAGGCAAAGAAAACAATTGTACTTTCTGTTATAGTTTTTAAACAAATAACGGTGAGTATCGCGATTGCAGAATAAGATGTTACAGTCCAGATCTACTGGTTCCCGCTGCTAAATATCTTCATCCCCTATTACATCGACTTGATAGTAATAATTCTTAAATATCTAAATGCATTATTTTTCTCCTAATGTCACAGAGAGCTGTAAATAGGCGAATAGATAGAACTGCATTTGTGCCTACGCGCTGGCAATTCGCACCCAAGAAAACATTAAACAAATATCCAACAGTAGTTAATTTCTATATAGCAATGTTATTCGTAGAGTATACAATTTTTATTAAATTCTAAGCAAGCCACTCAACATTCTTTCCACACCCTAAGAGAACGCTCCCTTCAAGAGATGGCGCTGAGCTTACCGTTAAGGGCGTCGTGAAAACGTCCTATATAGCAGGAATTGCAGTCCTTGTAGATAGTATGCTGTTGCCAGGCGCCCTGACCTGAAAACGATGAAGATGGCTAAGTCTGATTATTATGTGGAAAACGTTTTAGATAACTTAGACATACCGGCTGAAGTGATGGCACACGTCAGAAACTTTGAGTAGCCTACGTTAACGTAATGACTTTATTACGGCCCTGTTTATGAAGAAAGGACCGTGTCGTACTCGTATTCTATTTTCTGTTCCTTGAACTTTGGCGCTGAAGAGACATCCAGTTCTAGACTTAGTGTCATCACGAAACTTCTTTCAAAAAGTAAAGGTACATGCTCACACTCCATACACCTTTTAGGCGATGGTGTTTGGAAATCCTGTAGATCCTTTTGACGTTTAACTGATCCGCCTAACAAAGCCGTGAGCCATCAGTAAGTCCAAATGTTGGCGGGCTTCTTGATCATTCGTTGAGTCACTGTTTGCACAACCCAGACTGCGGCCCTGTTTCAAAGAACTTTCAAAGTATGTTTAATTAATTTTCAAAAACAACAGCATCGATAATTTTTCAATGCACTCTGGCTTTAAAAAGTTCTCATTAAACGCGCACTACATACATACGTATCTTAGGCGATAAACAAAACGAGAACAAGGTGAAAGCGGGGAGCCAACGTTTCTACAAGCGGAACTTATTTTTTTTCAAATTCCCTTGTCGAAGCGTTGGTTCCCGCTTTTGCGTTGTTCTCGTTTTGCTCATCGTCTTGCATTTCCATGTCCCGCCTTCTCCATACGTATCTTCGGTAATTCATTGTTATTTCCATCATGTATATGATGCCTTTTTTATTTTTCGTCGACATACCATTGAAGGGGAAGAAGGTGTACAGGTTCTTCACCGTGTACCCAGGCGCCTGGGAGTGGACATAACGTCCAACGCTGAAAAAAAAAAGGTACGAGAAATGAAATACGCTTCTGCTGAGAGATAGGGGTTAACATTACTTATAGCATCGTCCGTGGAACTCTTTCCGCGTCATTTTACGCTCGAAGACTACATGTACCGTAGCTTTACGACATGAAATTCAAATTCTTCTCAGTGACGTCATACCAGGTTCGAAAGCTTTCAGGCAGCACCAGAAAACGAACAGGACGCCAGGTTATGCGTAAAACTTATGTAAAACCAATTTGAAATACAGTGCACTTGACATGGCAAAGGTTACATGGCAGGTCCGCTGTTCCACCGGTGATGCGTTATTATTTCGAGCGTGAAATCAGTTAGGCGTTCTTTATTAACAGTGAATATGCTGAGCAAAAAAAAAAAGCGTAATACCTTGAGCGTATTTGGTGGCATTCTAATTCAGACTATAGTCTTAAAACAGTTGCACGCTCTGGGGTGTACATTTGCCACACAAGCATAATCATCATCTGTCTTGCTTGCGTTTCCTTCCATGAAAACGCTGTGCTCGCTACTTTCCTGCCGAGAATGCTCGTCATGCTGATAACGCCTATGCCTTTCGTGACTTGGAAGTACCGGGCTCGCAGCGTTAAAGAAAGGAAATTCGGGCAAGGCAGATGATTTTTTTCGTGGGACAAGATACCGGGAACAGACAACTTGGTGCTCTCTTATATTAGTCGCTTGTTTTCATGATCTCATTGTTCTGCGCTGTGGAACTGCAACAAATCAAAGCATTAAAATATAGTCGAAACCAAATAAATTAAAAAACAACAATATAGAAATTGTAGGGCTGCCCTATTTTAACTATGTACGAAAAACAAATCTGCCAAATGACGGTATCTAAAGGTGACAGCTACAGAAATTGTTACGGCACACTGGTGAGAAGTGCAGTGGCAGGACAGAACTCTCTTAATCACTCATGCCCTGAGGCACTATCCATCAAGTGTCCAAACCTCAGTAGAAGGTGGCGTTTGCGATCAACACATTATTATAGAGATTACGTGCAGGGATATTCTTACACGGTAGTTTTAGAGATAACATGAGATTGTTTTTGACTGTGGTTACTTCTGATATTAAATTGTAGTTTGTACTTCCACAGAAATAGCGCAATAATTCAGAAATCACGAAACAAGAGGCACATGCACACACAAAGTGCTCTACTATGCCACTTAAGAATTTATTTACAGGCGTACGGAACGAATGCGGGAATAGAAGCAAAGGAAATGACAAAGCATGGAATGCCCATCACCTCAAATCTGTGTCTTCTGACGTGATGTCCGGTCTACGCACGAAACAACAGAAAAAAACCGACAGAACAAGACTAGAAAATTAAGAAAATCCTTTTATTCCCCTGTTTCTGTAGAATCAGAAGTTGATTGAGCAAACTCTTTTTCCGTTCAGGGCAATCAAAGACATGCTCGCGCACATGCTGATCACGTCCACAAACTCGGTGGCTTCTATTACTTCATGATCGATTAGGCTATGGTCTTCGTAGCGAAGGCGCATTCTTCAAACAGCGGCTTGCGACCACGCTCGCAATGATGAAAGTCAAGGTGTCCGCTATCAGTCTCCAAATTATCGATAACAAACAGGGCGCATAACATGGTTTATTACCTTACAATTTCGGGCATGCGTTTCGGATAGGTCAGCAGCAGAGACAAGTTAAACGTCTGATTCATCGAATTCGACCGATGTGATCGTATGAATTTAGCTAACGAGCCTTGTAGCCACCAGCCCGCGTCGAGTGATTCATATGTGCTTAAATTTTTTCATTATGAGATTTCGTTAGTCTTTAGCAGGTAAGATGCCTTCGCTGTGAAAATTCATGAATATTATCCTTACAACGATCCGCATCTTTGTCCAGATCCGTCCTGGCACCACGAGAATCTCGCAATCAGGCTCCAGTTCCAGTGCGGTCCAACTCTCCTGTACTTGACGCATCTAGCGTTTCCACCGAAGTGTGGATCAAAGGGGTAGTTCCTTTTGACGAGGAACCAGTCGCCACTGTTGGGAGAGCACTTTGTAGAGAGAGGAGAACGTATGTGTTAGGGCTTAAATCATCGGGAAATCAAATGGTGCATCGTTCAATGCGTTCGGGGCTGTCACACGATGACATTTATTCGGCTCCCAACGTCGCTTCCGTTTCGCTTTAGATATTCACCGGGAATGTTGTGTGGGGCCGCTTCTGGAACAGCTCCACCCTCCCTCAAAAAAAAAAAAAAAATATTATATATAAAGATCTTGGAACACGACTCGAATTATCGACCTGGTGGCTTGACTGCGAGTCGGCCTAGTTGGAACAGATTCATTTCTTAAACACTTTTTGTGCGCAAACAAACAGGGACGAAGGAGAGGAGCAACACAAGGATGTTAGAAAGCACTCGTCCTTGTTTTGCTCCTCTTCTTCGTCCCTGTTTTTTAAAAAAAACTTTTTTAAGAAGGTTTTTTAAAAAAACTGATGGCTTGCACTCGTATATGTGCCGATTACTCCAGAGCGGCACACGCGAAAAAGCTATGAGCGTGAATTCAGGTATCACACCTTACCAATGAACATGCTTGTAAAAAAAAACATGCGCGATACTATTTAACACTTTATTGGTGGAAAATAAAAAAAAAATTGAACTTCAGTGTTTTACGGGTTAAAAACCGCGACCTAATTATGATGGAGCTTTGTGTGACTTTACTTAACACCTACAGTGTGGCGCAAATGGAACGCACAAAGGTAGAGATAGGACGAGGGCACTGCGCCTGTTCCCATTCTTGTGTCACCTTGTGCGTATCTTTGCGCTACACTGTAGATGATGCTATTCCACTTATCCCATCAGTCCGTAATTTTCAATTACCTAAAAGTTGGGGAAAGTGATTCAGTGCTTCTGCCTTATTACGTGAAACAGCAACGAAGAATTGCGGCCAGGGGAAATGGCGGTTCTTTTCTGTTTGATGCGTTTGAAAAAGAAACACGTGACAAGCTTTGTGCGTTCATTGTAGTCGCCATGTTCAAAGACATCACACTAAGGACGCGTTTGCTTAGTGTTACCAGTCCTGTACCCATGTTTAAAAACGAAACAATGATTCCGGGCTGAAAATAGTTGTTTATGAAATTAAAATGCAGAATAACTTAGTCTAATTTAGCTGCGGCAGAATATGAACTCTCATGCTCGTGGCATGGCATGCGTTTAAAATGACACTGATTTGAGCGAGTTGAAATAGCTAATGCGTGGCAAGCGTATCGCGTGAAAACCAACAAAAGAAAAAAAAAAGACACAGTCTCTGCAGCTTGTGCCTTCCCTGAGGTGACTGCCTTCCATGTTTACTAGTGAGATTGAATATCGAGGAGCTCGAACTTGAGATATAGAAAGCCGTGAAAAGAAAAAGTACATTAGATGTGCCTTAGTTCATTTCTACGCGTATTATCTGTGGGTGACTCTATCTATCTTCTTTCCGCATAGATTTCAATATTAGGTGGACCACATTTGTACTATATTGCGCTTTGTTGGAGAAGCCTATATGGGGAGCGAGATTAAGCTATCACACTTACTTAGGGATAAATATGTAGCATTATATTAAGCGTAATCTACAGAAGAACAGCAAGGAGCTCGAACGAAGGAACAGCTGACCCTGGAGAACATTAATTTCATAAAGGTTCCAGGTAATAAGCGGAACATTTTGGCAATAATTTAAGTGCTAATCTGTCTAGGTGGTATATTTGATCAAATATGTCCAGCTGACTTAGTTGAGCTTATGGTGGAATGAGACTAAGGATGTAAACGTACAAGGAGAAGATCAGCAAGAGGTGCTTACGGTTGGCGGGGTCTGGTATGGTAGCAGATCTTGCCTGAGTTCCGGATAGTAGCCCGAAACCAAGTTAGTGCCAGCTATGACGGCGAGCGCGGCTAGAAGGGTATTCGTATGAACTGACATTGTAGCGGGAGAGTGACAAGGAGAGTACTAGGACGCTTCCATTTTATCAGCGCAGCAACAGAAAGGGACTCGGTGCGAAAACAGACTGCGTAATGTGCTTAGATTCTGTCAACTGCGAAAAAATGCTGTAAACAATTGCCCTGTCAGCGGTACCACCATGCCCTAGAGAAGGAAGACAAAAGAAAATGCTCAACCTTCCCTACCGCTCCCTGTCTAACTTTAGCTGATCGAAACACATTCTATTCCTTCGTGCGTCAATCCCAGGTTCACGCGCGATTTTGACATTTTAGCATAATCAATCCCATGGAAGAAAGAAACAAGAGAGAGAGAGAGAGAGAGAAGGGAAGACAGAAAGGCAGGGAGGTTAAAGAAACAAGGTCAACCTCAGAAGAGATGGCCTGACAATGTAAAGAAATATTTTAAGCTTGGTATGCTTCGAAAGCAGGAGGTTATACATACGTATAAATCACACCTGTTTGGATTGTGAAGCAAACTTGACAAAATTTGGGATTCCAGATCGCTATAAGTAGCTTTGATGGTTTTCCAATGTTAATTAGTGCATCCAATAATGTACGCATTCTTCCAGTTCTTATTTTGGTATGGGATTGGTGGCTACGCTTTAGTTTCATATGTTGGTCCCCGGTGTTTTAATTTGTTTATTTATACATGCAGTGCTTGAAAGAAGGAGTCATATGCAATGAAAGCCTGCAAGAACCCTCGCAAGTAAGAGTTCAGCAAGAGGTTAAAATAAATTGGCTTCGAAGGTGCCGGCATGATGAGGGTAGCATCTAACCAAGAACTAGTAAAAAAAAGCTGACTTGTTTCATTCTAGGACAGAGCGTCACGGAAACGCTTGTGCTGACTGTAAACAGATCTCAGCATTATCGGAAGGTTGTCGGCGTCGTCTTGTGCATATAGTTAGGCAAGGAGCCTGAGGGTGTGTTTGAGAATGGTTTTAAAAAGTTGCAGTTTCGCCCGCAAGTCGAAGCATGGATTGCCATAGCAAATTAGCGGACAGCTATACGAAGTAAGGATAGTAGTTTTATCGCCCGTATAAGCTTGTAAACATAGGCATACTAACTAAACTAACAAGCATGGTGTCACGGGCGCACAAGCGAACACGAACACATCTCACTCGATGACCGCGGAAACTCGCTGTCAAAACGCTGAAGGGAGGAAGCGCGGCAGTAGCAGCGAGCGAATTGACCGTCATGCGGCGTCTCGCATCTGCGTGGACTAAGCCGTGAAAAAAACAATGCGCGGGCGGACCCTGCCCCCCTCGCGGATGGCTTTTAAGATACAGCGACCCGAGTGGGCGCGCGCGGCCGCCCGGGCAGCCCGGAGTAGAACGCCCCCCTCCCTACCCTCCTCCAGAGCATTGAGCGCGATGGAAGACGGCGCGCTTTGTCTCCGCTCTCTTCGCTTGTGTGAGAGCATACGGCGCGCGGCGACGGTTATCGCCGTTGGACTTTACAAGAAACCTTACGGCGACGCCGACGGCGACGGTAGTAATGTGCCTGGAGTGTCCATATAATTGCTATTGCAATTAAAGGTTGGAGAAAGCATCTCCCAGAGGAGGCGTTCTCTTGAACCCTCCAGCTCCCGCAAGGCGTCCTTCTGTAAATTAGAGCAGGGCCTTCAAACACTCTGCACCACTGTATAGATCTCTGGGCAGCGAATTATGAAACTCATGTTGACACTCGATTAAATTTTATCATAGTATTTCTACGTCAACCTTAAGACAATTTTACTGATCGGCATGGTCTACAAAACTTGTTACCCAGTGGGGGAGGCTGGAGTCAAGAAATCTAAGCACGTTGGAAGTAGAAGACATTTCAAAAGCCCATTGTTCCTTTTACCATGAGAAAAATTACAAGAACACTAGTTTGAAGAAAAGAGAACCCTTTCATTAGGACAAGTATTCTAGTGGAAGTCGGTAAAAGAAAATCAGGTTTTCAAAGTTAGCAATACGTTTTCTCTACGCTTATTGCTCGTACGGAAACAATACCTTTTGCATTGCTGAGACAGCCATTATAGATAACATCAATATATATATACCACAAAGCTACCTTTTCCGAAACAACCACCGCGGTGGCTTAGCAGCTATGATGCTGCGCTGCTAAGCAAGAGGTCACGGGGGCAAATCGCGGCCGTGGCAGCCGCATTTCGGTGGGGGCGAAATGCAAAAACACCCGCGTCGCTTGCATTGGGGGCACGTGAAAGATTCCCTGGTGGTCAGAATTAATCAGGGGTCCCCAGCACTTCATGCCCTATAATGAAATCGTGGTCTTACCACGTAAAACCTCCGAATTCAATTTAGCCTTTTCAGAAACACTTGTTGGCAATTTTACCTGTGAGGGAACAACGTTGGCGTAATAGGACGAAATGAACTGCAATTGGAACCATTGGCCGTTAAAAAAAAGCACATTTTTTAGGTCTCGCTGGCGTAGCGTGAGCCGTTAACCGATACCTGAACTACCGTTGTAGGCCTCGAAAAAAAAAATGTCCACGAAATGTGATTTCCCCGACATCAAGACTTACGCCCTCATATGTTACCGTTTACGTGTATGACGTTCAAAGATGTTGCTGGTGGGCGTGGATTCATTATTGTGGACAACGCCGCGACCAAAATTAGGTGCTTGAAATTAGTTTTACCCGCCGTGGCTGCTTAGCGGCTATGGTGTTGGGCTTCTAAGCACGAGGCCGCGGGATCAAATCCCGGCCACGGCGGCCGCATTTCGATGGGGAAGAAATGCGAAAACACCCGTGTACTGAGAGTTAGGTGCACGTTAAAGAACCTCAGGTGGTCCAAATTTCCGGAGTCCCACATAATCATATGAGCGTGCCTCATAATCAGAAAGGGGTTTTGGCACGTAAAACCCCATAATTCATTCAAATTAGGTTTCTGCCTCCTTCTGCCATTCTGTACGTTTCTGCTGTGCTGGCGACGGCTTCATCATCAAGCAAGTTGGTCGGGCCATGTCCTCGCCCTCAGATCTCCCTCGCCATACTCTTACTCTCGTTGCATTTAAGTTCCACTTGGTTGTGGAAACCAGTGTGGAAATAGATTAGGTGTTCTACTTAAATAAGTCTAACGCTTTCAAAACACGTTTCAGCTATTTCGTGAAATTATTGTGGAAATAGATTACGATGTTACACTTAATGATTACGATGATATGATTAATAAAAATCGGGCCCCTCCGTTAACGCCCTTTCTTCTAGTTCTGAGTGGAGGTGGGTTCTTTACGACAAAGGCAGTTGTGGATATTTAAGTGGTACATTTGACGCACGTAGTTATAATGGCTACCGCCGTGGATGATGGCAAATGATGTTCCACTATACATAGGACCAATGATTTTAGAAGAAGAATGCACAGTGGACAGAAATTAAGCTTTATTTCAATAAACGTGCTGGGGAGTTACATGCTTAGGAGACGGGCATGAGCTCATGAGCCACTGATTATTTCTTATACCAGCCGGTGTAGGAGCCACCGTATAGGCCGAGCACCCGACTGCATGACTGATCGTACACCTGGTACTTGGGAGCACCGCCACAGAACAGATCGAAGATGAAGTTGCAGTAGGTGGAACGTCGGCTGAAGTTGGGCGCCGCACGGCGCCACATGGCACAGCCATATCCTGCCAAGAAAGAAATGACAGGTTGCTTAGATGATTACTACACTCTTAATCTAGTTCACCAGTGAAACCTCTGCTAGTGAAATTGTTATTTATAGCTAACAACGAGCGACAACATAGAAAGCAATTATACTCACATATGCAAGAAACACCAGCAATAGCTCGAGAAAATATTAGATGCGCTCTTTCTTACATTCATGTCTGTTAAAAATGGTATTAAATAACTTTGGATAATAGCAATACTCATAAGCACACTGTGCTTATGGAGAGCATAAATTTATTTTCTCTTGTCACATAACTTCCAATTGATGCTTTGGACCACTCCGTGCTCAAACTTTCATGCAGCGTAAGAGGGCTGCCTCCAGTAGTACTGTTCTGTTTTACAATACGTGGTATAATTGCCTTATATTCACGAACACCAAAATTATAGGTGTTGTGCACGGTGTTTAGAAGCAGTTCTTAAATGTGCGCAGACAATTTCGTTGCACTTGAACTTTTACAGACAGCTAAATAATTTAAGATGTTGGTTATAATTCAGCGAAATTTGTGGAGCTTCTTGCGTGATATGACCAACGGAAAGATGCATAATGGTCAAACATACAGACAAGCATTACCAATGCTTTAAGTCCAGTGCACAGCAGATACAGTCTAATCAATAAAACGTGCTCCCACAAAATTTGAAATTGTGTTCAATGAGAGATAAAACGAGCCAGCTGGTTTATACGACTTCCCTTTCTAATCCGCGTGAGGCTGATATTTGCAAGAACATGGAGGCTTGAGCGGTCAATAGTGCTCCAATAAAAGTTTACTTCGGAGAAGCTTTCTCATATATTTGTAGCATTGTAGCTCGTTTCATTTCAGTCGATGTGGTACACTCATGATAGTGATATATAGAAAGCATATATAGCCAATTTTTGCCTATATAATTACCCATACTGATTGTATAAGAAACTACTTCGAGTACAGTGAACTTTCATTTAGCCTAATTCGGCTAGGAGAAGCGACATGCGACAATAATAATTCCTGCGTGGGGTCAATAAAAAAATAGCAAAACTTACCGTTAAGAGCATAACGATAACGTCCAACAAAGCAAGTGCCGCAGTCTTTGAAGATCGTGTGCATTTGGTAATTGCCCATACCTGAAAAAGAAAATGTGGATTCAGTCGCATTAACATGTCCACACTGCTTTGGCTGCCTGAACGTAACCTCGAAGCACTCGAAATCTAAGAAAAATAATTGATAATCAAAGAAAAGTTTAGGCTGCTAAAGACGCCAGACGCCGGATTTCTTCCTCAGTGAGCCATTTGACGCTTTCGCATAAATAATAATAACAAATTATAGCAAGCATGATTTTTCCCATCTGCCCTGAATTATTAGGACCTCGTTATGGTGGTGAAGGATCTTGGATAATTTTTTCATGTGTTCGGCAAGCTGTTTAGTTTGTGCGGCACGTAGTACGGGACAAACTTCACAGTTCTTGTCTCTAATGTAGCGAGAAAAAAAGTAAATGCTTGCGGAAATCGGCGTGCTTCTCAAGATTCTGAAGTAACTAGTTGCCTAGAAAGAATGAGTTTAAAAAGGAGAAAGAGACCGATGCTATGCCAGTAAATATTTAGATTGCGTCAGCAACGTCTTCGGAATTCTTATATTAGGTCTCAAGGATGCTCTATACATTGAGGACAATACACAGTATCAGAGCTGGCGGACGTTGTAGACCGTGGGTCGATATAACTGGTGAAACATTTACTTTTTCAAACTTAGCCTCGAGCCATAGGCCACTCAGTGCAAACAAAATGTGGCGAGCGTTCGCAATGGTATTTAAATGACTCTCCTAACAGGGCCGCTATGGTTGTGCTCCAGATGAGAATCAGTGGCCAGGGAACATCCTGCAGATTTAAACGAAACAAAGTGCCTGTTTGACTTAAAAGCAATACACTTGAGCGGGAAATATCTTCTCATTTCACTTTTCGCGGTCTGCAACAATTTAGGACTTTCATAAAAGAATCGTATCGTTAGATTTTGTGGTACTATAGCGTACCAACGTACCAACGTTCATCACTTTTGCACTTGCTTACCATTGAAGGACATAAAGTTATACTGATTCCTTGTGCTGTATCCTGGCGTTGAAGTGAGGACATATCGACCAGTACTGCAAAATAAATCAGCAAGTCAAAAGAAAGTTTAGAAGAATATTTTCTGCGTCACAGATAGAAATATCACTGTGTTTTATACCACTATGCACACTATAGTTATTTTTTAATCAGAAACGTTGTATCTTTTTTACTTCACGCTGACTTTCCTATGAAGTGCTCAAAGCGTATAATAGAAGATTACGCGCAAATGGACACCATCCTGTCCAGCGTTGCGCACTGACATATTTTTAATGTTTAGCTGCTGAGTAATTATTACTTCTTTATTCATAACCAACCAATATTTATATAAGTTGTTAGAGGTGCCCTGTTCATCTTAGCAACAATAATGCACAAATTTCTGTTACGCCAGAATAATAATTCAATCCGCATCACATCAGGCACCAAACTAAAAAAATTTTGGCATTTGAGATCCCTTTAGCTAGTACAATACGGAGCTAGTGCTTAATACTCATACCACATTCGGCGCTGTTAAGTTAATATCTAGTTACATAAATGTCTTCCCTTCTAGTTTTACTCTGCTTTGCAAAGCAAATAAAATTATTTTTTATATGCTAACATGATGTATTCGATTCTAACACTATTTCTAACGATCTGGCTTCCACAATATACTATGACGCATTTCTTGTGATTAAGTTATCTGTACGTTTCAAATGTTACTTCATAAACACTGGCGTCTATATAAGTCTTTATGAAAATGCTTCAGTTGCTCTTTATTCTAATTGTGAGATTTCTGTGGAACTATGTTTCCCCGTGATGCTGTCTTTCTGAAAATTGTCAAGAGCGTTACTTTGATCCACATCCATGTCCGGATCCGTCCTGGCACCAAGAGAACCTCACGTTCATGCTGTTGCCCATGACCGGTCCAATTCTCTCATATTTCACGCATTTAGCGTTTCCGCCGAAGTTTGGATCGTAGGGGTAGTTCCTCTTCACCATGATCCAGTCGCCATTGTTGGGATAGCACTGAGCGCGCAAATAAAAGTGAAGAAATTTATTAAGGGCTCTTACGTGCAGCATTTGTTAATAACATAAAACATGAAAACCAAGCATGTATAATCTGAGTTTGGCAAAGCAGTGACCATGACCATAACCACATTCACTCAAGGTATCAGAGGCTGCTTACGCATTGCGTGGCACATTTAACACCAAGAGTGTTTGGTTTGTTCATAAGATGTCTTCATTACAATAAACATAACCAGCAGCAGCATCAGAAAATCTACATCGACCTCCAATTGAAGCCCACTGTAGAACGAAAGCTTCTCAAGGATCGTTAATTGCTATTGTGCTCTGTCCTAACACTCCACTACGTCTTCAAGCCGACCATCTCCTATAGTCACCTACCACTGCGAGTGATTTTTCGTTTTTTTGGCAAGCCTCCACTTTCTCCATCCAAGAGCTATAATGATAGATCGCAGCCGTTTAGTCTTCCTTGGTTTTCATTACGGCCCAACTGCACTTATATTCATTAAATCAGGTTATCAGTAACCCGGGTTTTCTCTTTAATGGGTACGGTCATTTTCCCACCTTTTGTGGTGAATTTGTCTAAGTATGCCATTCTTCTTTCCACGGCTGCTTGCGCGTTCAACAAACTATCGTCAAATCTCTTTCTCAGTGTCCGAATCCGTATAGGCGAACGTTGGCAAAAGGCATTGATTACATGCTTTTCGCGTTAGTGATAACTACACCTTCCCCTTCTTTGGTTGCAAAGCGCTGCCAAATGAACTAGATCTCACTTTCCTCATGCGTTTGCTTCTAGTCTCATTTGCCATTTGAACATATAAATCTCATGAAAAATTTTGGCTGTACTAGGGCACTGACGGACTGCTTCCGGATAATGAGTAACGATTGTCAACTGCTGTTGGGGGCGTGGGAAAACTATTCAAAATCAGTTTTGTTATGCAGTTTGCTTCCTCTACTTTTACGATATTACATGTTGCGCCTGTTCGAGTGGCTTTCCCCTGAGGCGACAATGCTTTATGGCGTTCACAGATGCAGTTCCTATGCGATTCCAGCAGGCAACCGCAAAGACCGACAATCACTTCCGTTCTGTATTAAGCGTGCTCACACGGCATTTGTTACAGGCTCGCAGTTCGCCAGTGTGTAAACATGTTTTTATCAAAAATGTCTATTTCCGGCTCCCACGAAATTTATCAGTAATATACCTATTATATAAGAGAAAATGCTGAAATACCGGGGACGAAAATGCCACATCGCGTCTGTAATTTAAATCTGCCATCGCAAGTGTAATAAGTTGTGCTAACCCATTTAAGTTTGCGCAAAAATTAGTTTGATGTGTAAGTGGTCGCCGAGCAGAGAGATAGAGAAAAGAAGCCTAGAACGGCAGGGAGTTTAACCAGGGCTATTTCTGGCTTTATAGCCTGGGCGGGAGGGCAGAGACCCCCGGCGTACCACACAGGCAGTTGTGATGAGACACTCCCACACTTTATATGCACCCGTCGTAGTTGCTTAGTGGCCTTGTTGCTGCGCTGCTAAGCACTGGGTCGCGGGATCAAATCCCGGCCACGCCCTGCCGCATTTAGATGGGGGCGAAATGAAAGAACACCCGTGCACTTAGATTTAGGTGCACATTAAAGAACCCCAGGTTGTCCGAATTATTCGGAAGTGTGCCACTACAGTGTGCCTCATAATCAGGTCATGATTCTGGGACGTAAAACCCCACAATATAATTTAATTTTAACTTTATATGTGTCGGCACATGCTGTAGTGCTGAAAGGCAAGTCCTGTGCATAGTGCTGGATAAACTGGACAATCATTCATTATTAGAGCCGAAAGTTGTCGACCGGTGCTTCGAAAGCAACTCCGTGCAAAAGGATCTGCTTGCATTACTAAAGATACCTTTGTCTACTGACCTTGATGATAGACTTTAAGAACGCCAACTCTCCCGTTGTGTACTTTACGTGGTTTACTTCAGTCGTGCTCGTAACCAAGTAAAAAAGAATGGCGAACAGTGTGCACTGATGTGTACAGCCAATATTCTGAACGAACCGGAATATAGGTCGGTCCGGAATAAAAGTCGACCCCTGGCCTTGACTTGGCCAGACGACGACTCGCGATGTGCTCAAAACCACTATATAAAACGAGGGACTTAATAAGCAGCTTCTTTTGGAGGAAAAAAATCTCGGCGTATATTCTGGTTCTTACTTCAGCTGTTTGGGCTCGTTGGCGAAACATTCATGCAAGCTGATCCCTGTTTTGCGCCCTATTCACAAGAAAGAAGGTCTCTGTCGTGTTGCCTTCTCCCGTGGGAAATGTGCGCAAAATAAAGCTTTTCCTTGATGAAGAAGTAGGAAGTCCCATGTATGGCTTCTGAAATATCCTAAGTTTCCGCGAATGAGCAATGGCACTGTTTTCTGTCTAGGTGCTTATAAGTCTTTAGGAACGAAGCTTTGCGGGGTAAGGTGTATAAGAAAAGTTTTCTCGGCTAATATTATCAGCTTTCACCTACTTCGCAGAAGCCAACTGCCAACCAATTTTGCCGTTAAATTCTCGACTTATGCACTCCTCAGTGTATTGCAAATTAGCATCGTACTGACATTCGTTGCCACCCGTCTACGCTAAAATGAAGGTTTGTTATAAAAAAAATTGTCAGTCTGTGGTGCGAACCCGGTTTATTTGTTCAAACTCTATTCTGTCTATGTTACCGTATAGCGCTTGGAGTACGAGCACTTAGGTCCACAAGGCCCGTTGTTTGAATAGAAGGGCTCGACGCCCCGAAGCAAGACTGGCATTGTTAGGGACACCGTAACGGAGAACTTATGAAGGATCATAAAGTCCCAAGTATACTTAATTTCGCGCTTAAAGCAAACGATTTCTTTTAATTTTAATTCTAATCAGAATGCTGTCGCCTGGAGGCGAACCTTGGACTTATTGTTCCACGGCAGAAAGGTTTAGCTACCGATTCAGGACAATGAGCAATCTAGCCTTTATAATATATGCGACAGTGCCACTTGAGGAAGATGCCATCTATGACGGTGTAACAGATGAGTGTGCAAGCTTACCAACAGTGCTTGACTATAGGCTAACGCTTTTCGATGGATAGCAAAAAGGGGAATAGAGCGTAAGGACTCACACGGCGCGGGTTTTGAAATCTTTGCAGTTGTGGTTGAAGTTCCGGATAGAATTGTGCTAAGGCGCCCCCTTGGAGAGCGAAGGCGGCAATGGTAGCCAGGAGAAGATGGAGAGACAACATTGCTGCGACGAATCAGAGCAAAGTGGTGAAGACTGCTCACAGGGGTCTCCTTTTTATTTGCGATATCAAAGAAAAAGGGGGAGAGGGAGAAAAAGCTCAACGAAAACTAGGAAGAGCCCTTACAGCTTTTGGTGTAATTTTGGCTGCCGTACGTGTTTCCTTAGCTTTTTTATGTTTGTTTGTTTCCACAAGTGAGTTTCCGCTTCAGCTGAGCCAAGCTTTGAATCTAAGTCACTGGAGTGACAGCTAAAAAACAAGGTCCGGTAAAGAAGACGGAAAGACAATACCGAAAAAAGTTTCACGACCAATATGCCCCAAAACAAAGAAAGGTTGTGATTGACAGAACCAGAAATCTAAGAAACTGACTGAAAGCTTGGGTAAAATATGACTGGATGCAGGAAGTGTGTTGTACAACTGTCAGCAGTCCTGATTGTTATTCAATGTCGTGTGAAGTATATATTGATATGTATATTCTCAGCAGTGGGCAAATTTATTTTGTGAAGCGTGGTTGTGGCATTTAATATTTTATTACGTTACCCTCAGAGCCCGAGGGTATTTCAGAGATGAGTGGGTACATCGGATAAAGTGGAAATGAAAAAGACAGCAGTAAACTTCAGTAAAACTAAAAAGAAAAGGAAAGGGTTACATCGATACAATAAAGGAAGTTAACAATATTTCAATCATATTTCAGTTTTTAGGGGATACAAACCCGGTGAAGCCTATTTTTTTGCTTTTTGTATGTGCTCATAACAACTGTATATTTATGTATTGTAGTCCAATAAACGTCGACCTTGTGCTTGATTATATGTTGGCCATAGTTTTTTAATTCATCTTCTTATATTTTGGGCCCGGAATGATGGACGTCACGGGAATTAATAAAAAGGAACGTCATAGGGTTATTTTCGGAACAAAGCTAGTGCGCACGTATCGAGCAAACAAGCCTAAGCTCGAGGTAAGCAAAACTGGAAGTCTAAGGGCGACGCAGAACAATGCGACTTCCCAAACACATGTGCGTACAAATACAGACGTTCTCAAACCGAAAACACTCAATGCTTAAAGAGAATATTTGCTACAGCATGGGGCATTCACAATGCCGTGTTGATGTAACGAGAAAGATGCCTTTTTTGTTATTAATATGAAGATAATCAAACATGTTGTAGCATTTTGCCGGCAACGGCTACTCTATTTCACTTGATCAATAAATACTGTTGTACTAAAAGAAAGAAATTGCGGGCAGACTCAATGTTACAGTTATTGTCTATGTTATGGCGATTGTCATGGAAGCAATGCGGCGACACACTGTATTGCTGCCGCCAAAACGCTTCATGTATGACGTGTGTAATCAGTCAGGCTCTTCACTCGAGCTTCCTTGTGGAAACGATGCGCTATTTAGGAGTGCGGCCGCGAAGTCTACGAGAGGTGCATGAGTGAATACACATATATTCAGACAAGATTGTAGATGTGACACGGGTTTCATTGCGCCCAGCACCCGAGAAACTTAAAGGTTTCTTTTTTTCACTCAAGAGTGACACATACTCACTGGAACGTGCCCAGGGACCACAAGTTGGTGCTAAATACGTTCAATAATTAGCAGCATATACCCAGTGGCATATACCCACTGACCCATGTTGGTGCCAAAGAGATTTATTCAAGAACCGCACATACGTGTGGCCCATACTCAGTGAGCCATGTTGGCGCGAAAGAGATTCATTGAAGAGCGGCACATAACCCAGTGGTGCATATACTTAAAAACAAGACTGATGTTTACAACAAGGTTCCTTCTGCACAGTAGCCCTATGCTCTGTTCATTCGACTACGGACGGCACAGTCACCAAAGTTGGCAGGAAAACGGTTAGACATACATACATACATACATACATACATACATACATACATACATACATACATACATACATACATACATACATACATACATACATACATACATGCATACATACATACATACATACATACATACATACATACATACATACATACATACATACATACATACATACATACATACAGACAGACAGATAGACGAACGGACGGACAAACAGACAGAGTGAAAAGTGTGCGAAGTATCCAGAGGGAGCTAATTGCAGTAATACTCAAATAATGTAGCGACGCTAAAGGCAGAAACCTGTCGCGTAACCTTTCAGTCGAAACAACGTACACAGGTGTCGCAGGTGCACATGTGTGACACAGGTGCGCGAATGATGCGCTACTACACACGACCCCATGCAGTCAATATGCATCAAACGTACGAATATCTTCGAGGAAGCGTTCAGGTGCTCAATTGCTTTGGGATGCACTGATTTTGATGGCAATATGCATAACACATGGACAAAAGAAAATATCGTGCAGACCCCACGCACTGTGACAGTTGGTCACAACTTGTGGTGAGTCGGCAAGAACTGCAGTAAACGATGCATCTCGACAAGAGACCAGCAGCGTACATTGGCGATAAAAGCGCTTGGTAAACCGTCAGCCAAGGCAGCCGAGAAATGCGACACAGCTCCACAACCGAACGCCGCAGATAAAACCACCGGGCGCCACAAAGCTCTCGCGCGAAAGCATGTGTGCTTGAAACGGATAGTTGCTGTAAGCGGAAGTATGTGCCCGATTGAGACCAAATACTAGTCCGATCACACACACTGGACAAAAAGCCAAAGAAAGATATTCGCTTTAACAAATAAATGGTGTGGTTGAAGGTATACATTTGTGGCAGTAAGGATATTTAGTTGCGTTTATCGTTTCATTTCGCAATTTCGTAGACAGCGTAGCTGGACACTTCACATTATGTGTAGCACAGTTGGCTATACATGTAAGGTTAATGCTCATACGTGTGCAGCCTTGCTTTAACGCGACAGCGTTAAGGGCACCGTGTCGCAGAAAATCCTGTGTCGGTGTCAACGTCGGTAGAGTTGTCAGTAAGCGAAAAATGACGTTTATATTTAGGTATGTGTATATGCCACGCTTTGCTGTTTGACATGTGGTATATGAGGTTTATATTTCCACACCACTCTATCACTAATGTTGTTCATTCCTTGTCTTCCATTCTTAACAACGTTATTCCTCGGAATTTTGAGAATGACATCCCACAAACAAATGTCACAAAAGAAAACATCAACAGCGCATGTCCTTTATGTTAAATCTTTTAAGGCTTAACATTAAGCGTATGAAACAGTACAAGCAACCTGAAAGTGATGCAACTTTTTTTTTTTTTTGGCGCGGCTGTGCACCATTTCCGAAATCGGTCATGCAAGAGGCTGCGTTTCTACCAGAAAGCTTGCCTTCGTGAACAGTACTCTCCGCCAGTGTTTCCCAGTAAACATTATGGTTATATAAGCTGCAGTTGCTGGGAAGCGTGACAAGCAGTCAGGAATCTTCGAATGCTATCGGGCGTTGAAATCTTAAAGGCGAAGCTTAAGTGTCCTCCAAGCTTTTGAGCTATTCGGCAAGACAGCAGCAGCCGTAGCTGGGTTCGATTACACAGCTTCCGTTCTAAAGCCCGATGCGAGTAAACTAAACGAAGAGAGAGAGAGGCTTATTGCTTTAATGAAATATGTACACATTAAAAGGCGACCCCAGTACTCTTTCCGGCAAGGTGCCCAGATCAGGTTAATTGTTTCGCTCCTTAATAAGTAGGGAAGCAAGCTGTCGTACATTGTTTTAGGCTGGGCAGGAGTCCCGTCTGGTAGGATAGAGTCGTTTAGCTTAATAACTCAGCTCAGGAGCCCAGCAAGGCAAATTATTCATAGGAAGCATAGGGCAGGACATGCCCACAGCAGGTGGTGTGCATAGACCGGCTCAACCATGCTGCAAGTTTCACAGGTTGGGCCCAACGACTTGTCAATATATTTGGCTCTAAACGGAGGCGCGACTGCCATGCCAGTGTGCAGACGGCGGAGTGCTATGCATTTCCGGCGCGGAAGCCCAGGAGGGAGGGGTTCATGACCTTCGGGCAGCAGCGCTTGTAGCGCAAGATTTTTATGCTGTCACAGCTGCGGGTGAGCATCTACAGCATGTACATGATCTGCCGATCTCGCTGCAAGGGAAGCGGGGTCAGGAATATTGTGGGTGGGTAAATTTGCTCCCCAAGCTAGCGCCTCCGCTCGCCCATCCCCTCCAGCACCCACATGACAGGGTGTCCAATGAATGTGCAGCTGAGTTCCCTTGTGCCGCATAGCTGTCGCTTCTTCGTCAATGTCGGCTGCCAGCGCGTTTGCGTCAATCTGACTTAGTTGGCGTACGGCGTCTTGCGACTACGTGTCCAGAGGGCTGCAATGCTCGAGGGGACCATTTCTCGCTGCTTGGACAACCTCTAGAATCGCTAATAGGTCTGAAGCGGTCCAACTTGAAGGTGTGCCATGAGTAGTTTGTTGTCGTGTTGCTAGCGTCGCTGTTCGTCTAGGCAGTAATAGCATGATTCCGTGAAACGGCAGCATCAGTAGTGTAAATGCGGTGAACTGTATTATCATTGAACATAACTCTGCGGTCACGGCAACACCTGTGACTTGGTTCCTTTTCTCCTATGTTATTTGGAAGGGGGTTGGGAGAAAAGAAGCTTGTGGACTCCGACCAACCTGGCGGAGTATGCTTCGTCCTGAAGACGTAGCGGCAAGCCGCGGCACTTGGGCGCGTCTTGCGTCCTTCGCCAGTTCTTCAAGCATGTAAATTGTTGCCTCCAAGTAAAGCATATGGCTTGGAGTATGCTTCGGTAAACCATACAATATGCGTATACTTTGGCTATGAACTGCTTCGAGCTGATGACGTATCGTTACCGTGGTTCGTATGTTAGGGAAGCCTTACAGAATCCTCGATCTGATGAGATCTTTCATCATTACAACGAGGGTGTCTTCCCTGCTGCCCCACTTAGGACTGGTGAGTCTTCGGAGGAGCCCCTGCGTTGCTCGATAGGGGCTCAGGGTCTGTTCAAGACACGCAGTGTGGTCGCCTGTGTCCGATGTAGCGACTCCTAGTCTTCTTAGGTCATGCATTTTTTTTCGATCCGACTCCCTTGTATTTCCGGCGCAATCATTATGGCTGCTGCTGATTTTCTCATCTTCTTTGAACCAAGCACACTATACTGTGATCTTGAAGGAGAAAGCGAGAGCCTGAGTGCTGAAAGATGACACTGTATTGCATCGAGAGCTGCTTCGATGGTACCTTCCTTCTCACCAAGGGACCCTCCCGTAGTCCATACTGTGAGGCCGTCTGTGAATATTGAGTGATGAAACCTGACTATCCTTGCGAGATAATATGAGATACGGTGCATGGCTGTGTTAAAAAGAACAGCGGACAACGCTGAGGCTTGCGAAAGGCCATGTGTGATGTAGCGAAGGGACGAGAGTCGATCTCTTATCTTGACGCGAAGAGTGCAGTTTATCAGTAGTGATGTGAGAATGTCACTATGGGACCTTCTAGTCCTATTGCGTGCATTTCTTGCAACATAGCATAGCATAGCATGTAGTCCTACGCTGTCAAACGTCTCGTGTCTATCTACGGCGGCTAATATTCGTGGGCGTTGCAAGCGCTCAGATGTTAAATTATAACCACGATGTTACTGGTTCTTGATACCTATACGCAAGTGAGCTGCGCTAGGTAACATTGGCCAAAAATAGGGAAAAATATACTTCAAGGACGCCATTGAATTCCTATATGTGCAGTGAGAGACCGCATGCAGTGAAAAAGAAAGTGAATGTTCTCTCAATTCACAATGGCCCCTTTTGTTACGCGCACACATGACAGTTTGAAATGTTTGGCCATGAACAGTCTTTTATATAATTTATTGTTCGGCCATATGCTCCGAGGTTATATGGGTGCTTACGATCTATACAGAACAGCACCATGAGACTTTGGTTGGAAAGTTTAACAAACTAAGCCCATCTCCATTCATCTGACGTCAATTATTCAACTTTTTGTTTACGTTTCATTACTTGGATGAACAAAGTGATTATGATTCCTCAATTTCAAAGGAAATTAACATTTCGTTTCATTATTTAAACGAAGAAAGCACAATGTAAGGTATTATTATTGCAACTGTGGATATGGAACTTAAAAATTCCAATTTGTGTGCGGGAAACTTCATTCAAGGACCATAGTAATGTTTCTCACGTGACCGATCAAGTTTTCACTTATATATACTTCAGCAACCCATATAAATGCGAATTAAATATTTGAATAATTACTTCAGTAGGTACTTTCATTAAACTTGAATGAATCAATTACTTCTAATGCATTCTCCACGTCTAGAAATAAGAAGTTATGTTTTGCTTCATGTAGAATGGTTCTCGGTGTTGGTGGCATTACCGCTTTATTGACGAGTCCTAATGAGTAGCAAGGCTGAGGGAGATCACATGGCTCACCCGTTTTCTTTACGCCAAACACGGAGGACCGAAATAGGCAAATTAATAACATGCTATTAAGCACTTTATGAAAGCTTCGCTCCCCATAGATTCCAACATCTGCGTTTGGTCTGCCGATTTCTTTTCTTGCCGAGTTTCGGTGCTGAGTACGAAGTCTATGTCTAAAGGCCTTCGGCCGACACATATTGACAGGCAGCTATTGTGATTTGTTGGTTTAGATCCGGAACACAGGACGAGGAAGAAGTTTGGCACGCGACTCTCTTTTGAAAACACGGTAAACACCTACGGCTGCAGTGGTTTCAAACACGTGATTAAAAAGCAAGTGAAATGTGCACCTGTGGTTCACATATGGCGAGAGTAGCCTGTACAATTTCAAAACGAAGCCGTAGGTGGATTGGGGTGAAGCCGAAGTTTTTTTTTGGTGATTTCCCCCTATGCAGAAAATTATTTTCGTTGAATATGTTTATTGTCTATGTATTTTGCATATTTGGACAAGAATAAACTTTTTAACGTGCCATTTTGGTGCCATCATTCGGCTACGCCGCAGGCTACTATGCCAGATTTTCGCGTAATGGGGCATATGATGCTTTCGCATTAATAAACCTCAGACCAAATCCCAAACGCAACATACATTTAAACAACCCCTGAGTCGCCGGTAAATGTAGACGAAGTATGGGGGCTTTGTTCAACACAAAGAAGCACGAGGCTATTCCATTCAAAATATTTATGAATATAAATATATTGAATCATGGATAACGAAGATGAAAGGAAATAAGTGCGGTTGCGCAGAACGCGTGCACGAGCAGGCATCGTAAAAGGTTCAGAATAGCAAATGGCTGAAAAAAAACAGCATTCAACAGAATTATCGTTTCTCGCCTCTGTTTCGCCTCGTCATAGCTACGTATGTATTTCTGCATTGCCCATTCATGCTGTTTTTCGTTAGGATTTGTTCCGGTACAGCTCTTTCTTCTGCTATAACAATCGTTTGCAGTTTTCGGTTATAATAAGTTAGACCCGGAAGCTCCCTCGGCACGCGCTTTTGACAAGCACTCTGACAGGTTCACTCTAAAATGATAAGTACATAGCACAGGGATAACGCAAAATTGAAAGTATATTGTTTGATGGTACATAACTTCCCATGTTCTCGTTCATAAGGGAAACATCAACTTCTGTTGGCCTAGAATTTATTTACTCTTCCGTACAACTCCCGAAGGCCAAGACCTGCGGATGTTGTATAGCAGCGACAGTAGAAAAATTTAACCGTGTCAACAACGCTTCTAAAAAAGCCCTGTAACTGATATAGCTTGCGTATTCTAGCCAATAAGACAAGCGCCTGTCAGAACAAAATGAATACCAAGCGCTACGGGATACAATGGTGTCAATGCAACTGGCACTTGAAGATTGCCAGAGTGAGAAAGCCATCGTGTATTGTCTACGTCAATTCTGTTAGCTCTCTGCTCATAGAAAACGTTTATCTTCTCGTTATTATTTGTTCAGTACAGAAGTAATATGAAAACCTTAGCTTCAGATAAAGCGAATGCACTTCGCAGTTGTGGGTGTGACATTGGCGGTGAGGTGCTACTGGCAAAGGAAGGTGTCATCATTGTCAAGTCTGTCGTTAGGATGAGAAAGACTTCAATGATAGTCGCGTAAAGACATTTACTACATGCTGAACGGTTTGGACGAAATTCGTAGGGCCAAACATTGGGACTCATCCGGAGGGTGGCAATGTGATCGTACCACCTTTCAGATGAAAATGTGACAACGACCCTCTTCCTTCGAATCCTAATTCGCTTCACTTCTTTCACCACAGCAATATGTGTACTATAGAAACGTCAAATAATTATGTGGCAGCAAGCCTGGGTGGTTGTATGTCGCATCCATAACACACGAAATCAGAACAAATTGGCAGTGTTGCTTGAAGACCGAAGCATTGAAATCGATAGCTATGTTGGGAGTCGCGCTGAAACGCCTCGGCCGGTTGTTTTAAGAATATACGATGGTGAAATTTTGGCGAGACGTATAGCAGCGTTAGGTAACGGCTGTCTGAGAAGGATAACTGCGCCAACTGGCAGCTACCGGGCACCTTTGATTCCAAGGGATTCGAATCTGAACGATTTCACGATGATGGGCACTCAAAAGCGGTGCTGCCGCTGCAGCACCTCCATAGTGCAAGAGATGAGGCCGACGAAAAAAAAATCGTCGGCGTTCGTAGTAGGCAGTTTAATTGGTTTAATGTCTGTTCCTTTGTGACCACGGATTCCACACGCGGCTTCTCGGCAGGGTCGCGAATGTGTCCGTGATACGCACTGCGCTTGTGGCAGCAGCTGAAAGAACGAAACCTTCCCTCGCTCAGCTGCAGATCGGATTGGGCGTCCAGTTGGCATCCTCGTTTTTTTGCAGCCAAATGCACTGAGCGTGTATCGTGTCTCTGGAGGCGTCCCAATCCTCCACATGCCTGGTACGCTGGCAGCACAACGACGGGAATAGCCCTGGAGTGTTCGTGTAAAGGTTTTAGCAATACTATACGTATGTTGAACGAAAATCAAGATGTGGCTAACAGAGAAGTGCTTCATCCTTCCGCTGCTTTGCGAATGCAGTTAAGAAGGGAGATTAGGGACATTTCGACAACCAGGGACATTTCGCAAGTGAGCTTCTTTCACAAATAAACTCTTGCTGCTCACTCCTAGCACACCAGCTCAATATCTTAGGATGCATGCTTCCGTCCTTTATTTTAATGAAATGAGGCCTGCGTGCCTAAACTTAGAGAAATATTGATTTCGCAAGCATACCTTCAAGGGTGTAAATGTCATTTCGACGCATTTTCAAAGTTCATTAGTTCATGTGACGTATTTGACTATGCAACCTGTTTTGAAGGAAATTAAGTTTTTGTGACCGAATGTGATCTATATAAATAGAGGGGAGAGAAAACATCAATAAATTACTTGGCCATACGGACCGCGATTGCCATCGCGGTTTACGGACTCAGTCTGCACACAGTGCTGACGCCATTAAGATGCAGGAATCTAGAACTACCTGGCAACAGTACCAGTAAAGTAGAAGGTCAGGTTCACCTCCATTGTTTTTTTCGTTTGCGCAAGCTATCATGCACAAAAATATTGAAGCCAGCTTTCCATTTCTCAGAGCTTTTTTTGATAACACTGAAGGGCAGCGTCACTGGCACTGCGAGGACAGGAAGGACACCAGCACAATTGAAGTGCTCTTAAAGAAGGACAGTGCTTTAATAATAAAAAAGAAACGGCCTTGTCAGAGAAAACAATACGAGGAAATGGCACCGCGGCGGATCCCGAAAACAATGACCTGTGTGTATGAATAAACGGTATGCCAAAGGCTTGGGCTAGTGCACATATACTGCACATATTTGTCAATACCATTTGCTATTGGTTATAGACACTACCATGTTATTATACCAGGTGTCTTTCTTAGTATGTCAAACTAAAAAGGAAGTCGCACGTAGCACAATTCTAATACTTCAGCTGCATTGCATGAAGAGGCGAGAATTTGTTGCACATTTAGTTGACACAAATAATTGACTACTTAAAAAGTTACTAACTGTCAAAACAAAAAACAAATATGTAATCTATTGTTATACTTTTTAGCTCATTATTTTGCGGCACGTCTTATAATTTAAAGTTGTAGCCGCTGAGCTTGCAAGGCATAGCCTTGCAAGCTCAGCGGAACAAATTTTGCGAATTAGAGCAGTTTCGATATTCGCTGTCACACTTGCGGTGATTATGCACTTTTGGTCCACTTGGGTGCTTAACACAAGGCTTTTTTATGCATTGAAGCAAGAAAATAGCTGACACCCCGCATGCTTTGGGAATAAGTACCTTAAAAGTGGTGGCATCCTGAAAATATATTCCAACTAAATACCCCTTGCCAATTCGTAAATTAGAATATCCGTCGCAACGTAATTAGCTAAACTTCATTAGTGTTGTTTTGTTAATCGATCGATTATGTCTCCCGATTACTCGTGCAAGTAATGTCCATTCCTCTCACTAATTCAGCTGAAAAAGTAGAATATAGCTATTTCCCGCAGGCAATTTTGAAGAATACTTACATAGTTAAAAAAAAAACACGCAGCTGATAAAATTAATAGATTAATCAGCATCGTTGACTTCCTTTAAAACAATGAGAAAATACTATACGTAATAGAACAATACTTTTTAAAGATGTAAAAAATTAAATTTCGTGGCTAACGTGTTTTATTTAATGCATGATTTTTTACATTTCTTTGTTCATAGTGTACGTATAAAGCATAACACTGCATTTTGCAGTGTTTACATTGTAATCTATGTACGGTGCACATATTGTGTAGGGGGTGTGGAGAGGTCTTTCTTTTGCTTCTATGTTTGTATATTATGGTGAACTATGCTGGCTATACAGGAACCGACACAGAGCGATCTCATCGTGTAAATCGTATAAAAGAATCCTTCGCAGATACATGCCAATCTGACCACTAATACATAAAATAAAGCGAAGCAATATAAGCTAGTTGTCCCACCTTTCGGAAGTATTAGGGACCTATTCTGTTTTCTGTCTTTCGGCCTCGCTTGAACTATGCAGCAACTCAATGCAGCCTCCACCGTAGCCGCCAACTGCCAGCCACGACAGTCAAAGCTGCAGAACTGATTTGAGCGTTTCGCTCCCGCTATTCTGATAGTTGTCCACAGTTATAAAAAACTGGAAAACGTTCCTATACAGATAAATGAAGGTGTCAAGACAGATGAAAGTTGAATTAATTTTTAGACACTCGTGTGGGTGTACACTATCCCCCATAACTGCCCGCAATGCTTTGCCAAATCCTTCACAGCGTCATCGCTGCGTCCGATGAGGCAAACCTTCCATGCCTGCACACATCACCGGCGTCGATAACTGTAACATATATATTCAGCATTGCCATTTGTTGGGTGTGTTGGTAAAATGACTTGAAAATCATATTTAGCATCAGCGAACAAGGACAGAAGGGAGACGACACCACAATGCGTTTTTTTCAGGAAGCACCCACTTATTTAACCCATGCACAGTGGCGCCACCTCATCTAAATATTAATCACCCAAAAACGCCGTCTCCTTATCTAACAAGTCGGCCGAAGGTGCACTAACACACGTGTCACTATTTCGACAGATAGCCTGAGCCTCCATAACCTCTCGGACATCTTTGTGCTTCACAAGAACCCGGCAGGACCCATACACCGGCGCACAGCCGCATTCCTGACGGTGGGTTGAGCGATGGCCATATTGCTTATTTCTCACGTTTAGACTATGTTCTCGTAACCGGCCATTAAGACACCTTCAGGTTTGTCCGATGTATTTTTTTCCCACAAGACAGCAGAAGCTCATAAACAACAGCTTCTACGCAACCCACTGGTGCTTTACGATGATCCGTAGAGCATCCGAGAGCTGGCTTACGGTATTATGGTGTCGTCTCCCTTCTGTCCTTGTTCGCTGGCGCTAAATATGCTTTCAAAGATATAATCAGGTTCCGTGCCACGAAAAAGCCAATGCTCACCATACTGACCAGCCGACCAGATCAACGGCACGGTTCATGGATCGACGAGCTGTAGCTGGGGCTGGGGCTGCTACTAAGTGAAAGAATAAACCAGCGTATGGTTCTTGATGGTGATACTGTGTGTTAGGATTCACGTCATTTGGTAATCCCACATTCGTATTGCTATTGCATTACAGCATCAAATACGGGGTGCGATATTTCATTCTTACTAAGCAGGTTAGAGCTACACGCTAGCTTTGCAACGTGTTGATTATTTTCTTCAATTGTGGGGTTTCGTGCGCCAAGACCACTCAGCGTGTTACGGTGAGTAGTCATTAGGCATATCATTAAAGCTTGTTTCTCTCTCGAGTAGCGAGGCAAAACATTGATGGGGCAGTTGGAAATACAGAAATATGGTATTGTTGTTGAAGTTGGCCTGTTGAAGTTTTGGAAATTATTGCACAAATACCCGTACCCAACTGTAGTGAAGTTTATTCCATAAAAATTGTAATTTGGCTTCAAATCTCTAGAATCTTTAATGACCCAAGACAGTCGTCCCACACACATGATATACGTAGGGCCACGTAATATTGTAACGGCTGTAGGAGCTGAGGCTGTTTGATAAATGAATAATGAGGCTGTTATAAAACTCTAAAATTGAATTTCCGCTACGTTTTATAGCTTGTGCCGCGTTCTGGCTCAAAACAACATTTACATGGTCGTAAATAAATCAGAAGGTTCTATATTGATTTTCTAATCCCGATGTTCATTAACGTGCACTCAAGTCTAAGTATACAGGTTCTTGTGCATCGTGTTATCATAATGAACCAGTCTTGCAGACGTTTGAAACGCTGAAAACATGGCCTAGTACTCAGCTCAGCCATCCTGAATATGCGGGTGGGCTAGTAGGTAAGTAATTCAAACAGAATACATGTGAACAGCCTTGAAAACAGGAATGATATTATGCAAGCAAGGATCCTTATATATCAATCATAAGAATCACAGGGCGTATTTTTTCAAAGCACCAATTGTGCGCTTGAAGGACACAGCAGGGACAGTCATACCTAAGATGTACTGGACTTCAGCTTAAAAACAGACAGAGCTCCGAAATTATGCAACAACCACTATTGTTCTGTCCTCGCTCTCAATGTTGAGTAGCCTTGCTCGAGCAGTACGGTTATATGACATTTGGATGTCCGCAATCATTGAAAAAAATTATAGATCTTCAGTTCCTAAAATTGCTAAAATGAAATGCAGAATCCTATATGATGCTTCGTTTCATTTTAAATTTCAAATAAGTTGAGCTGAAATAAAGCGTATACGTACAACTCAGAGTCGAAAACAACGCATTTATTTGGTCGATCAGCCAACTGCCATTTGTTGTCAAAACGAACAAAGGTTCAATCAACAGCGGGGAAGTACAATCGCTTTTTTAATACATTGAAACAAAACAAAATATCCTATCAAAGAGTTTAGGTCTCCAAGGACTGCATAAACCAGCAGCATGAACATGTCATATGGAGGATCAACAGCATTCCTAAACGGCAGAAACCCAATTGAGTAGGGCGCAGTCTATGCCCTTTGTAATCTAACGTAGGAGAACGTCCTCAAGAATACTGCATCTCGAGTCTATACAACAGTGGTCTATGGTCTTGGCCCGCAGTCTTAATCGGCAGTTTGTTGAGCACGGCACAAGGCATTGCCTCGAATTTATCGTGGTTTTAAGAGGAAGCATTTCTGAATGTAATTTATGTAAAGACTCTTTCACTGTAGGGGGTATACCCATTCAGCGGACCTGCTTAAGTACGTCCTTATTTGGCCTCGATAAATTAGGTGTTCTATATGGGATCTTGAAAACGTTTGCCCACTACAGCAGCATAAATCCCTTCGGGTCTCGTTGTGGAAATGTATTCTAGGCTGATTCTGGTGCTTAAAAAATATTGGGTCAACAACCTCCCTGAGGTGGACCAGAGTCAGTGATGGGGGAAAAGTGGTCTAGTTTGCCCATATATGCATTACAGTCTCGGCCTAGCCGCAACTGCTATCGGCTTGACAGGCGTTTCTAATCTGCCACTGAACAGTGCATCTCCAAACAAACAAACAAACAAACAAACAAACAAACAAACAAACAAACAAACAAACAAACAAACAAACAAACAAACAAACAAAAACACTGAGATTGTTGCTCTTGAACTGCAATAGGGATAATGCCGTTAATATCTACTATAAAAGCAGTTTGAGAAGTTCAGTTGTTCACCTTAGTGGCAGCAACGTATATTTATTTGGTATTCTCCGTTCTTCTGCTCAAAGTAATGAGTTAATGACTGTCACTGCTTTATGTCCCTTATGAGGATTTCCAGAGACGACGTTTGCCTGCGTATTTTAAGAATTACTAAATAGATCAGAAATCGCAACGCTTGCATTCTGAAAGAGAAAAAAAACCTTCAGGGCATTTGTTTATTCGCTGAGGTGGGAAAGATGCCCAGCACAATCGAGGTTATTACCTTATCGAAGAATTAAACGCGCGGAAGCTACTCTTCCACCGTCATTACTGGCATCCTCTGTTTCTCGTTTAAATCGATTATGATTATTTGCGGCGAAAACGTCAGGACTACCAAGAAAAAAACGAACGCAAGCGCTGGTTAGAAATCAACTGTTTTAGGGTAAAGATCCGAGACAACAAAGTCCCGAGCTACCGGAAGAAGAACAGTACGTCCTGAAATATTCACTGAAAACAATCTAATCGTAGCAGAGCTGGTCTATCAACACTGTATCCCTGGACTTGTTAACAAAACATTTGCACTTGGACTCCTGCTTGAAAAGTCCCCAAGAGATGAAACGTTGAAGCTAGGTGACCATCAGAATGATGAAAATAATAAGGTTCGTGCGAAAAAAAGAGAGACAGTGTGACACTAAACTATTTGCCAGTCGATATTCGCTTTATTTCGCCCAGAACAGAAGTGCAATAGAGCCAGACGACTCTAATGTCTAAATACCTGGCATGCCCAGCTCTGGCGCGCATGACGAAAGGTACACTTGGTACTTTGGCGTGGAGCCACAGTTTTCGTCGTAGATGAATTCACAGCAGTCGGCTTGATTGTGGAATGTAGACACCCGGCGCCAGAAGCTGCATCCGTAACCTGTGCAGATGGACTATTAGGTTAGGGAGATGCGTGCATCCTCTTCCATGCATATTGCAACGAAAGAACGCGAAGGAAACGCAAAATGGTCATTCAGGTTCGCGTGCGGTTTGCGATCCTGCATCGAAGAAATGGGTTAACTGGAGAGAAAGAAAGAAGTGAGATTCACGTGAGCAAATGCTTGGCAGACTCATGAGAGCGTTTTACTAGTAGCCCGAAATTTAGCCCACGAATTTGAGATGCACTATACAGAACTGTGATATTATTATTCATTGTTGTGTTACAGAGTTGTAAACTCCATAGTTTTTCATAAAATTTGCGATTTGCAATAGTCTTTCTAAAAAATGGACTGCCTAAATCAAGAATTCGCTACCAACAATGACTCCATTTAGCTTTTATATTTCAAATGCTGCGAACGCCATCAAATTTGATGCAGTGGTTGCCGAGAAAAGCGATTTATCCTTTCCCATGTATTTAGATAGAAACTCCCAAGCTAAAGCTTCCACTTAAGGGCGGTGAAAACTTGAGCACGGTGCCCTGGCATAAATACAAACGCCACAGACATCAAACTTGGAAAAAATCGGGCTGAATACAATGAGCAGTTCGTGTGCGCACCGAAATGCGTGTAAGGGAATTAAAGCCTTTGCAAAAAAATCATAAAATAAGTGTTAGAAAGTGCAACGCGGCCCTCTTCAGCTAGTTTCCCAATACACCGAGGTAACTTTGCATTACACAAAGTTTAGATTCAGCAAAAATGGGGAGCATCTTAAACGCAATGTATCGCGATAGTCTAACGTTTCTGGCTTAATTAGGAGCCTTACAAATAATTATTTCACCCTAGTTTTTTGGCTATCTTATGTGTTATGTGATCTCCGAATTTCCTCTGTGAACTAAACGAGGCGCCTCGTTTATGCTTGGTGAATACAAACAACAGGTAATCGGTGATCTTGAAGGTAAAGTTGAAGATAGGTGGGTTACTGCGGCTTTGGAATAAATTACGTAAGGATGCACTCCGGATTATGAATATGTTTTACGAGCGGCGCAGGGTTTAGCTCTTTACTCTGGCAACACTACAAATGCCGGCGAAACCAAACTTAAGAAATGGGGAACGCTGCGGCAAATCTCTGTGCGACGTTAAATGCGTGTGGATGAATCGCAGCCTTTAGAAAGAATTCTTAATCAATTGTTCAAACCTGTGACAGAGCTGTTTTCACCTATGTTTTCCTGTGCCCCGTGGTACGTAGACCAAGTTTACATTTTGTGGATATGGAGGTCATGTTCAGTGCTTCGCGTGGGAAAACTTTACCTTACCTGGCCTAATTAGAAGTGTCACAAGTAATCACTCAACCATTGTTTTTTCCCATTCTAATGCGTTCTACGTGTCTTGTAGTAGGCTTCTCCAGCCTCATTGGTTAAGTAAATAAAAGCATGTAGTTTATATTTCCTTGAAATTAGGAGCAGGTCGTGGGTTATCTGTAAGCTGATGTGTAAGACCCTACTTCCAGTGTTGGTTAGCTATGGTTTTATGGATAGCGATATATGCGGCCAATGTTTCAACCATTCATAACTTATATAGGGGCAACATAATAAGGTGTGTGATTTTGTTTTACAGCTAAATGACATTCTTACTGCTACGCTAAATAAAAAGCAGCCTGTGGGTTGCGGTTTTGTGAGGTCGCACACGTTCGCTGCATTTATTCTTGATCATGTGATACCTTCGCAAAATTTTCGTAAATTTTATGGTTTGTATAATTACTTATGTACCTTACGCTTGCCTGGTCTTAAAGTTCCTGAAGTATCCAGTATATTTATTTTTCTTACATACGTATGAATTCGATACCACTGTATGGCATGCTACTCTGCTAAGTACGGACTCAGCCAAGCCCTCTTAGGTATTTTACCTGTGCTTTCCAAAGCTGAATAGAAATTTAGGAGAAAAAAATAAACATTGAGAATATGTTTTGACATTCGCTTGGCTCACTAACAGCTCCATTTGAAATAATTATCTAACTTCACCTCTGCCACAAAATGGTTAATAGCACGTCGCTCAAACTTTTGCAACCCATTAAAACGTGCAGCTTCGATGCCACTTGGTGGTTGAGAAGCACAGTAATTTAATTCATGTTTTCATTATATTTCAGTGGAACCTGCGTTTTGATATACAGTGCACTCACCGTTTGCAACGTAGCGGTGACGTACAAAGAAACAGGTGTCGCATTCTGCATATATTGTGTGGTACATTTCTTGAACGGCGTCACCTGTGCCTGGCAGTAAATGCGGAAGCGATGATGACGTAGTTAATGGGATGTCGTTAGAATGCGTCAGATTTGGGAAGCAGTACAGAATACCTGATAAAAATATGAACAAAGAACAATCTTCACGGACGTATGCCAATCAGAGCAACTCACATCAAAGGCAACGAAGTAGTATAAGGCAGTTAGGAAACACCTTTGAAGTACTAGTAAGGTCCTTACGGACCTTAATTATTAGGGGCGTGTACTGCCACTGCCCAAAATCTACGCAAGGCTGCAAGCTTTATGCGGTGCACCTACTTCGGTATACCCATGACATATCATGTTTCACTATATCCGGGTTTAGAACTTTTATACCCTCCGCTTTATTCGACGGTTGCTCCTGCGTGCTGCGCCGGTCTACCGACATCGGCATCTGGCTCCACCTTCCCGCTGCCATAATAAGGCCGCGTTGCTCTGCGCGCGGAACGCCAAGACACGTCGGACGCCGGCGCGTCGTTGCTCCCGCGGTGGTCAGCTGTGTTGTGAGTGTCTCGCGAGTGCTGTCATCACTTATTGTACTTTTCGTACTTTTTGTACTACATTTGTACTGCGCACATAGTGGGGTGTTCTTGTGTGAAAGTTCAACTGATACTTGCTCATGCTTGTGCTGCTCAAGTATTGCTGCGTGTTGCGCCCTGTCCTGCGATTCCATGCAAAGATGATACGGTGGCGTCCCATTAGATGAGTCTCCCGCTGACCATATACTGCTGCAACGGGGAATGGCAAGCGTATACCGAATGGACTTTGTTGTCTACGAAGGCTTTTCTTCGTCGGTCACACGCAGTCGCGACTTCAAATAAGACTACAGAAAATATGACATGTTAAGGAAGCTTGTACCTGGGGCTGTTCAAACGATTTTTCTTGGGTACCTATCATACAAAGGATCATCAGTTGCGATGCCCCGGAAGCAACCAGCTAAGAGAAAACCACGTCCGCCTGGGGCCGAAAAACTGCAACGTCTACGTACGTTGCAAGTACCTGTCTCGGGTGACATACAGTGTACAAAGACAGCAGAAGTGCACACGATGCGAGTGAACACAAGTCGACGCCGACCGCCTTTCCAGCTATTGTTGCCTCACGGTATATAGCGACCATATAACGTCTGATATGGTGTCTCCACTTGCCCATACTGCAACAAAACAAGGAAATTGCCGGAGTCAATAACTGCCTTAACACCCAAGGACATAAAGTATATAAATAACGCACAGGACGGCGCTGTCGAGGCGTTGCTGACGCAGCAAAACTAGGGCGGCAAGTCGACCGCAATTCACTCAAATCAGTTTGAAATACAAGGAAAGAATATTTTGCGCATGTCATACTTGGCAAACCTCTCAACAGAGAAGTTTGTGTAGGTTTTACTTGTCAGTATACGAAGATAATAACCTCAACAATAAAAGACCGCCGCTCGTAACGATGTACTTTAAGTGCCAGAGGCTGTGGAGTTTGTTGTTGGAGACTCCTGACCACGCAGACAACACGGTCGCGAAAGTGAGACTTACTTTCTTTTAATGCAGCTGTCCCTTTTGCTGCCGTGTTGTCGGTGTTGCCAGGAATTCCATTTTTTTAATGTAGAATAAATGCATTGTTGAAGATATTTTCTCTGGCGCTTCAATCCTTCTATTTGTGCACACAAAGACACAGAAATGCCTATTGAAACAAATTCAGCGATATGTATGTAGCGATAACAGATCATGGCCGCCGCAGGTTTATATGCTTGCGAAAAAGAAAACTCCCCACTCGAGGACATTTATTTGTATTTATAATATCTTTAGTCGCTACATGAAATTGGAAGAAATGAATTGGTGC
The DNA here is from genome assembly GCF_023375885.2 of Dermacentor andersoni. Classification (NCBI taxonomy): domain Eukaryota; kingdom Metazoa; phylum Arthropoda; class Arachnida; order Ixodida; family Ixodidae; genus Dermacentor; species Dermacentor andersoni. Next base: position 128,974,355 of record NC_092823.1, read on the forward strand.
GAAAGCCCATTGAAGGCTGACAGCAGCATGCTGATACCATTTTTATAGTGGCAAGCGTAGTCACATCTGTCTTCGGCTTTAGTCTGTCTTGGTAATCAGCGCCCCCTGCGACAAAGTAGACGGCTCAGGCGCACATCCCACTGCACAGGCCGTAATCACTACGCGAGAATCGCGCTCCATACAGCCCATAATTGGATGAGGCAATGCCCCGTCACATGAACATTGAGTGTGTTCGACAAACTTATGTTGTCATTCGGCACGCCTCTGTATTGATTCGACGCTCACCTTTACCTCAGAGTCGAAGCTCGCGTTCAGCAGCTGAAAAATGGTGGAGCTAGCGCTCGCTTTTCTGCCTGCTTGTAGCTTTATTCATTTAGTCATTCAGTACTGTTGACATAGGGTCACAGCAAGAAGAGCAACAGATAAAATGGAACACAACTATGAAACATACAACACTGAAGGAGAAAAATAATGTCATCGAACGATTTGAATCCGGATTGACTCAAGCAATTCCATTTTGTTAACGTATGGGGTGTCGCGAGTGCCGTCGAAAACGGCACTCGCGAAATCATTCACAGGCCCGCTGCATGTGCAACGTACGACTCTCAGCTTGTGAAACTGCATCGCGCGACTGGACATCCCCTGCAGATAGTGTCAGACATTCTTGCTATACTTGGCTTCATACTTAGTAGGGATAGCTACTCCACGTGTTACATCTACAACTTGTACACGTATGGTCACACCAAATTAAGGCTACGTTTGTGCACATTGGTGCTTGCAGTATGCGACGTACTATGTTTTTGGGCGCCAGTGCCACCGTCGCGTTGTGGTTGCTGGTCGCAGAAACGTGTCGCTCCGCTCGTTCGGCAGTAAATAGGTTCACATCTGCGACGCTTTACGTGTAATAATTACGTGATATTTCATGGCTTAAGAGCATGAGACTTAATGTGGCATCAAATGACAAGACGCGTAACTCATACGTGACACGCACTATCTTGTTCGCAATTACGAGGAGTGAGAGAAATGTCTAGTTTTCGAAAGCATTGCTTATTACGTATTACACAAAAAACTATCATTTATTTTTCATATTACTTGGCCTCTGGCAAGCTGCTGCACCTTCTGCCGTTTAACGCAGTTTCCAGTAAGGGTACCTATGGTGCTTTTTTACACCTCTATTTCTTTATGCACTTATTGCCTATGACTTCGCTGCACCAACCGCAGTAGCCCATTTGATATTACTTACGAGGCAAACGTGTGTTTACACGTTGCACTGTCTTGCAAATGAATTTTTGAGGTAGTGCCGGTGTGACGGAAGGTGTTGTGCTATCCTCAGTTTTATCGATTGCCACACACTCACATGTTTGTCGCCTGTAATATTCAAGTAGGGAGAACTTAACATGCTATGAAGTCCCGAAACTGCTGATAAACGGCGTCGTCAGTCTTACATGAAGGTCGCTTTTGGATACTTACCATTGAGCGGAACAAATTGAAAGAGGTTTTTCCCGCTATAGCAAGGCGTTGAAGTAAGGGCATGCCGACCCCATCTGAAAAAACAAAAAGCACTGTTGCACTTTTGTCTTATGTTGATGTGTTAATAGATACTCGTGCGTCACATGCACTTCGGATGTTTTTTCTCATTTTGTAAATTGCTTCACTTGATCCTACAGAAAAATGATATTTCTTGGGGCTCGGAATGTTCTATTACATAACTATGTAATATCAGTTTCGTATTCCTTCCTTTGTGCGCAGTTCCCATGTTATCATGGACAGCAATGAATCCTATAGCATCCATATCAGCACACTTATTCTGGGAATATCTTCTCAACGTACTTTGCCCATGCGCTTTTTAACGCACTCGCATTGTAGCAAAAACAATGGGCGACCTAGGGTTGGGCGCAAGTTAACTGAAATTGACGCGACAAGATTTGTTCCTGATTTTTTTTCGGAGGAGTCAAGGGATTGACATTACGTGAACTCAAATAAAGGCAAAATAGAAGTCATGATTCTCCCAGGAGCAAAAAGAATTCACAGGGTCTCTTATGTCATCTTTAAGACGACGTGAAGGTGAAAGCCCAAGTGCCAACGCATTCAAGACGGGCACATGACGTACACATCCTCTTTAATTCGCTTTGTCAACTTCTCTTAGTCATCCTTCTTGATTCGCTTACTAAACTTCTTAATTCCCCTAGCCATCATCTTTAATTCGCTTAGTGTACTTCGCTTAGTCATCCCTCTTTATTCCAAAGGTCGAGGGCTCGACTCCCACCCAAGGTCGTGGGTTCGAATGCCTTAATTAATTATATCTTAATTACATGCGCCTATTTTAACAATATTTACCAAAGGTCGTGAGTTCGACTCCCACCAGTGGTCGTGGGTTTGAGTGTCTTAATTAACTCTATCCTAACTAACTTCGCATTCATTAACTACAAAGGTCATGGGTTCGACTCTCACAAATGGTCATCGTTTGAATCCTACCAAAGGTCGAGGGGTCGTAGCCTTTTTGTACGTTTCGTGTCGTCAAGGTGTTTTCGCTCAAGTTCTACTGCCCTATGAGACATATAAGGCTTTCGCTCTAATAATTTTCTGATAAATGTCCCCTCTGAGTTTAGAGAATAATGTAAATTTATAAGCATACGGTATAAACCTGTTGCGTCGTACAGGCGGTGCTGTTGGAATGCCGGTCAACTGCGACCTTTATGCGATGGTTGGTTTCGGGCATGCTATGAACCACACCTACTAATGAATACGTAAAGCTGCACTATCTATGTTCGTCTGAGTTGCGCTGCGGCGATAATTATGCAGAAGTTCGGGCCTGGCAAGTTTCGTCGCATGTAACGTTTGCCTCAGAGATAGAAAGCAGTTGTGCTCTACAAACAAAGCCGCATTCGCAGCCTCGCCCTTCAGTCGCTTTCAAACGGCCGAACTCGCAAGGCGACCCATGTGATGCAACAGAACAATGTTTGGGCAAGCTGACCTTGCATCCCTGACGAGGAAAATTAGCGCAATACAAAAGACAACTTGCATGGGACGAAGCAACAAAGACAAGCCCGACAAACGACAGAGTAGTGCTGGACTTTGTCGTTTCTTCCTATGTGAGATTATTTTGACCTGATCTTCCTCGTAAGCATGTGATTCAAGTCTGTTTACTGCACGCGTAACATCTCAAAACTGTGTACCCTGAACAGCGACACATCAAGCTTTCAAAGCCAAGTAAAGGCTAGTTTCCACAGTGTGTTGGAACTGTCGAGGTGAGTTATTCTATAGACAACAGCTACAGGGTCATTGCAACTGATGCAGAAGACGAGGAGGGGCGCTCCAGCCATGCCTGCTGGCCTGAGGGCCTGCTGGCCAGTACTTTGTGGTCGCAGCGTCAACTGTGACTGACTACCGGAATTATTCTTGCATGGGTTGATACTGGCTGAAGTTAGACGGCTGACCGCTAGCGTACTCCCGAATCAAAAACATAAATTCTGACCGTGACTATAGGTAAATACGTTGTTTGACTTTTTGTATCTCGCATGTTTAGCTAGAGCGAGAGCATGTGGATGTAGATGACCTATGTAGAGGAGTGCGAGATCGTTAGGTCACAAGTTTTGGTGTGTTTTCCTTTTATTGCATGCTGTATGTAGAAGTCCCGTGCAAAAGACTTATACAATACAGTTGCTGGATCACCTTTCACATTGAGAGAAAACCTGTATACCCCTCTGATTTGCACGCGTAGTTCCTAGTGAAACATTATTATAAAAAAATGAACACCCGCTAAATACAGTGCTTAATCTTCGCTTACATAGCTCCTCCGGTTCCGCGCTCCCCATAGATGAAAGCTGCTGTCGTGCTGAAGTTGCCGTATTCTCCGAATGTTTTGTACATCACGCATTTGGCTGTGCCACCAAAATTGGGGTCGAAGTAGTAGTTCCTGTATATTTGGTACCACTCTCCTATATCAGGAAAACACTGCACAAGAAAAAATAATAATTAATATTATTGCAATTCTAGTAGTACATTAATATTATAATTATTATTAAGGTTGTTCTTACGATCATAATTATTCCTGTTTATTATGCTGCTCCTTACTACACACTGCAAACTCGAGTTTCATGCAGCAAGCGCTTAAATTCCAACGCAAATTACTTGGCTTTGGTAGATGTTCAAGAGAAAGAGAGTAATAGCGCACGGCACAGGGCGGACAGAAGGAAAAAGAAGAAAACGAAGAAAATGAGGGAGTCGGTCAGCACTTAGTCCGTTTCATTGTACCAAACGGTGAAAGCTAGCCTGCTTTAACAGTTCATTTCTAATAGCCCTACGTCGTTCTTCACTTGTTCTTGGGAATACTAAGCGACTGCATCATGTTCGCTATGAATAAATCATTACTGTATGGCCTGACATTACATGGCTGCTTGGTGGACTGACACCATCAAAGGATGCTAAGATGTGTCCGATCCTCCAGTCGGAGGCTTGACGTCAGGCAGACTTTTACATTGCCTGCCTGCACTCAGCAATTCCGGAAGAACCAGCATACGGAAGCGCCTGGAAAGCTTTCCTCGGGGACCAGCGCATAGTGTTGCAGACAGCGGAGTTTCTTTAGAAGCCGTTGCCTTTGCTATGCGAAAGGTAATCAAATGAGAACCTCACCTAGTATTAGTCTGGACATGAAATCGTACTGCTAACAAAAGGCAACCTTTCACGAGGTGTTAAGGGTGAATTGGAAACGGGCCCCAGTTCTGCTACCTACCCCAGCTTCACTAGGTGAAAGCAAATCAAATCCAGTCAAATAAGAAGTCGAGCTTCTTAGCCTAGTGGGGAGAACAACATCCCGAGTGGGTGCTGAAGACAGGGACAAGTGCGTACAAATGCGTACGAGAGGGCGTCGACGGTGTATTGTTCACAGGGCAAATTATCGTGCCCCGCGACACCACCGCCATCACTTCGCTACGTGCTGCGGATCTCAAGTTGCTATGGGCGAATAAGGAAGATGGCTGTCCCGATCCACCCGGGTTCTTGAACAAGGAAGGGCTCGAGGCACCCTCCGTTAGACATACGCTCCGCAGCGCGGTGGCGATGAACGATGACTGACCGCCGAGCAGCTGTGCTCGTCGGTGTTTATTGGGTGCGGTGCCCAATGTTGCCTACCGAGCATGGCAGGCCACCGAGCCTGGCGGGCCAGCGAAGATTATGCCCGAGGGGGCGTCAAATGCTTGTTACAGTTGTTACAGCGGCTTTGTTCTTGCATCGACTGCCGTCTATAATGAGACGGCTGAGGCTGCCATTACTGGCAACTGCAAAGACATCAACGTCAAGGCTCCAAAGGTCAAGGTAAACTTTGTGAAGAGGCTTGACTGGCTGAAACTAGCAGCTTCGACGTGCTCGACAAAAGGCTTGAACCTGTCTGTGTTCGTCGTAGCGAAGACGCACGAAGGTGACCTGCCCTTCCGTGTCATGGGGTCAGATCAAGGCATCTGACAGCACCTCATGGAAAAGCTCCTGCAGACTTTCCTTTCCTTCCTTGATTTGGAAGATCCATACCTTATCAGGAAGCCCCAAAAAGTCTCAGGCTATGTCCAGAGTGGCTGTCCGCCACAAGTCATCATTTGTCGATGTGAAATAGTTATATTTTCATTACCGCAGTATCACGATCACATTTGCGCAGAGGTGAGGCAATTCAGTGACCGTTATGGGTGCGTTCGTTTTCAAGACTCATTGACATTGTCATATGAACTTGGAAATTCTTAATATTTATTTGAATTCCAGTTCCATCAAGCACACTGGTAATCTTTTATATTAAAGAAAGGCGTATACATTGACTCGTGTCTTCCTCCAACTTTCAACGGCCTGCTTCTAACAAGTATCACACATGCCTCATTGACAGCCTTCAAGAAATAAGCACTGTGAAATTGTTCAGATCTGTGGACGACTTTAGAGGTTTTTTTATTGAGTGTATCCATCGTGGCAATTAGCTTTGTACTGGACAGTTAATTGGCGCGTTTTGTGCATGTATAAATGAACTACAAATAACGACCAAATTTCCGACAACTAAACTTAGGTCACTTGGCCTAAAACTGCTTTGATCTAATTACCATGTGGGCGGGTATAAAGGCGCCCATTCTAAAAAAAGCCTCTCACCTGATACCTTAGTGCATTCAGACGAGGGATTGAAAAATTACGTTTTGAGGGCTGTCTTGTCCTGGCCATGCCATCATCATGCGCGCTGCAGCCTTCGGTGTACAGGCGCTCAGACTGTGACTGGCAAGCTTTCTGGATAATTTGCTATTTATTATGAGAAAATGTCTCTTAGCGCACATTCAACAGCCAAAAAATGACAAAAAGAATGAAAAATAAACAAAATACTTCGCAGTCGCACACCATGGTCATTGCATATGTCACCGAGTGTCACACTCCATAAAACTGTAGCAGGGAGGGCTACTTTGAGAACAGTTCTTTCAGCAAAAAAAGTAATTCTTCACCACGCGTGATAAAAAAGATACACAACTTTTTTTTTACTGCTGCCACAATGTACAGGAACTCGCTCTCTCAGTGATCATTGCTACACTGGCCAAATTGGCTGGCGTTTCAACGACCACTTCCACGCACATGCCAATTTAATGAAGGAAATGTAGGCACCACCTAGCAGGGTATTGCCAGATATTGTTGTCAGGCCTCGCTTAATCACTGCAAAATACTAAGGCGCTATCGGCACAAGTGTGCACGTGAGGTATATAAGGCTCCCTGCATCGACGAGAAAGGTGACACGTGTGTGAGTGAACAGTGGGTATCGCTGCTCTCCAAAGAAATCGCCTTATTTTCATGCGGATGATGGCACCCCTTTTGTGATTTTGGTTTTATGCCTCGTTTATTGTTTGTATTCATCGTTATTAATTCGCATGCTTGTTTTTAAATACATATTATTTTGGGGATTTTGTTGCTTTTAGGCGGCATCAGTTACTGATTTTTCCATAAGAAAGTATATAGTTAATATGACTGAACGAATGAAAAGTAACAACCAAAAATTGAGAATTATGGGCCTTTCGGCTGAGATCAAAGTCTGCACCGACATGCTTCACAGGTATATTTCTCGACGTCATGATTTATATAGTTGGGGGATAAAAGGTTGGTGTATAAGAAATCTGAAATAAATTGCGTGGTTTAAGATACCGAAACTGCATGGGCCCATTGGGTTATGTGGGATGTTGTAATGGAGGGCTTCGGAATATTTTTTATGACCTGGGGTGTGTTTCTTAACGTGCACACAAAGCCATTTGAAGACAAAAAAACTGCTGAAAATTACAAAGGACGCGCAACGAGTGATACAACAGTAAATGAGAGACCTAGAAGTTTAAAAAGCGTGGGCCAATAGATATAAGAGTGCCAACATGGGTATATAACTCCTCTTCTGGTGGATATTAAAAGGAAGGAGTTGAGTTGTGCAGAACACGCAATTGGTCGGCTATATGACTGTCGGTCTGTTAGAGTGAACATGATGGAGGTCAACGAAAGAGAAACACACTCAAGGACAATCGAGATTTGTAGGCTGTGTGATGAGCCAGGAAAATCGGACCAATCGCCGACACCGGAACTACCCTCCTCATGTGGTTATCTACTTTCACTGTGCTATCTCGGCCACACCGAACCTCTCTCTACTTCTGCGTGCTCCTCGTCTCTCACAGCGAATTATATATAAAAAAAAACGTGTCAAGGTAGGCAATGCTGTTTTCTGCTAAAACAAAAGTAACCTCTCATAAATAAGATGAGCATTTGATTGGGCTCTTCAAACAAAATTGCGGGTCACCACCCAATGCTTGCGTTGGTGGCTGCGTAAGTTGGACGTCAGCAGATTGGAATAAAAACAGGTTTGCAATAGTTTTACGTTATAGGACCCCAGGTCACTTAAGCTAACCCGGAGCATTCCCTTATGACGTCCCTCATAAACCACTGTGCAGTTTCGGGATGCCAAACCCCATAATTCTCTGGTGGCTTTGGTATGGCAGAACACGTGATTTTGTCTATATTCTCATTGAAATTGTTACTACAAGCCGAACCTCTCGGTTTTTTCTTAATCTTCGTTCTGCACCGCTAATCAGAGCTATGCGCACTGGGAGTACCTGCATGCGTAATGTAATTAGGGTAACAAGTTGTACGTTAACAATTCAACCTTCAGGGCGACGGAAGGCGGGCAGGAATCGACAACTTTCTCACCGTACTTGCGTCTTGGTACTTCTGAAGGTCAGATCTCTCTTCGGGGTACAACAGTTCCTCACTTGACATCGCCCGGAAAGCTCCAAAAAGTACAAGGACTGCCACCGGCGACATGATGACTCACGGGGATTGCGCCTCCGTTGTTTAGTGCGAGAAGTGAGAGACACACCTAAGCAGCTTTCGTTCCAGAAATAGGGTGAGTGAAAAAGAAAACGTTGTGATCGAACGTGAGACTTACACCGAAACTGAATGAGAAAGCTTTACCGAATGCACCTATGCATGCGCACGTGTCACTACATAGATACACATTGAGCAGTAAAAAATTGTGTCGAGTTTCCGGCCCATTCTCGGCTGATAATAAGCGGTGTGATAGTTGTGAACTTTAACCGGACGTCCATAATAGTTAAACGAGTGGAAAGAGTATGCATTCGTGCAGCTGTAGGGTAGAAGTGTGCGCGCTACAGCGCAGGATTTATCCCCTTCAAAGGTTTGTAAGTTAAGGGCCGGCTGTAATCACGACACACGATTGTAGACTGGCGTCTAGGCGTGAATATGTCTCACAGAAATTTACAGATGCCCAGGAATTGACTAGCTTATTCTCAGGTAAATTAACAATGACGAAACAGCGGACGGTTAAGGAATGCTGGTGAATATATTATTTCGTTAAGTATGCTTACGGAAACGGAAAGCTGGGCGAGCTGGTGCGTATATATTTTATTCAAGATTCAGCACACCCAATTGAAGAGGCCACAAATGTAGGGCTTGCGTCCTGTGTACTTCGCGGCCTTATGAAATATACGCGCTGAAATCTACAAGAAAATGAATATGCCCCATAGGATATTGTCTAGTAGCTATTTTATTGCTTTAGCTTTTTTTTCAACTAGACAAATTTTATATAATTACGTCCTTGTCATTGCGTCAGTTGAAATGAAAAAAAAACTCGTATCATTGAAAGTTACCTTCCGTTTTAGAGCATGCAGCATTGCCTTCCAGTTCTTGAACAATGTCTAATATACGTAGAATTCACACGCGTGTATACAGTTCCAAAGATGCCGGAGCGCCATGGATAAATATAACATTTTACAATGATCCGAATGCCGTCTTGCAACAGCATCAGATGTTTCTAACATTGCCTGGATACGGACATGCCGATATCTTTTATTTTGTGAAATGTATTTTTTTAACATGCCACTTGATTTTGAAATCCATCGTGCGTCTTCGAATCATGTGTCTGGTAATCTTTTTTTGGCTTGGCAATATTGACTGTTTCCTCAACCTCTGGACTTTGATCATATTGCAGCTTGCTGCACAACAACGGTCCTTTACAGGTGAGAGTTCTGTTTTGGTTTAATAATTGACGAAAACGTGAAGAAATAAGCCAGTGAAGTAAGTGAAGTATCGGCATGCAAGCATGAAAAATAAACTTCAGCGAGTAAGGAACTTAATAAAAAACAACACAATTAAACAAATAAAGAAATTACATAGATAACACGGGACATGGAAACTCATATTATGCGAGGCATTTTGCATGCAGCTGCATGGATATAAAGCATTGTTTGGTTTCCTACAAAGCGTTATCAGTGGGACCAAACTGCCTGTGTTCAGCGAGTTGTGTGTGTGACGCAAGTGCGCATGTGACGACAGCAGAAAGACGACGGTGACGATGGTGGCGACTATCGTCACCGATAAACCAAGGGGATAGAAGCAACGCCTGTGAAAACAGCGACAAGAGACCGAACTGTTCTGCTGCTCAGAGAAAGTTTCGCCCGTTTTGGTATTCCGCAGTGTGTGGTGTCGGACAACGGCCCCCAGTTCTCGAGCGCGGCAATGGCAAAGTTCATGCGGGAAAACTGCATACGCCACGTCAGGACGGCACCGTACCATCCACAATCAAATGGATTAGCGGAGCGGGCTACGCGAACAATAAAAGAGGGTCTCGAGAAAAACAAACGCGGCACATTACAGAAACAGCTGTCCCGTTTTGTGTTCCGTTACAGATCGACGCCTCTCGAAAGTAGTAAATCACCCTCCCAACTACTCATTGGATTCCAGCCCCGGGCAAGGCTGTCTGCCCACTTCCCAGAAGGCGAGGCACCTGCAAAGGCTGACGCGATCCAGAAAGTTTCCGTCAGTCAATACGCAACCACTGTTCCCACCTGGCAAGCCCATCTGGTCCCGCCAATTTCATCGAGGGCGAAAATGGCTACCAGGGACTGTGATAGCGACGGAGGGGAATCACATGGTAAGGCTGCAGACACCCCTGGGAATATAGCGCCGTCATGTGCATCAGTTGCGGACACGGCTAGCGGAAACGACAACGCAAAGGGAGAATGCAACAACGCTCGGCCGCAGCTCAGCGGAAACACAGCCGGCCGGGGAGACTCGAGAAGCAAATGCAATGGCGCACAACAGTCCAGCGATTCCCAGCCGGCTGCAGAGACTCGACAAACGAGTGCATCGGAAGCGGGCCCAGTGCAGCTTCGGCGCTCAACACGACTGGGCTTTTGAAGGAGGAAGAGATGCAGCGTCGTCGATAAAGCGCACTTGTGCGCCGAGTTCCTTATCAGCTACCAGCAAGAAACGTTGCTTGGCCGCAGCGGGTGTCGCTGCTCACGTGGTTTCTTTTCAGTAACTTAAAAGCTCAAGTACAGAGCAATAAACAGAACAGTATTCTGCAGCTGCTGTGTTGCGTCGCTTCAGTTGGTGGTTATTTCTTTGTCTTCTTGTAAACGGCGTCATCGCATTACCGTCGCTGTTGCTGCCGAGTGTGTTGGGGTTTGCTGGTTGTAGTTGGAATTGGGCTGTCGTTCGATTGTCGTGCCCGAGTTACTAAGCGCTAATGTGGGGGACCATAACACGGGACCACTAAATGAGGTCACTGAGGCTCTTACAGAGAAACCCCCGAGTAGCATCAAAGAAGTTGTGAAAGCACAAAATGAACTAGTAGCTAAGCTGGATTCGTTTGCCTCTGGTATGATGACTAATGTAGAAAAAATGGGGAGCTCCAATACAGAAATTTGCGCTGAACTCATGGGCATAAGACAATCGATCGATTTCGTGAATGAAGGGTTTTATTGTTTTAAAGGTAATGTTGAAACCTTTCGTCGTGAGCTTGCTGAGGTGAAAGCGCAAAATGTTCAGTGTAAAAAAACAAATGAACTGCTCCGCACAGAACTGCAGGAAGCTAAGAAAGAAATCTTGGAATTAAAACAGTTCAGTCGGAACTCAAACCTCGAGATCAAGGGGCTCCAATTGTTCAGGGTGAGAACCTTTTAAATGATGTACAGAAAGTGGCTAATTCCCTGGGCGTTGAGATTGCCGAATCCGATATTGACATTGTGCATAGAGTTCGCTCTAAAGATAACGACAAGTTGAATGTCGTGGTCAAGTTTGCAACCAGGTCAGCCCGGGACAGGGTGCTCAATGCCGGTAAAAAGACTCAACTGAACGTGAGCCTCCTCGGTTTCGACGGGGCGCAGCCACTGTATGTCAATGAGCATCTTTGCGTTGAAACTAAGGTACTCCTCACTAAAGCCAAGCAAGCAAAGCAGGACAAAGGATGGAAATTTGTTTGGGTGACGCAGGGGAAGGCTTTGATGCGCAGAACAGAGAACTCCACTGTTACACGTCACATGTGAGGATGATCTGAAGAATGCTGTGTGAGTCTGCTTTTCCCATTTTCTTTTTGGGTGATGTGGAATTGGCTTGTCCTTCACCATGGCTTTTTCATTTTCTGAAGTTGAAGAATTTACGCGCGATAAAAAGTTCTTTTCAGTTTTTCATTGTAATGTACGCAGTGTTAGAAGAAACAAATTCTTTCGTTGCGCATTTGTCAAGGTACGAATCCTCTTTTGATGTCATTGCATTGAGTGAAACGTGGCTCAAAGATGATGAATCCGTCTGTATTCCGGGTTATAAATTCTTGTCTCGACCTCGTGAATCACATACGAGAGGAGGCGGGGTTGGATTCTGTGAAAGATAACCTTGTCTACCAAGTATTGACCGTGGCATCTCCTTGTGATAATTGTATTGAAACACTTTTTATAAAGCTTTCCAGGGGACTTATAGTTGGGGTATTATACCGGCAACCTAACTCTTCGATAACGGTCTTTCTTGAAAAATTTGAAACTATCCTTGCAGAAATATTTGGTGGGAAATGCAATGTAATCATTGTGGGAGATGTTAATATTGATCTGTCATCTGGCACACAGAATAACTATACCCTTCTCCTCAAATCGTTCGCATTGCGTAATCTCATCTCAGAACCAATCCATATAACGAGTACCTCATGAATTTTAATAGATCATGCCCTCTGCAACATTGACACAGTTGTGAAAGCTGGTACTTGTGCTGATATGATTGCCGACCACCTGCCGATTTTCATTTTCGTCTCATTTGAAACAGAGCTACGTAAGCAAAAACAGACATGACTCAGAAAAATGCGTACTAAAATCAATTACGTTTTACTACGCAAAATGCTTAAACAAACCACTTTTACTTCTGCCTATGACAAGGATGGTAATGTTGAGTACGCACAATTTCCAGCTCTTCTGAAAACCGCTATTACTCGGAGCTCTACAATGGCCACTAATGAATACAGCCAGCCAACATGTCCCTGGATGACAACTGAGATCTTAAACATTCTGAAGGAAAAGGACAAATGGTACCATAAATTGAAGCAACTAAAAACGAAGGACTATTATCTAAGCCAGTTTAAACGCTACCGCAACCTATTGTGTCTCTCATGAGGAAGAGTAAAAAAAGAATATTTTTCGTCACTTGTAAAGGAGACTCGGGGTAATACGAAAAAAATGTGGGACATAGTTAATGATGCAATTGGCCTTCGTTCAAGAGTGGATGTTCAAGAGTGAACGAAGACACGGCTGAATTATTTATTGCCCATTTTGCCTCCATAGAACCTTCGCTGGCCTCACGGATTAATATTGATGTAGCCTCGTTAAGAATGCCTGAGCGTGTTGACAATACTTTCGCATTGCCTGACTTATCAATAGAGGAAAAGACAGCGGCAGTCAGCAGTCTCTCAATAAACAAAGCAGCAGGCCTAGACGCAATACCTGTGAGACTTATAAAAAACAATATTGATATTCTAGGTGCCCATTTGTTCCATCTTTTTAATAATTCCCTGAGAAGTGGAGTGTATCCTCATGAGCTCAAAGCTGCTAAGGTTACGCCTGTCTTTAAAGGTAGTGAGTGGTCCATTCTATCAAACTATAGGCCAATTTCGGTATTAAGTGTAATTAATACAGTATTCGAAAAGGTGCTCTGCAAGCGAATGCAGAGCTTTTTAACTAAGTACAATGTCCTCTGTCCAAATCAGCATGGTTTCCGACCCCAAAGATACACTTCCTCGGCAGTTCTGGTCCTTACACAGCTGATAAACACCGCATTACATAGCAACAAACTGGCCATTGTTGTTTACTTAGACACATCAAAAGAGTTTGAAATGGTTGACCATTCGGTATTACTACAGAAAATAGAGACCTATGGTTTAAGGGGGAAAATTTATGATTTAATTAAGAGTTACTTTTCTGGTCGAGAGCAATGCGTTGTTACCAGAGACTATATCTCCGCTCCTCAAAAAATCACACTTGGCGTGCCGCAGGGCTCTGTACTCGCGCCCCTCCTTTTTTCTATATACATCAATAACATTTCATTGTTTCTGAACTATTCTGAAGCGGTTATATACGCCGACGACACTGCGCTATTCTTTACAGGAGATAAATTAGAGGATCTGGGGGCAAAATTAACGAGGAACTTAGTAAAATTTTGCACTGGTTCGTAAGCAATCTGCTCACACTTAACACCGAGAAAACAAAACTACTTTATTTCACCCGAGGAAAAAGAATATTAGCTGTGATAATTTAGTTTTAACCTTAAACGGTACGTATTTGCGCAATGTCTCCCACACCAAGTACTTAGGTGGTCTTTGAATCGGACATGCATTGGAAGTAACAAATTAAAAATGGTTGCTCTAAGTTGGCTTATGGCTGTCATATTTTATTAAGGGCGATTGAATGTTTTCGTGCACCAATTTTACGCATATTGTACTTCGCGTTTGTCCATAGTCACTTATGTTACTGCCTACAGACATGGGGCGGTACCTATAAAACGTATTTAGAATCAATTTTATGCTTGTAGAAACGGGCTGTTCGTACCATAACCTTCGCAATGATAACTGACCCTAGTCGACCAATCTTTCAAGAACTGCGGATATTACCGGTATCAGTTGCATAAAGACAGCTCAATAAATAAACATAGTCATAAGAACTAATGATCCATTTCCGCTTACACTGTTTAGATCGCCGCTGAGATAAACAAGAGCCACCACTAATAATGCATTTAACCCACCGCCTTGTCATAACACTTACGGTCAAAGGCTATTAGAGTACAATGGTGCTCAGATGTGGCATGAGATTCCCGATGACATCAAACTCAAACGTAATTTATCGGCCTTATCGAAAAACATTTTTCTTGTCTGTCTAGAACTGTGGGACTAAATACCTTTCTGTTTGGTTTTGTATACTTATAAACCTATTTTTTTGTTCTTCAGGATATGTATGTGCTTTACATATTTGCAATACCGCTATTGTAGTATCTCGCGCCTTTTTGTACATGTAGTTTGAATGTCTGCCATTTCTTTAGTGAATATGTTGTATTTGGACCTTTCACTAGCCGAGTTGGCTATGGGTCCAATCATGTTTTGTTGTATTGGTTTCATAAAATAAAATGATGATGATGATGATGACGATAAAAAAATTCTGGCCATGGTGGTGGCATTTTGATGGGGGCGAAACGCAAAAACACCCGTGCACTTAAATTTAGGTGCGCGTTAAAAACCCCAGGCGGTCCAAATTTGGGAACTCCCCCCCCCCCCCCCCGGCGGCGTGCCTCATAATCAGATAGTAGTTTTGGCACATAAAACCACATAATTTAGTTTTTGATAGGGAGGAAAGAAAACAAAAGATATAAATGCAACCGAAGCCTGCCGCATCCAAACAGGATAGAAAAGAACATGTCATGAACGGTCAGTGACACCCAATCTCGCGCACTTCATATGTCTACACTCACGTCAAACGATGCGCCAGACCGGATGCGCGTATCGACGATTAAAGAGCGACAATTTAGAGCCTGTTTACCCCAGCACACGTGCCCAATTTCCCAATTTCGAAGCCTCAAAAAAAAAAAAAGGACAAAAGCAAGCAAGCACGGTTCATAACCTAACAGAAACGGCGATTTTTGCAATAAGCTAGGTTGCACCGTCGTTAAAGATTGAGGACGCGCAATTAAACGCAGGGCAAAAAACGCCTCTAATGTGTTGCTAAAACAAAGAGGCATCGCAACATTCTGTTTAGAATACGCGCTCCAGAAGTCGTGTAGTCACAATGTGAAAGCTAGTTTTGTTCTACAATTCGCTAGGCTTTCTTCAGCTGGCTTCCCTGGGTCGGTCGTCGTGTCTTTAGCGGAAATGCTCCGCAAGAAAATGAAGCGTGCTGTTTGCAATGCCGCGGAAACCCTGATAGGCACTCAGAGGCCAAAAGTTGTTCCGTACAAGCACAAGGTGACACGTTGCCTGAAATAAGTGGCTACTCGATTTAACGTGCCGATAGTTTTTTCATCCTCCAAGAAGCTTGCTGAGCTAAGCCGACGCATATCTTGTGGAGACAAAAATGTGGGCTGTAAAAAACAAAAACAAAAAAAAACATGAAACACGATTTGTGAAGTGCGCCAACAACGTCGTGTACGAGACCCCCTATCCTGCAGAAAAGTATACATCAGCCAGACGGGGCTATGCGTCAATGACCAACTCAGGGAGCACGCAAGAAATTTAGTTAATAAGCAGAATACACATCTCTCTGACCGTTGCAGTAGCTGTCCCGCATGTGAACCCTGTTTCCTTAGCGTGAAAATCCTAGGGAAGAGCAAGCAAAAAATCGCTTGTGATACGTTAGAGTTATTTTTTATCAGGAAATCCGGTAAGGATTATGTAAGGGAAAACACCGATTGCTCTGTACAAAGCAGAAATGAAGTTCCTTTTGCACCTGGTTTAATCACTTTTTGTTCGACGAAGTCCATTATTCCTTGTAATGGTGCGCCTGTGCAGCTTCTGTATATATATACCTGTGGGTTTGGCTTCAATAAAACCATTTGTTAGTTTGCACCTGTGTTCATATTTCTTTCTGCTGTGCAGTCCTGTTGCACTGTATGTTAGCATAGTTCTCATGTCAAAATACCAACTAGCTCGACATTCAACTCTTTTAAAGTATGTCTCCTTTTTAAATATTAGCGCAAATGTTAAATGTAAATTTATGCAAAACAAAACGCTAATGACAGAAATGCTTGTACAATATGTCGTAAACGGAATGTACTTTTACACACTTCCGTAGCCAATGTCTTAAACTTTTGGGTTGCCAACCCCTTGACTTCCCTGTAGCACTACGCTCGACATGCAGTGCCCGCTCAAGCAGGAAAAGCAGGACAAGGGAGAAAAAGAATCGAACTCAGTCCATGCACGCTTGTTCATTCATTCAGCATGTTCACTTGAATTCTTTTTCCTCCTTCGGCTGTTTGTGCCTCTTGTCTGTGCGCGTAAATACCAATTCTGAGACACTGGCCAAGATTAGGCCCATACCCAGTAGTATGGGCCCTTCGGATCAATTTGGGATCAGTGACCCTTGTTTTCGTGCGATAGTAGTTAGATAGCAGCGCATCCAGACTTGTACACACTACAGAAAAAAAAGCGACAGATTACAACACCTATTATTTTTTTTTCTTGATTTTGTAACCCCCCTTACATAATGCCCCCATAGGGCCTGTAAGGTATTTGAAATAAATAAATAAATAAAAGTTTATTTGATTAAAGTTAACAGTTAGTGTCAAACGAAAGTAACTGAGAAAATAAGTACTCGACTACTTAAACGTTACTTTTCTCCCTACATTTATTATTAGTGCACAAATACAGTCAATAAAACGAGCTGGCCTGGCTCTTTCAATGCGTTCTGTTTTTATTTTGAAGGCATAAAGATATTGTTTTCACTAAAACTGCTTCTAAATGTGTTGTTTTGTAACCTTCCATTGTTTTCTTGTGAAGACATCTGCAGCTACACTGAAAACTCCGTCCACGTCCACGCTGGGAAGATATAGCTGAGCGGTTTGGTCGAAGATCTTCCTGACAAGATGGTGCACAGTTACGGAATGCCAGGGTTCTCGAATTTGCGTCCTCGATGGAGGCGCAGCTCTTCATTGTTGCTGCGGTTAGTGGAAGGCCCTCGTGATAAGGCTTGTGATAAACTTAAAAAAAATGCCCGTAAGTGGCTTCCTTGCATAAACGTGTGAAGAGGTCATCACAATCGAGCCATAGAAGCGCCTCTTGAATTTGCCGGCCAGTATTTGATGGACCTCCACACAGCACCCTTGAGTCATTAGGTATGTAGAGTCAAATGACAAATTGTTGCGGACGCGAGCAAACGTTCACGTTCCTCGAAAAGCTTGCGAAACCTGTAATATCACTTAATATAAAATTGCATTTAATTCGGCCCTAATAACGTCCTTCGTGGGCTAAACCTCAAATATATTTGAGTTGCGTCTATACCAAACAGATAGAAACATATGCGTTTAATGGCTAAAAACTTTTGTCAATATCTTAGAGGTGAAAGGCCGTTCTAAGCGAAGATTTCGCAGCAGCTATTCGCGCCTCCGAATACCTCCTAGAAGCGCTTTCAGAAGAGGGAAACCGAGTGCGAAATTCATTATCAGATAAATCCTGAGAAATAAGACACTAAGAGAGATGCAACTCAGTAAGCCTGCCATGCTGAGTTTATCGAGGCATAGCTGCAGTACACTAATTGCGGGAAGGAGGTAGCCCATGTACACGTTTTGTTCCCTTTGGAGGGTGTAGTTCCTGCCAAATTTAGATGTTTACAGCTGCATCGCCTGTGTCAACTTGTTTCGTCAAAGGGGTTACTGCTCACATCTAATTGGTTAGAGGAAAAGTAATTTTCGTGACACAGCCGTCATAGCGCCGATGACGGCGTGGCCACAACGTGATGCCGATGCTGAATTGATGGCGATGATATGGTGACGATGCAGTGACGAAGGGAATGAGGGAACTAGAGTGACGATGACGGCACGACGACAATAGGATTACCATGCTAAAATGATTAGATTCATATGAAGAACACTGCATGACGAAAGCGGTATGACGACGACAGCGTGTCGGTGATCGCTTGACGACAAAGGGATGAGAAAGGTGAAATTACGACGATGGCGTGACGAAAAAGGTATAACCACAAAGGGTTGACGGCAGTGACTACGACAAAATAGCTAATGCGAAATGATGGCGATGAAACGATAACGAGGGCAGGATGGTGACTTTGTGATGGTGACTCCACATCGAAATAGCATGACGACGATGGGATGATGATGATGGTATGACAAAAATGGATCGAAGAAGGCGCGATGATGGCAATATGACAATGAAGCGACAGCAACAGAATAAAAACGGCGGAAAGATGACTCTGAGGTGATAACGAAAGAATAATCACAATGTCATGAAGGCAATGACAAAGCATGACAACGACGACATGTTGGTGTTGGAACTCGCCTCTGTGCTCACGTTCATTACCTGCCGCTGCGGGCCACCTCAATTCGCACTCTATCCGGTGCTTGTATTCACTGCGTCCGATGCTAGCAAACTGGGCCGCCTTAATTCGCAACATGTCCACATTTTTAGGCAGCCTTATCTCCGCCATCGGGCCACATTTCTCGGAGACAAGATATCATCAAAACATCATCAAGTCTTTGAGCTTGACTTTGCTCTTATCTTGGTTACAGCTTGGCCAAGAAATGCTTCGCCTTGAAATCTGAAGTACAGCGTCGCTCAGATGATCTAAACAAGGGCTGTCATTTTTAAATAAATAGTATTATATCTGTAGCTTCTCATTGTGCTCTTGCCTGTGACAACGTGACGGTTTTTCTGTACTTTTCGAGGAAACTGCACAATGCTTTTTAAAGGGAGGACCATATTACTTGCTCGTGCTGGAAATCGCCGAACTTTATCACAGTGGCTAGTTAGGTGGCCACGTGATCACTTTTCAAGGGGTACCTTGTAATCGTGGCGTGATTGGCAATGAGCTCGCTGACAGTGAGGCAAGATCGGAATTATTTTCCTGTGATAAAGTGCGGATTGCCTACCCTAGACCTTACACCAACTGTATGATCAAGGCATTCATGCAGGATCTTACAACGGCATGCACAGCCCACGATGGCAACATCCACAGACGGCTGCATATGGTCAACCCAGACGGTAAATTCTGTTTGCCCCCGAAGCTTACGCGGAGCAAAACGTCATTGCTACACAGGATTCGGCTGGGTGTTGCTTTCACCCGTCGCTACACACAGCTCATCGGCCACTCCAACAGCCCCGATTGTTAACACTGCCAGACACCTGAAACGCTGGAACACATATTGTGATATTGCCCAGCATGAATGCTGGAGCGAAGGACGTTGGAAAGTTTTCTAGCCAACAATGGCAGGTGACCGCTGTAGGAGGACGCTATTCCCGGCAGTGTCATGGCCTGACACTGCAACTTCAATGCGGGCAAGTAAAGCGCAGTCGAAGTTTCTGCAGGACACCATGCTAGACGAGCAGCTCTAGTAAGGCCCCTGTCTAATATACATAAGCATTCAGCACCTCTCTTATCATCACCCCTCCCAGTAGTTTCACTAGCTCCCCTTCCCTCGTCCCCAGCGCATAGCAGCAGATATATGTATATTAAAATTAAATTATGGGGTTTTACGTGCCAAAACCACTTTCTGATTATGAGGCACGCCGTAGTGGAGGACTCCGGAAATTTCGACCACCTGGGGTTCCTTAACGTGCACCTAAATCTAAGTACACGGGTGTTTTCGCATTTCGCCCCCATCGAAATGCGGCCGCCGTGGCCGGGATTCGATCGGGCGACCTCGTGCTCAGCAGCCCAACACCATAGCAACCACGGCGGGTATATATATATATATATATATATATATGTATATATATATATTTGTGCATTGCTCGTGCTTTTCTGAATAGGATGCTGATGGCAGTGGACGTTGGTGCAGTTGTGAATGTTTCCCATGTCTGTCTTAGCCCCATCGCGCTGCTGCATCAGTTCCCATGCAACACGAACTCACTCACTCAAATCAAGTTGTCGTTATTGAACCAACGTGTATTCGTTGCCCCAAAAGTACAAATATTTTATTGCATCAGTAACTTCAGCGGTGATTCAGACTTGTGCTAGTGAGGAGGCGAGGAAAGTGTGCCTGAGACGGCACTTCTGCAACCATGGTGACCACCATAAAGCGTGGCGCTATGCACCTGGCATCCCCAGCTCTGGTGCGCACGATGACTGGTATATTTGGTACTTGGGCGTCGTGCCGCAGTTCTCTGCGTAGATAAACTCGCAGCAGTCGGCCGCCTGCTGGAATGTCGATGACCGACGCCACAAGGTGCAACCGTAACCTGGGTGACCAAGAGCAAAGAAGATATATTGTGGCGTTTATTGTTCCGAAAATACACAGTAGGATTTCAAGGACGCCGTAGTGAAGGACTCAGGGTTAGTTTCGACTATCTGGGATTTTTGCCTTCTTCTCCCATCGAAATGCGGCCGCCGGTATCGAACCTACAACCTGGTGCTCAGAAGTGCAGCACCATAACCTCCGAGTTACCGCATCAGATGAAGAAAAATGCAGAAAAAAACTTCACAGGAACCTTTTGCATTCACTTTCATTTGTAACTATACAGTACCTAGGCTCTTGCTACTCATTCGCTGCATCGTTCGTAATTATGGTTTATAGGATGCATTTTTACTATACATATATGAAGAATTTAGGGCGTTATGGCATGGTTCTATCAGCTCACTGCAACTCTTATTATTACCTGGCGAGAAATTTCCTTTCTGACTAAATGCTTAACTTTGTTGCCTATTCTAGAAATGTAAACCAAGCTGTGACTGCTTAGCTACAAAGACAAGCCGCAAGGCTTGTGCGCGTTTTTGTTGCTGTTACTATCCGGTGCTTTCATTTCAAGCTTATCAGACTTACCATTTTCAACATAAAGATGACGAAGGATGTAGCAGATGTTGCAGTCCGTATAAATTACATGGTAGTCTGCTACGATGAAATCAGCTGATTCTGCGTAACAAATTCATGCACAACATTGATTGACATTCATGGCATATACATGGTGTCCCCTCTATCGTGCACTAAGTTTTAAAAGCAAGCTTAACCTTCCATGTGAATGAATTTAATCTTATGTTGTTAGCAGAAACTATCCAAAAAAAGCCTCCAAGATTTTGTCTCCTGCCTAATTAATTAATTTCGAATAAATTGTGAATCAGCTTCCAACTTGTTATAGTTACCGTGAATACATTATTATGGCATGCCTAACCCAAAGTAGTTCCATTGATTTGACGAGACGTTTCTCTTAGTAAATGTTTACTGCTTGTGGCAATCCACGAGTTTGCGCGAATGACTAGTTCTGACAGCGGTAAGGAACAGGCCAAGTTATCAAAACTCACTACTTATTGTATAGGTGTACAGCAGCGCGATTAAAAGACAGGACAAAAGGAGAGACACAGGGACACACAGCGCTAACTTCCAACGATGTTTATTAACGAAAACCAGGTCGTACTTATGCACTCAGCCAACATGAGTCACAGCCACGTGAACAGGTAAACATTCAAAGCGAAACATTTTTATAAGTGACATCTGCCATGCGCAAAAAACTCAGTTCTTTTTATGAGAGAGCCAATGATGGTTTACTGATACAACAATCCCCCAGGGCAGCAATCTTCTCAGCTTCTAAGTCTAGTCAGTTCGCACTTCTACCAGTAATGATTGTTGATTACAAGAGAGGGGACCACTTATGCTGCTTACAATGAAGGGAGAGAAACCCATTTGACGTAACTTCGTAGACTTTATTTTTGTATTCACGCAGTCTATTATTAATGCATCTGCCCGAGTGTTCGACGTAATGCTTCCCACACGATAAGGGTACACGATATATAATCGAAGTCTTACAATCTCTAAACTTTTCCCTGTGTTTAACTTCGCCGCTAGGAGCACTTTCTTTTCTGCTCTTGTTTTGCTGCACAAGCTGATTAGTTTGCGAGGTGCAGAAAAAACCACATATCGAAGTGCTCTCCTCTCCGAATCAACAACCACTACTGGTAGAAGTAAGTGCGAACTGAGTAGGCTTACAATAGAAGCTGAGAAGATTGCTGCCCCGGGGGGATTCTTGTATCAGTAAACGGTCATTGGCTCTCCCTGAAAAAGAACTGAAATTTTTGCGCATGGCTTAAGATATCACTTGTAAAAATATTTCGCTTTGAATGTTTCTCTTCACATGGCTGTGACTCATGTGGCTGATTGTATAAGTACGACCCAGTTTTCGATAATAAACATTGTTGGAAGTTAGCGCTGCAGAAGCTTGATGTGGGCGAGTTGGTTTTGCATACACAATGAAAAGGGCGCTACGAAGACGCGGACTAAAATAACAACATGTACGACGGACAAGGCGCTTTTAGCGCCTTGTCCGTCGTACATGTTGTTCTTTTAGTCCGCGTCTTCGTAGCGCTCTTTTCATTAAGTTAGCGCTGTATGTGTCCGTGTGTGTCTTCTTTTGTCCTGTCTTTCAATCGCGCTACAGTACACCTATTCAAGATGGGTTACCAACAAGCACACATTGCGACCCTCGTTCACTGCTTATACTATCAGTTCGTTGTGTAAGGCCAGCCAGAAGATGGGCTTGAAAGTAACAGCCACCTCAAAAAAAGGCTACATGTCATATTCATGACCGAAATAGTCAATCACACGGGAAATATTAGTTTTTACACAAACGATAACGTCGTCGGTACTGTGTGCGATGAGCCCTAGGTTCTTGTATGAGAGTGGACATGACAGCACAGCGCAGAAAACGAGGACTTAAGAAAGCACACAAAACAGTGATTGTGTTGTGTCCTCTCTTCTGTCCTCGTCTTTTGCGCTGTCGATATTAAATCAAGTCGCCGAAGCTTCCACTTTATCACATTACGACAGAAAACATAACTAAAATACGAAACTCACAAGGTCTTCATTAACTTCAACTGAGTGCTTCTCATCGGTTGCGTGAACATCCATTGTACCGCACATTCACGTGAGGCTGCTTCAGTTTGAGTCATTTAAAAAAATGTTTGAAATCAGCGCTCATGCTTGTCGATTGTATTTCTAGTTCCTCTTCGTATGTTAAGTACTCGATAAGCTGTGAACGTAACTACTGCACACGAACAAGGATAGGAGAAGGCAATTTGTCGAAATCTTCCTTTCGCTTCGAAGCACGATGGATATCTGTGCTATATCTTGTTTGAATATACATCGCCAGGAAGAAAAGCGACTAGGACGAAAGAGGAGACAACTTTGTCTATCAACCTAATGTTTGTACCCCGGAAGCGGGTCGTATACAGTAAACACAAAGTGCTGACATGTGCACAAAAGGGAGAAATAACTGTAGACGGCTTGTGCCCGCAACATCGTTCTGCGTTTTCAGCCACCTCGCCTGCAAAAGTGTCAACTTGTGTGCGTGTTATCGGATTCCTTTGGATACATCGCTTATTAACAAAACTGCGCGTGAGTACGCTTAAGCTCTCCTCACTGCTTTCCTTTGCTCGGGTGAAGAAGGTCGGAAATGTTGCCTGAAGTGTTTTTAATGCTTTCCGTGGTTTTATATTTTGTTGGCCCTGTGACGGGGTCTAGTTGGCATCACTAAATGCGCTCACCTGTCTCTAAAATTTGTATCAATACTGAAATAAAGGTCCACTTTTTTAAAAAAAATAGAGACATTCATGATGCACTCACTGTTATAAGGATCAAATGTGAGGAAGTTTCTGTTATTGTAGCACGTTGTTGAAGTCATGGTTACGTCGCCCTCTCTGAAAAATAAGTTTGTTTTATGACACGTCGCACAATGAAGGGTTGCGCTAATTGCTTAGGCATAATTATAAATAACTGCGAAAGAAGACTTCCGCTTCAGAGAAGGGACGGAGCATGGTGCTGACTTCTAACTGGTTTATACTTTTCAAAACAGAAGAGACTGTTATACGATTCCCGGACAGCTGTAAAACGAAAAACTATTATAATTTTGTAAGGTCAGGCGAGGCGTGGAAGGGCCGCCCACTGCAAAAAGTATGGGTGTACACTTGCATTTAAATGCTGCACAGCTGCGACCACAGCAACGACAAAACTACAAAAGAAATCACCGGAACGTCCAAGGTGCTTGTTGGGCACCAAACGTGTCAATGTGCTTTTGGTTGCTCGGTCTCTGAAATAATTGTAGTGTGTAAATTTGAAACGTGAAATCTCCATATCATAGCATGCGTGTCATGTTCACTTTGCTGTGTTTTTGTGCTTTTTCTGTAGATATTGTTGCTTATCGCTACCCGTTATTCCTATTGATCTTTTATTGTTTGAATTGTAACCCGTCTTGTACATGACTGTTATCCGAGAATCGTATAAAAACATCTGTTTTAAACAGAATAAATAAGTTGCAAGTCAGTACCATGTCTCGTTCCTCCTCAGTTGTCGAAGTTGTTTAGTGCTGTTAGATAAATTAGCAAGTCGCTTCACTCTAATGTCTTCTAGAAGTGCGCCCTCAAAAGCACTTTGCATAATCAATGAATTGGGATCGATATTATTGTGGTATACATTTTCAATAATCTCGTAAGATGAGGCCATGCTGTCGGAACCGTTTGGAAAGGACATTTAGCAATGTATGAGTAGCTGAGAATGGAGATCTGACAATAAGTACATAAATTGCGGATGTATAAGTTCTCAGCACTGAGCTCATAAGAAGAACTAAGTTTTATTGGATAAAAAAAAAAAGAGTCTGCACTAGCGTTACAGCAGTGCATGCATTTCTAGGGGGAGTTATAATCTGACGTCAAAACTACGCTAGCAGCCTGTCTTTATATATATATATATATATATATATATATATATATGTATGTATTGCATATATCTATGAAATTACTAATTTCCAGTGATTCTAATGATTAAAGCCAGTTTACATTACGTGCATAAGTAACTGTGCCTCTCCAATTGTTAAGCTACACACATTTTCTTTGGTCGTAACAGAGATAAAACTGTTTTGATGTGCATTTGAGACATGGAGCATGTCAATATTTTCATCATACGTCAACCCTTAAAGGAGCCTTGACGAGTGCTGAAACGGGAACCGCTTATACGCCGCTAAATGCACCCATACCCTATAGAATTTAGTATAGGTACATGCACGTTTGTTTGTTGCAACATCGATGCCTATAGAATACTTAATATATATATATATATATATATATATATATATATATATATATATATATATATATATATATATATATATATTGTCGCAGTACAACGCGGACAGTAGACAGGGAGACGTTCAAGAGCCGCAGGACAACTTGTTCAAATACAAAACAGGCCAGAGACACGTCTTCTTCGTCCACGCCGAATCCCACTGACCCACTAGACGAAATCCGTTAATGTCCCTATCTTCGTTGTCGTCTGCATTGAAGAATAGACGCACGCGTCATTTGTCCCTCCCTAAGAGAGCATCGTCCCGATGCTAGACCAGAAGTGTCGCTTGTGGAATTAAGGGTCTCTCGCATAGTTATTCGCTCACATACGGCTTCATGCGAACAACGTGCACAAGTTCAGGACGGCGCGTGCGGCGCCGCGTACAATTGGGACTATCGGGGACGACCTCGTACGTGACGTCACTGAGTCGGCGCAATACTCGAGATGGACCGAAGTATCGCCTTAACAGCTTCTCGGAGAGGCCTCGTTTTCGTATGGGTGTCCAAACCCACACTCTGTCGCCGACGTCGTAGATTACTATTCGACGGTGAAGGTCATAGCGCCCTGCGTCGTAGTCTTGCTGCTGGCAGATCCGCAAGCGCGCGAGTTGCCGAGCCTCTTCTGCGCGTTGCGTAAACACAGCGGCGTCCGTATCAGTGTCGTCAAAGTCATGTGGAAGCATGGCATCCAACATGGTTTGTACATCCCGCCCATGAACAAGGGTGAAAGGAGTCATGCGCGTCGTCTCCTGTTTCGCCGTGTTATATGCAAACGTGATATACGGTAGGATGTCGTCCCAATTTTTATGTTCAACATCCACGTACATGGAGAGCATGTCTTCAATCGTTTTGTTTAGGCGTTCTGTTAATCCGTTGGTTTGTGGATGGTAGGTGGTTGATTTCCGATGCGCCGTTCCACTTAGCAGCAAGACGTGATCTAGAAGCGCAGCCGTGAATGCGGTTCCTCGGTCTATTATTACGACGGTTGGTGCGCCGTGTCGCAACACAATGTGTTCAATGAAAAAGCGCGCCACCTCTTCCGCTGTGCTTCTCTGGATTGCCTTTGTTTCAGCGTAACGGGTGAGATAGTCGGTGGCTACTATAACAAAGCGATTCCCGGCAGTAGAAGTAGGAAGCGGGCCCAATATATCCATTCCGACTTGGTCAAATGGTCTTCGAGGAACCTGGACGGGTTGCAGGAGGCCGGCTGGTTTCGACGGAGGCGACTTGCGCCTCTGGCAGTCGAGGCAATTGCGGACGTGACGTTTCACGGCAGTGTTAATTCTCGGCCAGTAGTACCTCTGCTTCACTCTGGCCAACGTTCTCGTGTAGCCTAAGTGACCAGAAGTCACCTCGTTGTGACAGGCTTGAAGTACTTCCGTACGAAGAGCTGCAGGAATGACGAGCAGATAGGGGGACCCGGTCGAAGAAAAGTTTCTTTTGTAGAGGACTTTGGCCCGCAAACAAAACGACAACAGGCCTCTTGCGAAAACTCTAGGCGGTTTCGCAGATCTGCACTCTAAGTAATCGATGAGCTCAAGCAACTCAGGGTCGTCCCGTTGTTGTTGGGCGATGGTGGATGTTTCCAGAACACAAAGAAATGCCGAGTCTTCTTCGGGTGGAGCAGACGACTCTATCGGCGATCGAGACAGGCAGTCAGCATCCGTATGTCGTTTCCCCGACTTGTACTTGACAGTCATGTCAAACTCTTGCAGCCGTAGGCTCCAACGCACCAGTCGTCCCGAAGGGTCTTTAAGGTTTGTCAACCAACACAGTGAATGGTGGTCGCTGATAACTGTGAAGTGGCGGCCATACAAATATGGGCGAAATTTCATAACAGCCCATACTACGGCGAGGCATTCCTTCTCAGTTGTGGAGTAATTGGCCTCTGTGCGTGAGAGTGTTCTGCTTGCATAGGCAAGTACTCTTTCTGTGCCCTCCTGTCACTGCACAAGAACAGCTCCCAAGCCAACATTGCTGGCATCAGTGTGGAGCAATGTGGGAGCGGTCTCATCAAAGTGAGGAAGCACTGGAGGTGTCTGGAGACGTTCCCGCAAGTCAGTGAATGCACCTTGCTCTTCGTCGCCCCATACAAAAGCAACGTCGTCTCTCGTCAGGCGAGTTAACGGCGACGCGATGCGAGCAAAGTCCGAAATAAACCGCCGGTAATAGGCACAGAGGCCCAGAAAGCGCCTGACAGCCTTTTTATCGGTTGGTACTGGAAACTGTGCTACGGCCATAATTTTCTCAGGATCTGGGCGAACACCTGCGTGGCTGACGACGTGACCGAGAAACTGTAGTTCCCCGAAGCCAAAGTGGCACTTCTCCGGCTTCAGGGTGAGGCCGGTGGACCGGATGGA
Organism: Dermacentor andersoni; assembly: GCF_023375885.2. Taxonomy (NCBI): domain Eukaryota; kingdom Metazoa; phylum Arthropoda; class Arachnida; order Ixodida; family Ixodidae; genus Dermacentor; species Dermacentor andersoni. The sequence goes on from NC_092823.1 coordinate 129,002,289, forward strand.
CTGCAGAACCGCTTCAAGCCGTTGGAGGTGTTCTTCAAAAGTTGCGGAGAACACGATGACGTCGTCCAGGTACACTAAGCAGGTTTTCCACTTCAGACCCGAAAGCACAGTATCCATGAGGCGTTGGAATGTAGCAGGGGCAGAGCACAAGCCGAAAGGCAAGACTTTAAATTCGTATAGGCCGTCTGGCGTCACAAAAGCAGTTTTTTTCACGGTCACTCGGATCTACCTCGATTTGCCAATATCCGCTTTTTAAGTCCATTGAAGAAAAGTAACGCGCGTGACGGAGCCTGTCGAGTGAATCATCTATACGGGGAAGCGGGTACACGTCTTTCTTTGTCACTTGATTTAGTTTTCGGTAGTCCACGCAGAAACGCAAGCTGCCGTCTTTTTTCTTAACTAGAACTACAGGGGATGCCCAGGGACTCGTTGACGGTTGAATCACGTCGTCTTCCAGCATTTTTGTCACTTGTTGTTGTATGGCTTCACGTTCTCTGGGAGCCACACGATAAGGATTTTGGTGAATTGGTCTTGCCGTATCTTCTGTAATTATCCGATGCTTCGTTAGAGGCGTCCGTCCGACGCTGGACGTCGACGCAAAGCAGTCATTGAACTTCGACAATAGCGTGAGAAGCCGCTCTCGCTCGTGCTGCGACAAAGCAGTGCTGACGTCGAGTGCAGAAGCTGGGCCTTGCGTAGGTGCTTCTTCAAGTTGCGAACAGCAGCCTCGAACATCCGCAACACCATCAAAATAAGCCACAGCCGTGCCCTTTGGAAGGTACCGTCGCTCTGTGCTAAAATTGGTTAGTAACAAGTTAGTGCGCCCGTCGGTGACATTTACAATTCCTCGTGCGACCGAGATACCGTGAGTAAGCAACAACGTGGTTACTTGGTCGGCAACTCCCTCGCAATGAAACGGTGTGTCACATGCTACCGTAACAAGGGTGCATGATCGAGGTGGGATGACGACGTCGTCTTCTGCTAGACGAAAGGAGTTGCGTTGCGGCGATAAGCAATGGTCTAAACCAGGGCTCTTATAAAACGTCACCATGCGGTCCGGAATGTTAATTACGGCGCCGTATTCTTTCAGGAAATCCATTCCAATAATCAAATCCTTACAGCACACAGGAAGAACGATGAAAGTGGCCACGAAAGAAGAATCGCGAATGCTAATTCTAGCAGTACATCTTCCAATAGGCATCAGTAATTGCCCGCCTGCCGTCCTTATGTGGGGTCCCGTCCATGGTGTCTTTACTTTCTTTAGACGGAGGACGAGTTCCTGACTCATTATAAAGAAGTCGGCACCAGTGTCGACTAACGCTGTCACCGGCTGTCCATCCACCAAAACATCAATGTCGGCGCTCACAATTTCTTCGGTGTCGGGGTTTATCGGCTTCACGTCGTTCTGCGGCGAGAGTGTCGGGGGCTTTTTATTGTCTTGCGGTGGGCCTGCAACCTTACCCCCAGAGGTCGCCGCCTTCAGTTTCCCCGGCGTGGGCTGGGCGACCTTCGTCCTCGGAGGTCAGCAAAAGTACGTCCAGCAGGGGAAGGCATCTGACGCGGAGGGGTTGGAGAGCGCGACCGACGGCCGAAATCGGACTGAACATGCGGCACAGATTCGTCATTCGGGCGCGCTATTGGAGGTCCCTGAAAAGCAGTTTCGTCGGGACGTAGCATGGAGTCGTCAGTTGCACGTCGACCATAGGACCACGGACGAAAAGGTCGAAATGATGAGTCGCGATGCCAGCAATGACGCGAAATGTGGCCGACGCCTCCGCAGTGATATATATATATATATAATATATAATATATCAATATATATACGAATGTCCTCTTTTGGTCATTTCGCTTGCGTATCTTCAATAGCTGTGCATTGTGCTGAAAGGAGGCGCATGTCGGTGCTCGGAGTCTGCGCAGCTTTATGTGCAAAAGTTGGGCTTTGTTTTGTAATACCAGGCTTTGCCAGGGGTACAGGTTTCTCATAAAACAAGTAGGCCCAAAATGAAGCAGTCAAATATGTCTATTTTTTCTCTCCTTTCTATTCATTTCGGCCGGTGGTGCAAATAAGGCTGACCAACCGTCCTTGTGACCTCGCGTGGGTGGCATCTCCCCGCTTATCTGGACACTGCCGCACCCCACAACAACTGCACATCATGACGATGTGTTCGGACTATTGGTGGCGCTCACATGAGAGGCAAGAATCAAGTGTGAAACACACAGTATTGTTTCGTGTGCCATCCGTCGTACGACGCGTACGCGTTTCACATGCCGCATACTGCCATTCGGTATATTTGGGAAAGTGACGTGCAAGGGGCGTGGGGCGAAAGTCCGCCCAGATCCAGCGTCCCTGCGTGAAATGAGCCAAAAAGACTTCGTATCTTCGCCAATAAGTATAAAACAAGCAACTTTGCGTGACGCTCATTCGTTTTTCACAAATCTGCTCAATAATGGTATGCATACGCAAGCGACAAACACTTGACAACGGCGCGCTGCTTACTGATGGCACCTCTGGCAGTCGCCGATGCAGAAGGTAGGCCTAGCTCGTTGGCCACCGCAGCGACGGCTGACGCTGCTTAAGGTCTGGCAGTGACGGCAGCATTGGAGACACATGGCTTACGCTTGTGCATCGTATTCGGTCCTTACAGATGCCCACACTTCAGCTGGCAACGATTCTGCGGTGACCAAACCATGCGACTGCGCACATCTTCCCCTTGCACATCGTAGTCTACGGTGGTTCTTTGCAGCAGTGGTTATTTGGTGCGGAGCTTGCTACCGGTGACTTATCAAATCCGTTCTACGCCGACGGATCAACGTGGAAACTTCCTTCGTGGTCAATTCTGCCGTCAGTGACTACTTGAAGAGCAAGAGAAACACTCCCTGGCCAGCACTGACCTGTTTTGGTCTTGAGTATATTAACACCAGCTACAAGGCTTGCCGTCGTATTTACCCTGACAATTTCAGTACACTTGCATAATATGTTATCAGTGCGTGGATTCTATATACAAGTGTTACAATCTCTGTCACCTTGAGATGAATCTATGCGTTTCCTCTGCGGAATAAACCTGCCTGGATGCTTTGAAAGAAAGCGTAGAAAGAACGGCTTCTCTTACAGTGCATAGGTTTCACCTAGGCCATAGCTGAGCACTCCTGGCGTGCTGAAGTTCTGATACTCCCCGTATCGGGTATACTTCACGCATTTCTCTGTTCCGCCATAATTTGGGTCATAGTAGTAATTTCTGTATATTTGATACCATTCTCCGATGTCCGGATAACACTGCGCAAAAGAAAGAAAGAATCAGTGACGAACCCAGCCTTGCATCAATTCACACTACAGTCCTTACGACAGTTACAAGACCTTTTCAGGCCATATATGCCCTTACGCATTTAGTACTGCATGTGATGAGTATGATGACCTTATGAAGGTAAAATAATGGGGTGGTTGAGATTAATATACCGAACTAACAGTGGGGCAATGATGGGAACCGTTGTGAAGCGCTTTAGGTTAATGTCCAACTCCGTGTCATTCTTTAACATTCACCTAAATCTAAGCGAGTCATCTTTTTTGCATTTCGACCCCGTGAAAATGCCACCGCCGTCGCCGGAATTAAAACCTGCGACCTCATGCTCAGCATGAGATATCGATGACCCCTGAACTGCCACAACTGTGCACTTTATGACCTTATATTGTACCTGGTGATGAGCTTCTGCATGCATATGTGCATCTCAGTATAAAAGGTCGTGGTGCACCATGTACCGCCTAGTTTATTTATGGCGATTCCTTTCAAGCAATGGGCATGCACATCTGACGACGGACCTAAGCAACATGATTTCTTGTGAGAGGACGGGAACATAACGGGTGTGGCCCGTAATGTAAAAGGCTCCGTTCTGTTTGATAGCTCTCAAATCGGTGCTTTTTGTCAGGAAGCATGCACTTTCTGCGATGGGAGAGAGCCGCATTAGCGATTTCGCATGGGACGGCTAGCTACATATCGTCACCACAGTACGAAGCCTTATTGCGCCTGAGAACGATGCTTACGGGGTAGTTGATAGATAAGTACTGCACAGAGCGTAGGCAAGGAGGCACAGCCCGTGAATTGGAGTTTTATTTTTTTGACTTTGTGTGGAACTTCCAAATGTCATCGTGCTTCGAAATGAGAGTAACCTGATGCGCTGAAACTGTGGGAAGTCACATGAGGATGCGCGCCCTGTAATGTTTGCTCGGTCGTTAAAGTGCATGCAATGTTGAGGGCAAATTTTGCAAATTTAGAGGAGAGTCACTTGTAGATGTTTGAGGAATTGAGTCTTTTACACCTACCGAGTATGACCTTTCTTCTACCGTTGTTAGAACAGTGCACAAAAACTAGCTAATCAGCGTTGCAGCCAATTATGGCCCCTAGATGGTGCAGTGACAATCATATTGGACTTCACACCGTTCAACCAACGGTGTCTGATTTCTTCTTGATGTTCTCGGATTTTCAACGTAGCAAAACTAATACCATCCGGACCTGCTGACAAAAAAGGATACGGACGGGCGGAAATTGTTTAGTCTGTTCATGTCCTTTCTATATGTATTCTCTAAGTATGTTCGAAATTGCCGGCATTGAACATCTGCTGCCTCTAAAGTGTTTACTTACACAGTCATAAGAAAATGCTCTACAAGCTGCTCAATAAGTGCGTATATTTTTCATATATTTTGCACGTCACTCTTAAGGAATTTTCGATCAAGCATGCATTATTTTAAAAAGAAAATTAAGAGAATTATACGTAAAGAATGCATAAAAGGCATATAGAATGTTTCCTGTAAGAGAGTACTGATCTTACACTCTGAGTGTTTGGTATATTTAAAAGGAAACTAAAACGAAACACCATGTCAGTTTGGACTAATACAGTACTGCTTGAAAACGCTACTTTCGTTAATGTTAAGCTAATAGGGTGATTATCCCACTAGGAAACGAAGGTCAAAGCTTAGCTTTTCGAACTTTGCGCCGAAACCCCTGCGCCAGTACGTCAATGCTGCGTCAGAATAAGAATAAAAATCATAATCATAATTTTATTCATTCAAAATTATCCAGTTGAAACATTTATATACAGAAGGCGGTCCCGCAGTACATGATTGTATTGAGACCTCCTGCCAGAAATACACAAACATGGTGTAAATCCGTAGGAAGTCTACCCTTCCTGCGGTACTTTTTCAATGTTCTTTTTCAAACTATGTGACGACTAAAACATTTATGAGAAATTGTATGGAATTCGATAATGAAGTAACTGGGATATAAATCGGATGATCACAAATTTTGAAATATTTTCTGTAAGTTGGGCTGTTGCAGCTGAGTAAATGTAAATGTAAATGAGTCACGAAAACAGCGAGAACGATTCATTTGAAGTGATATGTGTTGACTGATTATGCATGATTAGACGAAACGAAAGAAAAACAATTTCTAACGGATTGTTATTGGCTAAAGGCTTTTGGGATGCGCCCACTTATCCTGTCTGTCACGTGACGTCAGAAAACCGCGGGTACACACCGCGTCAAAGTGACATGTACACGTTGAAGAGGCACCAATATGCCGAAGTAAACTGAATATTTATCTGATTAGCCGGAGAGAGCCCCGTTCCGACAGGAATAAAAGATGGCTGCCAGCCGATCACTCTGGGACTGGCTACTCGGGGCTGCCGAGGAGCATGGATTTATTTATGTAAAATAAAAAAAATTGCTTGGCAACATAAAGTTATTGAGACCCTTCTGCACGTGTAATGACCTCACTCGGAATCCAACTCTTCCAACTGTTCCATGCTGAAGACCAGGTTTAGTGGCACTTTTACCCTTCCGTTGCACGCCACCGTGATTTTTGACCAGCCAGCACAAGCTATCCAATCGTACCAATCAAGAGCTAACCAAAAGCGGACCAATCGCAGACGCCGGTACCACCTTCCTCCTCTGGTTATCCACTTTCACTGTGCTGGCTCGGCCCCATCAACACTCTCTCCCCTTAAGCGTGCATCGTCTCTTGTCAGGCAATTAGATAACAAAGACGGCTCAATGTTGGCAACGCTACTCGCTTTGAAAACAAAATGAAAAAAAGAAACAGCACATGCTATAAACAACAAGCGTGTTTGACTGGGCTTTTCAAGCAACGCTGCTGGTAACCGCCCGATGTTTGTGTCAGCGAGTGCGTAAATTTGACGTCAGGAGATGGAAATAAATCTGAATGTAATAGTTTTACGATATAGGGCTCCTATTAGTCTAACATTCCTGATACAGCGTAAATTAGTGTTCTGAATAATGTCTCTTAAAAATTGTGGGGTTTAAGGTCCCGAAGCTGCACAGTGGGTTTTGTGGGACGTCGTAGGGGAGGGCTACGCGAATACCTTTTCTAATCTCGCGCTCCCTTTGGTTAACGCAAAGCATGATGCGAAGGTGTTTCTTGCATTCATCAACCTTTGAAATGTCCGATTCCCCCTATATTAAATGCTAAGTAAAAGCACAAATGACAGGGAGTTAAATCCGCTGAATTAGTGCTCGGCAGCCAGACGCCGCAGACGCTGAGTCATCGCGGTGGCTGCTTCGGAATATTTGTAATGAGTATATCTTCTGTGATAAAATTAAGAATAGCGCAAACGAATCCGACATTCTCACCCTGCTGTTGTCTTGGAACTCTTGTAGGTCACTTCTCAGTTCGGGATAGAATTGTTCCTCGGAGAAGGTTAGCAGGATTTGGCCCAGAAGGAGGAGAGCAGTCGTTGGCCACATGTCAACTGTAGCTGGGCCCGTATGAGAGGGTTAGAAAATGGTGCGCGTTTGATAGACTTTCTTTTTAAATACGAAAAGCAATAATCAGTGAGAGAACTGAAAATGCATCCGAAGTCAGTCATACCGGAAACGGATGAGAGTACAGTAATTACGTGATTACGGTCAGCGATAAATGATCTTCTGATGCAGTCCATACACAATACCGGACGCACATGTTTCAACTGCCTAATTACCACTACGTCGGGCGTGAATAATAGCGGATGTGCACAATTGAGGAGTAATTCCACTCTGTGAAGTGGATAACCAGTGAAACTGTAGCACATCACAGAGAGTTAGACAAGGCTACATGTATTTATTTTCCTCATGTTATAATGACAGTGACGAAAGCTTTGTGATTACTGTGATATACACTGACTGGTTTGGTTACCAAATTAGACAGATTCTTGGCCAAAGTTAAAAATGTACACGAGCGTCGTTGAGTAGCTGAGCGACTTCGATTAGCGTAGCACTTCAAAAGAAACTCTTCCGGCCCAAGCTGAGTGAACCATTTCTTGTATAATTTTGGAATATCCAGATTGAAATTTGCAACGACGATCTCGATGCATATTGTCGTCATGGCTAAACCATGAAAAGTGCGTGGTCGTGAACTTCTCGGTCGCACACTTGTGTGCGCCTGGAGATACATACACAGTGGATATCAGAATCCCGTATTTCCTTTGTACGGCACAGAAATCCCCACAGTCGGTGGCATTGTCCTCTTGTGAGTCAGGGGTGCATAGCTTGAGCATATATTTTGTCCTTTCCATATATAGCAATACATACTGATCATGAGTCCATGTGCTGTTCACAAACGATGCTAGTGTGCCCATCTACTTGAAACAATGGCTATTGTATGGATTTATTTCATTTATTATTATTTCTTATTCTTAATATTAGGGGCGATGTACTTAAAGCCTGCTTAACCTCTGCCACGGGTCGGCCCGGTATTGCACGCCCTCCAGAATCGGCCCACATCTTAGAGCGCAGCCCTTAGGTCCAGATTCCTACGTTTCCTGTCGGAGTCGTCTTTCGTCGTCCTCCCTAGGCGTCACCGAATGAACGAACGCTGCGAACGATGGAAGAGAGAACACGGAGAGCAGCAGTGGATGACATATTGTGATAGTGAAGTATATCAGATAGATAGTGAAACCACGCCAGAAGGTTTCCTCAAGGACAGCAGCCCGACGGATTAGGTGGGCGCGCTAGAAAGCATGGGGTATGTGCCACTCGGCCAGTGCTGATCTTCAACGAACTTCTTTGATGCCAGCTTGTATCACACGAAAAAGGTCCCTTAATGTAATACTGAGCGGAATGGAACCCACGCCATAAGAGCTCCTCTAGGACAGCAGTCCGACGGTTTAGCTGGCGGCGCTACAAGGCACGGGGTATGTCCTACTTGGTCAGTCCTGATCTTCAATGAAACTCTTTGATGCCAACTTGGTTCACAAAGAAAGATCCCTTAATTTTCTGCAATGCTAAGTGGAATCTAACCTTTGCGAGAAGGGTTGCTGAAGGACAGCAGCACGACTGATTAGCAGACTGCACTAGAAAGCATGGGGTATGTGCCACTCGGTCAGAGCTGATCTTCAATGAACCTGTTTGATGCCAACTTGGGTCACAAAAAAGATCCCTTAATGTTCTCCAATATTTAGCGGAATCGAACCCACGTCAGAAGGCTTCCTGAACGACATCAGCCCAAAAAATTAGCAGGCTGCAGAACAAAGCACGGGGTATGTGCCACTGGGTCAGTGCTGATCTTCAATGAACCTCTTTAATTCCAGCTTGGGTCACAGAAAAAAACGTCCCTAATGTTCTCCAACGCTGAGCGGAATTGAACCCACGCAAGAATGGGTCGGAAAGGACATCAGCCCGATGGTTTTGCAGGTGGCGCTACAAAGCACGGGGTACGTGCCACTCGGTCAGTGCTGATCTTCAATGAACCTCTTTGATGCCAACTTTCGTTAAAGTTATGTAATGCTGAGTAGAATTGAACCCACGCGAGAACGGTTCCTCAATGACAGGAGCCCGACGAATTAGCAGGCTGCACTACAAAGCACGATGTCTGTGCGACACGGTCAGTGCTGATGTTCAATTAACCTCTTTGAGACAATCTTCGTACACAGAAAGAGATCCCTTAATATTCTTCAATGCTTAGCAGAATCGAAGCCAGCCCAGAAGATTCCTGAAGGATAACCACCGACAGAATAGCGTGCTGCGTAACTAAGCATGGGGTATGTGTCACTCGGTTAGTGCTGATCTTCGATAAACCTCTTATGCCAACTTGGGTCAAGAATGGATTCCGTAAAATTCCCCAATACTGTGCGGAATTTAACAAATGCCAGAAGGGTTCCTCAAAAACAGCATGTCGACAGACTAGCAGGTCGCACTAAAAACACGAGGCAAGTGTCACTCGCTGAGTGTTGACTTTCGATGAACCTCTTGATGCCAACTTGGGTCACAACCAATTCCCTCAAAATTTCCCAATGCTGAGCGGAATCAATGCCATGCTTGAAGGGTTCCTCAACGGCAGCAGCCCGATGAATTAGCAGGCTGCACTACAAAGCACGAGGTATATGCCACTGGGTCAGTGCTGATGATCAATGAACCTCTTTGATGCCTACTTGGGTCACAAAGAAAGATCCCTTAATATTCTCCAATGCTGAGAGGAATCGAACCCATGCGAGAAGGGTTCTTCAAGGACAGCAGCCCAACGGATAACTACGATGCGCTACAAAGCACGACGTATATGCCACTCGGTCAGTGCTGATCGTCAATGAACCTCTTTGAAGCCAACTTGGGCCACAAAAAAGCTCCCCTAAAGTTCAATGCTGATTGGAATAAAAACTTTGCCAGAAGGGTTCCTCAAGGACAGCAGCCCGACGGATTAGCAGGCTGCACTACAAAACACGGGGTCCTTGCGACTCGGCCAGTCCTTATCTTGAGTGAACTTCTTTGATGCCAACTTGAGTTACAAAAAAGATTCCTTAATGTTCTCGAATGTTTAGTTCAACCAAACCCACGCAAAAAGGGTTCCTCAAGTACAGCAGCCCGACGGATTAGGAGGCCGCGCTACGAGGCACTGCGTATGTGCTACTCCGTCAGTGCTGATCTCCAATGAACCTCTTTGAGGTCATCATGGGTCACATAAAGATATCCCTCAATGTGGTCCAATGCTGAGCGGAATCGAACCCACCGCAGATGATTCCTCAAGGAAAGCCGCCTGACGGATTAGCGGGCTGCGTAATAAAGCACGGGGTGTGTGCCGTTCGGTCAGCGCTGCTAATCGATGAACTTCTTTGATGCCAACTTGGCGCACAAAAAAGGTCCTTAATGTTCTCTTGTGCTGAGCGGAACCAAGCCTCCGCCAGAAGGGTTCCTCAAGGAGAGCAGCCCAATGAATTAGCAGGCTGCACCACAAAGCAGGGGGTATGTGCCGCTCGGCCAGTGCTGATCTTTACTGAACCTCTTGGATGCGAACTTGGGTCACAAAAAGGAAAGTCTCTAAAATTATCCAATGCAGTGCGGAATCAAACCTACGCCAGAAGGGTTCCTCAAATGCAGCAACCTAGTGGATTAGCAGGGTGCGCCACAAAGCAGGGGGTATGTGCTGCTCGGTCAGTGCTGATCTTCCATGAGCCTCTTTGATGCTAACTTTGTTCACAAGAAGTAAAATCCCTTAACATTCTCCAATGCAGAGCGGAATCAAACCCATGCCAGAAGGGTTTCTGAAAGGCAGCAGCCCAATGAATTAGCAGGCTGAGCTATAAAGCACGGTGTATGTGTCACTCGATCAGTGCTGATCTTTGATACACCTCTTTGAGGCCAACATGGTTCATACAAGAAGGTCCCTTATAGAGTCCGATCCTGAGAGGATTCTAACCAGCGCGAAAAGGATTCCTAAAGGGCAGCAGCCCGACGTGTTAGCATGCTGCGCTACCAAGCACAGGGCATGTGCCACTCAGTGCTGATATTCAATGAACCTGTTTGATGCCAATTCGGGTCAAAAAAGATCCCTTGATTTTCTCCAAGGGTGAGCAGTATGGTGTCCACGCCAGAAGAGTTCCTTCAAGGACAGCAGCCTGACGAATTAGCAGGCTGCGCTACAAAACATAGCGTATGTGCCACTCGGTTAGTGCTGAACTTCAGTGGACCTGTTTGATGCCAACCTGTGTCACAAAAAAGATCCATTAATATTCTTCAATTCTGAGCGCAATCGAACCCACACCAAAATGGTTCCTCAGTGACAGCAGCCAGACAGGTTTGCACGCTGCGCTACCAAGCACGAGGTATGTGCCACTCAGTCATAGCTGATCTTCAATGAACCTGTTTGATGCCAACTCGGGTCACAGTGAAAGGTCCTTTCATATTCTCCGATGCTGAGCGGAATCTAACCCACGCGAGAAGGGTTTCTCAAGGAGAGCAGCCCGATGGATTCGCAGGCTGCACTAGAAAGCACGGGGTATGTGCCATTCAGTGCTCATCTTCAATTAACCTATTTGATGCCAAATTGGGTGACAAAGAAAGGTCCCTTAAAATTCTCCGATGCTGAACTGAATCAAACCCACGCAAGAAGGGTTTCTGAAGTACAGTATCCAGACTGGTCAGGAGGCTGCGCTACAATACACGGCGTATGTGGCACTTGGTCACTAATCTTCAATGAACTTCTTTGCGGCCATCTTGGGTCACAGAAAGAGATCCCTTATTATTCTTCAATGCTGAGTGGAACCAAAACCACCCCAGAAGATTCCTCAAGGACAGCCGCTTGACGGATTAGGGGGTTGCGCAACAAAGCACGGGGTATGGGCCACTCGGTCAGTGCTCATCTTCGATGAACCGTTTTGATGCTAACTTGGGTCACAAAAAAAGATCCCTTAATATTCTTTAATACTGAGTGGAATCTATCCCACGCCAGAAGGTTTCTTCAAAGACCGCAGTCCAATAAATTAGCAGGTTGCACTACAAAGCGCGGAGTATGTGCCTCTTTGCAAAGAACGGCTTCCACGCCAACGCTTTAGGGCGCTGCGTTGCGAATGCACAGGGTACGTGGCACTCTTCAACTATGCCTTTTGAGACTTGAGTCACTAAGTATGTGTCACTGAGTGTGCGGCAAGCGAGAGAACAATTCTCAGTGTTCTCAGGCACCGGCGTGCACAGATTGCCGTCTTTGACGCCACACGCTGACTTCTCGGCAGGGCGTTAAATTGTGCAGCGTCTGTTTCGGAGGATTACCAGGGTGCGAGAGTTAATTGGATGCAAGGAATGGAAACAAAAATTATCATGGAGATTTACGAGAATGAGAAGAAAGAAATTGAAAGGGAAAATCTGTACGATAATGCAAAAAACAATGCCTTGTTATTTGAGGCTAGAGCCGGTTGCCTAAGGAGAAAAACGTACTGGAGCAAGTATTCGGAACTAGATGAGGCATATGTACGCGGCAGCAAAGATGCGGAGACCACTCATACTAGTGCAATGCGAAGAGATTCACGCAGTGATTACTGTTTTCAACGCACACCTTCCAGAAGCGCTTGATTTAGGTCAATGGAAGAGTCAACCGGTCTGCAGTCGAGATAAGCAAGGTACGTTTAGATTATTGGTGGAAAAAATCAGGAAAGAGATTGATACGACCGAATCTGTTACAGTCATATCTAGCGCTACAAGGTAGATCTTGAAGGGGAAAAAGATTAAGGAGACGTATACAAATGTGACGTGCGGAATGACGCGCGCACTAGGCTCACATTATGTCAAGGAGTACCGTTGAGCTGCCGTCGCATTGGGGAAGCGTGCTCGTCTCGCACCCCGGAGGCCCGGCTTTTATTCCCACCCAGACCGAAATTAGCCTAATATTCGTTGCGAAGGCATTGGTTTACTTTGTTTACAGGAGCCTCCCTGAGAAATTTGGCACCAGTCCGAGTATTAATTTGGTGCGGTCTTTGCCGTGGGCCATTTCAGGTACCATCATTCGGTTGCGCCGCCGACAACACCTGATTTTTGCGTAATGGGGCATATAATGATTTCGCAATAAAAAATTGCCAGAAATACAGAGCTCACAGGCGCTCTATTATAAATTTTATTCAGTGCACGTCATTAGTTCAATGAATATAGCTTACATGACCGGAAAGTGCTTCGCATTATTTTTGAATGCATCAGTTTGAAATCAGCGCCCATGTTTGTAGTTTCTCTTTCTAGGTCCTCCTCACGCGTTGTGTACTCGTTAAGCTGTCATCCTAAACACGGGCGCCGAATAAGCACCGGAGACAACAATTTGTTGAAACCTTCTGAAGTAAGACATGTTGTTGGGTTAGTCGGTTCACAGATTCAGCAAAATTTTAAACTGCGCAATGAAGACAAGACTTGATCAGTAACATAGACTCACAGACAAAGCGCAGACTTTCAAACGGCTTTATTGCGTGAAGGCAGGAAATTTATAAGGAATTTATACATAACAAAACAAGGAACAATCGCAAGGGAATCGTACGTGAGGCAGCGACGAAAAATAGCGAGGCCACGTGTGCATTCAAAGCGCCTAAGAGACCTCATGTTTCCATCTAAGAATTATATTTATTTTCTTGATAGTGGTAAAGAAGGTGAGCTAATGCAGTTGCACCCGCTTTTAGAGATGTAGAATGTGTGTGTGTGACAACTTTATTAAATATCCTGCAGCTTGACAGACCTTGCCTCTCGGTAGCTTCCTGCGCTTGCTGGATGGCCCAAAGTTGGTCCTTAAGATCTGAGCTAGTCAGTGCGCCTCTCTCCCGCACCTCTAGTTCATCCAGGGGGACTGCAATTCTACTTTGAACTGTTTCACAATCCCAAGAGTATATGCTCTAAGGTGGCTCCTCTATCGTCACATGGTTACATTTGGCATCAAGGTATAAATCCGGAACCATGTGGTTAAGATTTACCAGGCTCGTGTAAGTTCTGGTTTGAACGTGCCTGCAGTCAACCGCCATAGACCTATCCAACTTCGGGCTAGGAGGTGGATATGTACACCCCGAATTTCTATAGAATTGGGTAATGTCACCGAATGAGAATAGTCTATCCCTATCCTTCCCTTCGATCTGCTCCTTGGTCAGAGCCACCCCCCCCCCCCCCCCCTATCAGGCACGGTTAATGAGTCCTCGCGCAACACTATGGGCAGACTCATTAAGGTTAGGGGTGGTGGTGGATTTGCACTCTGTATGGCTTGGGAAGCAGATGATTTCCTTGCCGTGAAATTCCTCAGATGATATGAGTTTGTCTTTACTGTTTAGCATTCTTGCAACCTCAACTGATATCCGCCCTCTGGTGTAATTTTGTATAGCCGATTGAGAGTCGGTAATAATGTATCTATAGTTGAGAGAAGCAGTAGGCAGAGAGATGGCAACCTCCTCCGTAACCTCAGATACCCCAGTTTTGATTGAGCACGTGTGTATGCTTTCCAACTTTGTAATAATTGCTGCTGATGTAAACGCTTGGTGATCTGAATAATCTGCGGTGTCCAGGAATAGCGTTTCCTCGTCATTGCCATAGTGGTTTAGCAGAGCTTTAGCTCTGGTCATTATCTTGCCCTGATTGAATCCTGGGTGCATATTTTTGGGCAAATTGGGGATTTCAATTTTGCTCCTAATCTCTCTGGCCAACGAAACCTTGGGTCCTTGCTGGTTATGGTAATTTATTCGTAATTTATCGAGTATAATTTTGGCAGTGAGGGTGCCGGCTTGTCTTTCCGATTGAGCTATCTTCTGAGCTTCAATAAATTCTGCTAAAGTGTTATGCATGCCCAGCTGCATTAATCCCTCAGTACTGGTGCTTTCGGGCGAGCCTAAGGTTTGTTTAAAAGCTTTCCTTATGAGTGTATCGATTTTGCCCTTTTCTGCCTTGTACCAGTTAAGGCACCCAGGTAGGTAAATCATGTGGCTTATAGCAAAATAGTTAATGAGACTAACAATGCTAGCCTTCTTCATTCCCTGATACTTGTTCGTGATTCTTCTGATCAGCCTAATGGCGTTAGTGATTTTGGTAACGAGCTTTCTACGAGTTTCGCCGTTAGTTCCCTTCGACTCAATGTTAAATCCCAGGATCCTAATTAGTTTAACGATGGGGATGGCACCGTCATTCTTCGCACGAATCTGTATCTCGTCGTACTCTCTCGCCTTGATGTATCCATTGAGTGGCCTGCACTTGAGGGTGGATCTGTAAAGAAGCTCTGCTTTCTCTGGGCAGTTTTCAAACCCCGTGCCTGTAAGGTACTCCTCCACTTTAGCTACCGCTTCCTGTAATTTCTGTTCTATCTATCTATCAGCGTTCTTGCGAGATCCATATGGTAATATCATCCGCGTATAAGGAGTGATTGAGTCCTTCGATGTCCTCGAGCTTTTCCGATAATCTTATCATAATGAAGTTAAAGAGCCTGGGGGACATCACGGAGCCATGAGGTGTGCTCGCACTGCCCATGTCCCTCACCTCAAACTTGAATTCCCCCATAGTGAGGGTAGCCTTCCTATTTGTTAGGAATTCTCGCTTCGATTACTTCTCTTTCCGTTTTTGATTTTGCCTTCGAAAGGAAGTGGGTATTTTTCAAATAAGGCAAACAGGTGTTGCTATCGGAGCTCTTGCAGTGCAAGGGGATATTACTGCTCGTGCCGGAGCTCATAGATCGCATGTGTTCCTGCGCACCCTCATTGAAGCAGTGGATCACAAGCGATCCATGCGCACCGGCAAGGACAGTAATCTCACATTGTTATTGCATTGCGAATGATGTTCTGAACGGGAATAAATCAAGACAGGTTACATGTTATGTGAGCACCGAGATACTCATATTAGAAAACGTTGTCCAATGGAACATTATTTAAGTTGTGGAAAAAAATAGAAAGCATGCTATCTATTCTGGAACCTCACATAGATATGCGTTTTTTGTACATGTGTTTCTCTTCTCTAATCGCTGAACACGAGAGAAACAGAATTAGTATGCGACTTAAGTTTGGTTATAACATCGAGGCATGCTATTTTTATAACAATAACGATCGTCTGCAAACAAATGAACTTTAGATGAAACGCATGAAAGCAAGTCACCAAAATAGATAAGGAAAAGTACAGCGCCAAAAATTGAGCCCTAAGTACATGAGAATGCGCAGGAGAGGACTTATTATTACTGTTGTTAGCAGCCAAAGACAGGGTGGTGTCAAAAGAAAGCACTCATTCACGTTAGAAGTCTCGAGTCTATGTTAAGTAGACTAAGACTGTAGAGCAGGACATTGCCAAAAGTACTCGAAACATCTAAAATTATGCACTCAGCTAGTGAATACTGTTTATTACATTTAGCTTGTACGCGAACAATACTAGCTGCATTTCACATGAGTATCGCTTGCGCAAACCATGTTGTGAAGGAGGTAAAAAATAATGAGCCATTTAACTCTGTGAAGGTGAACGACCAGCGAAGCTGTTTAGCACACGATACAGAGACGACACAGAATTTTGAACAAAAGTGCGAAAACATTTATGGTTCTGATCGGTGGTCATCGTGACAATAGGCGGTTGCGCTGAGGGGCGCCAACGAGCCAGCTGTGGAAGGAGACGACGACGCTCGAGTTATTGCTGATGGTAGTTTTTGCTCACGCAGATTTGTTGACTGACAGAAAAATGCACGGATCCATAACCATAATCAGCTTCGCTGTAGCAAGTTGGAGTCTAAGAAATTACCGAGGTGGACAAATAAGATATGCTAATTATGCGCCGCTTATAGCTTATGCCTATCATACAACAGTTTTTATCGCAGCTAGATTACAAGAAGGTTTAGCACGCAAGCCAAACTAAGTGATTTCTGAAATAAAGAAATAGGTTTTAATTTTTCATTTGACATTAAATTCTAGCAAAACAAGAACAGTTATTTATACGTGCCGAAAGGAAAGAAAATAGTTTCACCTGAACGCTTTTACGTGGGCTCTGAACTTATAGAGCTTGTTGTTAGATTGTAGATTTTCTGAAAACACGCGGTGTCATATTTTCCGAGCATATAACGCAGAATGAGAAATTTGAATATCTTAAGGGCAACATATCATGTGCTGTCGGTAAAATTTAGCGCCTAAGGCCCATTCTTACCTGCACAGCCAAACTTGTCCTGTATAATTCTGTATCCTAATAAAGGTAAAATCAGACATCCACGCATTGGTAGCAATTGCTGCAAAGGAAACTGATTTTCCCTTTATTATTTACTTCTCTCCACCTTGTGGGTTTCCGCAGAACTATTACGTCAATTCTGTATCCTGTATAAGAATCACAAGGAAAGCGTGCATAGAAGCCATACTGAATGCTTACTTATGAGGATATACTCTTTCTGCACTATTAGTCCTCCTCATATATCTGAAATTATGGAGTTCAGCACCACGAAGCTGTACAGTGGGCTATAAAGGATGTTGTTGTGGAAAGTCCGGGATTAATGTTTTCAACTAGGGGTTCTTTAACATGTGCGTAAAACACGGTGCACAAGTGGTTCTGAAGTCCATCGCCTTTTAAACTCTAATTCACTCCAATAATTGCTAAATGAACAAATAAATGACAAGGAACCGAGTCCATCGGACTCGTGCTTGGCCGAACGACGCCATATACTCTGATCCATCATGGCATGTGCCTCGGGATATTCGTAATAGCTACAACTTTGCGAATAGATACTACTGCAAGTGCTACAGGAGCTATCACCTTGCTGGTATCTTAAAACTGTCGCAAGCCACTTCTCAGTTAGAGGTAGAGCTGTTCCTCGGAGAAGGCTAGCAGAGTTTGACCCGCAAGCAGGACAGCCGTCGCTGGCCTCATGTGCACAATTTCTGGACCCGCATGAGAGGGTCAGCGAGGCGCACGCGCCAGAAAAGCTTTCTTTTTAGACACAGAAAGCGGGGAATAGTGAGGAAAGATGAAATCTATCTAAAGTCGGTAATCCCGGAAACGGATGAGAGAGCAATGATTATACCATGAATGGCAGTGGCAAGTCATCGCCTCAGAGCGTCTTTGTCCTAACTCGACATCACACAAAGCACAAGACCGGACACCTACCTGTCGAAGCAAGTGCAATAAATTGAGCTGCTACTGTATTCTGCTGTATTATTTACTGCGGCAACAGTGAAAGGCTCGGTACCTGATTCGTCCAGTATCTTTTATATTCGGGACATCGCGGCTATCATTTCATGCCTCCTCACCTCCTATACGTGACGAAGAAAAACAAAGCTGCTTACCGTAACCACTGGGAATCAAACGCCAACTGCAGTGAACAAGGAAATCGTGACTAAAGTCAGAAGTTCAATGCCACGTTGCATTCAAGAAATAAGCAAAATGCGAATACGTCTTTATTGGGTTCGAGGCAACTCACCAGAACATTCATATACCTGTGTAGTAGGTAGCATGCTTTTAATCCAAAAAGGAGAACCTCTCCAAGGGGACAGCCGCCTAGAAGACGTCAGCGGATAAGGCGAGTTAAGATTTTTATTCACCAATCACTTCAGCGGCGCTTCTGCCATAAGGCATTGGGTGGTGCAGCAACGTGGCGAGACATTCCTGCAAGTGGAAACTCATATTGGGGATTTCATACAATCAATCACGCAAAGAATAGAGGGAAGTTTTTGCTGACTGCATGGGCTGAAATTTGACGAATATCTAATATTTTGCATGCAATTATTTTCTGCAATGTGTAAAGAGATTTATAAAAGACTAATGCATTAAAACTTTCACCTTAGTGCACAGTAGGCAGGTTAGATTTAATCCTACGGCGTGGGGAAGAAAATAATTGCACTGTCACTGTACTTCCGGCATATGATTACATGAAAGCGGTGGCTATAAATTAGGCTACAATGCGTATTGATATTTCTATGTTCGCAAGCGTGCGGCAATATAGATTGCCCTTTGACTGGGAAGTTCGCTGTTAGGCCTTTATTTTGATGGAAAACAGTATACTCCTAATCTATCAAAATCACGTCGCCTGATGTTTCTAAACGTTATCTATCACTTTCAACCTAGTTTCTCTAAAAATTCTTGAACATTTTTCCATAGTCGTAATACAGAATCGTGTACTTCAACATGCAGTTTCTAAATAACCATTGCAAACTTGAATACAGCGCGTACATAGATACGAAAGGACCGAAAAAACGACGACGACAAGTGCTGTCGTCGTTCTTTTGGTCGTTTTGTCTATATGTACGTGCTGTGGTCAAGTTTGCAATGGAATACCAACTAGCCCGTACCCAAACCCTGCATCTAAATATCCTAACCGGGCATATGATAACTCATCGAAAGCCTCATACTTGCGGTGTGCTACTAGATTTCTGACGAACAGCTGGCCAAACGAAAAGCCTGCTTATTATAATATGTAAATGTACAGTAAACAATCTTTTCATTCCCTTTTTGTTCATAGTTCTCTCTCGCTACAATGCGATCTGTGTGTATTATGTTTTCCTAATATTGACACCGTATCAAATAGGTATGAAGAAAATTAGTTTCATCGCAGCACAGCATACCTAATTTGATTATTTTATATCACAAGTTAGCGAAATAATGTTTCACAAATAATAAAACACGCACTTACAGTGACTTTATCGGCGAAGTCAATCACGTAGACTTTTTGGTATGATGACTGAAAAAGCGTGGGATGAAGATTGAAGCGTAGGCACGCCATTTTGACGGCGCAGTGTTTATAGAAAGTACGTTTCACCGTATGTAAATTTAAAACAACTGTAGAAAAAGTAGTTCTACCACTATTAAAATTACTGTGATACTACAGATATCACAGGAAAAGAAAATCGGCAGATATAAGAAAGCCCGATTGACAAAATCTACTACACGTATATTGACCAAATGTAAATAATATTAGTTGTATCGCACTCCTCCCCATGTATATACGTTACTTAAAACTTTTATTACCAAAACCGCCGACCATATACAAGCAAAATTCAAGTTCCACCAGTGGCGATGAAGTCGCAAGCGTTTCTTAGGGCAGGAGCACCGCGCGTGCTAAGAACGGTAAGGTAAGTGCTGGCGCCAGGTTTGGGAGCTAACATTTCGTACACGGAATGAGTTGTAATTTGTCATTTATTTGATTAGTTTGACTGCTCTCAAAATGATCGCCATGCCTTCATCTGGAGATGGATATATGTACTTCACTGAAGTTTCCACATATAGGGAATGCGTTCATTGTGTTCCCGCCATTATGTTGCGGACATTCGCATTGCTGCCTCTAGAATACAGCATCCAAAAGTTCTGTGGAATTTAGCAGTAAATTCAAGGGAAATGCGTTAGCATTACGTCACCTTCATTGAATTCCTGGTTCCATGAACATACATACATACATACATACATACATACATACATACATACATACATACATACATACATACATACATACATACATACATACACACACACACACATACATACATACATACATACATAGGCACGTACGTATATACATACATGCATACACACGCACATACACGTATACACCCCATTCTAAGCTCTTCTATCCCCTGTCGATTTATACCTCGTGACCACCTTCCAACATTTCATACATACACTCTTTCCCGACTTTGACACTCCTAATGCTAATTAATTAAGAAGTCAGGCTATTGCTTCCCTTTACAGCCTATTCCGTACGAACGTGGAGGTACACAAAGGCACACGCAGCACACCAGCTGTATTGGTTTCAGTTTCCCAACCCTGCATTGTCAGCGCATTTGATGTTATCTTGATTGCAGAGGTTTCAGCAGTTTCGTCACTAAGGAGCGCGCAATCGCAGTTGAAAAATGTCACCTTGTTCAGGTAGACCATGCCGGCTTCCTTCGAGACACAAGTTGAAATTTTTTCTTTATGTATGTATGTGTGGGATAATGAACATAGGGCGGTATTTGAAGACCTCACTGAATATGTTCCTCAAAAATGTGTCTCAGTTGCTCTCGGCCGCGCACAGTGACCACGGTCGAAAATGGCTGCGTTTTTCGTGTGTTTAAATTTTTTTGTGCCACGTGCATGGCAGTGCTTTGCAGCACATTCGTCGCGATGAGTTAGCAGTGTAAGTTTAATTTGTTCTATTTTACTTGCAGGGATATTGAATTCCGAGGATGATTACGTTATGGATGAAATTTGAATATCGTCCATTCTTCTGATATTGATTTCAATAAAGACGATGACAGCGAATACACGACGACATCGTAATTCAGAGAAGTTTTTGAAGAAAACACCAGTGACAAGGTCGAAGACATTGAGAAACCATTGAGAAAGTTTGCGAAGCTGGAGTCACCCAAAGATGGCGAAAATGACGGTTATAGTTGAAGTTAAGAGTCCTTTGACACATTTTTGTGACCATTTTGACGAACACTTGATGAAATTGCTGCAGAAGAGACGTACCACCTGTATAAACATTGAAAAGCGTTGCAAGCCTGCCTGCAAAAGATGAAGCAACTTAGGCATGTGCCTCAACATAGGTTGCATCCGATACTTTTTTTTTTGTAGAGAGGGTGCCATTTTGACCTCGTCAGCACTGTGATGACGCGG
The DNA here is from genome assembly GCF_023375885.2 of Dermacentor andersoni. NCBI lineage: Eukaryota > Metazoa > Arthropoda > Arachnida > Ixodida > Ixodidae > Dermacentor > Dermacentor andersoni. The sequence goes on from NC_092823.1 coordinate 129,023,587, forward strand.
GAAGAGTGCAAGAAGCTAAGATCGAATTTAAAGTTTGTAGACACAGAAAGTCAACGTTAACCAGATAACGCGAATAGGCTTTGGAATATGCAGGCAATAATTGATGCAGTCAGGAACCGCTGTTTATAGCTCTGGAGGCCACCCATTTCCTACTCGATCGACGAGCAAATAATACCAAAAGGAAGGCGAGACTAATGGGGCTCAAAAACTTTCTACTCGCTACAGGTGAGGGCTCGGCAATGGGTTTCGAAATCTATTAAGGCAAGTTCAGGCTCCTTGCCAACAAACCACTCGGCCTTGGTAGAAACGCAATGCTGAGCCTTGTGCCCACCTTACCAGAGCAGTCCACCGTATTTTTTTACATATATTTCCCTATTCCCCTCACGGATGAGCTTCTGAAGAAGGAAATTGATGGGACGAACACCATTACGAGAAATCGTTAAAAAATGTCCGCTTGAATATGTATACTCAAAGGGAGCAAGGTGATTTTGATGGGCAGACACTAGGGGACGAGAAAGTAGCGATTGTGAAGTGGAAAGACAGCAGGACGGTGTTCATGGCTTCAACTTGTGCTGGCGTCACCACTGCTGAACCTGAGAAGCGATCGTCTAAAAAGTAGAAATGCATCGATGTCCCCACTCTGGAAGTTGTTAGAAAGTCCAACGCGAGAATGTGATGACTTGATGTTTGTCACCAGCTGGTTGAATGCTACAAAGTTTTGGTGAAGACGTTCAATAGTGGACGTTCAAAGTGAGACGGTATATGGCATGGTACACCGTTACAAATTATTGCCTTGTTGGCTTGAATGTAGTGATGCCTGTAGAAAAAACTACGATGTCTGGGCGGAACACAATGAGCTGTTTTCACTTCCGCCTTGCTGTAGTTGAGGCACTTTACGCATCGCCGAGGCAAAAGCAGCCGAAACCAACGATGAAAAAGTGTCATTTAGCCAATTTAACCAGGTGGGCCGGAATTGCCAGGAACAGGCAATTGGAAGCCTACGAATATTCGCTGTCACTTGACGTGCGTTCGCTGCTGCATACTTCCACGCTGCACTTCGCGCACACGCTGCGAGAAATGCAACAACACACCTGTGTCACTCAAGCGAGAAATACGGTTTTGGAGTCTTCCATACGCCACGCTAACTTTCCTTGAATGTACAGCTGTTTCTAACACGATTAAACGCTCAGTCCACGCATTTGTGCGTCTCTGTCCTTCGTGCCAAATACTTAGTTACTTGCATTTTAACTTTTCAATATAAGATTAGACAAGGACAAAGGTTCATAACCTAAAGAGAAGTACTGAATTTTTTCCGCCATTTTTCTACCGGTGACAACTTGGGAAGCTTGCCTACTATATATATATATATATTGAAGTTGCTGCATTCATAGTTCAAGCCTTAATACTGCGTCACGGTGCGGTGCTCCTCGCGTCCTCCTGAGCGACCGTGGAAAATCATTCCTCTCGCAACTAGTAGACGAAGTACTCAGAGCCTGCGGAACCACCCACAAGACTACCTCCAGTTACCATATTCACTCCAACGGCCTAACAGAGCGATTTCATCGCACGATATTAGACATGCTAGCCATGTACAACGAATCAGATCACAGAAACTGGGACGCAATTCTTCCATTCGTGACTTTCGCGTACAATACCGCCGTTCAACGCACGACCGCTTACTCGCCATTCTACCTTGTCTATGGTCGTTCGCCCTCTTCCTGTCTTGACGTCTCTATCTTCGCGCCAACTGTCTATCGATGTCCATCCTCCTGTGAAGAATATGTGTCCCGCAATCTTCATTGTTACCAGCTCGCCCGCATCAACACTGAAGCACGGCAACAGGACCGCAAGCAGCATTACGACGCCTCTCATCGCGTCATGTGCTTCCTCCCTGGCGAGGAAGTGCTACTCTGGACACCAGTTCGTACTCCTGGCTTGCGTGACAAGTTTCAGCTTCGGTTCATCGGCCGCTACAAAGTCTTGGAGCAGACCTCTCCGTAAACTATCGTGTGGTACCAGTTATTGTTCCAAATGACCGCCGCTGCCACGCTGCTGAGGTTGTCCACGTTTCCCGTATGAAGCCTTTCACGAATCGTTCGCCGCCCCTTTGAATTGCGGCCAGGATGGCCGTTCTCGCGTAACAAGGGGACATTAGTGTGGGCATTTATAAGCTATTCTTTGTCAACTGTTTATGATAATCATCACGTGGGGTTCACATGAAGTCCTTCATCATCGCTTGTGGGGTTCGCTCTTGAGTGTGATCCGTGTTTTGGGCGTGGTCGGTTCGGCGCGTCTCCGACGCGTAATAATAGGCGTGATAACTGCTGCATCACAACATATATATATATATATATATATATATATATATATATATATATATATAATGAAGGACCTAATGAAATACATCGCATCGGCTACGAAAAAAGAAAGAAATCCTCGCTTATCAATATATAATTACATATATCTCAAAGTCAAATATATATACAGGCTGTTTCTGCGAACACTTACAGAAATCTTTAAAAGTTGCCTGTGGCAGATATCATAATTCTTCTTCATGAGATGGTCTACTCGAAGCGGCGGAGAACACTTGCACAAGAAATGGAGGTGCGAAATCGTGCAATTAATAAAAATTCGCTATTTACGTTTTTAACTAATTACAATATGGCCCATATTGCAATTTACAAATTCTAGCCGTGGAGTTTGCAAGGCGGATCCACTTGGAACGAACTTTCACGATGACACCAGTTTCGCGATATAAATTCCCGAACGTTGAGCGAAAATGCATAGCCGATGCAGTTAGTTTTTTAAAAAGACATCGTTTCATGCACTGAACCACACAACTAGAACGCCACTGCATTTCTCCGCAAAGTTCGGGAATTTAAATCTCGAAACTGGTGTCGTCCTGAGAATTTGTTCCAAGTGGATTCGCCTCGCGAAGTCCACTGCTAGAATTTGCATATTGCAATATGGGTCATACGATAATTAGTTAGAAAGTTAATTAGTAAATTCTCGTTACTTAGTCGATTTCGCATTTCAATATTTTTGTGCAAGTACTATGCGCCCCTTCGGGTAGACTGGCTCATAAACTAGACTTCAGCTATCTTCCACAGGCAACCTTTAAAAATTTTTGAAAGGGTTCGCTGAAGCACCAGGTATATGCGTGATGACAAAGAATGGAAATCCAGAGCATGACGTGTGACAAGCAGCGGTGCCCGCAAATCGTGCTCTAATAGCCGAGGTAATATCGAATTAAAAATTATTTACTCATTATCTAGAATCCTAAATACCGATACAGTACTCACCGGTATTGGAGTCTCGAACATTGTACTTTTCATGCAAGTCATTATCATCTGCAACTGCAGGAGGAGATATAAAATACGTTCTGTTAAATGGCGGCCCCAAAGTGAAGAATCATACTGTTGGACTGAAGTGCTCTGTATAGTAATAGTGCACATGTACTAAATAGTAATATTTTTTCTAGTATGTGGGGGTGGTCCAAGAGTAGATTGGGGTAGAAAGAAAGGAATAAAGCGAATCAAGAATATAGCGTTCGTGTCGCACATGCTGCCTTCTAGCCTCTTTCCTCACATACGCATTTCACATAATATTGCACCAACCAAAATCGATTCAGTGCCATTTCGTCTTGGTGCCCGACGTCATAGGTGTGTTCTGGTTCGGGTTCAAACGCATCCTACAAATGTCTTTATCACGCCGGGACCTTCCTGGTCTTACGTACCAACGGAGAAGCCGAAACAGTCACGTCTGTCATTGTCATGTGCTAGTGGCGTGACAGTTAAGCCCGTTTTAGGAATTTTAATTTCCGTTTCTGGCTGAAATTGGCTGGGATTCTTTCCTTCACAGAAATTGACTACGTGAGCTTTTTACTAGTTTAGAAGTAGCTTCAGATCTTCGGGCAATAGGCTTAAAGGCTTGCCCTCGGATGGCCTTTCTGATTAAAAGGTATTCGTCCAATACTTTAATATTTTGTCATATTCCTAACTTGAGTTATTGTAATATGTATGCCGCTGTGCTAAAAGCAATACCAAGGAACTTGCAATAGTATATCTCATCTTACCTATGTCGAAATATTTTTCAGTGCATTTTCTGAGATGTTTCGTACATCCTCCGGAGAGCATAAGAGGGTATATATGTTGGCTTTTCAGTTCTGTTCTTATCAGTTACTGCTGTTAGCAGTGCAAATACTCGATTTTTTTAAATAACATGCTTAGCTGCTAAGAGAAGCAGCCGCATATAAGAGGACAAAGCGATCCTCTCCTCTAACTTAATCTGCCAAAAACAGCTTTTCACCACTCAAAGGAAAAGCTATAAAAGTTGAAATATAGTGTGGGCTGCCATATCAAGGTTGCGTCTTCAATTTTCATGTGATTTCGCGGTACTAGGAAGGCACAGTGCGGCCACTGTCCGGCCACCAAAATGTCCGGCCACCAAAAGCATTCACAGAGGCGAGCCTTCGTTCGGGAGTCCGTGACTTGTTTCTATGATCTAACACTTTCGTTACTCCACAGTGTAGTTGAAGGGTATGATGAGATGACAGAACAGAAACAAGACCTTGGTGGTCTGTACCATCCCGAAAGGTATATGTCACATGCCCAGACACATCCATGTGCCTCGCGTTTTCCTACTAAAGATATTCTCTCCGCTGAAGATAGGGTGATAGAAGTGAAAGCTATAGTACGTGCAGTATGTCCAAGAATTTTTGGAGAACAATACCAAGGCCACAGTAAGAAGCGTATATGGAGACAAAAATGGGTAGAGCTGGGTCAAACTTGCGGTTCCACTACGTCAGGAAGATCTGGCACACATTCACCATACTATTCCACCAATCAGAGAAATCAGTGCAAGCTTGCATTGTCGGTGGGTGCAGGAGTGTTCATGATAGCACCTAGCTATCCTGGAAGTGGGCAGATTTCGTGAGCTGTTACCTTGTGGCCAAAAACGAAATGTTCTGGCATGCAGCATTCCCATGTTTCGTTCAGCTCGAGCCCAGCAACTTTGAGTTTACAGAATCCAGCGCCGTGATTTGAGAGTTGCTCTTCTTTGCTTTTCACAGACGCGATGACGTCTATATAAAACAAACTCAAGAACAGCGTTTAAGCACCTGGGGCATCATCTGCTGAAAAGCTGCCGGCTCTGATGGCCATCGAAATCACGCTCGTTTAAACCACTAGAGTCCTTCGTTATTCATGAAGTTAACTCGTACGTTTGATGACGCAGCAGCACCTGATCATATGTCCATGCGAGGTCCAACTTGGAGAAGTTCGCAGCTCCGGCGATAGTGCGCCGCATTTCCTCTAGGGGAGGACGAGGAAAGACATCGACGACAATCACCTTCTTTGGTTCACGAAGATTAACGTAGAATCGAATTCCACCATCTTTCTTTTTTGACAACCACAATGGGTTCTGAAGACGGTGACTGAGGAAAACTGCATGGCGGCTGGTGCCGTGCAAGGAATACGAGCAATCTAAAGTGGACTCAGACAAACAGCAATATTTAATGACGAAGATGGTTTATATACAGGAGAAAACTTGCGTCATCAGCGTGCACTATGTTGGTAGATGATATGACGAATAGGAAACAATAAAGAAGCGACACCAAAACTGATATTATAGCACCTCGCCTCATCAATTTTGTTCATAATTATTTATATACTCCAAGAAAACAGAATGAAATTTTCTGTTGCGTGCGTCATACACGGTTATGACTGTCTTCTTCACGCGTTTATACCAAGAGCGGAACAAATGACACTTTCTGGTGAGCGTTCTTCCTAAAATAAATCACAGGTGAGCTTTCAATTAACACGATTGAGGGACGCACTTGACTGGTGGCTCACAACTGAATGTGAATTTTTTTTACGTAATCAGTTAGCACCTACGTGAAACCAGATTTACTGAGTAATCTGACTTTATCGTGCACTTACCGACATAACGCCTTCGCACATATGCTGAGAGTTGGCCCATTCAGTATTTTCATAATAGCAGCGCAAGACCATATCGTTGAACTTTCTGCCCTTGAACTGTTGGGAAGAGTAGATTACGAGACGCAAATAAAAGTTTAATGAGGAAACGACGCACATGAGAGCTTGGGGCATTTTTATTTTCTACTGTTCAATCACTTGCACTGTTTATTTATTTATTTATTTATTTATTTATTTACTTACTTATTCTATATGGAGCACATGCTTACGGTGTTCAGGAAGACACATCTGACGCCACTGAGTATTCAATCAAAATTGGCAAATTGAAACTTTTTCTTACAGTAACTTAACCATAAGTATCGATGTGTAAGTGGCTTGTGAGAATGGCTGCCTACTAGTATTCAGGGAAAACACGGGGAAGGTGGGAGATGAAAATTCAGGACGGTGAGCAAAACGAGAACAAGGTAAAAGCGGGAGCCAACGTTTCGACATGTGGGCTTAAAGACAAGTGGAATTAATTGATATTCTCGAAGGACATTGCAAAGAACAACTTACAATAATTACTAATCAACTCGACAGCGTAAATGTATCTGAACCGGAAAAAAGAGAACCTGCAGTATTCGTTGACGCAAGGGAGGAAAATTTACTAGATAAATACCAGCACAAAGATATCAGAGTAGCAGATTCCCCAAGAAAACTAATGTAACCCCTACAGCACATAGCTCCAACGATGGTGCTACAAGCGAGCATCCAGAGCACTGCAGCAACGTAGTAGACATATCCCTGAGTCTAAGCCCCGATGAAGATGATCTCCGGAAATGTGGTCTGACGTCTTATCCCACGAACAACGCAGTAAAGGAATACAAACTCCACAATAATAAAACAGAGCTTTCAAGACGCACGCGCATCAAGGAGTTCTTTTTCGATAGGCCAGACATAGGAATACAGCATAGAGGCTTTCTTAGAGCACCTAGCATGTGGACACCGGATGCTGAACAGTGCCCAGACTTGGATTTATACATACAGCTAATATAAAAAAATTCTAGAGCGAGCCCGGCATTGCCGGAAACGCAAAAAAATTGTCCCCCGCTCAGCACCAAATCCTTAAAGAACTCATGGAAAGAAATTCTTGTGTGCTCCAGTGCATGAAACGACGTTTTGTTAAGAACTTAACTCGAACGCCAACGCATTTATTCGCAAAGTTCGGGAATTTATATCTCCAAACTGGTGTCATCTTGAAAATTTGTTCCAAGTGGATCCGCCTTGCGAACTCCACGGCTACAATTTGTAAACTGAAATATGGGCCATAATGTCATTAGTTAAAAACTTAATTGGTAAATTTTGATTCATTAGTCAATTTTGCATCTCAATTTTTTGTACAAGTATTGTCCGCCGCTTCGAGTTGACCATGCAGCTCATGAACCAGAATTGCGATATCTAACACAGGCAACTTTTAAAGATTTTCGAAAGTGTTCGTTGAAACACCCTGCATATATTGTGCCGAGGAAAGCGTATGTCACCTTGAAAAAGATAAGTCCACTTGTCGAAACGTTGGCTCCCGCTTTTACCTTGTTCTCGTTTTACCTATTAGTATGTATGAATCATAAGTGTCAAAGAGTCCCAGCGAATAACTCTTGATTAAAACGCCAAATACAATGTGCAGTACGTACATAAATATTCTCTGTATTATCGATTGTCTAAAGGGACACCAAAGGCAAATATAAGTTGAGCTAAATTAATAGATAAGGGCTCGAGAATCTCTAAGGTGTCAATATTATCGCCAACAGAGCCTTAATAATAGTGAAATTGAGGTAAATGCAGGAGATGATTAGAGACATTCAAGTAGTTGCCTGATGACGAAAGCGCTTCTCAGTTAAATTCTGCCACTAGTACTCAACGGCTCGTTGCAAAAAACTTCCTTGTATAGGATTATAAGACGAAATAAAATGCTATCGTCCAGCTCTATTTCATTTTTAGAAAAGAGAACTCATTGAAGTTATCTTTGACAAGGATGTGGTCGAAAGGTTTCGTTTTCGCTCGACTCTGCGCTACCCACGCTTTCATGTTTCAATAATTTTGTTATTGCGTAGTGCTGCGCTCGTTTTGCTGGCTCGCGAAACTCGCACAGACCGCAAGTAGCCGAGAATTCAACTTCCATGTGATGCGGCGAGATGCCCGAAAGGTCTACGCCACTTGACCAAGAAGCAGCTGCAGCGGCGAATCCACCTCTTTGATTGGCTCGGTGCCGCCGTCTGTCGGGCGCCGTCTTACTCACTGACGGCAGCAAAGGGTCCAACGTCACCACTCGCCCGGTAGAGTGGCGGGATATTTTAATTTCGAAAGAAGTGTTCGGACTATTCAGATGCAATTTTATCCTTAATTATGTCTTTTCTTTGCACGAAACAAGCGTTGCGCATTTTCTGGAAAGGTATTTGAACAGCCCACGTTGACGTAGTATTTGCCTTTAGTTTCCCTTTAAACGTATGCGATAACTTATTTTGTACGGCTGCATTATGCATTATTTCCGAACATATTTTTGGTTCGTCATGTAAGAACGCATAAATTATGGAGGGCAGCACTTACGAAGCAAGAATATAATTTTGCTAACATTTCTTAACTACATATACCGTATGTTCCCGCTAACGTTAGCGAAGTTGTTAAAGAAAGGAAGAAAATACACGGTGCGTGATACAATTACAAAACGTATGCAGTGTTCCTTCATCACATATATCACGACCGAACCCCGCAGATTTGATAACCGTACCTTGCAGCTGTCTTTTTCTTCGTTTCTTATAAAAATTTTGTTAATGCTAGCGGGACGCCTTCATTGTTGCGTGTCAATGTATAAGAAATCTGTAAAAATTTCTGGTTGCATTGAGTAAACCCTCAAAGTTGATTCTCATTTAAGGTGCACTTGTATTGCTCAGATTTTTACGCTCACGATCCTAATACATGGGCATGATAAATGTCGTCTGGTAAGCTTCTCGAGATTACGGTTAGTTGCAGGTTTTACACTTACTACATTCTTGATATGGACCGGTAGTCCAGTTGCAGGTGTACTAACCAAGCAGGAGTAAGCATATCGAGTCACTAAGAAAAAAGAAAAAAAATGCGTGATGGTGTAAAGTTAGTGCATAGAATGATAGAACGCTGAGCAAGTTTCAGCAGGCTTAGAAAAGAAGACGGTAAAAAGGACAGGACATAAACTACGTTGCCATTCTGGCCACATTAAAAACAATATACGCCGACAAATGAGGCAGTTTCGAGCCCAGGTATTTCTGAAACGAACCTGGAACTGTTTCGAAGACGCTTATATGTCTAAAATAAGTCTTCAGTTGTTCTTGTCAAGCTGTCTATTAGGCAACGTTTAGCGTAACATTAGCAGGGCTTACTGAAGTAGTTCTAGACGTTTATGGCTACAAAATGTCTTGATCAAGACAGCTACTAGACTTTTGAACTAGCCGTTCAAGACATCTTTTAGACATCAAATAGCTGCTTGCATGTTTCGTGGGCAGCGCTTTCCATCAGGCTTGACTCTCTGACTTGGTGTGTGCACGCATGAAATTTTTTGATTCTTTTGAGTAACAGCGCTCAACGAAACAGACACTTCTGGCGTCACTACCTTAAATCACATTCACCCGAAGATCCATGCCTCTATAAATACATTATTCAACTATACATGGTAAATCAGGTCAGTGGAAGCCTGCGAAGAAGACGAAGATTCACGGAAGGCAAAATTACCATTAACCCAACTGTAGCATACTAGGGTACTAAGAAACCCCATACCGGTTTCTCAGAAACAAAGCTTCACAGTTGAAGAACAAATTGCCTGCGTCTGGGCACGGAACCCGGGACCAAGGCCTTCACGGTGTATTTGCTTTACCATCCAAGCTAACCTGTAGCCTTCTTGTTGTGTTTTTCATAAGCGGCGACCGAACTAACGATATCTTGAGTTTTGTGGAGAAGAACGGTGGCGCCATCTGACACTGCTCCAATTAAAGACGCGTTTTACCGTAGCTGTGACAGATGGCGCCCTCGTCGCAGCGGTTTAGTATTTAGATAAATGTCAAGAAAGCTTCATTCCTCCTTTCTTACTCCCCTCCTCTTCTTATACCTCAACATGGAGCAATGCTAAGGCTTCCAAAGATTCCAAGTCCCTCCAACCACGTGTAAGAACAAGCAGATTTTCGCTTGTGTCGTACTACAATGTGTTATCAATACTAGTTCTGAAAGTGTATCTTGTGGAGTAAATATATATTGATGCGTATGTTTACGTGACCCATACTACCTGAAAAAAAAAACAATTGGAACCTTCTGGGGGCGCTGACGATCAGTGCGCCCGCACCAACGCAAATCACGCACGGACAATTTCAGGAGTGCATGAGGATGACGAGGTTGACGGCTAGATGAAACCTAACTGCTATATATACAGGGACCTTAGTTGGCAGCAAACGTGACTTTGTTTAGAGTAACGTTTGCAGCAGGCATCAGGTTCTTCGAGTTTATCGTGGACGAAACAGGCAAGTAATGGCCACGAACGTAGTATTTAACAGACCCGCTGGAAAATGCTCTGTGCCGAATTTTACAGTGTGTCATCTATCGGGTTCACTTGCTTCATGTACACATTTAACTTATATTTATGTCAAACTAAGCCCTTCTTGGTCACAGGCTGCCTTTATTTCTGTCTGCTTCTCCATTGTTTCTTGTTCTGACACAAAATGGACACTAAAGAGAAAAAAGAAAGATTTGAGCTGTGTTAGCACATTACCCCTCCTCAATAACGAAAAACCGCGGTTACGGCGACAGGCTTCGTATGCCTGAAAACATGAAGTCTGCGCGGCCTAGCTAAATTTTTTTTATCGGTAGAAAGGAACAACATTTTGTTTCTAAAGAGTCGAAGATTAAAGAGGAAGTGGAAGTTTAAAGAAGTATTACTGAACCAAAAACACTGAAATGTGAAAGAATGCCCGAAGGTTCCGCCAAATTAAAAAGAAATGATACGTTGAGCATCATTTATTCTTGTAATAATGAGCCTGCTATACCACGATATCAACAATGTTAAAGTTCTTCAAGTCTAATTCATCAGTCAAAACTGATTCAGTGCTTCTCTTTAGTGACCCTTGAGGTTCCGACACTTATCGAGTAGAATCGTTGGCTTACATTGACGGCACTTTTCTCGCTTGTGGAACTGGGGCTGTGCCAGGCTTCTTACCAACAAGAGAGCGACTCCCAAACACGTTGGGCTTAGCACCATGACTGCGAGCACAGTGAAAGAGGCGGTGTCAGTACTATTATTTATGTTTACTGCCCTTATTGGACGTACAATATTCCCGTCAGCACAGGAAACAGCAGCAACGCAGCTTCATCGTTGCCTGAACTTACTTAAGAGAACGCTGGCCTAAAATGGGCACCGCTTACAGTGGTATTCGGACAACACAACTTGGAGGAACTATTTAAAGGTATGGGAATCTAACTGCGGTGTGTGCTCATTCTAATTCGACAGTAGAGATCACTATGACAGGTGCTAAAAGTTTGTAAAGCAGTGGTACCAAATGAAATATGTTATCTTCATGACTAGTAGACGTTATTAGTAGTGGGAAATTATAGATACCGTACCTTCTCGAAAAGAGCACCTGTCGCCGCATGCAACATTATAATGAGCGAGTTATGTATAATGCTAAATACCACAAGAAGGACGGAATAAGGGATAGGACACAGGTGCAAAGCATTTTTGCAATATACTGTTTTTTTAGACCCCGATACGCTTCGAATAGGGCGGTAAGGCACGTAACACGTTGCAGACAAATGACGGACAAAAGATAAAACCAACTTTTCCTTGACTTTTTGGTGGAAATTATTTTTATTGCACTATCTCGCTTCTTTTTGCATAGCCTGAAAGAATTACAGCCTAATAAAAATCTTGACAAAAGACATGAATCTTGAAGCAAGTGTTCCTACAGACTGCGGTTGGTTTTTACGCAGGTTCATTTGTTCTGGAGTTAGGATAAACTGTGCTTTTGTAAAGTGGAAAACGCTGAAAACATAGCAAAAGATTTTGCCGTGCTTTACGAATATTTACACCATGGTATCACTTGTGCAGCAACGATACATGATAATTGATACATGAAGCACGTTTAGCACTTGGATGCAACGAAGCTATATTATGTGCATGGGACTTGGAAAGCAATCAATTACTGCACAGCAACCCCAGAGACGCCTTATGTTTCAATTCGTCAAGTAATGTGTTCCGCTCTTCCGCAAAGGGTATTCACTCGGGCGTCATGTTTTATACCACCATGGGCGTGGCACAGAGCGAACACGTTGGTGAGGACACTAGATTTTCAAGAGAGGGGCGTTTCACCACCTTATGAAGTTTTTAATGCGATAGCAAATATATGGGCACTCCAGGCCCATTTCTGCCGTCGGCGTCGTCGTGAGGTTCCTTATAAAGTCCACGTGCGATATAATCGGCGCCGCGCGCCGTATGCTGTATGTGCGAGCGAAAACATGGGAGGGTCAGCCGGCGATCGCGGCTCAATCTCGAGCACGCAACGGCGGAAAGCGGGGAGGAAGCGCACTGCCTTCCGTCGCGCGTTGGGCTTCGGAGGAATTGGAGGTAGGGGGGCGCATTCTACTCCGGGCTGCCCGCGCGCCCTGCAGGACCGCTGTTTCTAGTAAACCGTACGCGATGAGTACAGTCCGCGTTGCGCTATGTTTTCAAGGCGTAGGTGTCGTTGATGCGAGCGGCTGCAAGAACGTCAATTCACTCTCGGCTGCGGCCGCGTTTCCGCACTGTAGCGTTTTGACAGCGAGTTTCCACGGTCATCGAGTGAGATGTGTTCATGCTTGCTTGTGCGTGCGTGGCACCATGCCTGTTAATTTAGTTATATTCGCGAACAACTTCCTGTGGCTATGAAGGGAAGCCTACAGAGGCAAAGCGCGCACAAGTGATAATGTTTGTGAAAAGAGTCCCGCGTTTTAATCCACGTTAGTTTAGGCTGGGAAAGAGAAAATATAAGCACCTTATTAGCAACAGTTAAATAAGACAGTACACACCGCAAGGTGCAATGGTTTGCTTATTTTGCGGCTTTTCGCTTCCGCGTCGGGGAAAAGGCGAAACCACCGCACGTGGAAACTGCGTCGATTCACCGTCTGTTCCAAGCAAGCAAAACCACTGTCAGACGCTCCCGGACTATTTCGTGCGGTAACAAATGTGCAGCAGCCACGCGTTCATAGCTTTCCCCTCATAGCCCCTAAAAGTTGTCCGTGCAGTACAGTATGCCTATGTTTACAAGTTCATACGGCCGATAAAACTGCTATCCTTACTTCGTATAGCTGTCTACTCATTTGCTGTCGCAATCGATGCCTCGCCTTTCGGGCGAAACTGCGATCTTTTTTAAGGACACAACCCTATTAAAAGAATGGTGAAGCTTACGAAATAATGCTACACGTCAGCAATCGCGTAATGCACTTGATAACCTCATCAAATACGGAGTGAACTATTTGCTGCGAAATACTACTTATTCATTTTCATGTTTATCCCAATACGGTAAGAGTAGACACTCGGGCGGAGGAACTACCGGCATGCCGGCAATGTCGGCATAACTTGGGAGCAGCTAGTAGTGGCACATAAACGCAAATATTACATGATTATAAGGTTTTCACCTTAACTGTCCTAAATATAAACACTGCATGCGATTACACGAGGTATATGATGTCAGTAAAGCGAAGTGCATGCATTGCTTCAGTTTTAGCGCACTTAGCTTAGATAGGCCCCCTTTTTGTATATAGAAGAGCGTAAGCAGGCGAGTAGGGATTATCGGGAAGCCAAAAAGTTGCGATTACACGAAGAAGAGGTGCTCCTTAGATGGAACAAATACAGAGAAAAGAAAATTGTGGTGAGTGAACTTGAGCATGAAACAACTAAATGCACAAGTGAACGTCGGGTGCATAACATTCACGAAAGACACAAGAGCTCACCGTAAAATTCTGGAACCATGTAAGAGCACTTGAAGCTTCAACTAAAAATTCGCAAGTGGTCATAAGGGATGGAGAGGGTAACACATTTGAAAGAGACGATGCGCTGAGGTACATCACAGATGATACTAAGGATAACTTCGGCACGGAATAAGCGTAGGTCAGGCTCAAGCCAATACAGCAATAACACACAAGACTGAGAGATCAAATTTAGCATAGAAAAAAATTCACGGCCGCAGGACGCAGTCAAATTCCAGTGTAGTTAAAAACAAACTAAGTTCAAAGAGCAAGACATTGCTGACTAATGCCAAAGAGCGAGTGATTAGAACAAAGAAAAGTCTGGTTGGGTGGCATGCAAGCAAGATGAATCTCATTTAAAAAGGGAAAGGTGATAAGGATAAGATGAGCTTTTACCGGCCAGTGACCGTAACATCGGCGATATGATATATAAAATGGCAATGCAAGCCATAAAATTAGAGCTGTGGAAGTGGGTGCGGTATGGTATCGTATGGTATGGTATCGTAAAATAGAAGTGGGTGTAAAAATTATCTACAGTGGGAAAATACAGGATGGGTTCAGACAGGGCAGATGTAAAGGATAATATATTTCTGTGAACTCAGTGCAAAAAACATTTCTGTGGCTCAGAATCGACCTTTATGGATAGCATTTCTATATATTAAAGGAGCCTACGACAAAATAGACAAGGCACTAGTATGAGATATTCTCAAGCAAGAAGTCATGAATGATGATTTCGTGGAGCTGCTGAGGGACGTATATAGAGAAAACCAAGCACAAATTGTATGGCAAGGCCCAAAGTTGTGGAAATTCACTAAGCACTGAAGCAAGGATATCCTCGGTCTCGATTGTTGTTCATGCTTTATGTTAAGTACATAGAAAGTCGACTGAAATGTCGTGAATTAGGGTTTGATTTAACTTCAATACGTAATGGACAAATGGTACAACAGAAGGTCCCCGGACTGATGTAAGCTGACGACATAATATTACTAGCGAACAATGTAAGATATTTAAAGAGACTTGCGAATATGTGTCACAACGCAGCGACCAGTCTAGATCTCAAGTATAGCTCAGAGAAAACGGGAATTGTTGTCTTTAATGAAGAGACGAGTAATTACGTAGTATCAATTCAACAGCAAGTCAGACCCATAGTCAAGGAATATAAATATATTTCGGCATATACATAAACGAAAGAAACAATTACTCAGCCGCTCAGGAGATAATGTGACAATAAACGGGAAGTGGAATGAAGCACTTTTGAAACGTAAGCACTTTGGGGCTACAATAAACATGACATGGTGCATGGGATCTGGAAAGAAGTAATGATCCCAGCGATAACGTTCGCAAGGGCCATTCTGTATTTAAATGACATGTCTTGTCGGTGTGGGAAGTTAACCAAAGATTGGTAGGCCGAATGGCTTTGGGAGTCCATGATAAAACCACAAATGAGGTATTGCAGGGTGACGCGGGTTGGACTCCTTTTGAATTCAGAGAAGCGCAGATCAAAATTAGTTTTGAAGAATGACTGGGGAACATGAAAGAAAATAAATGGGTGGCTAAAGTGCGCATGTATCTGTACCTGAAAAGCGTGCACACAGAATGGAGGAAGAGGTAAAGAACGTTCGCAACCAAGTACAGGATAACTGAAAGTGTAAATAGAGAACCAGGAGTCGCCAAAAGGAATGTGAGAGAAACAGAGAATTGTATGCGAAGAATGGATAGAAAAAAAAAGAGCTCGAGCCTTACTATTGGAGGCTCGCACTCGTTACCTAAGGATAAAAACATGCCGGAGCAAATATTCGCAACTAGATCAGGCACGTGCATGCTCCTGCAAAAATCCGGACACAATTAACTCAGCACATCATCGTGGAAGGCGCGAGGGATTCGCCCCGTGATGCCAGTAGGTAACGTGGACGTTCTAGAAGCGCTCGGATTTAATGTAGACGAAAGCATCAACCGGTCAACAGTCGAGATAAGCAAGAGCCGTTCAGAGTATTGCTGCGAAAAAAGCAGCGAAGGGATCGGTACGACCAGATCTGTTGCACCATAGGTAGTGTTACAAGGTAGATAGATAAGATTAGAGGAAGAGAAAAAGAATTAAGGAAATCTACAGAAAAGTGCTAGAATGAAAAGCATGTATAACATGCGTGATAAAATCATGCAGGGGACTATTTGCCACCGCCCTGTTTCACAGGGGCTGCTGGTAACTCATCATCATCAATCAATGAAGCGCGAGTGATGAGCCCAGCTACAGTACGCGGCTACTACATGGCGCGTTTCGGAGGATTAGGGTGTGTCGCTACACATTGCTCGAATGGCAATGGCATTAACATAGAGAGTCGTGGAATTGGTTCTGCTAGAATTTTTTGTAACGTATAATTAACCGCTACACGAAGGGTTCGCTTCACATATACATGTACTATAATATGTGGATTAAATATGCATATTTTTTGTATCTGCAGACTGGCGTTCTCACTGGACACACAAGCCGGAGCCCTGACATGCATTCGGGCATGCCTTGATGGCTGGAATGTGACCGCCGGTGACATGTGGGACTCGAACGACAGAACGTCTATAGAAAAGAACGACATGTTCCACAATATATACAAAACACAATATTTTACGAAGCTTTTGGTATGTGCTTCATTCTTCACTGCCTATTGAAAGTTGGGCCGATTACTCAAAGGCAATAAATGTGATCTTTCTGTGACATCATGACAAGCGCAATGTTACCGCTCTTAGGCTCGCCAGGTTGATGGCGCAAACATGCTGGTCCCTGTTACAACGCCAAACAACAGCTGTCGTATGACGATGGCTTTCCTGCGATCACGATCACCATTATTATGACTGTTAAATCGACAGTCAGCGTGCCTGTGCGGACACGGGAATCGTTGTTTTTACTAGGCCGTGAAAATTAGATAATAAAGAATGATCACAAGTGTTCAGGTGACAGCCAATTCTCGCGACATCCGATTGGTGTCAATCGAGCCAATCGACCTTTCATTTCCGCCACCTCTGCGCTGAACAGACTCGTAATCAATTATCTTAAATAACATTTCTAGCCAGAGAGCCATGGCATCGGAGGTGCTGAAAGTGTACGTGGTGTTGACGGCGTTCGTGCTCCTGAGAAGAGCTGCATGCGGTACTTTAATTTATCCAGAACACAGAAGTGACCTTCAAGGTTACCAAGACGCCAGCAGGGTAAGCTTGGTCTCGTGATCTCAAGCAGTTACCGACTATAGTGGTGACATAAACCAGAATTTCTCTTTCTACTAGACCCCCTCCCCTTGTTTAGGGGACGATTACTTAATCTCGAACCCAGTCGCCACCTATAGGCGCAGCCCACGCAGGGACTGTGGCTTGTCTTCAGCGATGAGGGGGCTTACGATATAACTACTGGGAGCGACCACAATGCGAGCGGAAATGACTTTCCGTAATCCCGGCCATACGTTTCGCCAGTTTCAGCAGTCCAAGGCCAAATATGGCTGCCTCCTGCAAACGCTGTGAATGCTGCACAGTTATACGACGTAGCGATTCCTTTCACTCGATTGTATTCTTAACATTCTTAACATTCTCCACTCGCCCTTTACCACCACCGGTGGACCGATTCCATATGAAAGATGGGTCGAGCGCCGATGCTGACGACGTATGAAAAAGAACAGTGTAATGGGTAGGACGACTACATTACCTCGGACGCAGTGTATAGGACGACATGCTATCGTTTTCAGCGCTCTCAAACCACACAGCTGCTCCAGGCCTGAGCACTTGCGATCATTCTCTTTATTTTAGCTGGAAAAATTGCATCCGACACCATACGGGAGGCGGTGCATTCCGTTTATCGGATGCGGCGCAACTTCGAGTCCGCGGACAGATAACATTTATCCTGCCCTTTCATTGCACTGGTGCTCTGTTGCACTGGTGACACCCTGTTGCCAAGGCATTCTTGATGTTAGTTGAATACCAGTTGTGTATTTCATAATCGCCGTTCTTACGCCAGTTCCTTGTATGTATTTATTGCTTATTGTGTCCAGTCTACATTGCAGTTACTGTTTTTAATTTCAGACCCCTGTCGAACTGTATGGGGCTCATGAGCTCGTCAAGCTGCGGATTTTTCTCGTGTAGCCTTCTGCTCATTGTGGCGGAAAATAAAGGTTGATGGATTGATTGATTAGCTGTTTAGTTGGTTGATTGATTAATGGAAAGTGGTGCGACCGAGGACTTTTCGATGGTTAGAAGCCTGCCACATCGTTGTCTTAGATGTACGTTTAATACCTGTAGGTGACCAGAATCTTGAAGGCGGGGAGAGACACAGCCACCTGTTAAAATCTCCTCAGCAATCTCATGGCGAATTTGCTTCGTTGCTTCTTCTTCTGTCTGCACTTACCCCTCATGACATGTTCTTGCTGTGGCCTCAAAAAATACTCCAACGTTTTCGTGACAGTGAAGAACCAGACAGAGGCAGAACTGCGATTCACGAGAATTAACTCTTTATTAGGCTAACTTTCGCACAGAAAAAAAAAACCACTCAACCCCACCGATACCAAACAGTCCACACAGTTGTTGGGGGTCGAAACTCTGATGTAGGGTGATATATACATGACTCATCGTCCATTCCAGTGTAATCGCTGGTGCTTGCGTAAGTTCCAGAATGTACACCAATATTCATTCAAGAAAGCTTCAGTACAGAAAGGTGCGTCTTCCGCCAAGAGATAACTTCGTAACATTTGTTAGCCGAAAGAAAACAGTCACCGGAATAATATAAACAGTGTACACGCGTCAACACCATGCGTTGTGTTATCATAGTTGTCCTGAATGGCCGCGGTGCATATTCTTGCTGGAGGCCTGGCCATGAATTAAGTAGCATAAACGGACAAGGATGGAGGGAATTAGCATTTCGGAAGTCGTCAAAAACAGATAAATGCTTCTAGTGTGGAAGGAAATGTTGGAAAATACCGCAGGACGCACAATACGAGATAAGGAAAATAGGAATAATTAATCTAGCCTGAAGAAAGAAATATTTTTTGTGTGGTAAGAAAACACCAGAGGGCTGAGAAAATGGGTCAGCGTCTGAGCTGAAGTAAACTGCTCCAATATACCGGCACATATAAACCCGGATTATGACTTCAGAGTGGAATATCCTCTACTATTCTTTATAATATTCTCTATAGTATAACAAAAAGAAAAAGAAGAAAAAAAAGATATCTTTTCTGAGCTTCGCCCCAGAATGAGCATAATGATGAAGGAACCTGTCCAGACCACCGTAGGTATAAATTTCCTCTTGGTTCGATGTTCATTTTCTTCTTTCACTTCCTATGGCTAACGTTCTACTAATAGCAATGCTGAAAGAGAAAACAACGAGAGAAATGCATGGCATATAGGAAACATTTGAAAAACTGACTGCCAATCTGACATTCGCGCATTGCTGCATCTGAGTGGTAGCATTTAAAGCTAAGCATATGCGAATTCTGCCGTTCAAGACAAGAGAAAGGGGAAAAGAAATAATAAAAATGCCACAATGAACCCCGGCAGCCTAGCTAAGCAATTAATTTTCAGGCTATTTAAGAAGTATTGCGTAGAAGTAAGAATAAATATCCCAAGCGTGATAATGATGACAGTGATAATCATGATAATTAAACATGGCCGGTACCAACAATGTGGCATGGGTCAAGAATTGGGTGGTGTTAGGAAACTTAAACACTGGGACGTCTTCGTCACGTTCATTAGTGTCGGAGCTGTCTCCGAGCTGTGAACACCGCCACAATTAGCTGAAAAACCAGCAACGCTATTGCCCATAATATGAGTGATTCAACGCTCAAACATGACTGAAGAACAATGTTACCAGCGAAGAAAACTTAAAAGCGTAAAATACAAACGCAATGCTCCATTTGCACGAGATACATTTATGTAAAGTAGGTCGTTTATCCCATTCTTTTAATTCGGCGTACTGAGTTCGTTTAGAAGGATACCTTCAGTGCTTCCGGTGACCTGCCTTCACTCTCCACTCTTCAAGGTTACCTGACTCACTTGTAAATTGCCCTCCATTAAAACGTGTACACGAAAAAGTTGGCTGGGTGTGTTGCGAAGGAGGTCATGTACAGTGTACCAGTATCGACCAGTCCGAAAAAAAAAACGTTCTACGTCCTAGTTATGCATTGTGAAGAGGTGACTGGTATTTAGTGGTCAACTCGAACTGTGTTTGTTGTATCATGGTACCGACCGCGTTCGTTCTACGGGTCACATATATCTCAACAAGAAAGACTAGATGGCTGTAAATGCTGCGCCTGGCCACATACGGTGCAGCATAGTCTGTTCACGTCGTTGTAATTGATGTTGTAGATGCATCTATATAGAAAATGTATTATGTAATTGAGCCTTACGACACCCTCGCCAAAGAAAAAGGCTTACTTCGGCAATTTTGCTAAGTAACAGTGGCATTATTTTTTGCTGATATTTGAGGAGCTGCTTGCATTTCTTTCAACGTTATGTTTTTCGTTTTGTTTTTCCTCTGTACAGTGTTACCCAGATGTTGGGGAGTGGTACCTTATGTTCAGGAACTTCTACGAGGACCCAGACTTTGGTGGAGTGCGTCATTGCGTGAAGTTCCGAAGATACGGAACATATTCCTTTGAAAATCACAGCACTTCTGTAGAGTTTGCATTCGGCTCAGAAGGATCAATGTAAGAATTTTGCCATCTCAAATTCGCTATAGCGACCCTGCGTGGGTTATTGAAAAGTAGACACGTGTTTCACTTTTGATATTTTCTAGCTGGTCATCATATAGGTAGCTTAGACGCCTTGACTGCAGAAAGAAACCAATATTATTAAGAAAGCAGCGGTCAACCCAGTCGCTAAGAGCTTGTTGTTGCCGACGTCTGACATACATAGGAACTCATTATTGGTACCATCAGAAAACATGAGGATTCGTCGCTTTATAACATATATCCTGCGCAATTCATGATGGATTGCCGAAGTGAAAGGGAACTGACCGGGCAGCTTCTTGTATGCACAGACAACCGACCACCTCCTAAAGGCAGCAGACAAACAAGCAAAATAAAGCAAAAAGGAAGCGCTTGCACTGGCTACTGCGTTTTACTTTTGCCTTTGTGTAATGACTACGTTATTTAATACATCTATTTCGAATGGTCATTGCCCTCACCCCCCCCCCCAGTTTTCTTACACTAGAACACATATTTTCAACTTTTCTGCGTGGCGGTAGCTTGTTTCGATTGTTCAATTTCATAGAGAAAATTCACATTCGCCGCGCCGTGCAGCGCTGTCCATGCTGCAGCGGCACATAACAACACCCGAGGACTCTTGCCAAAGAACGGATGAACACGGGCTATGTGCACGAATTACTCTTGTCGAGAACGTTGGCTCTTGCGACATCCCTTATTCGACTGCTGTTCAGCATGCGTCATTTTATCAAGCATACTATCGCAGAGCACACTCAGCAATGCACATTACACAGAGACACATGTCTCAAGGACATATGATGTGTATCACGTGACGCAAGATACTTGTGTTTTTGTGGTTACTGAATATTAACCTTGTACCTGTTTTCTCACCCTGTACTTGCTCCTGCTATGTCTTGTAAAAGGGTGCGATAGTTTGTAAATAAGTCGTATATGGGCTGCTGAATAAAACGTCGGGTAAAATAGTTACGGGGATTCGAGGGTTTTTTCAAAGGGCTGTACTTTCAAAGTCGTGTTTTTGCTTCCATGGATTACAAAACGAGCTTTCATATGTCGAAGCTAATTACTTATGCGCGTTGCAGCAGTGTAATTGTTGTAACACATTAGAGCAACAATAAGATACTAAGAATTGCATATTAAATCACTATATTTTTTCTCAATTGTATTTCAGACGCGGGGAGTTTACCATGACCTCATCTGACTGCTACGCGGCCAAAGATAGAGTTATTTATCAGCGGTACGACAGTAAGTATGAGAAAAGGACAGGTTTCAGTTGGTGTCCCAAATTATTTGAGGTCGACACTATTTTGCGATGCTCCTACATCCAATCCCTTAGCAAAAACTCGGAAATGAGCAGTTGGCGTTTTGTCTTTCAATCTCTTTATCACGCGGTACTTTTGAAGAAATTCGCCGCAATGTTATTTCCTGCAACCTCAAACTTTCATTCATAGGTTCGCGTGAACAGCCACATGCCATGAAAGTATAGTGGTGTTGTGGAAGTCCAATAAGTTATGATGGTGCTAAGAAGCTACCGGGGTTCGTCGCATCACACAAAAGCATGATTCAATATTACCGCGAGACGAAGTTGTTCAAGAAGAGCTTGAACTTGAAACTCACACGCTGGGTGACATCACTGAAACCCTGGATTTCGAAGATTTAATCACGTCACCGACCCTATAGTACTCGGATGATTTAGGTAATACCATCAGCAACCATTTTCTGGTTTCTCATCGGTACAAGACTAAAGCTAGGTGAACTTTTCTTCAGTAAAAAAAGTAAGTTAACAAATACGACCGGCCTAGGGAATGCCACATATCTTTCATTGGAAAAATGCTGCAGCGCACTTTCGTATTCGAAAAAAAACTATAATTTCGCATGCAAAGAATACTCAGTCCCGATACATATTCCGGACGAAAGAATCTCAGGAGGACTATCGACGTTAATACGATCAGCACTGAAGCACAGTGCGGCGACACGCCTTATTGCTATCGCCGAAGCGCTTCATGTATGAGTCACATATGCTGCATCCGGACTGCTTTCTCGCGCTTCGCTCTGGAAACTCTGCGCAATCCAATGGTGCCGCCACAAATTCCACTTATTCCGACAAGTCTGTCTGAATGTAAATGACGCGTACTCAATTTCGCCCCGCACAGAAATCTTGTTGTTGTTGTTGTTGAAGAGTGTCACATACACCAGTGCCAAATACTCGGAAATCCAAGAGGATACCAATGACGTTCACTAAAAGTGGCACATATCCAGTAGCGCGTATACCCAGTAACCAAAGTCGGGGTCAGAGAAGTTCACTGTACAGTGGTATATACCCACTGACCTATTTAGGCGGGAAAAATGTTCTTTGAAGCGCAAAGCGGCACATGCCGAGTGTTCGCTACCTGATGACCTTAGTAGGTCCGACAACAGGTTTCGAATCCTGGTCTCTCAGCATAGCAGCTCGAGGCTCTACCTATTAGGCTACATGTGCTTCCCAATGAGCCAAGTTGGCGCGAAAGAGGTGACAGAGACAGACCAGACCAGACCAGACCAGATTAGACCCGACCGACCCATCAACCGACCCACCGCAAACAAGGGGAAGTACCAAAAGGCTAATCGTATTAAAATATTTTATGGATCTTTCAAGCAGGAAGCCATAAGTGCAAGGAAGTATGAGAATGAAGCTGCAATACATTTTTTCGGCCATTCAAGTTTGCTGCTCGAGAAACTGGAATCAGAACATAGGAACATAGGTGGGTGTTGTGCTGCATGAACGTCAGATTCAGGGAAATGCGAGTAAAACAAAAAATGCTTGTTCATCCATGGTTTTACCATTTCGCAAAGGTAAACGTCACCCTAGACTTTAAGTGCAGAGCAATCTAGGGGTCGGGATATCGTCCGTACAATGTGGTTGGTCGTCACGTGCCCAGGCTGACACCGAAACTAGTCAACAGAGGGCGACACAGCCTCTTTACATAGACCGTGCGAGCAAAGAGCTGGTATTTTCCGCCATGGACGCCGAACAGTTTGCACGGATCGAGCGACAGCGGGCGCTTGCTTGCGAAAGAAAGCGACGCTGGAGGGCCGATTAGTCTGTGCGACAACATGAAGCAGAAGCCAAGAAGAGAGGAAAATCTCTAGTAGGGGGGGCAGCAGTCAAGGCTCAACAACAGCGAAGGAAGGGAAACAGAAGCGAATCACTGCATACATTTTTTTGCTGGTCTCCTACTCGATGCTAGAACATCATGACCTCCTCCTCGGCTTTCTATATTGCGGATGTCTGATAAGTACTCGGCACTGATCACGCCGACGAAGCCGTCTGATCTTCGCATGAAAGTGGTCAATGTGTCCTGATTCGGCTTTTGAAACAGACGCTCCAGCTGGGCTACGATTGATGTCCCGTGAATCTACTTTGCCCTTGTGGGACTAGAACGTTCTCACCATGTGTCATTTGCGGTCGTCGTCTTCGGGTCATCATCATCATCAGCCTAGTTACGCCCACTGCAGGGCAAAGGCCTCTCCCATACTTCTCCAACTACCCCGGTCATGTACTAATTGTGGCCATGTTGTCCCTGCAAACGTCTTAATGTCATCTGCCCACCTAACTTTCTGCCGCCCCCTGCTACGCTTCCCTTCTCTTGGAATCCAGTCCGTAGCTCTTAGTGACCATCGGTTATCTTCCCTCCTCATTACATGTCCGGCCCATGCCCATTTCTTTTTCTTGATTTCAACTAAGATGTCGTTTACCCGCGTTTGTTGCCTCACCCAATCTGCTCTTTTCTTATCCCTTAACGTTACACCCATCATTCTTCTTTCCATAGCTCGTTGCGTCGTTCTCAATTTCAGCAGAACCCTTTTCGTAAGCCTCCAGGTTTCTGCCCCATATGTGAGTACTGGTAACACACAGCTGTTGTACACTTTCCTTTTGAGGGATAGTGGCAACCTACTGTTCATGATTTGAGAATGCCTACCAAACGCACCCCAACCCATTCTTATTCTTCTGGTTATTTCAGTCTCATGATCCGGATCCGTGGTCACTACCTGCCCTAAGTAGATGTATTCCCTTACCACTTCCAGTGTTTCGCTACCTATCGTAAACTGCTGTTCTCTTCCGAGACTGTTAAACAGTACTTTAGTTTTCTGCAGATTAATTTTCAGACCCACCCTTCTGCTTTGTCTCTCTAGGTCAGTGAGCATGCATTGCAATTGGTCTCCTGAGTTACTAAGCAAGGCAATATCATCAGCGAATCGCAAGTTGCTAAGGTATTCTCCATCAACTTTTATCCCCAATTCTTCCCACTCCAGGCCTCTGAATACCTCTTGTAAACATGCTGTGAATAGCATTGGAGATATCGTATCTCCCTGTCTGACGCCTTTCTTTATAGGGATTTTGTTGCTTTCTTTGTGGAGGACTACGGTGGCTGTGGAGCCGCTATAGATATCTTCCAGTATTTTTACATATGGCTCATCTACACCCTGATTCCGTAATGCCTCCATGACTGCTGAGGTTTCGACTGAATCAAACGCTTTCTCGTAATCAATGAAAGCTATATATAAGGGTTGGTTATATTCTGCACATTTCTCTATCACTTGATTGATAGTGTGAATATGGTCTATTGTTGAGTAGCCTTTACGGAATCCTGCCTGGTCCTTTGGTTGACAGAAGTCTAAGGTGTTCCTGATTCTATTTGCGATTACCTTAGTAAATACTTTGTAGGCAACGGACAGTAAGCTGATCGGTCTATAATTTTTCAAGTCTTTGGCGTCCCCTTTCTTATGGATTAGGATTATGTTAGCGTTCTTCCAAGATTCCGGTACGCTCGAGGTTATGAGGCATTGCGTATACAGGGTGGCCAGTTTCTCTAGAACAATCTGACCACCATCCTTCAACAAATCTGCTGTTACCTGATCCTCCCCAGCTGCCTTCCCCTTTTGCATAGCTCCTAAGGCTTTCTTCACTTCTTCTGGCGTTACCTGTGGGATTTCGAATTCCTCTAGGCTATTCTCTCTTCCACTATCGTCGTGGGTGCCACTGGTACTGTATAAATCTCTA
Organism: Dermacentor andersoni; assembly: GCF_023375885.2. Lineage (NCBI taxonomy): Eukaryota > Metazoa > Arthropoda > Arachnida > Ixodida > Ixodidae > Dermacentor > Dermacentor andersoni. Next base: position 129,049,248 of record NC_092823.1, read on the forward strand.
TAGAACTCCTCAGCCACTTGAACTATCTCGTCCATATTAGTAACGATATTGCCGGCTTTGTCTCTTAACGCACACATCTGATTCTTGCCTATTCCTAGTTTCTTCTTCACTGTTTTTAGGCTTCCTCCTTTCCTGAGAGCCTGTTCAATTCTATCCATATTATAGTTCCTGATGTCCGCTGTCTTACGCTTGTTGATTAACTTAGAAAGTTCTGCCAGTTCTATTCTAGCTGTAGGATTAGAGGCTTTCATACATTGGCGTTTCTTGATCAGATCTTTCGTCTCCTGCGATAGCTTACTGTTTTCCTGTCTAACGGCGTTACCACCGACTTCTATTGCGCACTCCTTGATGATGCCCATGAGATTGTCGTTCATTGCTTCAACACTAAGGTCCTCTTCCTGAGTTAAAGCCGAATACCTGTTCTGTAGTTTGATCCGGAATTCCTCTAGTTTCCCTCTTACCGCTAACTCATTGATTGGCTTCTTGTGTACCAGTTTCTTTCGTTCCCTCCTCAAGTCTAGGCTAATTCGAGTTCTTACCATCCTGTGGTCACTGCAGCGTACCTTGCCGAGCACGTCTACATCTTGAATGATGCCAGGGTTCGCGCAGAGTATGAAGTCGATTTCATTTCTAGTCTCACCATTCGGGCTCCTCCACGTCCACTTTCGGCTAACCCGCTTGCGGAAAAAGGTATTCAGTATGCATAATATTCGGGTATGCATATGCATCTATCGCCTGGGTTGCCACGACGTGAACACACCATGGTCTACCGTCAGTTGATAGGTGCTGCATTCACAAACTCATATGCCTTCCTTATTGGAATGGCCAACAGTCCCAAGTGCCACAGATGCAGCTGTGAAGAGACGCTCGCAGACATTATCTATGTGTGCCCGCGCTATAATGCCGAGGGACAAGTGATGTGCCGAGTGCAGGACCAATTGAACAATCGTCCACTATCAGAACTAAACCTTTAGGCCAGTACTCTCAAAGAACGCCCTCGCTGAAGGCCTTATTCGCGTTACTAATATTCCTGCGGTCTACGAACCTTGGCGATAGACTTTAAGAACGCCACACCCTACTACTCTATAGTACACGCGATTTGTTAGTGCACGTCTCTTCTTTTCTCCGTCTCCCACTTCCGCTCTCTCTTTTTATCTCTCTACTCCTTCGCCCCGTGCAGGGTAACCAACCGCAATTACCTCTGGTTAACCTCCCTGCCTTTCCATATATCCTTTCTCTCTTTCCTCTGTTACACAAGGGAAAAAATAAGCACTTGCATAGTCCAAGGATAAAAACATGGAAACCTATACATTCATTTTGTAAATAATTGAATCCCAAGGCAAAATTATTCGTTTATTCAAAGCTGTTTCACCCTTTCATGTACAGCGGTAATTGCTATTGTGCGTCAAGACAAAAGGTAAAATGTTTTCCACTACCATAGTGCCTAAGTTAGCGTGAAAGATATTTTGTCTGCTCTTTCTTTCAGATATTTCTTCCCCGAGAAACTTTCGTGTTCTATACACTGACTGTACATTCTGTTCTATCCTTCGTCACCCATATGCTGCAAATGGTGAGCAATCTCCTAATTTTGACATGTTTGATGTTCAAACAAATAAGGATTTTCCACGTTTCCTAATAATAAATTCTGCATCGATCTTGGAAGCAATGTGCCCATAAAGCGCACAACAGCAGCAATTATTACACCGAATTCAGCTCCTAGTAAAAAAAAGTACGAGAGGGATCAACCTTCTCATAGAACTGTACCCCACATACGCCAAACCATATTTATGAATCACCAGTTTCCTTCACAGTTATATTAATGCCAATGAAAAGAATTGCTAAAACGCGTCAACAATTATCGACTCTTGCTTTCATGGCATAAAATATTCTTTAATGTCAGCTACCCTTCTCTAATTAGGCAAGCACAACATCTCCTAAAAAACCCTGCATAGTGATCGTACATGTGTCTCAGACAGAGTTGCGAAGGGACAACTTCTTATCAAAAATGATTGCGGAATCATTTCTGATAAGTTATGTTATGACAGATGGAATGAATTGGAATAATTACCGAACCATGATATATTTTGACACACCCAGAATGAAATCAGAATGGAATGATGGCACCAGTGGAACAGATAGAAAGACTGGCAGCTCGAGGTTAAGGAACGTAGCTAGGAAAGAATTGATACGTATTTCGGGAGTGCGGGATGTGGATTTTAGGCGAGACTACAAAACCACACTTCTTAATGTACTAGCACAAACTTGACTAATTCATTGCACTTTTGAATTTTTTTTTCAATACCGACTTTATCAGTATCTACTTATAGGTCATTAATTCGGCAGCGGTAATTACATGCAATGCAGGATTATACCGATTCTACACTTATGAAGACACGCAAGCTTTGTTGCATTGTAATGTTCCAGTGTATTAAAAACCAGTCGTCCGTATTTGTCATGAATAATTCGGTTTATTAAGGGCATGGTTGACTTATGACACAAGTATGGAGGACAAAAACCACGTCACAAACAGACCTACGCGCGAGTACACGGCGATGAGGGACACGTACCATGTTTCTTTTTTCGAACACTGCCGAGTATTTTAGGGGCGCGATAGCAGGCGTTCGCAGAGGTGTGCAGGAAAGAGTGGTGCCCGTTGGTATGCAAGTTAGTCATCTTGCAAAACATTTATCTATGTCTTTACCTTTTCTATTAGTTTTCGAAGTGACAGGATAAAAGTGCACACTAGAAAAAATAGCTGGTTACATCATCCGTAACGTTGTTAAGACTTCAAAAATATGTCTTTACTTACTAGGCATGTACGTATTTATTAATTTTAGAGATCGCGTTTCATTTACATACATTGGAGGAGTGGAATGGAACAGCTACGCCACACCAGGAGTGCGAATAGTGCAACTCTCAACATATGCGAGAAGTTAAAAGGAGGTCAGTTGCGATGGTTTCCACTCTCCACAAACGAGTAGGAATGGAATAGAGGCCCCTATTCCTCTAATATTGTTACGGGAACGAAGGATTAGGAACTGGAGACTATTTACAAAGCATATCTACAGAGGATAACTGCAGCGCTGGCCAGTTCAGCCGACAGGTCGAGAGCCAGCGAGCGTTCGTCGTCTTCGTCGGGACGCCCGCGTGCATCGTCCACAAGAAACACGCACTGTGCATGTATAAGATTGCCCTCGATCGGTATACACATTGAGAAAAACAGGATGAGCTTGAGCAGAAATGTAACAGTGTAATTAAACTTCCTCTTCCTTAGTCGTACAAACGAAGAAGTCATGCGTGTTCTAATTTGTGAAAACAAGGGCAAAAGATAAAATAAGTTGACAATTCTTATGTGTTGCACCGCCTGACAAGCCTTTTGAAAAGCCAGGCTTCAGGCAGGCAACAGTTATCGCTGTTGCTATCTAAATAACAAAAAATTGTTTACGCTAAGCGTGCATGCGACGACTTGCAGTTTGTGGACAATGTAGTTTAATGTCAGCTATGTAAATAACGTAAAATGCATTATTGGTTGCCAAACAGTTTTGTACATAAGGCATCTCGCGAAAACGCGATATGAAGGAAACAAGAAACAAGTTCTCGGTGTTTTGTGTTTTGTTCTTGTCTAACATTGATCTTACCGATTACTTCAATTGCGCAGGCTACGGTTGCAGCTATTGGCGCCGCATAGACACTTTCCACGAGGAGAACCTTTGCTGCGAATACATCTACTTCCAAAACTGTGGCGCGTCACCAAAATACGAGTTCTTTGACCATACTTGCCCCTTGTAGGCCCAGACACACACTGACTGCCTTGCTTCTGGGAAGCCTGCCAGGTGCTGCCTTGGACGTAATTGTCGTGGTAGCGGAAGAAAAAAGAAAAGCTGATGACCTTCTTGCACTTTGGTTTTTGCTCATTTCTTCGTGTGCAGCCGTAAGATTACGGACAAGGTGCCCTTCCTCCAGTGACTTGTCTTGAAGGAGGTACAGGATTCTGCACGTATGTGTTCAAGTTAATGTGGAAGGACGCGGGGCGGCCTAGTTTGGTGCGAGGTATCGAAAAGCGGTGTCTTTGTCAAAGTGCATGATTGAATATTTATGGCCATGCTGCACATACAAATAAACAGTTAAAAATGAACTGACCCCGCTTTTTTTCTTCCCTCTTGGGGATACATTTTGTTCTCGTACACCACCATAGTTTGTGGTAAGATACTCCATCTAATAGTTCAGCGCTTATCTGGTCTTCTGAGAAGTGGTCATTAACAAATACAACATCCAAAATAGAATACCATGTAGTGAGTCCTTAACGATAAAAGAATATGCCCCAGCTGACACTGCCAAAATTCGAAACGCCATGGTGACCTGATCGGGAACACCAAGATGTCGCCCCTTGACATTCGTTTTTGCGCCTTTTCTGGTTTATCAAGGATCATCGAATGGTAAGAGCGTAGGATTAACCCGTTTTTGTATTGTAGAGGCGCAAATTGTGCATAGGCATTAAATAGTTTTTAGGCTTCTTTCTACTGGCACATATTACGGCACCGCAAGACTGGAACATTATGCTGTTACATAGGGCGGATGTCCAAGCTATCGCGCCGAATGTTTTCTTCGATGTACAAACCATTGCAAGATGCAGATATGATGCGCGATCGTCTCGACACAGTCTTGCAGTTTCCGAGCATAGTTTTCAGCTATGCTAAACATGTTTGTAAATACAATGTGTAGCGCCAAATCGCACAGTGCGTTTGTGTTGAGTGTAGTCACCATTGGCTCTGGTAACGGCAGTAAATATCACGAGGTCGAAATATAATGAACACGAATTCAAACCAAGAGAGAAAACTAGGCAGAGGTCCGCACAAAGATGGAACTTTCAAGCGGTCAACAGTTCTGGTGAGCGGTTAAACAGTTGAGCAGATAACCACAGTTCATAAACACAAACTAAACAATGCTTATCACTAATAAACAATAGTACCGCATGGTAAAGAATAATTGACGAACATTGACATTTTCAAAATGTTTTCAATATTTTATTGGTTGTTTAGCCAGTAAAATTTTGCAGATGGACGTATGTTTTCCGTAACCACAATGTCAGCGAATAACTTTAAATAAAAAAAAAGTTGCTGTAGCGACGGGCTTGGCGTGCTATTTCAAGTAAAATGGTAAGGAATGAAAGAGAGTGCAAGATGAACAAAGCACGCACACAAGCTCTAACACATACATGCGTGGGAAATGCACTAGCCCGAAAGTTATCTACGTAGTCTCACTGAGGCCTCGCTCCAGCAAGTGCTGCAGTGGGCCGCAGCTACTTGCTCTGTGTGGATAGCTGCTTCGTAAGCAGCTATTCACGCAGACTGACGCATGAATGTAACAAGTATTAAGATTACGAAAAACTGAAGTTCAACATGTTCGCTGTGCATTACCGAAAACATATTCACTTTACTGGATGCCCAGGAGGCCAAATTGTCTGCATCACTGTCATCATCGACATATTTCAATGTTTAGCACCTCAGCTGCTATCTTTAGAACTTCAACGGGAAGACGAGGGCAATATTTCTGGATACAGCAATGTATACCTTGAAAATATGTGCATCCAAGTAGCAATATTTCTTTAGGAATGTACCGTGGCGTTTGTATCCAAAGCTTCTCGTTTGATATATCCTATGGTGATAGCGAAAACTCGTTTCTGACCGGGGTCACTAAACCATTACTTACAAGCCTCAAACATTTACAACTTTTTATTACATCCTGGTCTGGACAGCCGTGCGGAAACAGGTGTGTATGAGCAAGAGATAAAAGCAATAGCAAAGGACACGAGGACATACGTTTGTGCTTAGTCTTTGGCGTCACAAAGCGAGTGCTTCCAGCTCAAAAACGACTCCTTCGTAAGCACATGAAGCGTTGTCCGAGTCTTCATTCATGCTAAGTGTAAAAAAAATTATAATCACATTAATAGATTACGCTATTTGCACGCTTGTTATGTTCCTCTAGTGTCTGCAAGACGCCAATGCCGTTACTATATCTAAGTGCGTCACTGTGAGGTTCCCTATAAATTTGGCAATAACCATCGCCGCACTTTACCCAGTATGTGCGAGTGAAGGTGTGCCACGGGAGCCGACGATTGTGGCTCAAACAAGGGGGTGGAAATTCCGTATACCTTCCTTGGGACCCTCGGTCCCATGCCGATAGGCGGCCGTAGCGCCGCTTCCACCACTGGCGGTTGCCGGATATCCAACTGGAAACAATCACAAACAAAACAATGTGGGCATGACGTCACTGATGATGTCAGAGGGAGAGGGCGCGCTGTCGGGAGGAGGAGGAGGCTTGCCCCGAAAGCCGCGGAGCCCTCCTTTCCCACTTCACATGCAGGCCGGCTGTGTTCGTGCTTTCCTGCAGATGCGCTTGCCGCGCGGGCGCATCGGCCAAAATGCGGAGCAGAGCCCGCTGAAGTGTGCCGTATTTACGAAGTGCTTTTTAAATCGAAGGTTTTTTTGCCTCTTCCTTCGACTTTCCCACTGCTTCTGCTCCTGCTGTGGCTTCTGCTGTCAAACACACCGCGTTGGGGGGGGGGGGGGGTCACAGAGTGTGCATACATGAAAGGAGCGAGTCAGAGAGGAAAGGCGACGCTAAAAACTCGTTTTCACCCCACCGCGTCGAATCTGCGCCATGCCCTCTGAAACTCCCTGGCCGTCACCACATTAGCCTCTTGACAGCTCTAATTATCCATCACTCCCCTCTGAAGCACTGCAAAAACTGCAGCGCTTGTCATGTGCGAATCTGGAGGGGACGTAGGTAGAACTACAGGAAGGAGGCAGGAGAAGAGGCAGTTTCCTTACAAGAGAGAGGGGGGAGGTGATGTGAGAAGGCAAAAAAACCCTACTTCTACGCGATGGCGGTTGCGGGGAAACTGGATAAGCTTAAGTTCAAAGTACGGTATATTACGTTCCTGCTACTTCCGAAAAATAAACACCATGCCAATATGTCAAGCGGACAAACTACGCAGGGCGTGCAGAAGCAGAGCCGCATTACTTAAAGTGCACCGTAGGATCCAGGTGACGCTGCGGAAGTGGTTGACCGTCAAATCAACACTTCCGTGCCCGCCGCGTTAGCTTTGCGGCTAATGGCATAGCTAGAGGCCGTGGATTTGATCCCAACCACTGGCAGCTGCATTTCGACAGGGGCGAAATAAAAAAAGCTCGCGTACTTTGATTTAGGGACACGTTAAAGAACACCAAGGTGCCAAAATTAATCCGGAGTGCACCCTACGGCCTGCCTCATAATCCGATTGGGGTTTTGGCGCGTGCAGTTCCATAATCCAAGTTTAATATTGTGCCACGATGCGAGGTGCGATGTGAGGAAATGAGAATGCTCAACCCTATCAAAGGTTTTGAAATATGGCGCACAACAACGCCTCGAACAAACACCTCTCCATTTGTGTTTTGTGTACTACTCAAACAGCAGTGGTGCACGCAAGGTAACGTTTAACATAAACTCACCACTCTTGTGTTGGACAAAACGTTGAAGAAATAAGCTTTAGTCGTCAACCTCACCTCTAATTATCATCCATCAAAGCATCCAGCACGGAGAGCTTCGCTTACATCGATTCCCACACTGCGTGGGATCTGCATAATCTTTTTCTGCCGCGTTCACCTTGGAAGCTTCTATTCATCTTTTAAAGCACTGGGGCAGCGCTCGTGCAAACCGTCGTGCAGTTAACCAATATTCGCAGGTAATATACTACATTTCGTCATTTCGTGAAACTAGTCGCGTTGAAATTCCTAACTTGTGGTTAAGCTTATGGCTGCAGTTCAACTAGCCCACAGATATAGTGGGGATAGCATAAAGAAAATAACTTTCTCCATCATCAATCGTTAATATTGTTCGCGTGTTCTGAAGTGGATCAACTAAAGCTGGCCGCTTTCTCAGTCAGCCAAAACTGAACACAAGGTGGAACGCTTTTGTTCTTATTCACACATTCGGTACTGGAAAAAGACTGACCTCCGCAAAGTGGGAAAGCGTCAATCTTGAGATACAATTTTCATTCACAAGTGAAATTTGCACATAACGAGCGAACCAAAAGACCCAAACCAATGCGAAAGTTAACCATGTTGGACTGGTCAGACGGAACTCGACTATCACGTATGTTATGATAGCGACACATCTTGTGGCTTACAGAAAGAAGGTAGAGTACTGTACATGTATTTTATTGACAGTATAAGAAGTAAGGAACCACAGAATTTAATGTGGCTACATGTATCGGCATGAACAGAAAGTAGCCTATAATTGCTCTCATTATTTGAACTACATGCCGAATGACGGAACATATTGCTATAGCACTTACTAGCGGATATAATCTGCCTGTCGTCATACTTCGTGTCACATTCGTATATACAGAAAAGCACAGCGTGTATTCGGACACAGTTTTGACACAACAGCAATGTAAGGAACTGACCATTCACAAAAAGAAACTTAATAGCACTCTTTATCGCAAAGGGTATTACCAGTTCGCACTTGATTAGCATTAGATGTCCTATACTTGTATTACTGGTGTTACTAAATACGTGTTTGCCTGAAAAAAATAGCATTGCGTCTCGACTACAACACAGGTGCTCAAAAACTTGCACAGACGGAAGCTGTACCTAAAGCAAGGTAACAGAAGCATATGATACCGTCTGCACTTCAAAATTCAGATAAAATAGAGAGCTTCAACCTTCTTCAGTACGATATCTTCGTAGTGGTGCAATGGTTCAAACACAACAAGAAATTACGTGCGTGCATCGCTTTGCCGTCATTGCTCTTGAAATTTGATAAAATGTCACGGCTACCTTTTTTTCTTTGGCCTTGGTTGTATGTGTCGACAAGGTAAAGAGTGCGCAAAATGTATAGCCCGACAAACACGCACTCAAGCCTTTCAGTACAAGTATTTCACCGACAGCATGCAGATGGGCTGCCATCATGACGAATGGGTCGAGCGGCACTGCTCTTATGTCGGTCCACTCAGGCTTGCACAGAACTGGTTTACTCATGCAAAATGAATACCTGCTCAGAGAATAAAGTGAGATACTTGTGCTTACCAGGTGCTGTTAACAAGCCTGAAAAACGTCGCAGAACTGGAATTCCCGGTCTTAGAACACCACACAGCCGCGCAACACATGCGATGCCTCGTTTAGCCATCTTCGTTTAATGCTTGTTTGACCCAGTTCCCCGCGTCTTCCGTTCGTTGCACGCCTGATCCAGCTTCTCTGTCTTATCTTTCCCATCTTCATACTTGGGACGACAACCGAAGCAGATGACGAAGTGCGATCCGACTTTTTATATCGCTGAGCGAGTGGCAAGGGTGAGCGGAGGTAAGCTCGACGGACGCAGGAAGACCACCACTTCCCGCGCTTCGCGCGATTTAAAATTCACACAGAAATAAAAAAAAAATGGCTGTGGCTTAGCTAAGGTTAAGCCCAGGATGCGAAGCATACTAGCCTTTATTTTAGTTGTTGAACCACTGTTTAGCCTGGTGAACTGCTGTTGCTTGGCTATATTTGGTTCGGCTAGACGAAGAAACAACTCATGCAGGCGAGCGCACGAGCTGAGACCCGGCTATGTAGCTACGCGGCCGCAAGCGAGCGCACGAGTTGAGCCTCCGCTTTTGCAGCTGTTATGACGTCATATGGTAGCTACGCGGCCGCGCGCGGCGCAGCAAGAAAGAGCGTGGTTGTGCGGCTAGTATGCTTCGCATAAAAATAAATAAATTAGGATGTCCGGCAACCACTTGGAGCGCGCCTGTTTATTGAAACCGAAACTAGCGTTCGCCTTCCGGGGGCTGGTTCAACCTCACCCGCGCAAAAGAAACGAAGGTGGTGAGGACGCACGCCGTCTTCCGTCGTGCGTGAGGCACCCAGAGTGGCGAGCCACCGGGGGGAGGGAAGAGAGAGACAGACGGGGGGGGGGGGGCGGCGTTCTACTCCGGCTACAACTGCGCATGTGGCGGCTACGCGTGGTCGTGCAGCCGTATTTTGAGAGCGATCTGCGTGGGGGGCAGAGCTTAGTTGCGTCGGCGGCTCGTAGCATTGTGCATGCTGTGTATTCTCGGCGCTCACTTTGCGTTGCAGCCATAGACAGCACGAATGTCACTTCAATCGCAGCTGCTGCAGCGTTTGCTCACGCCAGCTTTTCGACAGCGAGTTTTCCCGGCCATCGAGTCAGATGTGTTCATGTTTGTTTGCGCGCGCGTGACACCATCCTTGTTAATTTAGTTAGTAGGCTTATGTTTACAAGCTTATGCGGCCGATAAAACTGCTATCCTTACTTCGTACAGCTGTCCACTAATTTGCTATCGCAATCGATACTTCGCCTTTCGCGCGAAGCTGCGATTTTTTTTCTTGTTCTTTAATACTCAAGAACCTCGTAATGTTTGAAACAACAAAGCCAGAACTACTGCCCTAATATACAACAATTGAATTGTCAGGAATCTTCTCACTTCTAAACTGTACGAAGGAAAGAAGCCTTAATATCGGACATTAACCGTTCGTTTCCTACATTGTGAGTGGCTTATCAGTGAGGTTGCACAACTGAACGCGAGTCACTAGGAATACATCGAAGTTTGGAGACAATAGAAAGGAATGTGAGAGCCCTTGATTTTTATCTTATTCGCATGGTGCCGCATTCTTGGCGCAATTCGTCAGCTTTGAAAGGTGCCACAGAAAAGTGCAAGGAATATATAGTGATAATAGTGGATATTTTAGGAAGGGTACACTCCAGTTTTCTCACACAAATTTTGTGCTCCGCTAAGACAAAAATATAGTCACAACGACTCTCCATAGAAATATCCTTTTTTTTAAGGATTGCAGCAATCTTACATAGAATAGACCCATCACCGGAGACTATGGGTCTAATCGGTTGTTTGTATTGTGTATTTCGTATAATGAAAATGACTATATTCTGAATCTCAAAACGGACATCTTCTTTGCAGTATTCATATTACTATATCATATTACCTCTCGGAAGACCCTCTACATCAGCTAAGTTTTAGGTATTCATTTTAGGAGAACATTACAGTAGCCCTATGAACATCAATAACAAATTGTCCATCGTCACACAGAATTGTTCGCACGATGATGACAGCTGATGATCTCTAATGACATCCATATTGAAAAGCTGTGGTGACAATTAGCCGGCCAGCCCATGCTCGACCTAATAAGTATTTATTGTATATTTATTCCAGTCTACCATTTTACAAAGCTTACTTATGTCTTGTATATTTACCTGTGCCTGTAGCTATCCCGGACGTTTCGTGGACAGGTCGCGCCACTTGGAAGCACTTTGAGGAACTTCAGAGGGCTGAAAAGTCGGGCTACTTGGTTATTCATAGAGGTGGGCGAATATTCCAAACATTCAAATAACGAATCAAACATTGTCCTCTTCGATTGGGTTTTCGAATCGAATAGTCCCTATTAATAAACACAAATAATTTTTTAATAGCTTTTGAACATTTCAGAATCGTCAACTCTGCTCAATCAAACATAAACTTGAGCAAATGTACGATACATCCCCACGGCCATAGTAGGTATAAAACATAAGGCGTAACGTAGTGGAGCAGGTCACATTGATCAAGGAGTAGACGTTAACGGTCAAACCGCGATCATCGACACTACCCAATAGTCCTGGGTATGCGACCAAGTTGCATATTTGTTTCCTAGAGCTCCATTTGTGGTTTTATCGAGCGAAGCCTAGTAGCGCATAACGTAATTGCTGAAATTTGCTAACGTAAATATTATGAAGCTGGGAACATTGCCTTTTATGTGAAATAAAGATGTTCATTATTCCATACTATTCGAAAAGTATCCGATATTGGATTTGATCCGCTTTTTGAACCATTGGATTCATAATATTCGATTCGGTCTCGATATTTACTCTTCATACGCGTAGTTATTTATTACCCTTCAATAACAGCACGTAAAGGCGTAAAGCGAGAGACGAATACAAAAGGAGCATAGACAGCGCCTGTGTGTCTCTTTTATGTTGAGCCCTTGTTTTATGTGGTGTTACTAGAGGAACGTTGGGGTACCCCAAACAAGACTAGACAGCCAGCTAAATGCAAACTGTTACGCATAACATCGGTTGTCACAGTGCCTGTGACCTAATTTTTTGGGAAGGCTCTGTACCTTTGTTATTCGAATGAAATCAGCACCCGTATTCACAAAAAAAGAAAACGTTTTACGCTAGAATTGCTCGCAAGAGAAAATTCCAACCAATCCTGAAGTTGAACATACCACTAGCGAAGCCAGCTGGCTAATGGAAAAGGACACTTGCACAAGAAAAAAAGTTGAGAATTCGGTTCTAGTTGTTGAAGAAGAAAAATGGGCGTTGAAGGCTGAACGTTATTCATGACAAACAGCGGATGACCTGGCCGCGACAGCAACGTGGTGATTCATGGCTTTCTTGCCAAATAAAACATGAAATAGGTTCTTCCTGGTGTTCTATATTTATACGATGAACATGTAGAAAACAATTCGTAAAATTATCACCGCAGAACCCATTGTAAACAAATGGTATAGGTCTGAGTAGGGCCATAATTTTCGTAGCTCCACATTTAGCATTGACTTGGTTTTCGTGCCCATAATAACGTAACAGGAAATGCCACGTAAACTGAAGCTGTCAGTGCATGGGCATTCATATTTTTCTGGTTATTGCCCAGAATGGATGCAGATTGGCCGCAATGTATGAAGCTATCCATGTTAAAAACCCCAAGATTCTTCGCTCCTGCACTTCGGCTCTAGAAAGCCGGGCGTATTGCTGAATAGGGCAACATGCATTTCGCGGGCGCTGTGCTGGTATTCGCACAACTTGTACGTGCGTACGACGACCGTTACTTGTATCCCGAGCTGCGGAGTGACTTGCAAGAATACCAGGATAGCAGCCGGGTGAGAATCCTTGCCAATTTTCTACATCTTAGCCTAGCCATTTCAGTCGTGTAAGCACTAGCTGTCCACATGCGTGGAAAACTTAAATATAAGCTTATGCCGTGGAACTCTCACACGGACTGTGGTGTTTTTTCTCCCGCACCGAGGGCATTTTTCGCCCGTATTCTGGACGTAAAGCTACGCCTTCTCTCTTTCGGCCCACGTTTTGTCTTGCATTTGAGTGCTCTTTTGCACATATTACAATATACAATTTTTAAAGTGTCAACTCGTCCAGTAAAACTTCCAGAAAGGTTCAGATTCCCGCGTTCAACAACTCTCGTAGACGCTAGGTGAGAGAAAACGATATCGTAAAAAGCAAACGTGATGTTTTGAAATTCACACACATCAACCACAACAAACTATTTTACAATAATTTCTATGTAACAGAGCATAAACATGAATTATGCAATGACTGCACTCTGCGCGCTCAAGTTGTCACTAAATTTGTTTGTCTTGTTTTTCTCGAAGTGATGGGAGGAGACGGTGTCACTACTGCGTTTGGCTGATTAGTGCCTTGCATTCTTGATGATCTTTACATGTATACATGCAGTGCTACCCTAACGACGGAAACTGGCACCTAATGTACCGCAACTACGACTACGACCCAAACATGGGGGGAGAAGCTAAGTGTGTTACATTCAGCACGTTTGGAAAGTACGAAAACTTCACAACGCCTGCAAATTTCGCCTATGGCTATTCTGAAACAGTGTAAGTGCATTCGGAGTGTCTGCATGTGTGTATCCATTTCTCCAAACAGGCCTCAAGCCACCATTTAAATATCTTATGTTATTATATATATTATATTAAATGTATTATGTTCTATCGTTTTGCTCGTGCTGTGGAAAATGAACGCGCCAGAGAATCCGGAAAATTTATCCTAATTTACCACTGTACACAGACAAGGAACACTATTAAAGATTACACCTGCGATTATGCCCTAGCTGAAATAAAATTGGGTAATTTGTGGCATCAATCAATGAAGGATGTTTTGTCGGAGCGAAAGATTTGCACTGTTTAGAAGACAGTGTGAAATCTTGGTGGTGGATTCGTCAGGAATGTAACGTTCCTCAACTAGTGACAACCGAAAAAAAAAACCCTATTGCAAGCTTACGCTCTCAATGAAGGTCGTTTTTCAAAACTTTGTCTAGCTGATACCCCCTATTACCAGTAAGTACACAAATAAGTCACGCAGTTCTCCTATTTAATTATTATTGATCCTGGAATTTGGCGTTGCCTTAACAGTGCTGGGCACCTCCACGAGGCTCTTGTGGCAGCAATTCTTCCGCATTTGAGAGTGTGTGAAATATAATTAAGTGAAAGATGGGTGAACTATTTCACATCAGCCTAAAGACACTGCATTTGCATTTTGACAGCATTTTAACCGATTATTCTTTAGGTGCTGTTCGGAAATCAGGTAAACATTTTAGGGAATGGTGCGTTGTCTGTAAAGCAATACCCAAATCAGAGACACATCGCTCTTAAGTGACCAAATGTACTGCAGAAATTTGTCATATAGGAGTGTAATAAGCATGGTCACAGAAATTGCTCTCCGGTAGCGTATTTTGTTAACAGGCTGGTTGGTACTGCTCAAATATTTCAGGAAAGGTCATCTTACTCTTGACTCTTCATCCTGCTATGTGGCTAGGAACTTCGGCACCTTCGTGCCTGACGACCGTAAGTGTAACACAGTGGCAATCTCATTTTATATAAACAGCCCCGAAAATTCCGTCTACTACGAATCAAGCTATTTTGCAATGCCTTGCCGCAGGTGTCACGTCGACGAGGTCAAAAACGACGTTACACGTCCGCCGCCAAAGTCTGTGAGAGGTGGCGCTGGCTAGCACTCCCAGGGTTCTACAAGGACACATAAATACCCAAGAAAGTGGATGGGGAAACGGCGCCGCGGTAGCTCAATTGGTAGAGCATCGAAGGCGAAATACGAAGGTTGTGGGTTCGGTTTCCACCTGCGGCAAGTTGTTTTTCCACCCACTTTAATTTCCATTAATTTATCGTTTCTTTATTTCATTTATTAAGCACAAGTAATTTCCCCTATGTTGTCCTTGGTGTCAGTGTTTGTTGGTTTCTTATGATATGACTAATAAAAAACGGGCCCCTCGGTTAACCCCCTTTCTACTCGTTTATATATATATATATATATATATATATATGTGTGTGTGTGTGTGTGTAGTGCCGATTATCATAGCATTGGAAGAGGCTGAAAATTTAACTGAGATCTACCTTTGTCATTGAGAGTCCTGATTGTCAATTGCACATACTGAACCAGTACATTCTAGTATTGTCAAAATGTTTTGTGGCATGTCCGTGCATTATAAACAAAAGTCGTGGGAATTGTCGCTAAAACTGTCAAGTGAATTTTATATATCACAGTCGTTTTGAAACATTGTAATATAGGCTAACTGGACGTAAATTTGGCTAGTCCTTCTGGGTTTGCCTAATGTCCTGGCCGCTTACGAATAAACAGTGAATTTACCTGTAAGGCGTAGGTGGCTTTTATCTTACCAATATCTTTACACAACGTACTACGACAGCATAATTTCCTCGCTTACCTTCACACAGTAATGTTGCAAACACTTCAGGATTTAAAAAAAAATCACTAATAGCATTTTTTTCCTAGCACGAAAAACGCATTCAGTCTACATTCCACCTCAATTTTGCTGTTTTTCAACGTCCGTGTTGGGAGAAGTAAATTCTGTGGAACGTTCTTGATGACTACTATCCGAGCTTTATAAAGATAAAATATTACGCTTCCCCCCTTGGTCTACCTGAAAGCCACCATGAACTATTGACCTGAAAACCGTGAAAGACGGGATCAGTTATTTCAGATTGCCGTAGACGAGCTCAGCCGTTCCAATATCTACGGCTTTCTGTATAGTTGGTCTGTATGACTCACCTGCTCTGCTCCAAATCTGAGTATAAACTTTATTCCAATTTGTGTTCGCGTATTTATTTACGGGTACCCTTGTGAACAACCATCAATAGATTGAATGTAGTGATGATGCCGAACCCACTGCGTTTTAAACCATGCAAGTCGGTTTTGTGAAGAATAAAAAAAATATAATTTGCGAGTTCAATTTGGTCTGTGATGACCACGGCGCCTTGAAGCACAATCTCAATATGAAGATTACCGATGTGCAGGAAACCGTTGCTTCATCATGGTCACGGAGCTTATGCGTCGTAGAGCGTGCTTCGGCCTCGCACAGGTAGCTTTTGAATAATAAACATTGTTCTAGAGGGCCGCTTTTCAATGCAACTCTCCAGACTTAGAAGTCGCTAAATTGAAATTTAATTTAAAGACAACTATGTCGATTAACATACAAGAAAATCGCTAAATCTACTGACAGAGTCACTAACACTGCAGCACTGGTTAGACTAGAAATATTTAAAAAGCAAGGCTGATTATGAGCTTTAAAAGGTGGTTAGGTTAGATGGCGCCAACAAACACAGGGTTATGCCTGCGGCAAAAGGTGAAACTTGTTTTGGACTTCGCGGCGACAGCATCCTCTGCAATGCCGACTTGCAAGGCACCTATCGCAGGCGGCTTGCACTACGAAGAACCGTAGCTCTTAACTGCTTAGTGCCTCCATCCGAGCGTCATCTTCTACAGTGCGTGACAGCGAGGCTTGAAAGACAATGCTAACAGCCCAAGCAGGGCATACGTAAATAAAGCAATCTTGCTGGGGCGTTATTCTGAAGGAAAACATGACAGTGTGGTGCCCACAGTTCCCGCTTTAAGAAGGGGAGAGGGAGAGTAAATGGCCTACTTTGCTCCCTTCACTTCTGAAAGCAAGGGGACAAGTACCACCCCCCCCCCTCCCTCCGGTAGATACGCATATGTCGGTAGTCACTGCAATATTTTGTTCATTCTGGAAAGCTTGGTGGTTAGCATGTATACGTTCTAAAACTATTTTCTCATGAGTGCCATGACGGAAGGCAAAGTATAGCTTTAGTAGGGTGGCCTAGGAATCTCAAAACATATTTAATCGGTTCGGTGGTTGCTGAATCGCATAATCGACGGCACCTTCAAAATCCACAGGTTCCGCTGCTGTCGATGTCAAAACATACGAAAACCTTACCTATGTGGAGACGTAGCATGAAGGAGCAATTACAGCACCGGAAGAACTGTTGTAACGGGCTGAACCGTCGGTGTATGTATGCATGAATTCAAAACAGGACTCATTTATGAGTAAGATAGACAGCAGCTTCAAGGCTCTTGATGTCACGTCAGCCTTCTTGGAATTCCCAGGAACACTTGATGTTGCCGATGGCACCACAACGCAGACGTGAGGTGTTTCACTGGCTTGAAGCCAGCTGTTAGTAAGTCTCTGTGACTGGCAGCAATGGCTGAGAATGTAGCCTGTCGTGTTCGCACTGGCCAACAAGTACGAAGGCATTCCTTGAAAAATGCCCTATTTGCGTGCTAAGGGTGTCAGTGGTTATGCGTGTGGTGACCGGGCACTCCCGTGCAATGACAATTGTTGCAGCCATCGAAGCACATTACGTGAGGCCAAGACATGTTCGAAGTGCTTGGGTTTGTACGCTCTCTAGTGCGTGAATGTTCGTCTTGCAACGTGTTGGACAAGGCTGCGAGACTAACGAAGAAATTCGAGAAAAAGCGCTCTGCGTAGCTGCAACAGAGCTCACAAGGATAGTGCCCATGGTTTACCTGCGATGAACTTGAACAGATGATCAATGCAAGCGAGCTTCTCTTTAAGGTAATTGACGTGGGGACTACAGGTTCCATCGCGACGGACAATAACGCCTAAGTATCCGTGCGTCTTCTTGCACTCAACCGACCGACCATCGACGTATACGGTGTAGAAAGCGATCGGTTTGTGCCTAAACGCTACCAATGCGCCTTTTTCCGCAGAGACACTTTATCCTTGCCTGCGAAGGTATGGAAAGATGTTACCATTACCGCCTTTTGAACGCCTATTGCGCGTGTTTAGAGCCGCGTCGCCTCAGTAGACCAAGCTCACAGAGGTTCGGCGTAGAGTGAGCCGTCTTCGGTAGCAATTCAGCCAGCCCGACAAGATCCGGATTAGAAAGAGTGGGGCTCAATGCTCCGTCTTGTGGAACATCTCGACTGGAAAAATGTTCAGTTGTTGGACCATCTCCGGTAAGCACGGACACTGATCTCTTGTATAGGTAGCTACAGAATGAACACATCATTCAGGCAAGCAAAGTGGGTATACTGGTGTAGAGCAACAAATGATACCAAATTTAAAATATTTTGTTTTATTACGTACTTTGCTTACAATCTTTTGTTTATTTCAGCTAGCTTGCCTACCGAAGTGCTGTACGTAATTTACGCCGACTGCAGTCTATGCGTCGCTCTACGGCATCGCTACGCTGGTGAAGGTGAGTGAAGCAGTGTTGGCTACAACATATCCTAATGCGCCACCAAGGCACTTGGTACAAACATTACCTCGAGCAAATTTGATTGTGTCAACGTCCTGCCAAAAAAGGCTTGCTTAGACACGACTTGAAATATTAAATGGCAGTCCGTCCCCCCAGTGCGTAAAATACAAGTTTTACGCAGTGTGACCCCTGAAGACAATTAAAGAGAGCGCAGAATGTCGCAGTCATATGTAAAAACATGGCTTTGTTTACTGACGTAACATAAACAATTTCATTTCTTCCTAATGGTGCCTGACTGATTAGTTCGTCTTGTGTTTTATCACCGAACTTCTGTGTTCTGTTTTCTCGTGAGCTGGTCTCAAGCGCTTGTTTTAAGTTTCCCCAATTAACCTTTTCACATATTATGAAACTATTTTTCGTATTTTTAAAGCAAGTAGCCTTCATTAGCCACTGTTTCGCTTGGTTAGGCGCCGGATGCCGGGTACCTTGGCGGAGAGAAAGGGCAGCGTGCGAGCACCATAGGTTGGAGGGCAGGAAAAAGCATCGGGCACCACTCTTGAAGCCTCGTCATGACTGACGGCACTCGTAAAAGCGGGGGCTGGCGCCTTTGACTGGAGAGGGCAACCGTGGGAGAGGACTAGGGGTCCCGGGGCCCATTCTTTTCCGGACGGCAATGAGCTCTTTGCGATGCAGAATGCCGAAGGAAAGTAAAATTGCTTACTGAAGCGAAAATCGTCGACAACTATTGAAATCGGTGAACGCACGTCCGCGGCAGCCTCGGCTACTGTTTCCTTGAAGAATTATGTTAGATAGTTTCTGCATGAACTTTCTCACAATTCATAGAGGTCTCCTTGTAAAAAAATAATTCTGTTGTGCAGGACGAGGCTGCTCCTTATGGCGTCGGGCGGACACAATGCATTTGTCCGGTGACGCCTGCGAGTTCATCTACGACCTGAATTGCGGAACATCACCTAAGTACAAAATCTTCGACGATGAGTGCCTGTCATAATTGGGTGATGCAAAACCAGTGCGACGCGGGCAAAAACGTAATGAAACGAAGTAAATCAAGGGCCTTAATTGCCTGCTTCGGCCGACAACTCAAAAGCACTGACGTGCTTGGTTGGTGCAAAAGATGAATAAACGTTCGCTCTGAAACTATAACACAATTGTACTTGTTATTTTTTTTCTTATTATTATCTTTCTTTTTTTTTCACCTGCTTCCATATTAATTTTGACAGAAGCATTACTTTCTGCCGATATATCGGCATCAGGCTATTTTTCAACTAACCATTACGTATACCTCAGCAACCGTCACACCAATAGGAGCATCGGAGGAGAAGTCCTATTCGCTGTTCTTAGTACCCTTGCGTGCATGCTGTGTGCGGACCTTTAATCTGTGCCCGAAGCTTTCTGGGTAGATTTGCCCTGAGGGGGCGAGAGCGCCTACTATTAGGTACATTTTGTAGATCATTCTCGAGTAATCCATCTTTATTTCATGAGAGCCTACACTAAAGAGAGAACATCACTTCTTACTCGAAGCATAAATTTATACTACTTGGAGATAATAAAACACCTGTAAAAGAAGGCGACAAGCTGTCACTATATTCCTGCAAACACTATATTTCTTGATTTCGTTTTCTTTCAACAACCTTCAACAGGTGAACTACGTGCCGAATTGGCATGCTTACATATATGATTTCTGCTTGCCGAGCAGTGAAAGCCTGCGTGTCACCCATGATGACGGAGAACTGGTTCGATCTGACGAGTATCGCTCTTGTTTACAATTCTAACACTCATAGAAGGATTGAAAAGAAGGGCAGCAAGAACGTCGACCCCTCTGCAGCATAATTTCGCTCGTGGAGATTAGATCAGTTTGATCACCATCCGAGGCACACTGGTCCGCTATGATAACGCCTGATAATGCAAATTAGCAAGTTCAACACTTCACTAAGGTCATGCAGGAGGGGACGCTTATGTATTTTTTCCTGAGACATTAGTGTCGCCGTTCACGCTACCGATTTTGGATCTCGAACGAACACCGCAAATCACTGAAATGCAAAGAACGCGTCCACAGAACAGCGAAAGGCAGATCGTATAAAGTGGACGGGAATTCAAGGAGTACTGAAGTCTTTGTAAGAACCTGTACGACCATGATCACATTTACCTACATCAGCTGAGTCGAAAGTGTTCTTTCTAAAAAGAAACCTAGACAATTACTTAAATATTAGCAACTGTGGCCAATGTTGAGTCAAGCAGATACTATTCCTCGGTTAACAAGCAATCAGGAACCTATCGAGGACATCTAAGGTGCGTTTGCGCAACACTTTCAATCACTGTTCAGCAGAGACCGTGGCCCTACTTCCGTCTTTCCGTTGCTCAGTGCTAACGCGCCAATCACTGCGCCTATTAGTGAAGAACTTATGCAAAAACATTCGAAGTTCAAAACCGTCGCTATCATGTGGCTCTGATGAAATTCCTATCGCTTTAATGAAATCATTCAGTAAGGCGTTTAGTCCAATATTAACTTGCACATGCAACACCTGTCTCACAGCACGAACGTTTTCTATGACATGGAAAAGCTCACAAATGAGTCCCGCCCATAAAGCTAGCTCTAAAATGGACATGCACAACTATAGACCAATATCTCTCCTCTGCACTGCCCCAAAAATCTGAGTCTGCTGCACACACTGATGCAATGTGCGAAAGAGCCAAATGCCTAATCAGCATGGGTGTACACTTGTTAGTTCGACAGCCACAACGCTCGTCACCTTGATGAACCACGCATCGGAAGCGGTCGAAAAAAGGAGTCAGCTGGACACTGTTCATTTTGACTTAATCAAGGCATTTGGTGCTGTCAGTCATGGCCCTTTTCTCTTAAAACTCTATGAAAGTGGTGTTTACTGTATTTGCGGTGGTGTATCTTTAATGTAGTTGTTGCAAGGATGCCTGTCAGACCGACAATGCTATGTCACCTCGAAGGAGCAGTGCTCAAGCACGTATATAGCTACCAGTGATGTGCCACGGGGCTCTGTCCTTGGGCCCCTTCTCTTCTGTGTATTTCGAAATGATGTAGTATTCAGTGTCATAAAGAAATGGTTTTTCTTGCTTTATGCAGACAACATCAAGATATTCAAATAAATTCGCTAGATTGTTCTAGCCATCTAAATTGTTTACAAAAGCGGCGCCAACGTGACGAACTAAAGTACATGCACTTGCTATTCCACGATAAACTTGGTATACACAAGTACACATACGTAGGGCCAGTGTCCAGGTGAACCCGATCGCATCATAATAAAAATAAAGGAATATTCCTGCCGCACTGAAACATTCGCTAATGTCTTTTTTCAATTACAATTTGTTAATGGAACCGATTATCAGCCTTTATTGTGGTATGCCCAACTTCCTATACATTTCTGCAAGCGCTTCAGTTGTAACCATTTTTGCAATCAGTTGCAATCGTCAGTAGCTCAAACGCTGCTCGTGTGCTTTACTTGTTTTTATCCTTTATTTTTTCACAGAACATTGCAGCAGATTTTTTCATGAGTGCATTTCTTAACTTCTTGTCTGTTTGTGCAACATGCTTGTTGTGTCTTGATTTCTTTTATGCATGAACACTTTATTCTGTTTTTTATGTCACCCCCTCCTGCTCACAGCCCCATCTGGAGGCTAGCAGTACTGTATGAATAAATAAATAAATAAATAAATAAATCAATAAATAAATAAATAAATAAATAAATAAATAAATAAATAGGCGTTGGCAGGTGTGGCCCATCCAGTAAATGCGGTTTTCTAAGAAAGCAATAACGCATTCAACTAATCTGTCTGGAATTCGAAAGACGGAAAAAGCCACAAGAGAGCCTACAAAGCTGGGTCATCGTGCGTGTCATGCTTGCTTAGATACCTTTTTGGTGCAGAGTTGCAGAGGTGTAAACTTCGTGCTTCAATATTTTACTGCTTGAAGAATTTCTCGGTAATCCTTGTAAAATTTCCTCGTAAAATTTCGCCTTCAATATAATGCCGACCATACTTTCCTTTCTGAAATGCAACAAATTTTATTCAAATTTGTTGAGAGGATGGCCAGTGAAAGCATCTCTTCGTTTTCATACGCATTTGAAATGGTCAACTGAAGTTGGCCCAGAACTATAAGGCTTCCCATATAAGTACATTTACATACGCATAGTTATATGTGCGTTTACTCTGCACATATCGCTTGATGCATAAAACGTTTTATGCCACAGGGCAAGCTCTCGCAAAAAAAAAGAGACGTACGGCTTCTTCTCAGCAAACAGCTTCCTTAACTTGCAGCCCTTACAGGGACCTTCACGTTATTTACGAGAAATAAGGCTCATTCACCACATCTACTACATAGGAACGAACATTATTCAAATCATTGTTTATGAATGTTTACTGCCTTTTCAGCGAATAATAAAATATACACCCGTGGTGTTGACAATGTGTTGGTGACGAAAGTTCCTTGTTGAGAGATGCGAAATGTTAAAGGGACTGACAACTAGCCAGAATGTGTTGAGATGTTGATGGAAAGGAAATGACCATGATTTATAGTGACAGAATCCAGCACGCTCTTCACGATTTAAGTAGGAACTATAGTTTTAAATTGGCAAAAACTGAAAAACCAGTAAGTGGAGAGGTCTGGAGGTGAAATCATGGTACTTCGGATGTAGTATATGAGATTACTGCAGGTAAGTCGGTTGTGATTAAGTACAACGTAATTATTGCTTAAAATTGCAGTTGCTGTGTTATTAGACACTTGCGCTTTATTCCATGCTTCGGAAATCAAAAGCACACGCATGGCTACAGCAACCCGCTGAACTGCGTATCACACGTAAGAGCGTCGTTTCGTTTTCAATCTGATTGGTTTCGTTTTGACTCCTTAAAGGGACACTAAAGTGAAAAATGATTTCTTCTGCATCAGTAAATTACCTTTCTACAACACCAAAAACACCACTCTTACAACGATAAGACGTTTGGTAAGCCAGAAAAAGCGCAAGAACGAAATACGGGTGGCGACGCCTACTTAAGTTCCCGCACTTGGGGGCTGTGACGTCATGGATTTTTATGGCATCTTCTAGGGCCTACTAATTATATATAGCGGTACAGATTGACTACATTGTGTTCTAAAGGAACCAAATATTAAACATGGCACGTTTCGGGAAACATTACTCAGCCAACGCGGCCCAAATGCGAAAACATACTTTTGAATCCCTGACGTCACGCTGACGTACGGTCGCTGGGGTTTCGGCGCGGAATTCAAATACTGGTACTTGGACCTTCACTTTCTCATCTAATAATCAAACAATTTTTTTAAAATGACTGCCTGCAGGGTTCTGAAACAATTCTTCATTAGTCTAAACTGATTTATTGTTTGACTTTAGTGTTCCTTTAAGTACCACAGCAATTGGACAGGAAACCACGAAAACGCGTAGCTATTATCGCAGATATATTTTAACGCTTCGGAAAGCATAAATGGCAGGAACATCGACTTGATAAACAAAATAATACTTTCTCACAATTACAGCGGCACTCATCGTCTGCCTCCCACTAATACCGGCATATAATTGCTATCGCGCTCACCTATCACCGTTTTCAGCATGTTTCCAATAACGATTACATGCTCACTGCAGATCGAAAAATTCTGATAAAAAATTTTCCATCGCGTTTTCCGCGTTGCCAACTCACTAGACCCTCTGACGGTAAGGTTTGCATTGCATTAAAAAAGTAGGTACCATGAAAATTGGTTGGCTATCACTTTAAGCTAAAATCTTGCACAAAGCAGTCTTTTCCGGAGCGATGTGAGTGAAACAGCAAAACGTTGTTTGCTGAGGTCCCCGCACTTTCACAAATCAGGTTCACATAAAACTTTTGACATCCTGTTTTCGTGAGCACTCACAAGGTACGTGGATCATTACAGCGAATGGGTAACACAAACAAAAAAAAAAGAAAAACCTAGAGGGGTGAGGCATATGAAAAACAATTAGAAAGCATGAGAAGTTATTCTCGCCCTCAATGCACGCAATATGTGGAATTGTCCTACATTTGGATTCGCTATTCAATGGACATGTCAAGAAGCATCGCGCTCTGTCTAAAGGATTACCTCAACGGACGCTGTATGTTCGAATGTCATAAATTTGAATCACACTGTATATGAACATAAGGAGAGGGTCGCTTTGCGTCTAACTGATCTCATTGTGTCTAAAGCATTGCGAGTGTGTTCTACATCAGGTAATTGTACATGAAATCAAATCTGAAAGCTAATAATATCTTAATATGGGAAAAAAATAAAGCAGGATGTGAATGTCCCACTAAGCACCCGCGCAAATTTTATCAAACAGACCCTTACATGACCGCGTTGACCACTTCTGCCTTTTCATAGCTGCTTACATAATTACCAGAAATAAGCAGCCTGTGTAGACCAGACACTATTTAAATTACAAGCAGCATGTGAATGTGTCGCATGCTTTCATTCTTTGTCGAGAGGCCTTTCTATACCAGCATAGCATCGTCTTTCAGAGCTTCCGAGTATCGCAATTACGCTCATAATAATGTGGACCTTGTATGTTGATTGCATCTCGCCGCCATCCAAACGCTGTCACTGTTGGCGGGAATCGAACTCGCGACCTCGAGTTGAGCAGCAGAGGACCATAGCCACTACACCACCGCTGCGGGTATCACGACTGAGAAAGGATGGGTGTTGTTAACACGCGGTTGCTGAAGCAGTAGAGCTGTAAAATCTTTGCATCATCATTACATAATATTGCAAGCAGGAATGCTGTGACGCAGCTAAAAGGCGACACCCGCTTATGCGACTAGCAAAAAAATATAGCATTAAAATGTACGCATAACATCTCTTCGAACCGGATAGGCTCTTATACCAACTTTCAGACTGTTGACCGACAAAATACACATAAAGTGTGGTTCCTCCGCTATTTCTTTTTTGGAGCAATACTATAGGTTGAGCTACAATACTGCGGAGCTACATCGGCGCAGTCGAGAAAGACAACATATTTGTGGAATGCGCAGTATTGGCATTCGTGGGACTCGCGCTTGCTTCCGGCTCTAATTCATCACTTCCGCAACTGAGGGATGACGTGCAAAAATAAGAGAATGGCAGCAGGGTAAGTAATTATTTCTAATGTGAAAGCATTATATGCCCCATTACGCGAAATTCCGTTGGCCTCGATCAGCGCGACGAAGAGGCTGTACGAAAACTGTCTGGCGGCGCAAAGAGTAAGAACACGCAAAAAATGTTCAACTTGACGTCAAACTGTACAGTGAGGTTCCTGTATACAAAGTAAATCAATATCTTTGAAAATAACATATGAAAAATTTCGGTCTGGATCGGAATTGAACCCGGGCCTCTGGGTTGCGAGATGAGCACGCTTCCCCGACGCCATGGCGTCTCCTTCGTTATTTTTTAAAAATAACCTAATGTTCTTTTTAACCATGCTACAAAGCACCATGCTACAAAGCTAGAAACGTCGGCACGTTGCGGCCGTTGCTTCTTTTGTAGGGTCTTATAAAATGAAGGACGCGATTAACGTTGCTTAACCACACACACACACACACACACACACACACACACACACACACACACACACACACACACACACACACACACACACACACACACACACACACACACACACACACACACACACACACACACACACACACACACACACACACACACACACACACACACACACACACACACACACACACACACACACACACACACACACGCACACGCACAAACACACACAAACGCACACACACAAACACACACACACACACACACACACACACGCACACGCACACACGCACACGCACACACACACACACACAAGCGACACAGTAGGTACTAGCAGTACTTCGTCCCACAAGCAGCAAGATGCCTATATATATGCCCCTGCGAGCGCCTCACTTTCTGACTAATCTACAGCGCTTGATTCATGTTAGAATGTCTGTATACATAAAATGAAAACATGCGATTATTTCGCGCTGCCTTGTGCAGCGCACAACTTGCATGTTCTGCTGTTCGAGAAAAATGGCACAAAAATCGGAGCATTAAACTTTAGGCCACTTAATAAAATGATTAACAGGATACTACGACATGCGACAGAGAGCTGCCTAAATTGTTCTTAACATTGATTGTTATAAAATAACAACGTTTGCTTTGATTTTATTCTGGTTAGCCAACCTGAAGATGTGTACAACTTGGTCTACGTAGATTGCAAATTTTGCACTATCAAGCATCATCCTTATACTGAAAAGGGTAAGTGCTTGTTTGCTGCATGTGCTTTCACACATACAGGGTACACGTCTCCTGTAGCGATGCCAGACTACAAAATATTGAGGACCATTCTACACGACCTCTACTAATAGAACTCATTACCCCCAGTTAAGTACCACTTCTTAATCGTGCATAAGTAGCAGCACTACCGGCACGAGCCCTGCAGAACCTCTCTGGCGAATTCCGGCAATGTAGCGAACACGCCCTGCACGGAGCCTTAAGTGGGCAAAACGAACGACTGCGTAGATGTTACACTGGTGCATCACTTTCTGAGCTATAAAGTCCCTTAGGTTTCCCACCGAACGAAACAATGGCGCCGTCTTTCACGATCTGAAGTGAGGTGGAGGATTGCGTAAGAGGGGAGCAACAATTCCAACACGGTGTACCTTTCGCCCTGGACAAATTGCAAGATTGTTTCTCTGAATAATATATATATATATATATATATATATGCTTCTTCTATTTGGGATCGCCACGAACGACTGGACGTCTAATGTATGAACGCAATCTACGTTTTTAAAGGATGCTCTGCCGCAAAAGGAAAGCCCCCTGTATTCATGCGTAGTTGCTATCTTCAGTATCAAAAGCACCTTCAAGAAAGAAGTGCTGTTTTTACCCTCCACAGGCCGCGGCTGTTCCCTCTGACGGAAGGCGAACACACTTCACTTGCCTGCCGATGGCTGCGGATGAAGTGTGAGACGGATAGCAACATGAAGGGTGGGACGGGCTGCGTAATTTTTCCTGTGTCTGTTATTTCTGTAAAAGTACATATAAATTTCTTTCAAACACCAGCTTTAAGCCAAAAACAAGGAGCCGAATTCACAAAACTTTGTGTTCTAAGAACTTATTCCTATTTGCGTCTTTTTTTTTACTGTATGGACAGTGTCATCATCATCATCATCAGCCTGATTACGCCCACTGCAGGGCAAAGGCCTCTCCCATACTTCTCCAACTACCCCGGTCATGTACTAATTGTGGCCATGTTGACCCTCCAAACTTCCTAATCTCATCTGCCCACCTAACTTTCTGTCGACCCCTGCTACGCTTCCCTTCCCTCGGAATCCAGTCCGTAACCCTTAATGACCATCGGTTATCTTCCCTCCTCATTACATGTCCTGCCCATGCCCATTTCTTTTTCTTGATTTCAACTAAGATATCATTAACGCGCGTTTGTTCCCTCACCCAATCTGCTCTTTTCTTATCCCTTAACGTTACACCTATCATTTTTCTTTCCATAGCTCGTTGCGTCGTCCTCAATTTAAGTAGAACCCTTTTCGTAAGCCTCCAGGTTTCTGCCCCATACGTGAGTACTGGTAAGACACAGCTGTTATACACTTTTCTCTTGAGGGATAATGGCAACCTGCTGTTCATGATCTGCGAATGCCTGCCAAACGCACCCCAGCCCATTCTTATTCTTCTGATTATTTCACTCTCATGATCTGGATCAGCAGTCACTACCTGTCCTAAGTAGATGTATTCTCTTACCACTTCCAGTGCCTCGCTACCTATCGTGAACTGCTGTTCCCTTCCGAGACTGTTAAACATTACTTTAGTTTTCTGCAGATTCATTTTTAGTCCCACCCTTCTGCTCTGCCTCTCCAGATCAGTGAGCATGCATTGCAGTTGGCCCCCTGAGTTACTAAGCAAGGCAATATCATCAGCGAAGCGCAAGTTACTAAGGTATTCTCCATTTACTCTTATCCCCAATTCTTCCCAATCCAGGTCTCTGAATACCTCCTGTAAACACGCTGTGAATAGCATTGGAGAGATCGTATCTCCCTGCCTGACGCCTTTCTTTATTGGGATTTTGTTGCTTTCTTTATGGAGGAGTACAGTGGCTGTGGAGCCGCTATAGATATCTTTCAGTATTTTTACATACGGCTCGTCTACACCCTGATTCCGCAATGCCTCCATGACTGCTGAGGTTTCGACTGAATCAAACGCTTTCTCGTAATCAATGAAAGCTATATATAATGGTTGGTTATATTCCGCACATTTCTCTATCACCTGATTGATAGTGTGAATATGATCTATTGTTGAGTAGCCTTTACGGAATCCTGCCTGGTCCTTTGGTTGACGGAAGTCTAAGGTGTTCCGGATTCTATTTGCAATTACCTTAGTAAATACTTTGTAGGCAACGGACAGTAAGCTGATCGGTCTGTAATTTTTCAAGTCTTTGGCGTGGACAGTGTGATCTGTTACAAAGATCTTTGCAGGGTGGATAAGTAGCTGGAAGTACATCAAGCTTATGCAAGCATACAAATACATAGAAATGCCTTAAAATTTAAGGAAAATTACATATCTAACGAAATTTTATATGAACGGTAAAGGTTAGCAGCATAGGCAACATAAATTGTTAAACAGCCAGAAACAAAACATGCGCCTATTTAAAGTCTAATTCAAATAATGGTTGTGATTCCTGTGTGTCAATACTGTCAGTAAGGTTATTTAATTCCGTGAGAGTTCTAGAAAAAAACAGCAGAAACAATCAGTTCTTGGGAGAAAGGGTGTTATGAACTGAAAACGTCGTTTACGTGTGGCATAACCGGAGCAATTTCGCGGTGACCATAGATTAGTCGAAACAAAATATTTAAAGGGGCTCTCTAACACTTGCACATGTGTCTGGATTGTGGTAGGAATGAGAAGAACCTGCATCCCGTTGACGGAAATGTGAATACGTATGTCTCATTAACAAGTAACTATAATTTGCCTCTGAAAGCAGCGCGATAATGACATGTGCCATCGCGCGACGGGAAACATTGTCAACCAATCTATGTTCCACGAAGTAACGAAAATCCCACGTATGGAGAGTCATTTCGCTTGTATATGTTATTGTGCGGCGTAAAATTGTATCTGATGCGCTTCAGATAACTTTGTGTCATAGAGTAATTTGTTTTTTCTTTCCAGTTATCACGTGCTGAGAAGTGGCTCTGTCTCCATGCAGATGAACTGAGTGGTGCATTGATGCATGCTGAAGTGCGCGACCCCCGTGCAATCAAGAGCGCCACCAAGTGCGCAGCCACTATGCTCAGAGCAGTGCGAGTAACGTTGAGGTTGTGGTGGGAAGGTCGACGTCTTTTTCAGGATGTCGAAAACGCGTAGTGCTGTTGAGACATGCAAGCGTCCTCACAACGCCAGCGTAGGGATTCCTTACCACAATGGGCTTCCTTGACCGTCGCACAAAGACCTTGGATTGATTGCACATGCGGCGCCGGTATGAAACGGGTAATAAAAAGGTAATAAGTTCACCGTTTAACACAAAGTAATAGTTCTGACAGAAATCTGATGCCCTATCAGTTTACCCACAAAACCGCGTGACATCGCTGTCGCCGACCAAAAAATTCTTCTTAAAAATTTTCATGTCGCGTTTCAGAGTAATCACAGCACAATTAGACACTTTGAATTTTAGTCGTTTTATTTCGCTATGAAATTGAAGGTCTTTAAAAAACTGTAAACGGTCACTTTGAGTGACACTTACGGTTTCTTTGTATACTACAAGGTCAATGCAATTCGTTTAGGGAGCTCAGGGATGTATGTGCTGCCAGAAAAGTTATGAGTGAATCTCGCTGCCGTTTTTGACACATTTCCTAGTTTACTAATGCTATTTTCGTGACAAAATCCTGTGTTAATACTGCATATCCTAATACATGTGGTACTATTGTACTGCAAACAAAGAGATGCGCTGCGGACGTTGCCTACTTTAAAGAACACCTTAAATAACAGCTCACGAAGATGGTTACATAAACCAGTATCGATATGTTTATTACTAAAGGGAGTCTTAGTAGTCAAATGTTTAGAATAGTTATATTCTGTAACATCTGACTGAACGAAGTAGCGCCGCAATGATACAGATCAAAGAACGTCCTTTTTTTAGCATGTACAGCTTTTTTTTGCTAAAATGACATCCAGTTACCAATTATGACAAGTTATTATTACTGTTTCAAGTCTTTATTCAATCACATTTGGTCTTCAACATATCGAACTTGTACACAGTTATCAGCATAGAGTTCAACACGGACAGAACGGTCTTGAATTAATCTCTCTAAGATTTACCAAAATAAAAGCGGGCCTTGAACCTAACAAACCCTAGGCGATATTGAAGTCAACAAATGCTGCTTTAGAAGAAATTAATTTAGCGCAATAAGCTGATCTGTATTTTGCAAATAGGTGAAGTAAATTATGATTTTGTATTAGTTAACTCAACTTGTGGAGTAGCTTGCCATTTGCGATTTTGACAACTACCTTGCGAAAAATCATGAAGATATGACCTCCATTTCATTCCCATTAATAATGGTGCTCGAGAAATCAAATGTTTTGAACGGGTTGAGTGATTGCTGAAAAACAGCGACTGAAGCCGTATTGTACTAAATGAAGTACCTTCTGCTACTCTAAAAAGATACTTATATGCTTAAGAATTATATGTTTCACTAATAATATATCCTACACTACCAACCATCATTGGGTAGCACGTGCTCTACCAAGCACTTGCGGTATAGTAATTTTTCTCTTGCAAATTGTTTTGAAACAATGAAGATGATTCCCAGTGCGCCGTTGGTGCAAGTTCATCAGTCGTAACACAGAAAAATTAGAAGTTTGAATTGAGGCAGGTTTCCCCACATAACTCATATCTTCTTCCACCACCTTTATGCATCAGCTCATGCAGGGCATGCTGTACATGGCAGTACAAGAAAATGAGGCTTGGACATGGACATGGGATGACTGTGAACGACACTGTGCGTGTTCATTCAGTAGCACTATCGGAATCTTGGCATTCAGCATTTGCTTCCTGGAGGACATCGCAGGTGGTAAATCTTGTGCTTCGGGACCGTACCACAGTTTTCGTCGTAAATGAACTGGCAGCAATGATCCGGTTTGTTCAGTGCGTCGATGTGGCGCCAATAGGTACATCCAAAACCTGCATAACCGTAGCAGTGAAATGTAAAGCTTGACGGCAGTCCGCCTGGCCGAGAAGATATATGAGCACCGACCAAAAGCCTACAGAGTTTAATCACTGGTGTTTTTTATTACGTAACCACTATTCCACAACTCAATTGGTTGGTGCTTCACTTCGCGCCTTAATAAATAAAGGTAGTCACAGTAACACAACATTACCAGCGTTTGTCTCTTGACGAGTGGTCTACATAGGTACTGAAACTGCTAACAGGAGAAGCCAATATGCGTGATCCGGCCTCAGACAAGTTTCGGTGTTTTGCTGCTGCTTCCTATATTATTCAATCAATACAATGGAGTTTGTAGAAACTCTAAGCGGTGTCGCCTTTTCCTCGTTCTTTAGAAATTCTGACAGGATGCTGATAAATTTGCAGGCATAGAAACGTGCACTATGCTAATGGTGTGCACACCAGAGTTGTGAAGAACAATTATTGTATCATATAAATGGGCTGCTTCAGTGAGACATAAACAGCTAAAATGCACTAATCATTATTTCGAGTTCATGGGAGCCAATTAGTGACACTGTTACACCGGTCCTGACGGCAGAGAGCCCGTCACGCCTATCCCAGAGAAAATTGCTTGGGAGTGCGAGGCTCCTGATACCGGACGAGAATGGCGCCCTTGGCAGGAAAAAAATCGCGAGCTATGGAGGAATGAACTTGTGCAGCAGATGGTACAGAAAACCATATTGTAGCGTATGACATTCGCTATGACGTCGAGAATATTATATGCTCCATCTAAGGGACTCTGTACAATGAACCGAGAGCAATCTACTGCCTACGTGAGCCAATCATAAGAGAGAACTAGAAAAAGAGCTCCGTCATCGTCAGCACCTGTTCGCTCTCTGTAGTATGACGAATGGATGGCAGCTTCGCGAACAAGTGAGTAGCATGCAATGAAATCTGAGTAATGTTTATATAACAACTGAGATTTTGGGAGGGCAGAAAGGCAGTAAAGAAATAATGACCTCACAGGGTCTACGCCCGCTACAGTGTGTTGCACAACCCCTTGCACGGACGCGTAAAAATAAAATACGCAATGACTACGTCGAAGAACAAGTTGGTTAAAAAACGCGCATGCTAGAATACGTCAAAAACGCCGTAAAGAATGACAACGCGACAATTGGCTGCGATGCAGTTACAGCACACAAATTCATGTACAAAAACGTCGCAATATTCCTTTTATTCAATAGTGCGAAACTGGACAAGTAACTGCGACAACTGTACAAATACGGGGCACGTATTTATAAACGTAAGCAAGGCACCCTCCCTTCTTTCGAATATGCAGTCAGCTCTCGTAACCGATTCACTGACTTGTGCTCTGGTACAGCTTTCACTGGATTGCACGAAAGGGGTGAGACGAAGTGTAAACGTGTTGTATGTACCCCCCCCCCCCCCCCCCATATTACTCTACCTTTAACTCGTTGGTAACTCGAACTTCACTAAGCATAAACATTTGCAAGGCAGAAATGCTCCACCGGGACAACCTCCAACACGGTTTCAAGAAATTATATTCAATTTTGGACAAAAAAGCTGAATTTTACGGACTGCCAGAAGCAGGATTTTCATTTAGGCAACCTATTGTTTCACCTAGGCCGACGCTAACTGAATAAATTTTGAAATAATTTGCTGAACAGCTCCGAAATTGTACAGTCTTGCCCTAGAGAACAGATATCACTTTTTTGTCTCGTTGAATATATTGGCACGAGTGTTTCACATGTTCATTTCATAATCATCATCATGAAATAGGGCACCCATTGCTACTCGTGTTTTACATGTTCATTTCATAATTATTATCATCAGATCTAAAATCAACCAGACTCTTGGCCAATCCCCTTGAGTGGGTATGCGCCAAACACACTAAGGTCATCATCATCATCAAAGGCGCCGTTAGCTGCCGGTGGACTTCCCTCGCCTTTCCTGCCGCTACAATATTGTTTATAGTTCGGAATTACTTCCGAAACAACACAAGCTTGCACAATGTTTACAATCTTGTTCAAAGCATGTTTTATATTGTGCATATTTTATATATATCTGCTAAATCTGAATTTTCCAGCCTCTAAAGGCCCAGATAGCTACACTTTATTGAATGAGGATATTTTTTTCTTTTATTGCTCAAGTACAGCCTGTAGACTTTATGCCTAACTTTTCTTAACTTTTCCTATTTATGAAATGATGATCAGGATGGTACAAAATACCGGGTGATTTTAACGCTGTTTTAAGTGCAGCAAGAATTCGCATACTGACTTCGGCGAGTGCTGAGAAAGACAATTTATCTGCTCTTAAGAAAATATGATATGGGGCACTCGGGTCTGCTCAAGCTGTTCGCTCAGTTTTTCCTTGTCTCCCGTAAGATTGCTGCAAATGAAATACGCTTCAATGTTTTTTTTTATTTAGGTGCAATCTGCTAGAGTAGTGCTCCCTGTAAATGCTACTTATTCATCACTTCCGAGCAGAAACTCAACATTTCCTGCTTTTCCAAATAAGCATTTTGCCGGCCCCTACACCACAGAATTAGAATGAGCAGATATCAGAATTAGAGTAAGTACAAAAAACAGCTGCAGTGTTCGTACCATTGGCAACGTAATGGTGACGCAAGATTAAGCAGTTGTAGGGTTCCCAGAAGATAACATGAGTCTCGATGGTATAGTTAGCTGAAAAAAGAAAGTTCGGATAATATTATTGCCTGGAGAGAAAAAGCTAAGTTTTTAAAGCTGGATGAACACTTGGAACACTAAGCGAAAACCATGAAACATTCTTGCAAGATTAGATGTTATAGGTTGATTGGTTAGCTTGAAAGCTTTCTTCTTTTAATGATCTCGTGCTACCCACAGGAAACAGCCAAAATTATTCTTTGAATAAATTTGCAATTTACTTATTCGCTTCCTCTTATGTTTTGCGGCTTACATTTTTTAATGTTGCCGGTCACATAATAGGGAAAAAAAGCAACCGCGGGGATGGCGTCTATACCATTATCAAAGCTTAAAAACTTTGCTTTCGGCAGCTTCATGTGAGTGAAAGAAATCTTTGTGATAAAATAATGCTCAGAGTATTGCACTGTGTGATATTGCTTATATCAACTGGAGTAGCATTGACAGCTAAACCACACGATATAATATTATTATTGCAGTGACCCCTTTCTTTAATTTTACGATTGTGAAACTAATCTGTGGTGTTGAATATTTAGGTCATGATGCATGCCATATAATTTAGTCCCGCAAAACTAAATGTACCATATTTGTTAAGTTGTGTCTGTTGCCTCAAAATGTTTATTTAAGCAAGGGGTACTTAATGCTGGAGTTGATACTTCAGCTGTTGATAGCTCAGCAAATGAATTCTAATTAAACACACTATAATATATATGCTTTATAAAAAACATCGTTGGCCCGCGCTGCATAGCGACTTAGTTATGCTAGGAGCACGCAACTACCCAACATGGTGGCTAACAGGCTATGGCATTCTTTTGCTGATCATGAAGTCATGGGCTGGACCATTGACCCCTGTGTCAAGTTCCGATGAAAGTAGAATGTCAAAACGTGTCTGCTTCAAGTCGAAGGCAGCCAAAATGAACCCGGGGAGCTCATTACAGCATCTCACCTGGACCAGCTGTTCCTTTTGAGCGTAATTCAATAGCACCCAATTGCAGTAAAACATCAGCGCTGATTGACATGCTGGCATAACATATAAATGAGATAAAATTCTATAAGGCGAATAATTCGAGACTTGTCTCAAGAAGTGCCTTTTTTTCGAGGATCACACTTGTATTCTTATCATATGACAATACCAACATTCCGTAGAATGGACATTCATCGGCGCATTGCGTTTCCTACTTGTGTACTCTGTTTGCAAGGTGAGTACAATGGTCTGACCATGCTTTCTTGTTACAAAACTTCTCCGTATCTTATGCAAATCGGTACTTGATCTCGCCTGCTTAGTTTTTCATGGTACACCCGACTAATTTCTTCCACGTCCCGATTG
Organism: Dermacentor andersoni; assembly: GCF_023375885.2. Lineage (NCBI taxonomy): Eukaryota > Metazoa > Arthropoda > Arachnida > Ixodida > Ixodidae > Dermacentor > Dermacentor andersoni. The sequence goes on from NC_092823.1 coordinate 129,084,812, forward strand.
GCATTGTGAAGGTCACTCGTAATCGGAGAAATCGTGATCAAGAAGGACGCTCGGCCGCTCGCCAGAGTTATGTCAGAGCCAATTGCGGGAGCACGTCACCACTACTTCTTTTGGTAACAACCTCAGATTTTTCTACTAAAATTCCCAGAGGCAACTCTGATGCTTCAATCGTAAAGCTACCATGGGAAGTGGCTGGCAAATAAGTTTGTCTAATCTTCATTCCTGCGGTTTTATTCCCTGCTCCATATCTGCCGTTGATGGAGTAAATTTCGAAGAAATCCTGTATTTCTATATCAGAACGCAATATTACTTTGCGCTCATGTGTAATCATTGCGAATTGTTGCGTTTATTACGCAGTATTGTATTTATATATAATAAACTTGCAAGGTTACAAAGTCGTTTGATGCCAGAAGGATGACGCTTATGCAAATGCATGTACTAAGAATAATTCCCATGGTCTCTGACCTGCCATGCGTTCAGCTCCCGTAGACACTAGTACCAGAGTTCTTTTAGTAAATTTTGTGGGAACATATTCCAGGCACCTAGGGAGTGCAAACAACATTACTTCTGCCGGGGTTAGTAGTAGGTGCCTTGCCAAAAAACGTAAGATGTAGCAGCCACGTTACAAAAACTCCGGTGGATCTCAGTCATGCTACCAGAACCATGGACTCCGATTTCACAGTTCACCTACCCATGCAATATCAGAAGCCATGTCAGTACCATAGAGGTTCCTTCAAAAATTACTTCAAGTAACTCTAACACTAGTGTGGTAAGGTGGCTCAACCATCACAGGGATGTATATATGGCATGTGTTTCCCTAAACTTATTTTCACTTCAAGTGGCTTTGTGACCTTGCAAAGTAACCGTTTTCAACAAGATATCGCGTAATACCAACAATTTTCAAGGATTTTCGTTGTCCGTAAAGGCTCATAGCCTTGCTATGTTTATAAAGCTATGATTGGTTGGAAAGTTGACAGATAGAGTGTAATAAATAACGACATAAGCATGCCTGAAGCCACAAGCACAAAAATTAGACAATGATGGTAATGATAATCACGGTGGCCTTCTTTGAATCGGATGATTTACGGGAGGATGAAGCTCGGATCTGACCTGTAAAATATGAAAGAAAAGATGACCTGTAAATATGAAAAAAAAAAGAAAACTAGAACATAAACATGTAATGTTATTGCCATTCTCATTTTTTTTCTTTTCATGGACACTCGGCTGTTTCCATGTACGCCGCCACTGTTCGAGTCACCGTTCGAGTCACCGTTTTAGAGTCAACAGATTTCCAGTCGGGCTGCTCGCAGAGTTAGTGATCGCCCAAAGCTAGTGCCAGCGCATTATTATTGTCGGCCTGCAGTGTAGCCTTGGCCTGGAGATTCGTACATTCCAGTAAAATGTGGAGAATCGACTCTGCAGTGGCGCTGCCATATAGTAGCAGGCTGTACTCATATCAGTTGTGTATTTCACATGCAAAAGGGGAGTTCGTAGCATACCACTACGGGCCTTGCACAGGAGACCACTTCCCTTGGTATTGTCGCAATACGACCCTTTCACGATGTCCGGTTTGAAGGAGCAGCACACTGACATCGCTGGTTTTGCCTTCGCAGTCTCCTTCCATCTGTGCAGTTTGAGTGATCCCGCCTTATGCCCTTTATGGGGGGTGTCGTGAGCCGGACCGTGTTGACCCCGTATCGTCCAGTGAGGTATTTTGTCCTTGTTACCCGCTTAGTATTTATCCATCTCGAGTGGATATACTTGTGGGCCTGTCGAGCCCGTCGGCCATCGGTCATTCCTCTTAGTCTCTGTTCATATGAACCTTTCACCATGGCCTTACGCGCCTCGAAGGAGGACTAACCAACATCTCCCTCTACTGCCTCATTGGGTGTGCATCTGTGATCGCTAAGAGCAGTGCGGCTAGCCTACATTTGTCGGCTTTCCAGAGCCTGCCATGTGGAAGAAGACAGGGATAGTACAGCGTTCCCGAAACTCACGCCAGGCCTCGCTTCGGGAATGCTAAGCGCTCTTTTCCAAAAGACCCTGCAGTCCTATCCACAAGCCACTTCAGACCTCGAACCGGTTAAGGACCATAGGGCACAGTAGGCAAGAAAAGACCGATAGGTTTTCGCCTTTGCTCTTAGCTTCCCTCATAGTTGTGCATAAAATTTGGCGCCGCCGTGAGGTTTATACCTGAGAATTTGTATTCACTAGCCCAACGCACGCCGTCGCCCTGTATGTGGAGCTCCGAGGCTTCCTGGTGTGTCGTGGGAGCAAAGGCTATTGCCGTAGGTTTATTGTCGGTGAAACGCAGCCCAAGATTTTTCCCTTTTCCCTGCGTATGTCAAGCAGGCCTTGCAACTTTTCATGGCTGTCTGCCACGAGGACGATGTAATCAGCGCCGAGCAGGGCTGGTATCTGCCTCACGCTGGCAATGCCGTCCTCCACAAAGCTTCGCGTAAAACACAATCCCCTTTCGGTCAGTCATCACTCCATACGAGAGACAGTATGAACAGCAAAGGAGAGATAGCGAATCCTTGCAGCAGGGTTCTTGACAGTTGACAGAATGCCGTTGTTTCCGACTTGGTGACAGCCTGAGCGTCTGCATACAACGACCACAGGAATACAAGCATCTAGTCTGCTGCACCAAGGTCACACAGAGTGGACCACAAGCTGGACTGCTCTGCGGTATCGTTGGCCTGCGATATGTCCAAGAAAGTCATAAAGGCGGGATTTCCTCGAAGCGATTTCGATCGTCCGTGCCTCAGTGAACAGATCGTCGTCTAGGCATCTCACACGTCTGATGCCATTTCGCAGCTTTTCCAGCGTTTCAGCCCCCGTCATTCTTTTTATCCTTGTTCGAAGGATATGGGCAAACAACCTGTACATGACAGACGTTGTTGTGATGGGTCGGTAGTTATCTGGAAGAGACTTCTTAGCGAAGTGTTATGCGGGCATTCCTCCATTCCTGTGGGATTGTGCTGAACTGAATCAAGTCTACAAATATAAACACTACCCGTGGTTGCTGAAAACTCGCAGGGCCTGAGTTCCGTCTAGTTATTTTTGTAAAAAATGTTGTACCCGCGACGAAGGTGATGGCGCCTCCAAATGCTCTTAGCTGAAGCGCTGCGCTCTGGAAGAGGGAGGTCAAGGCATCCTAAATCCTCAATTTCGACCACGCGAATGTAGATTGTGCCGCGAGAATGAAAAAAAAGGCTCCAAGACAACCAGACGAACGCATACTATAAATAAACTGATGAGTCTTCGTAGTTAAAGCAAACAAGTAAAATAACAAAGGCGTATTCCTTCATCTTCTTCTAGAGGAATAATGTAAAATTGGTCCGTAATTCATAGCACCTTGCTATAAATGAAAAGAAAGGCGTATTCTTTTACATACTTCTAGAGGCATACAGTGAGACTTTTCCCCAATATACAGCATGTTGGCGATTGCGAAGTCAGGTTATTTCCCACTTACATTGACAGAAGTCCAAGCGAATAACATTTTTTGCCGTGTAGCCATCCGATGAGTCTATAGTCAAACGTCCGCTCCTAAAACGAAATACAACGCAGATATTTCAAGGTGATTTGCTGTCATACGATGAGCTTTTATGAGATTGAGAAATGATTAAACATTGCATTTATATTTTTCCGAAAACTTGATTTCTTTCATTCGCGATATTGGCCTCCTAATGTCGCCACTGTTGCCACGGTTCATAGCTCAGTCTACCTTTTTCTTTCTTTAAAATTCTGGCCTTTAGAAGATTTCTCTAAGGCCACATGTTGCAGTCGACCGGTAATCATGAAGTAACCCGTGAAATAGAACAATAACCATTTCTTTGAAGTTCGCAATGTACTCTATCACCAGAGTCCGAACATTCCACTTCTTGTGCCAGCGCTTCCAACATAGCTCTTTAGTAAGATTACCCTTAAATTTTCTCATGCATGGGAATCACCACGGCTGCGAGATGTAACTGCCACAACCAGCAATGATCGCTGGGTGCATCACAACAACTACGACAGAATCCTGCTTTAATTCATACACAACACTGCGTGCCTTACAGCGAACATCTAACGCACACCAAAAATTGTCTTAGGACAGGTCCTCATCGCATTAATAAAAAGCACTGGTGATATGGCGCAGGATCCGCTTACACTTTCACATCGGTCTGGTAAGTTATGACAATTTGAGAGCGATCGTTTGTGTTCCTTCCATATTTCTGGTTTTTCAGACCCTTGACTTCGTCGCCAAAAAATATATCTCCACGAAAGTTTGTGTACATCAAGATCCACTCGCCGAAATCAGGGAATCCCTGCGTAAAAGAGCACAGATCGTTTCGTCAATCTCGTTTGTTCATGTAATAGTGCATTCAGAGTAGCCGAAGTTATACGTAGAAAAGATGGGTAATTCTTTAATGATAAGGCGTAAAAATGCACTTATTTCGTAGCAATAATGTTTATCTGATCATATTGATTTTCTAAATAATAATGGGAACCTGTAGTGGCATTTCCCGATTGGTAGTTTTCTTTTTCTTTTTTGCTTAGGCTATGATTATTTTGAACATTTTTACAACTGTAAATACGCAAATATAGGAGACAAATCTATCGTTAATTACCTCCAAAATTTTGATGGAGGTAAAACCATGAGAGTCATTCAGGGTTCAATGCAATAAAATTCACTTGCCTGAAATTTATGAAGCACTTACAAATATTCTTCCGCACCATGTTCGTCATCATCGAGTGGCACATAGCAGAAAGCATTAACCTTGCCAAGCCAGTTCTCCCGATTTCAATGCCTACCAGTTCTGAATTCTTAAATAACTGCTTAAATGTCACCTTCGAAATACGAGCAGTAGGGTCCCACAAACCTCGCTAAAATAGTTTTTTGATAACGAAACTGAAAAAAGACACCACCTCTACCACTCGCCGAAAATTTTCATGTTCAAGTAAGCGCGGGTCCTTCGCATGACGTCCGAGATCAGGCGGCACCCACGGCTAGCTGCCCCCGGCGCGCTGAAAAATCTCGGAGGCACGTGTTGGGACTTAGGTTATGCACGCTAACCGCCAGGTGCACGCATCGTCTGCTAAGTGGCTGTTTATAAGCTTCTGACAAGGAAAACATAGTCACGAGCCCTCCAGCCTATCCAAGTATGCTTAAGTGGTACATACTAATTTATAGCCAATGCTGCCAAAGTTAAAATTTGTTGCAGTTGGTCTTTGAGTTGATTGCGACATCACGTGTGATTCTCTCAGAACAATCTATAAGCACGTCACCAAGTGACGACATTCGAAAAACGAAGTTGAATACAGAAGGTTTCAACAAGGCTAAGAAACCTCCAATGAACTCATGCGGTGGCATCCCTTCTACTGGAGATACCACGATATATTAGACTACATGCTTTCCGGATCAAAATACATAAAACTGTTAAGCAGCTGAGGGATACACAAACGTATATTTTATCGTCCTACGTATGTTTTGTATTGTTCCTTGTTGCTGTTTGCGTACCAAGTCTAAAAATTTATTATCTTCTATCTCAAAAAAGGAAGAAAAATCTCAAATGTCTAGAATATATTCTAGACATTTGATAAGAATGGGGGAGGGTGTTTGAAGGGAAGGTGGTATAGCTAGCGTGCTGGACTAATGTATGAGTACTGTACTATCTCACTAGTCGTTTGCAGCACAGTAGGATCTGCTGGGCTACTTAGCCAACAGGAAAGCCGAACAGCCCTCGAGATGTGTTCACCCGCGTTGCGTCGCCGGGTCATTGCCACAGTAATTCGTGGAATAATACGCGGATGCGCAAAGGTTGGAACATGTCATATCACTGTAACGTATCATGTACCAAGAAAAATGCAACTCTCTAATCCCGCCAATAACTAGGCTGCAACGCCCAGAACTTTATCTTGGTGCGCAAAGAGGTTACTTGTGACAGTGCTGCAAGCGACTTGCAGGTGGAGAATCGAGACTTCAGCACCGGGTAAGCAGAAAGGAAGTTTAATGTGTTCAGTTATCTTTCCGTTGGTACAGTTCATGTTAAGCAGCAGGCACAGCATGCCTCCCAACAGAAGACATCGAAAATATAGGTTCTTACCAAGCCAAAATCTTGGTACTTCTGGAGGTGTGGTTGTATTTCAGAGTAAACGACAACGGTGGAAAACACTTGCATGGCTTGAACCGCCAGTAGAAAGAGACACGCAAGTAGCATCTTTCACTCCAGTGGTTTGCTTTACACGAGCTTAGACGTGGTGGAGCGAACGGAGCTGCAGCTGCAGCTTTTAGCATTCGTGCCGAGGAAATTCTCATGCCCGCTTCGTGGCAGCTAAATTGGCCAAGTTTGTCGGCTTGTCACAGAGCGACATCCGCTCGGAAAGGCGGAAGCGCATACTTTGAGGCAGTGCAATATAAGCAAAGTGCAATCCGACTTTGCGCACGGCGTTAATCGCCCTCGTGCTTGGGTGCAGAGATTGTGTATGGTAGCATAAAAGAAATCTTAAAGTCCGCACATTACTTAGTTTATGATTAATGGCAGCGCAATGGGCAAGTACGAAGCGAAACGACAAACGCGTAAAGCTGAACTCGCTTCGTCTTCGTTATTCGCGCGGCGGCTAATCATGAGCCGACTTGCACAACTCGCGGCTCTTCTGAACTTAGTTTATATTTCATGATAGCAGGCTCCAGCGATGACTGCGCATGGAGTGGCGCAACGCGGCCGTGCGGGCTCTACCTTGAAAGCGATTTGGAGTAGGCCCGGAGTCGAGGCGGCCGAGAGCTGATGGCTTCGTGTGCGCTGTGTTCTCGCCGCTAAGTTCGCGTTGGCACAAGAGGCAGCAAGAAGGTCGATTCGCCCGTTAGTGCTGCCGCCCTTTCTCACGCTAGCGTTTTGACAGCGAGTGTTTGCGGTAATCGAATGAGATTTGTTCACGTTTGCTTGTACGCGCGTGACGCCAAGCTTGTTAATTTAGTTACTAATCGAATGTTCACAAGTTTATACGGCAAATAAAGCTGCTATCCTTACTTCGTATAGTTGCCTCATAATTTGCTATCGCTATTGATTATTCACTTTTGCGAAAGTGCGACATTTCTGTCTCCGATGCTCCAAGCTAGAAAAACAGGAACAGCAATCACAAAGCTCTTCATTAATCAGAACTGCATGTCGTTGGCTCTCCCCCTTTCACTGTCATGATTGCCGGATGCTATAAGTGCAGTAACGAAAAGCTACAGCACCTAAACTGCTGATGCTTCATTAGTTACCGTTTAGGTTTCCTAAAAATACAGTTGGCCACAAAAGTCCAGGGGACACGAGATTGAAAAAAGCTTAACTTCAGGAAAGCCTACGCAGATATCTTCGATTTCAAAGGTTCATCGCGTAGTAGCATTTTCGACATCCACAGTCTTATATTTAATACGAAAAACAAGACAAACGCCGACCACAGTGAGAAAATAATTAAAACTTGACGCTTGACATTACGGCCCACAAACAGGAGCCCCATTCAATGGATCCCTGTGGGAGCCATAAAGTTGGCTTGTTGTCTCGGCTTGTTCGGCACCTATCTTATTTTTCGCCATGATTCTTCCTGGCGAGACGAAACTTCATCAGATCCTCGACTTGAGTAGTAGAATAAATTAAATGCCTTATGTCTCAACCGAGCAGAAATTCACATTTAAATGGTGCCCACGTCCCATAATCTCTGTGGACAACCATACATTGCAAGAATGGCACATGAAAAAGCGCATAGCACCTGACAGGTTTTGTGCATTGCTAACATTGTGCAGCATTACCTATGTGGAAAGTGTCACATATCATAGGACGCAGGCAGCTTGTCTTTGATGAAAACGTGTTGGAACAATAGTTTTGGCCGCGAAAGCCAGACATGTAAATCTGTATGTGCGCAGAGATATCTGCGGAAAATGATACCATTGAAATGTAGCTGTAGAGAAAGGAGTACATTAACGCAAAAGCACGATTGTCAAATACACCGCGCAATTGTAACTCAAATAAAGATAGAGAAATAAAAAAATAAACTCTCACTACGCACTGGAAGGGTTCAGCGCTGGATTAAGAGGGGGGGAGGTTAAGGGGGCTGCAGCCCAGGCCCTCACCTCGGACAGTAGGAGAAGGGGGCCCATTTATTCTAACCTGCGTAGTATATGGAACCATGGGCGACGGAACTTCGAGTGACATGTATGAAGCAAGCAAACCAGAACGAGCAGAGGGGGCCCCCCGCCTAATGTAACAGCATGCGTTTAGCCTGATCATTCGGGGAGAGCTTGTCGAGCTTCAAGAACAGGAATTCCCCGCCACCCCGGCGGGGCCCTTTTTCTTACGAAGCGAGGTGCGTTTGCTTGGAAGAGTTTTGGTGGTTTTCTGTCAATCCGTCTGTCCAGTGCTGTCTGGAGAGGAGGGGCTTGGTCGGAAGCATCAGAGTGGTGCGTCTGAATGAAAGGCGAAATTAGAAAGAGAAGAGCGTAAGAAGAAGCTACCAAAGATGACAAAGCACCTAATGAATGCAGCTTCCATGGAGCAGTATGATCGCTCTACCCAGAGTCCGTGCCAAACTCCCAATAGTACCGACTGCGCTTCTCTGGAGGACTTGCCAACTCCATCACTAAAGTTTCCTGGCAAGAAGCAAGGTTTGACTGATCTTGGTTGTCTGGATCCTGTGAAAACGGTGCCAACCTCGGTCGCCCATATTTCTGAGCAACCGACGCTAACCGAGCCCTGTCCTGTTCCTGAGTCAGCAACGTCTATGCTACTCGGCCGCACCCCTGCCACAGAGCTCCAGGTGTCGGGTCCGCCACGCCCGATTTCTACTAATGCTGATCAACAGGTGCCAAACCTCCCCGATGAGCCTCCTCCTACTGAAGAGCGGCAGGAAACAACACTCCAAGAACCGACTCACTTATTTCCTATTAGTCTGGCTTCACATAATCATGTTCCCACCCACAAAGTGTGCCTCGAGAGTACGAATGCGGCGGCTTCTGGTTGCTGCAACAGAGATGTACAGACACCCCCGCAGCAAGAGGCACGTTGCGAGATTCTCCGAAGTGACCCTGCTAAGTGGCAGGACGTTATTACTGACCGCTTTCGGTGTGTATGCCTTCAGAAAGGGCCATTGTATTTTCAAAATCGGGCAGAAAATTTTGCGTCTTCCGAAAGGCAATACAAAACTCAGAAACACTATATGTCACCTCATCTTTTCGTGCGAAAGGCTGTAAATGGGGAGACTTACGAGCGACACTGCTTACTGTACTCGGAGTCCTAAGGTTCCGTTTACTGTTTCATGTGCAAACTATTTTCGATTTCAAGCAACCCCAATGCTTTCACCACGCACGGCTTTTCTGATTGGAACAGAGCTGAAGAAAAAGTTTGCGCACACGAAAATAGCATCGAGCACCGGAACTACATGGCAGCATGGCTCGCCCGCTCTAACTCGAGCAGCACAATTGACAAGGAGCTGGTTAAGCATCTTGTCACTGAGGCCGCTTACTGGAGAGAGGTGTTGAAGCGCGTAGTCGTTGTAGTTAAGCGTCTAGCTGAACGCAACCTAGCGCTTAGGGGTAGTGAGGAGATTTTTGGTTCATTGAGAAATGGTAGATATATGGGAGTGCTTGAGGCCATTGCCAAGTTTGATCCCTTTCTAGAGGAGCACATCAAACGCTACGGGAACAAAGGAAAAGGTCACGCATCGTATCTGTCTAAAACCATTTGTGATGAATTTATCGAGCATATGGCAAAGGCTGTCAAGGAACGTCTCGTTGACGAAGTGGAACGCGCAAAATACTTCTCTTTAATTGTTGATTCGACTCCAGACCATACTCACGTTGATCAGCTGTCAGATGTTTTATGGTACTATTTAAATGCAAAACTGTACGAACGCTTTCTTGGATTTGTTCTAATTGAATCGCATACCAGCTTGTATCTTTTCGATACCGTCATGTCCCTCTTGACGACCTATGACATCTCGATTGATGATTGCAGGGGCCAAGTTTATGATAATGCGAGTAATATGTCAGGAAAATACAAAGGACTGCAAGCTCAAATCAAACACCGGAACGAATTGGCAGTCTAGGTCCCGTGTGTTCGTCATTCACTGAACTTAATTGGCGAGTGTAGCGTTGACAGTTGCCTTGGGGCAGTCAAATTTTTCACTGTAATTCAGAGACTGTATGTGTTTGCTGCATCACCTAAGCGATGGAGGTATCTTTTGGACAGCATGGGCGGAACTGGCCAGCAGCTTGTTTTGAAAAGTCTCTCTGAGACCAGGTGGTCAAGACACGCTGAATCATGTAAGACCATTCTGAAAACTTTTAATGCAGTCTTGTGTTGCCTTTAAACTATATCAAAGAACGAGGAAGAAAACGGCGACACTAGGAACGAAGCGCCCTCTCTCTTCAAGAAAACGACAAAACTAGGGACTGCATTCATGGTGATTTTCTGGAGTGAAATCTTCGAACGCTTTGACAAAAGGAGCGTAGCACTTCAGAAACCAGGCCTAGACATTTCAACTGCTATAGACCTGCTGAGCTCTCTAGAAGGCTTTGTTAATTCTTTGCGACCTCACTTTGATACCTTCGAAGAGAGAGCACGCACGCTAAGTACCAATCAATGTTATCAGGATGAGGGCAAACGTATCGTTTTGAGTAAGCACCCGGGCGGAAAAAGCGATAGTGCGCTTCAAGGTAGAAAAAAGTTTATCGTAGAGACCTACAATGTTGTACTTGACAGTCTAGGTTCTGCTTTGCGAGTGCGAAAGGCTGCCTACACTGAACTCTGCGAAAGGTTCTGATTCTTAAAATTGCTGACAGAAGTTGGGAGCGAGGCCTCTCTGCCACAGCAGGCTGAGAAGTTGGCGAAAACCTACAAAAATGATTTGGAGCCAGCATTTTCCGCTGAAATCGTTCAGTTTGCCAACTTTCTGCACAACTCTGTGTGCCAGGACACGAGTCTCCTGGGAATAATGAAGTTGCTGCACGAAAGAAAGCTTATTGATGAGTTTCCGGACATTGCTATTGCTTTGCGAATTTACTTAAGCATACCCGTGGCAAATTGTGAGACCGAACGATCGTTTTCCAAGTTGTCGCTGATAAAAAATCGCCTTCGTTGGAGCCTCCTTGACGACAAGGTGAACTCGCTTGCTATTATGTCCATTGAAAGTGACCTCCTCCGCGATCTATCCTTCGAACAGACTATATCTGATTTCGCGAAAGCGAAGACGCGAAAGATGTCATATTAAAAGAGGACTGTTTGCATTATATATGAGTAGTTCCAATAAGTTTGTTCTGTCGCATCCCAGCCTCCACGTTGCCAATGAAACGCCGGGTAGTGTAATTCAAGATATACAAATCTTCGTTGTTCGTCTCTTGTTTGTTCTTCTTGTGATATTTAGCGTGCATATAAAGAACTGTATTTTTGTTGTTTTTGATAGTGCCACGTTTATTTGGTGTCGTCCTTGCTTGTCTTACCTTCAACGAAAATATTTTCAAATAATGTTTTGTAATTACAGTTGGTAATTTTCAGCTGTTTTCTAGTGCATTTTATGGTGTTTGTGTTGTCTTAAGTATTGTGTATGTTGTGACAGGCTGACGAAGAAGATGTTTTAATCGTCGTCGGAAGAAGACGATGTTCTGATCTTCGCGCGCTGTCTACCATCTTGTCAGCTACTATAATTATTGTAAATATTCTGTAAATACAAGTCTGACTGTTTTTAACCCCGTAACAATATCTATCATATATTTATAGAGTAACGTGTATAACGATTACTGCAGTCTGATGCTTGAATTTTAATAAAGAATGTTTTGGATACAACCCTGCGTCTCCTCACGGGATTAAACTTAGTGATGCAAACAAAGCCTAGCTTCCGAAGGATCGACATCTGAGCTGTGTTGTCTTTTCTACGTTCTTGTTCGTCTTGAGTACACTAAACGTTTTCTTAAAGCCTAGCTTTTGCTGAAAACAGAATGCAGATTAATGACAAAGTGAACATATGTGTTGGTGTTTACAACAGCACGCGTTTCAAGCAAGCTTTGTTGTTTTCCTTATAATAATAACAATAATAATAATCCCGTTGATCGCACTTCGTTCTCTTTAATTTGGTGGAATTAAAACGAAACATGGCTTATTTCCAGTAGCGTAGCAGGCGACAGGGGGTGGGGTCGGTATAGGGAAAGGGGACCTGCATGCGCATTAGCCCAGGACCCCTATTTTTTTAATCCGGCCCTCGGAGGGTTGTACTATTGCGAGCTTCTACTAATGAATAACATACAAGGTTATTCCTTAATAGGAAGTTTTAGCTCGGAAGGTGTTATGTAAATACATGAAACGGAAAAATAAATTTGCCGGTGACCACTTCACGGATATTGATGAGGTTTGCTCCATTTAAACGAAGAAGCTTGAAGATAGTGACCGCAGTAAACAAAATTTCAAATTCGAACGTGAATTTTTTTTCGAAAGATTGTTGAAAAATGAAAAATTTGATAAACGAAACTAGGAATATTACAACTCTGTAACTAGGCAAAGAAAATGAATTTCACAATTTGTAAAGTGCACTTAATAGCATATACCCGCCGTGGTTGCTCAGTGGCTATGGTATAGGGCTGCTGAGCACGATGTCGCGGGATCGAATCCCGGCAACGGCGGCCGCATTTCGATGGAGGCAAAATGCGAAAACACCCGTGTACTTAGATTTAGGTGCACGTTAAAGAACCCCAAGTGGTTGAAATTTCCGGAGTCCTCCTCTACAGCGTGCCTCATAATCAGAAAGCGGTTTTGGCATGTAAAACCCCATAATTTTTAAATGTGCTAATAATATGCAAGTCGGAAATTTCCAAAGCTTTCATAAACATCGTCATAAACGTACGTAAGCTCTAAAGTTATGCATCAAATTGACCGCTCTCGATGTTCTTTACATGGCGGTTCACAGCAACGAGACAACTGGTTCTGGTCCACAGTTAGCGATTTGTGAACTAGATGCTTCTATTTTTTAACATGGCAATTTTGGCCATTCCTGTAAAGCATTGCAGGTCCTAAATGAAAATTTTGCAGCTTTGTCCCATGGGACCTCTTTCTGTAAATTTATCGATGTATTTCTTCTATTTGTGAAATAAAAGGGATTCATTGGCTGGTTGAATGATTGATTGATTTACAGTCAACATGATTGAAATGATTGCAGGGATTGTTTTATAAAGGCATCTCTGAATTTTACATGTACTTAAATAGGCGGAATGAGTGCTGGGCCCGACCCCAAGCTTCCTCTTCAGAGAAAGCTTTAGCTGCGGGCCGTCTTATATTTCCCAATTCAAATACATGAGGAATGTAGAAGTGCTCCATTAGACATCCATTGCACCGATTTTAATAATGGTTTTGTTTTTTGAAGTTTTCGATCAGGTTACAAATTCCCAACTCTGTATGAGAAACAGTCATCGCACTTCTGTAAACGGCATGTGTTTTATCTCAAGCGAGCAAATTTTATACAGAAATTTCAGCCCACGCGTAATTGTTAGTCTTTACGATAGTTTTCCATTAGTCTTACTCACAATATAGTAGTATATTTGACATTGGTGGCAAATACGACAAGTGCCCGTTCTATACGTATCGTTAGGTACATTTTAGTGATTTACACAGTTGAAAACTTGGTACTTGAGCTTTTCTCGATTTTGCAACGTGCATCAGTTCTTCAAAAAAAATGAAAGCCTAAAAGACAGATTTTGGCTCTGTAGTTATTAGATTAAAACTTATCTTAATTCAGTAAAACTCATCAAAAGCGATGAAGTGACTGCTGAGAAAAACTTCTCCGTTCTCATGCATTTAGATAGGAGCTCCCGAGCTAAAGATCACTCTTAACCAAATGTGTTTATATGATTTATTTGGCCCATGTGTACTTGTGTGAAATGTCTCAAGGGACGATGATCGATATCGGTGGATATCTTTTTCCATTCACTGACTCTTGGTCAACATGACGAAGCGAAATTGTTACAGAGGTGTAAAAAACCAGTTTGGTATGAAATGATTGCCGTGTCCATGAACTCTTTACGAATATCTGATACCTTCAGTACATTTTGCTCAAAACGTATACCTCGTTTTATGAGGTCGAGCAGACGTTTGCTTTAAGCAAAATATTGGTGATACTAAGCCGAAAGGGGCAGGATGTACGATGCCATATTCACGCCACACAATTCAGAACTGCGTGAATATAACAAACTCATTTTTCTGCTTTATTATCGTGGCAGGAAATAGCTGTATAGAAAAAGTTCAGTGTACAGACCATTGACGTAAACAACAAATATATCAGGCTAATACACTTTGACCTTCTGCTATCATTCTATTCAGGTCTTTCGTGCGACTGTACCGGCAACCGGGCGCGTTGTTCCTGTGTATATTTTGTTCTTTTCATTCCTCTGAGCACAATCGCAAAAAATTTTATACCCTAATGTTGCGACCACCTATGAAGAGAGATCTCTGTTTCTAATGTCTGATCTCCGGTTCTTCTTTATTCGACGAAGTATACTTTAATTTCTGGCTGTTTACGTATTTGTATACGTATGTACAACTATTTAGCCACGTATCAAAACCGGGTTCAGTGTAGTGAGAATGGTACTCATATTCAGTACATTGAAATGAATTTTTTTATTGCAGTCTATATCGATAATACTTTTTCATGCCATTGTCACATGGAACAATATTCTGTCGCTATTCTATGTAACGCTGTTGCCATGTATTGTCACGAAACGGTTTTCTTGATTTTGTAAAGACGCAATCGTGACTTTTAGCCAAATTCCCCAGAGGATTGATGCATTAATTGATTGATTGACGAACATGCAGTGCGCCTGCATGCTGCGCTGCAACGTAGCGGGAAAGATGGAAAAAGGCGCTAGTATAAATGCCGAATAAATCAAAGATCAAAGTGTAATAACAAGCGAGAGACATAAGGCTGTACGCAATGCTACACTGTACGTAGCACTCTACGTAGTGCTTATGAGCGTAGTGCTTGGTGCGCATATTTGATTCAATAAATGCATAAATGGTTGTCGAGGAAAACACCCAACGTCCTCGGACACGCAGCTTTTGTTTGCTATGAGGGCTTCAAATCAGCCCTTCGCATTTTTTTTTTGCAGCGGGGCGAAATTCGATGACGTGCAGAAATTGCGTTCCCTTGTAACTTGATAAAAACCCCCCATGAAAGAATGATTTACGACGCTCACGGATATTTTTAAATATAGTGAACATGGTTTAAATAATTTATTAATAACCTCAAAGAGGTGCGACAGAATGCTGACGCATTTCTCTCGCATTTTCTCCTAAATTGTCCCTAAATGTGCGAAGCTACTACAGTAGGACAGCAGAAAAACGCCTATTAACATCCGTCCCTTCAACAAGCACGTACCTCCTTATCTTTGCTGAGTAGACCATAAATATCATCGCTTGGCGCAAACAAGGAAGGACGGAAAAGAACAAGGGAAGCGCCACAATAAAAGACCCACTGTATTCGGTGTATGCTTAGCGTTAATGTGGGAGGGTAACTCTGGGGTGTGCCGGTATTCTCATACAAAATCTGTGGCCTTACTCGGAGTAGTCTTTACGAAAGAGAAGGAAGCGCCGTATTCAATGTTTAAAAGTTTGTTAGAATTGCCAGTGAACCAAATAGCAATTTGGAATAACTTTTTTTTTATGTGGAGATACTTGGCTTTAGATTCGGAGTATCTTCTAGCGCAATCAAACAATACCTTCTTTAGGCTCGAATTAGTTCTGTTAAATAAGATGAGAAAGAGACAAAATATGCACTGACACTAATATAAAAACGAATTCTTGGAGCGCAGGATGCAGACAGCTTTAAGTAAGTATTGGCGCTTGCTGCGATCTCCTCTCATTTTATGGTCGAGGAAATATGTCAGATAGGTATAGTCGGCGTCATATGTGCTACAAGTTGTTATTCCTAAAGCTTTTATCCCTTTTTTCGCTAGCCCACAAAGATATATTGACATTCGCCGTCACTAAAACACACTTCCGGATGGAGCATAAACTGTAATTCAACCACGAAATGTTCAGGTTAGCAACCCCATAACATCGTATATGTCGTTTATTAGTCCGGAGCAACCGCTTGTACGGATGCCTCCCACAGTGTTATAAATAAATAAACAAATACAAGACCACGAGGATATATGAATTGGCTCCTCTACGAGACCACAGGCACTAACTTGCTCACACCAAGATATGATCGTACAATGGAGCATTTTCGTAGTTCTTATACAAGTTTCGTCAAACCTCGCCGGTTACCCTTCGTTCCCGGAACTGCGAGCGGACCTTCAAGTCTACCAAGATAATAGTCGGGTGAAGTATCTTTATACGCCCTTAACTATAGCGTGGAAATAGTTCGATGAGGAGCATGTTTATTGAAATATCTACATCACCCACAGGGACATTAGTGTGCGGAAGGGGCAGGGGGAGGGTTGATTGAAAAGCAAATTCCGAAGCGAGAACGTAATTATTATAGGGTAGAACAGATAATTTCACGGAGAAATTTATTCCATTCGCGAATACTTCGGAGGAAAAACAAGCGCATTGAAATATTTTGATCGTGGAAAGAAATTCCACTGCCTTCAAAGAACGGTCAGTATGGGCTGCTGTGTAGGCAGGCATTTTTCCTTTTTAAATACCCGCGTTGCCATGAAAAAACAAGTACAACCGTAAGTACTTCTGACGTCAAATCTCATAGAAATATGATTTCACCTGTGACACACAAGTTGAAATGCATGATCGACCAATCAAGAAAACATCACTAATTAAGTTTTTAACTGGTTACCTTACGGCACATATTGCAATTTTCAAACACTAGTGGGTGAGACTGCAAGGCATATTCACTTGAAAAGAATTGTGTGGAAGACAGCATTACCAGATACCAGCCGTCAAACTTGCGGTGCAAATCCATTGTCGTTCTACTTACTTTTTCAACAAAACGTCGTTTTATGCATTGACGCACTGATGTAACTGGAAAGCCAATGCAATTCCACGCAAAGTTCGGGAATTCATATCTCGAAACTGGTATCATCCTGAGAATCAGTTCCAAGTGGATCCGCCTTGCGGACTTCCTTGCTAGAATTTGTAAATTGGAATATGTACAGCCAAGATACATAATATGCACTAAGATTCATCTAGGTGGTGCAATAGCAACAAGGGCGGTCGGTTGTCGAATCGAATGACGCTCGCTTTTATACATGTGCCATGGAATCTTTATGATGCGGTCGCGGCCACGCTATAACTTCTAGAGCATACCACACCCATCTAAAAGCGCGCCGACAAAGTGATGAACCATGGGTCCGTGTTTCTAGAAACTGCTACTGCATTGCATTGCTACTGCATTGCTACTCCATTGGTTTCCATCATGACACCAGAAACGTGACAACACAGCCGCACACAGAAAGTGAGCTAAACTCGCATGGCAATATTGAACGCCAAGAATAAAATGCATTTGCGAAAGTTCGTTTATTCTTTTCTTCTTTAATTGCAATCGCAGTGCTATCCCGACATTGGAGAATGGGTCCTCGTGTACAGAAATTATTACTACGACGAAGCTTTTGGCGGAGCAGAAAAATGCGTCAAATACAGTAGATACGGAACCTACGAAGATTACAGCACGCCGTGTGTTTTTCACTTTGGGAGTAGCGAATCAAAGTAAGAGCTTTTGCAGTTGCAACTATATTGTGTCTTATGTTTTACTACGAAATGTGCAAACTTCTTTGGTGACACTGTATGGTGTTAAGAGACTGGGGTTGTGTTTTGTAGGGCGTTCTATTTTTTATTATTTTCGTTCTTAGTCACTTTCTCATACATCGATGGGTTGACATTGTAAGTGCGATGAGCCTGAACTGCAAAAAAAAAAATGTGCAGAAGACTAATTCATTGCAGGTGACGGCCTCCGGTACTGAAAATGAAAAAAAAGAAAGGATTGCAACAAAGGGGTCGTAAGGGGGATTTCGGCAAGCAAATCACTCAAGTGTGGGGCACTTAAAGAAGCTTTGCTGTACTTGTGCTAAATATGTTAGAGCGCTAGTAAAATTCTTGTTTTGGAATTTGTGTATTTGTTAGAGTGCATTCTGAATCCCGTAATTGGTTCACTTTGAGTGCGCTTCAGGCGCGAATTATAATGAACTGCGTATTAATGTGTCAAACACAGACAACTCAATTCC
Source organism: Dermacentor andersoni (assembly GCF_023375885.2). NCBI lineage: Eukaryota > Metazoa > Arthropoda > Arachnida > Ixodida > Ixodidae > Dermacentor > Dermacentor andersoni. Next base: position 129,102,990 of record NC_092823.1, read on the forward strand.
AAAGCTCTCAACACTTCACCGCAAGAAAAAGTGCTAAAATTGTGCTATGGGCTTTTTTTGCCGAGTCATCATAATTGGAAAGTAATAAATAAAGCTTTACTGCTTAATCAGCGATGCTCCGTTTATGCATAAAAATTTAATCGTGGGCTTTAAATCTATGAAATATATTTATACTTAATTATGCATTACGAGAAAAGAAAAATTAACCTTTCTACGTTGGTGGCCGAATGCGCCATGTTAAAAGTTTCATCAAACATGATAGTAACTCCAGCAAGGTGGTCGGCTGTAGCAGTATACAGAGCTTATTGGAAGTGAAATCAATACAGATTGCGCATGCAAGGGGCTCAATGGACCTGAAGCCCAATGTTGCTGCTCTTTCTTGGCAACCATTCTGTAGAACCGGCTCAAAAATGTTGCTTCCACAAATGTGGACATGGCACCGGAAGGCGGCATACACGCATAACGGCAAAAGCTACCGTAATGTTTAAAGGGATACGGACACAAAAATTGGTGGGTGGTTTTTTGCGTCAGAACAAAAGTTGAACTGTTAAAAATGACGAATACAACAAGCTGCTTAGAAAAAAAGCACGGGAAACACCTTTCTTTTGCGATTTTCTGTTGCGCCTTTCCTCCAAGCGGCCGCCGGGAGAAGCTGAAATTTGACGTCATGACACCCCCGCGCGCCCGCGCGCGCGGCCAAGGTCAGCCACAGCCGGCGCAGTCTTTCTGGAGTGTCGGTCCCTTGCAGCGTTTGTTTATCGCCGTCGGCTATGTTCGCACCGTGGTACGTCTGAAACATTATCCCTGTCAGCGCTCCATGCAGGTGGTGCGTCTTACACGCGTGTTCGCACGGTCGTCGATCGGTACTGACGCATTCGTCGTGGCGGAAGAAAATGCCCAGACATTACTGCGCCCACGGCTGTTATAACAGCATTATCGGTCGTGACACGCCGTCGCGCACGTTTCCCAGAGGCGAGAAGGTGCGTAAACTTTGCATACGTGCCTGTCAGCCACCACACCCAGCATGGAGACTTCATTTGCGCGGACCACTTCGTCGACGATTATTATGCGACCAGCCCGGCTGTGCTCAAAAGCATTGGCATGCCGCTCAAAAGGCTCCTGTTGAGGCAATACAATTCAAAGAGCGGGTGCTTAGTGATGCATTCGTAACTGTTAGCTGCGCTCGCCACCTTTTGTTGTTCTGGCAACAGACTCTCTCTCTTTCTGTATGCATGTAGCCGCAGCGGTGACCGCAGGAGCGCCTGTTGAAAGAAGGGAAATTACCCTTTCATTGGCTGTGCAAGAATAGATATTCTCGGCTTGTGACAAAAATTGTTTACGATGCGGATGCATGTTTTTGTCACAAAGCAAAATAGTCATGTTGCGTACACTTTCGCTGCGTCTAATATTGAACGACAGCATACGAGCACTCTCTTATTTGATCAAATATACAAAACACAGCCAGTGAATGAACGCCAGACAACAGCATACATGTGTAGTAATCTAAAATGCGCTGCACATTTATCTACATTGGCTTTTCACACGTTACTTTTCAACCTCAAGCAAGAAATTATGAATTTTCATAGGTCTCTGCATGATCATGCGTCGGGTTTCATGACTTGGTTGTTCGCGCAGCATTTCGCTAGTAAATGTCACAGCCAAAGACTTTCCTTTCTCTATGGCCACAGAATCGATGCAGCTAAGTGATCTGGTCGACGGGTCCCTAGCGCAGCCGCCCACCTCAACGAGTTCAACCAGTAAATGGCTTCTAATGGCGTGAATGTTTTAGTAACCGTAAACACAGGGCTATGAGACGGCTGGAAAATTCTACACATGCCGTGCCTCGTCGCGTAAAAACGAAGTGTGCAGCGATCGAAAGCCGACAGCGTAGGTAAGCACAAAGCGACGAGCTACGCTACCTACGATTCAGCCGTAATAGCTGCCTTTCCGCCTCAACGCAGGTCACGAAACTAGGCATTTTGCATCCTACGTAACATAACGTTACGAACTGCTGCCGCTGCACTTCAAGTTTGCTAGAAAAAGAAATTACCCTGTTGCTGGCCCGGACTGCCTGACCTGCCTGCTTGTGTTCAAGGCCGCCTGCTCTTCGCCGCTTGACGCGGAAGGCTCGTAACCGTAAGCGGTTATATTTCTTGCTAAGTTGGAACGGTCCTCGTCTACAGACGTGTACTCATCGCTGGTAGAGGCACCAGAACCCGAATCCATGCTCGCGATGGCGGCGGCGGCGCGCCTCGAATGACCGCGGCCGGCCGGCTGGCTATCCGACGGGGGTGTCGTGACGTCACGCCTTCCAACTCGCTTGGGCCGGGCGGCGTTGCGAGCGCTCACAAAAACGCCAAAAATAAAGCCATCCGCTGCAAAATGAGCGAAGTGACTACTTGTTTTCGGTGTACTCGCACACTGAGGACTCATTTTCTGTACTATCGTAAAATTTTCAGATTTTGTGTCCGTATCCCTTTAACACATTACCCTCCGTCAGTTGACGGGAATTACTCCATAGCTGTACAAAGGTACGGACGCAAGACAGCGATACGGCACGGCATTACAGGCTTTGGTTCATGCGGTGTCGCAGCACCAAACATACTGTGTACCTGTTTTTAGCGATGTTTCATCACTGCTTCATGCCTCGCAAATGCTCGATCATTTTTGTTTCCCCATTGTATATCGAGAGGACCATGTCAATATTTTTTTCGCCAGTACAGACAGATCAACATTTACTTAGCTGAAAAGCGACCTCTAAAATACCCCAAACTTCTGAAACAGGAGAGCACGGTGGGTTAATTATGCAGAGCGCTGCTTTTTTTTTCAAAATACTGAATACTCAAGAAAGTGACACAAAAGCTTCGAATGCTTTCGCATCTTTTAGGCGTGGCACGCTGACACTCGGTTCATCGTCATGCTACACTGCCAAAAACAAGAAGGAATTTGTTCCTAACGATGGTAAGCATTATGACATTTTTTACACATAATTTTTTCCTCGTGTCTGCACTACCAAAAACTACTACATTTTGCAAACAAGGCTGCCATCATGAAATGAAATGTTTTATCTTAGGTCCCCTCAAAGTTTACTCACTAAGGTGAGACCTATAGGCTCAACCTTCAGCTGCTGAGCAAGAGGTTACAGGTTCGATAACGTGCCACGGAGATCCTATTTTGGTAGAAGCGAAATGCAAAACGGCTCGTGTATACTTCAGTTTAAGTGCTCAACAAAGAAACCATGGTGGGGAAAGTTAATGCGGAGCCCGGCCGTATTGTTAAAGCCGTTCTTAACGCCATTTTTATCTGCGTAACTGCGTAACAGCTATGTGCAGTGATCTATTCGCACTCCATCTCTATAGATAGTATTTTAGCAATCCACTTTTCTTTACGGCCCAGGAGCTGTAACCGGACAGTCGCTAAAATTAGGGTAGCTAATCAAGTACACGGTGTCCTCCAATTCTGGAATTTCAGATTTGCGTTTTTTACTTCAAGATCAGATCGTGAGCTTTTACTTTTCTGCTGGCATTGTCAAGAAGTGTGGCATAAACGTAGAAGTTGTGCCCAAAGCAAACGATTACCCGCGATAGAAAACGCGCGACTACTCTCGTGGTCGATTACGAAATTATCTACGCTCGCATGTTGGTGAAGTGGACTACTATAAAGATTAAAGATTATTATAAAGATACTATAAAGATATAAAGGAGCTGTTACTACATACACAAAAATATTCAGTTGTATTTTAACGGTAAATGCCACAAAAATGCGCTGGCATTAGATTGCACCGCTTTGAGGTCCCGAATCTATGATTTATATGCCGTCCACCACATTGCAAAGTGTGTTCTGAAGCCCACGCAACGCAGGTCCTGCCTCTTCTAGGAGCGAAGGGCAACCAACGGTGGTTACATATACCACGGTGACAAGCTTCTCACCCTTCACACAAACTCGCTTCCCCTTCGACACGCCTAATGCTCACACATTAATAATGCCGGACTTTCAGTACTTCAAATAGTACTATCCCACCCAAATGTATGTAAAAATATTCATTATGACTACTCTTTTCACCTATGACGTGAATTGATATTTGGATGCATTATGATAAAACTGCTTTATTTCTTATCGCGCATGCTTTTTAGTCTGCGAGTTTAGAATACCCCTGTTTGATGCCACTCTTCCAGGCACTTAATAAATTGGAGTACCTATTCTCAGGTACACATGGAAGAGGGAATCAGTTACCAGGAAGGCCTGATATTCAGTCTTGGTCATTATTTAAACGGATTTTTTTTTCTAGGAGAATAACGAAATTAAACCCACTCACTAATCATGTAGCATTGCAACCTTTTCTGAACTTGCTATTTTATCTCTTCCACCATTAAGGTGTTTAGTGGATGGTTCAGGATGTACTTCTGCTCACGTTATAAAACTTGAAGCGTTAAAGTTACTTGTGATCAATGGTGACCAAAGGAGGGCTATCTTATACATGTAACACCTGTACGGGTGCTCAAAAGTTCTTTGGACTAAAAAACATCTACTGGAAAAGCGTTCACGCGGAGTGACACATAAACAAGTGTATCTTGGTTTCAAAGAACGTCCTTTACAGAAGGCAGATGTCTTAAGTACTTTATGAACCGCAAGGGGTCACTTCGTTCACAGCTCTGCAAGACAAAAAAAAATAGATGAAACATAAAGGTGCCTTAATAATAACTCTGGAGGTTCCAAAAACAATTTCCGGTTCAACAGTGAGACAACTAGAACGGACGGATACACTATTCTTGACGTTTTTCAGCTTCAGTGTAAAAGACGTATTGCTGCATGTTTTTGTGCACTAGTTGCTGAAAACATATAAAGCAGATCGTGCTGTACTGTGTGTAAGTGGCAAAACTTTTTCTAATGAAGGTCTTTCCACGCCAGAAAGAAGGGTTCACTTCTAAGGACTTTAGTTCACCCGTCTGTTAGTGGTATCTTGGTGAGGCTTGGAGAAAGATAAATTTCCATCTCGAAACAGTGGCCACAGTGACAGCCCTTGTTCGACAACTGTTGACTACTTCTGTAAGCCCACGTCTTCCTGCAAAACAAATGCTATTGCACCTCACAACCATCACAATGTATAGTCCACCAAGGACTTCCAAAGATTACAAAATAAAATAAAAATGTTCTCTCTGATTGTGCAATCTTGGTAACAGCCTGATTGCAGCGAATACGAAATTTTAAAGGTATGCCCACACGCACAGCGAATGGAACATCAAACATACTAACCACTAATATACAAAAGACGTTTACACGGAGATGTGAAATGCCATATTATACGCGTCAATATAAGCGATCAATGTCACCACAGCAAACCTCTCTGCCACCACTTAGCTTCATTGCTAGACTATTGATATTTCAACATCAATGCACTGCTGTTGATGAAGCTGGATAAGTGACAACTTCACTGTACGTTGTCGGTAATCTCCTTGTGGGTAAGCAGTACGCGAAGCAAACAAAAATATTTTGCCGGCATATCGTTGCAAGGTGAAAATACCCTACAGCGTCCCTTTGGATAAAAACCTGTCTGACAGTCATTCCATAGGGTACAGTGTAGGCTGCATACTTTGAATACTTGCAGATAACGCTTCTTCGGAGTCGTTCCATGCCATATTTATGGACTGTGAGAGTTGCTTTGTTGGGCGGCACCCCAATGCTGGAGATGGTGAGTTTAAAGGTTTTTTACCCATGTTAAGATTTTTTACGAAACCATGTTGTGGAGTGGGATCGAGATTGTGAACGTCGTCGAGCAAGTAACGTTCATTGAAATTGCTTCCCGATTTCATCGCGTAAAAATAACCTTCATCCCACAGACGATATACATACTTTTCAGAATGCCCGCTTTCCACGCAGTGTTATTGAAGTGAGGGGACTAGACTGCTTGCAAAGCTAGTTCGCGGTATCGTTAGCAAAACTTTGTGCACAGTGATAAAGGCGCGCGGCCACCAGTGTTTCAAATAAAGCTAATAAAAACAAGCATGCACTTTCGGCGTATGCGTCATTCCCATCTTCCGCGGTTGCTGATTCGCACAAGGTCGCGGGTTCGACTCCTGACGGCACCAGCCGCATGACGATGAAGGCGAAATGCAAGCACTATCGTCATAGATATGCGTCGTAGATATAGAATCTCCTGTGGTCCCGGTATTCCTTTGCAGGGCAGAGCAACGGCTCGTAACCCGTATGGCAGAGGCTACAAGCAGTGACTAATCAATTGCTCATGCTCCCGTAAGCAAGGATAAATGGGTTTGGGTTTGAGTTTCCGCGTCACAGAATTATGCTTTCTCGTATATTCAAATTATTTGCTGTTATATTCAAATTACGATCCGATGCTATTATGTCTGTCAATATTGCAAGTCGGCCTTTACAAATTTTCTGACGCATTTTACTTTGAGAAATTAGTTCAGTAACGCCTATGCAGCGTGGTGCGTCTGAGCTTTGTACTTCAGGATGACTTTTTCTGACGGGAAACGCTGTCGACGTCGGCATCGGATTTTCTGCGACACGGGGTATTTAAGGCTATCGCATTGAAATAAGCCCAGAGGGCCGTTGGCGTGTAGGCCTAGTACGACTGTGCCTTACAAGGCGTGCGTGCATCCGCGTATTGCGCTCGCCGACGACTATCGCGGTGCATCTTGTACGTACAACGCACCCCTCCAGTAGAACGAGGACACTAAGACCACTGAGCTGTGAAAGAATCCCCCGCCGATCCATTCCTAACCTCAGAGCGAAAGCGTAGATGCAGCTGTAAATGTGTAGGTAGGACCAACGCGGCATCGGCATTCGCTCGAGGAACAGAGCCTATAAGGAGAGCCACACGCTCAACCACTCTTGTTTCAAGACGCCGTAGGAATTTTCTTCGTGTTGGAGATGTCAAGCTGGTAGCAGCTCTCTGCATTGTATCGATAACCAAGAGCGTGCGCTACCGGAAGCGCCATGTATCAAGATCTGCACGGCGAGCGTGTCTCTGCGAGGTAGGTCCTAAGCAGACAAGCTTGTGAGTTTATCTGTTTAGCAGTAATTGCTCCAATAATGCCTAATTTTGCCTCAGAGGTTACTGCTGCGAGCATGATAAGTAGCGCCGTTTTCGCCCTTCAGATATAATTTATTCTAGTTTTGTTATCACTTTGGGTAGCGCCTGTTCGTGCTTCCTTCTTCGAGCTACAAACTTACGAAGCCTCTATTATGTGTGCAATAAGTTGCCACGAAGTGGGGATGCTCTGTTGTAGCGCTTTCATCTTAGCGTTTCCTACAGTAGGCAGTTTGAGTTTCCTACAGTAATTTACCGGGCAAGCTTTTGGATCAGTGGACGAAGCAAGTCTACGCATTACAGGACTGCCCCCGATATGCGCACAAGGGCAACAGCTACGTTTCAAGCCTAAAGAGTTGGGTGAACCTCATCTGTGACTTCGGAGGATACGCGGACCATGGCTACTTTGTAGCCTTGGAAGGACTGCTTTCACTGTAGTGAAAAACGTTTCTAGAATACGGACATGTGCGCCAAATATAATGACCGAACTTATGCGCAGTGGCTCGCGTTCGTTCCTAATATTTGCGTAAATATATATATATATATATATATATATATATATATATATATATATGAATACTGCAGTTTGTGTTGCATCAGTAAGCTGACCTTTTTTATATTACGTGGGAACTAACTGCCTAATACTTCTTTTGTGCAGGACGCGGCTGTACCTTGTGGCGTCGTTACGACTCCCTAGATCGCCGACTCGACTACTGCGAATTTATTTACGACGAAAACTGCGGCTCTTCGCCTAAGTACAAAATGTACGACTCGACGTGCACATGGGAAACAACATCGCTTACGGAAGCACCTGAAGAAAATTCGGAAGCCCTTGAAGAAAGTTCGGAAGCCCCTGAAGGAAATTCCGAAGCCCCTGAAGAAAGTACGGAAGCCCCTGAATAATGCGGGTTTCAAGATTAACGCGTCAGTTTTCGAAACAAACACCAAACCGAACATCAGTTCCGGCAGCTAAATTACTCTATAAACAAACCCGGCAATGCGACAAAAAATACTTGACATTCGCGAACCAAACGAATGCCAATATTCCATTTATATAGCTCGGTCCTACACCACCGTGACTGTGACATAAGTATAACGTCAGAGATTTCACTTTATATGTTCGCTTACTTGGCTCGTTTTGCTATCTCTTTCTGCTGTCTTCCACTCCCGCTGGTGCAACCCTCACGCGGAAACTTCGCCTCCAAGCTCTTCACTTCGCCTCCGCACCCTCACCCAGACCCTAACTTCGAGGATGCATGACCACTCTGTTTTTCTTTGTGAACAAGCGCGTTAGAGACTGAGCAAGCTACAAAACGAGCAGTACGGTTGAACGAGAGGTTCTTTGTCGACTTAGTCCAATTAGCAATTCAGCAAAGAGTACTTGTAAATGGGCTCATAATGGCCGATAGCGAGGATCCGTAATGGCGTCGCGGCACTTTTTCTAGTGAGTAGGTGGCGTCAGTGGGACGCACGTAACATAAAGATTTGCCGCTTCGCATTGCGCCGTCGGTGCTCTGTCACTGGCAGGGTCGTTGGCGAAGGGAGGTGATCTTTACAGGACGTGCTGCATGGGCCCGCTCTGCGTATGCTCCACCGAGCAATGAACATGTACGCCAGTGTATCCTGTAAATGGTTGTTTTGCAATAAAACGAATTCACAATAACAACATGCCCTTATTCCTTCGTGCGTGGGCGCCAACGAGTCATCAACTAACCGCTCCCCGTTCACGCTGCGCGTCAGGTTACTGCGTAGGGAAGTTCCCGCGTTGCCATAATTTATGTAAGCATGTCGCTTAAGTGACACAAGAAAGTCGCTAAATTTCTGCTAAACTCTCCTGCAATGTCGCCTAAATTGTCACTAATAGTTTTGAGTAATTTTTATATAACGTAGGTGTTTTGGAACATTATAATACATCCCAGCATGGTGCAAATCATTGACCGAAACGTGTCGCGTTTGTGTAGGACCCGTGTTGTGACAAATAGACAGTGTTTTTACCAGCACAGTAGTGGGCTCTTGCTTTGTTATTATTGACTACATAAAAATGGACAACGAGCACTGGAATCCGGCATTTATCCTCAGGCTCACAGGTGTTTAATACAGCACGATTCAATAGAACGCAAGAAATCTGATTTTGTTTAGCACGCGAGCGCACTTGGTCCACATTATCCCTTAAAACTGCTGAGTCCTGATTGCTCGTAAAAGGGTAGCGAAATTCTTCAAGACGCACAAGGGCGAGTGTTAACATGGTGATGAGAATAACGCGACCATTAGGCAGGTCAATATGCTCCCACTCATTGGTCTACCTGCAGGTTGTTTTCAATACTTATTTGTCTGAAACCCATGCGATAAGGATGTAGTGTACTCAGGTTCGCGTGGACGACCTCAGTTGCTGCTATGCATACGGCTTTATGCTGTCGATCTATCTAATTGTTCAAATGCTATGTTCCAGGTCTTAAAATAAAATTTGTAAATGTCTGCCAATTGTACGTATTTAGTGAATGCGCAGAGTCTTGAGCGTTAATATCCGTTAAAATTGGTTTCGTAAGTAATTAAAAATCATGAATTTCGTGAGAATACTGTGAATCCTGTGCAGGCAGCCATTACCTCATCAAGATCCCAGGGCCTACGTGTCATACATTGAATTGCGGCCACTCACACGTAGCTTTTCAAATGCGTTCTAAAGGGTTACTTTTGAAGCAGCTTTCCCCACTACAGAATAAATAAAATGTCATTAACTGTTCCTTCCCGTCGCTAAACAAGTATCTGGTCTCTGAATTGAAGAATTTATCACTAAACAGACAGTTAAGGCGTTAAATCTTGCTACAATATCCCTAAAATGTCAACACTGAGCACAACCACAATCTGAACACCACCAATGGGCAGACAACGCTTGCTTCAGCAAGCATGGTGACAGAACCCATGCGCGACACAGGAAATCTGCAGTTTTTGAATGATGAAGTACGTCCTCAAAGCCATTTAGAAAGCTACTTTTCTAAAGTCAAAGCGACAAAAATATAGTGAATTATTCTGTCATATCGTTAAAAATGGTCGCCGGTGGCTAAGCAGAAAAATTTGTCGTAAACAGAAAGGAATGTCACTTAATCTAGCGACAAAATCAGTAAATTGGCAACTGTCAGCACGAACAGATCAGTATACAGTTAAATTTTTCAAACGAGTTCCCAACGAGACTGTTTCTATACACTCTCGTGAGACGTTTAAACAGGGGTGGGTGGCTCTAATGTTATATGTCGCACTTCTGAATAGTTTTGAATAAACAGAATTCTTTAACGTGTACTTCGTATAAGTACACGGGTTTTCTTGTGGTTCCCGCCCATGAAAATGAGGCAGTCGCTGCAGGAAGAAAACCCACGTTCTTGAGCACACCAGCGCCACGTCATAACCACTGGGCTACTCCGGAGGGTCGAGTAGGGGGTTTCATTGAAAGTTCAGCACGCCTGACCCGACGTAACATATGCAGGAAAGAGACGAAGAACCTTTTGGAAGTAAGTCGTGTTTATTTAACGTTTTCGGCTGGTAGACAAGCCTTCGTCAGAGATGTACTCTGATGAATGCTGGTACGAACATAGCATCTAGCAGGGCGTGCTGCCGCTTAGAAGGCGATGGGACAGTTACGAAGGCTTTGGCTGCGTGATTTATGCCAACAATTTTCTCAATCGTCGTTGTCTCTGTCAAGAACTCAGCTACGGTCTTCGGAGGGTTTCGGATCATTCCGGCGAAAAGTTCTTGCTTTACGCCTCGCATCAAGAAACACGCTTTTTTATCCTCGGACATTTCCGGGTCGGCGTGCCGGAAAAGACGGGTCATCTCTTCCCTGAAGATGGCGATGGTCTCATTGGATAGTTCGCCTCGGGTTTCCAGCAGAACTTCGGTCCTTTCTTTTCGGACAACGCTCGTGAACGTCTTCAGATAGTTACTGCGGAACAGGTCCCATGTTGTAAGGGTGGACTCCCGCTTCTCGAACGAAGTCCTCGAGGTATCTTCGAAGTTGATGTACACATGTCGTAGCTTATCCTCAGAGGTCTAGTTGATGAAGGTCACCATTCTTTCGAAGGTTTCGAGTCAGGTTTCCTATTACTCCGACGTAGCTCCACGGAAGGTAGGGGGCTCTCTGGTTTGTTCAAGAACGATAGGTGACACTGGGGCTGCCATTGTGGTTCTCTTGGCTACAATCTTCTTGGTGTTCTCATGTAGAAATTCGTGCTCCAGGGGCAGCTGTTGTAGACAGCGGCTTGCTCCATGGTCCGGGACTACGTTGGTGTTCTCTTTGTGGTCCGGGCTTGAATCACGGCTTGTCGGGGGCGTCCGGTACATGAACCAAAAGCACCTCCACCAGATGTCACGAGGTAGTGACGTATAAAGAACACAATAGCAATACTTCGAAAGACGAAACTAACTTTTATTGGGCGAACCTGTGCCCACAGAAACAGGCTCTACTTAAAGAACGGCGACAGCGCTGAACACAGTCGGCGATCTTCAAAATCTGATCAGCGGGTTAAGCGCGTCGGCTTTTATACATCAGTCGTCGAATGTTCCAGAGTAATTAGTGGGACTCGCGTGTCTTCCACAAAGTTCTGCACTATTCGCGTCACGCATACATACAATCAGATTACACAAGGTTCGGTGACAGACATCGGATGGAACCGTTGATAACATTCGGGAGACTTCCGATACATGCACGTGCGTCCTGCACTGTGCGATAACACTTGTCAGGCGGTGCCCGATGCAGATAAACAAGTACACGTGTCAATATTACGGGAAATAGGTGGCAACCATAGATGCCCTGAAAAGTCCAGTAGAAACAACGGCGCATTTTTTTACAATGTGTCCAACATTGTATTCCTCGTTTATTCACTTACGGTTTCCTTTGAAGCCTGCGCCGCGCCTGCATGCGGGAGCTGCCAAATTCACATGCATCAGCCGACTGCTCAGACATCTCTTTACAGCCGTCATGTGCCACTGGGGACCGAGTCTCACGCCTATCAAACTCGCTCATCCATGTCGTTCTTTGGCTGCTCCACTAGTTCACGAATGATGTTGCGCACCCAGAGTCGTAGTAGGAGCTGCGTGGACGCATGTTTGGGTAAACCTAGCGCTGCTTTTAGTAGAGTGCCGAGGAAGGGGTCCATCTGGTTCGTCTTGGTCTGAGTTAGGTTATGGTAGGGCAGGTGGTAGGTTAATCTGCTACTTATGAGGGCTTGCACGATTCGAAGTACGCCTTTTCTTGGAGTGCTTGTGGGCGGTTCGTAATACACTTTATCATGTGCGTTACGTAGGTGATTTGTTGACGCATTATGTGTAGGGTATGTGTCACCTTCCCGTAGTACTGAAAGTGAAGGCCTAGTACACGGAGTCTGTCCACTCTTGGAATAAGGTTGCCATTGAGATGCAATGTGACGTTTGGTGGTATATCGGCCTTATTGCGTTTTTTGAATACAAGCAGGAGTTCCGACTTCTCAGCTGCGCAGACGGGTACCCCGGCTGTTGCATACTCTTGCACTGCTTTTACTGCTTCCTGTAGCGCCTTTTGAACTGGGTAGTAGGGAGTAGGGAGAGTGTACAGCACAGCGATAAAATGGCGTGCCACAAAGTCAGGGACATTATTCACTAATGCAGAGTGCGCAGGGGCCTTATGGTGGGGTAGAATCCAGCGCACGTCTTTCGGCAAATTTGGCCCCGCGCGGCATACATGACCACAGAGACGTTTCGAAACCTCCACGTAGAAAGCTTCATTGACAGCTTGGCTTTCAGGTACAAATTTCCTGAACAGAGACTTGGCTTATCATAATACCGTTGTACCGGCCCACGTTACCTACTTCCTAGCCAGTTGCATTTTCCCTATTGAGGTTTTACGATGAATCGAGTGCACGATTGGTTGTCGTTCATGGATCCTAAATGTTGCCTTTATTTGGTTGTGCACGCCAGGTATTCTATAGTGTTCATTTAGATAAATAGAGTGGAACGATATCTAGGATGGTAGGGGACACTGATTAGGTGCAGTCGAGCTACGCTACACGGTACGTGGAGGAGGCAGAAGAGATGGCTGAGGAAACAGACAGGGAGGCTAGCACTTACAACGTAAAGCCCGGACCCAATCTATAGCCAGCAATTGGTTAAATCAAGTTTATCATGCTAGTCATACGCTTGACTATCATTATTTTTCCGTTTGACTTTCGTATATTCTCTGTGACCTCCCTGGGCAATTTGATGCTGCCAGATGTTACTTGAATATGGCGGAAGTCAGTGACAAAAGAGAGCGATCATGTTTACGTGCCTGATCATCTGTATAGGGGCATCCGGGAATAATAGGACTCCGGTCCAAATGTGATCGATGTACACTAAATGCTTTGAGAGCGCGTTACAGCCCCTCATCGCAGTGCAATCACCACCGAAAAAAAACAGCTGAATGAACTTCCTGAAAGTGCTGTGTGAGATAGCAAAATCAAAGCGTTAGCTCTGCACCTAGAGGATCGTGCGACAATTCATCTCTCCCACTGCAAGACGTGCAAGCTTGGCTCTGTACGGCCTCTGTACAGTAGACGATGTATGTGGGTCTGAAGTCGCTAAAAGCCTATCTAGGCATGCTAATCACACTGATTCCGCTAATACTCGCGAATAAACCTGAATACCCGGAGCTGAGAAGCGACCTACAAGATTACCAAGATTCAAGTCGGGTACGTTTTTCAACATTCGTGAATTGTCAAGAACGAAGCGCTGGAACTTACATGAGAAAGACAAAAAAGGCTATTATGCGATGTCAAACGTACTTCATTAATCCAGAAAGGACATGAAGTAGCTCTTTCAATATAATGTTATCTGTAGACTGTGAAAACATGACGGTGCATTGACTTAGTAATTCAGGCTATTTAATATTCTATTTTGTCATCAACCATGAAACGAGAACAAAAGGGCATTAAATGTAGAAAACGAACTGGACGAACACCACCTGAGTTAAGTGTTGAAGCGAGAAAAATATTTTGACTGATATCAACTTCAATTATGGTGGTTGTTTCAAATATAATGTGTGACCTAGATTAAGAGTAAACTCATTTATTAGGCGGGGTTTGTACGCAGGGCTCGTTTTGAAGATTTCCTGTATTTTTGTCCTCCCGTCATGCTTTCTTGTCTTCAAGAAAATGTGCTCTCTGGCTATACGTAAAAGAACACAATAATGGAAGCTAACTATTGCCGTCATAAAACTGTGAAATTCTAACGGGCAGACCAGCTGCTAATATTTAAGGGTTTCTAGCATATAATGATGCAACAAGCATGTGATGGAGGCAGTAGGCTCACAAGTTTTCTCAAACAATACATTAAACCTGGTTCGAACAAACAATTGAAGGTGCACTCACTAGACATACCAGCTAAATTTCAAGGTAGTTGAATATAATATCGTGATAAATGCATTAATGGGGGATGCACTTGTCAAAAGTATCTTGCGAAGAAAGTATTGGGGTGAAACACTGTAATGCATCAGAGAAATGTGTACAATGAATTCTGTGTAATTATACGTGCTTACAGAGCGTACGTACAATTACATTGTCATAATTCTTGTTCTTGCACTTAATACATTCCTATCCCACAAATCTTTATTAGCCAATTATGTATAGTTGCTTTGTTGAGGTAAAACATGAAGACTTGGGTCTTATTTGCGCCGGCGACTCGCAGAGATTGCACGACCAAGTGCAACTGGTAATTTTAGTTGGAAAGCGGCTTCGCTCATTACTTGACTTTTCAGTCGCGTGACTCCACTCGCAGAGCTGTTGAACCAATAAACGGTCCGAGAGCAAGACGTCTGTGCACACTGACGCTTATTTTACGCAGTGATTGCGGCGCGAGCAGACCGGAAGGGCGCTTACCGCGAGGCATGTTGAGGTGGCGACTCACTGGTCGCGCTCGCTAGTTTTAGCGTCGGTCACCGTGAGTCGCTTCTTGGTCGCCGATTACGGTCAGTCGCGCTACCGCTGTCATTCGACGGTGTCTTTTATGAACGGATGTTATAGGCGTAGTGACGTCGGACATTTGGCTCTAACTGATAGTATACCAGGATGCGGCGATTGCTCTCGCCGAACGTTTCGAAAGCAGTCATGCTGAATGAAACATAGCATTTATTTTAATTTCAAGACTTTTCGAACAATTCTGAAATTAACGCAAAAATCAGCTTGTCTGAAGCATGCGAGCTCGGTGGCTCCGTGCACGATCGATTTTACTTCTCTCTCGAAAAGTTAAAAATGAGCAGCTGATGTGATACAACGTAATTCAGAGACCATCAGTTTGTCTCTCATACTGATGTAACAAAATGAATGGCCACACTTATTATCGGCTCAAATTTTTAATTGCTCTTTATCCCTTTTTATTTTTCAGTGCTATCCTGACGTTGGAGAATGGTACCTTATCTACAGAAACTACTATGAAGATGCTGACTTTGGTGGAACAGCCAAGTGTGTCAAATATAGCCGATATGGGTCATATGAAAACTTCAGCACCCCCGCAGTTTTTACTTTTGGGGAAGATGGATATCTGTGAGAACCTTTGTAACACAACTTTTACAAGCTACACTAGCAAAGCCACGGTAAACTGATTTTGCTTTGCAGGACAAACCAATGATGATCTGGAACTTATATTCTTCTGTGACTATGTCACTGAATTTCTAACAGGAAAAAGCGATGAGAGAATATTTTGTGTGCTCATGTTCTATGAAGCACCGTTCGCGCTAATTACGAGAAATTCGCAAATTGCGGTGAGAAAAACCACGAAAGATCAGTGAAGTCTTATACGCTCAATAATTGTTAAGGACCAAGAACTTTGGAACCCTTTATATAAGATGCTTGCTAATACCTACATCACGGGGCATACTCAAGAAATGAATCACGTGGGCATGCATTACCCTAACAAGTACATATGCCAGCCGTTTGAACCGCCGAACGATAACACGGGCATTGAACTGCTAATACTGCAACCAGTGGTCCAAATTCAGTAAGAATGTGTACCACGTACGTCTGATGTATGCCTTCCATTGAAGGCATAGGTAGTTTTCTTCTACATCACAGCGACTAGTCGAAACTGCAGTTTTATATTGATGCTGCATTTGTGTCAACAACGCGCAGGACATTTTTGACGGTCAGCATAAAAATAGGCGCTAAGGAATAATGTTAGGTAACCTGCACATTTCGCATGAGCAAAGTGGTAATTGTGTTAACTGAAGATAGATAACTCTTCTAAAGTAAGTAACCATTGTAACAAAGCTAGAGAAGTGCAAGATCTAAGCGATGTCGTCTTTCGTTGCAGGACAGGAAAGCTGACTATGAGTTCGACAGACTGCTACTTTGCCAAAAACAAAAAGACCTTTGTTCCTGACAATAGTGCGTATAAACTTCATAAACCACTGTAGTCGTGACATGCATATGGCATGGATCAATGTAATAGAGCCCTACAATACTTTTCAGATGATGGCCCGGACGAGTCGTTTCACGTCATATACATCGAATGTGCCACTTGTTTCGTTGCTCGCCACCCGTACGCTGGTGACGGTGAGTGTGGTACAACAGCAGATACTGAGCATAGCGATGTAGAACAAGAGCGTGCCCTCGAGAACTCGTGCTGTCAATTTCTTGAATCAGAAGCTACAAAGCTGTATGCCCTCGCCTTGGTGCCTTGCAGTCATTTTCTACTTTAAGTCGGCGGCTCGAAGGTAGATGAGTGGCCCACGATCTATGTTTGAAAAAACGTTTGATTCTTTACGTTGACTCCAATCAATTTTCACAGCACACATCTAGCTGCCTTTGCAGCATTCGGTGTCAATGCTTTCTGCCTGTGTCTCTAAACACCTTGTACCCGGAGTAGTGGCTCAGTGGTTATGATGTCATCCTGCTGAGTAGGAGATCGCGATTGCGATTTCCAGCTGAGGCGGTGGCATTCCCATGGAGGGGAATTAGAAAGCGTTCGCATACCTAGCTTCGCTCGAGTGATGAATAGCCTCAGATGGTTCAAATTCATTCTGAGCCACTCCTAGGACTGCAGTTTTCAGCTACTGCTTGGATATCGGACAATTAACAATAGCAATGAAAAAAAAACTGCCTTTGTTTTAGAGAAAATAGAGATGAAGTAATGTTCATCCCTCCCCGGGTGACGAATTATGAAGTAGTCGTAAAACAAAGCAGCGACGGTGAGTAATACTGGCTTCTGTTTGCTCTCGTAAATTTCGAAGGTCTGCCCAATTTCTTTTTCATCTTATACGTAGATTACTTACTGAGCTCCTCATTGACTGCTGGCTTCTTATCTTATCGGAATTATTTCGCTGGAAGACGAAATAGTCACAATTTACTGAAATAAAAGTAGGCGTGCAATGCTTCAAACGGCGCCTAACGTAATTTGATCGAAAGTAGGAATCGTTCTGGCATCTTCACTGGTGTATCAGCACGAGTCCAGCCACAAAGTCACAGTCATCTAGATAGCAAATTGTGCCTCTTGATGACGTCGGTGGGCGCATTTGCAGTGTGCACCTTGCAGGGTGAATTATGCCATCTGCTTGATTGCGAATCCCTTGAGTTTATTCGTCCTTCCAAGAAAGAGCACTTCAGATGACATATTTCAGCGGGTCTCACCTATTCATAGTTCGCACTGCGTAAGTTAGCTTCAGAAATACGCTTACATTACTGGATAGAAAATGAGCAACATGAGCCTCATGAGTAGACATTCACGCGGCAAAAAAACTCAATCGATGTGCTATAGGCCGTCTGCTTGATGTAATTGTACTCTGGTAATAGTTTCCTTTCTACTGTGCAGGCCAGGGCTGTTCCTTCTGGCGGCGCTCGGACAGCCTTCATGAGTCGGCGCATTGTTGCGAGTTTATATACGACCAAAACTGCGGCGCCTCTCCGAAGTACAAGATGTACAACCCCACGTGCACGTGGAGAACGCCCACAATAAAGCCCGTAGCAGTTGAAGGGCTTTTTGCCTTGTCGCGGGACTTGGCATAGCTCCGGGCAGACACGGCGACTACGTCTGGTGCAAGACGGAACAGCGGTGTTATGAAGATAGGAAAGATGATTGTGCGAAGTTGCAATTAAATTCCAGGTTTATTGCGTGCGCACATGCTGGCAAAAGTAGTTCTCAGCTAAGCCTAAAGAATCCTTTGAGCATATTAGAAGTAGTATTTCACGAACACAATACGCACCCAGCCTACAGTTTAAAATAAGCATTTACTGCAATACGATAGAAATTTTATCTTGCTAAACATTAACGGAAGAGGAGGAGAAAGAGGAGGAGGCGCAGGCCATTAACAAAGGAAGGCGATCTTGACAGTACGTTCCACCTGGGCCCGCTCTGCGTGCTCCGCTCGGTCATGAACATGAACTTCGGTATAACCTGCAAATGTGTGTTGTACAATAAATCGACGTGTTATTAGCACATTAAATAAAAGAACGTGTCGTTATTCGCTGCATTGTATACTACCGCTAAAGTGGCCCCTACTGAACCACCCTCTCGCGATGCGCGCCGGATCGCTCCCCTCTCGTTGGTAGGAACCTTTCGTGTCATTGTTTGCGATAAAGGATACGAAAAAATAACGTGTACTACAGAACTCAAAGCGAAGCTACGTACAGGATTGCAGCAGTGCTGCTGCCTTTGTTGGGGTGCTGTGGGCTACTATAGGGAAGCGAAGGCTGAGCAGGGCCATGTCCCGTACTGTAAAGATCGCTTCCGATTAACAAGTGTAGCACACGGCTGGCTAGCCTACGCTTGGGGAAAGGATAGCGAGAAAGCAATATATGCAAAAAAAAAAAGAAAGACTGACTCATTGGGCATACACCTACAGCGGAACGTCCCCTGATAGTCTCAGGCGACGATGTAATCCTGATGCCCGAAGGAAGCGCGACTGTGCATATTAGCTGCTTGAGCATAGAAGAGTATTTTTGCCAAAGTCCTAGGATATTTTCATTTGCTAACGGCCTAATATCTAGTGGCAGAGACTAGAACGGCTGTGGCATCCCTTCATTAACAAACATCCAGAATCAGACGAATTTACCTGTGACTCCAGACATTCTGACTTTTCATCATGCTTTCACTCAATATGCAGCCAGTTGCATTAACCCTCAGTGTATACTACCGCGACGCAACACATAATAAAGTCTACCTGCCACGTAGAATTGGTTTTCAGCAATTGCAAGAAAACATATGAAGGTTAAACGGTAGAAAACTATACTTAAGTATGATTTCATACCTGCGCTTACTCAGAGCTGTAACCTTTTCCCCTTTTCTCATTTTTTCGGAATATTTAGTATGAAAATGTTACAATTGTATATTGCAGTATTCTACGAGATATCAATTTGTGTGACTCTGGCGTTTATAAAGGGCCATATATGATGCACTTCAACACACCTGGTTTCAATGGGATAAACCGAACACGATGATCTTCTTGCTGCTGACACTTGTATTTCCGTAAAATTTTAGTAATATTTGTTGTCCATAGCGGTTACCTCTGAAGCAGCAATTATAAACTTTCTTATTAAAAATGTTGGATCATATTTCGTTTTACTTGAATTACTTGCAAACGGATTTTTCTGCGAGTTCATTTAAACAAATTTTAAATTTCAGGAGACCGTCCGTTAAGCACGTGGGCATTTAATGCATAGTGGAGACAAGCGAAATATACGCCCACTCCACACTATTACTTCGCGATACGCTGTTATCGAGCAATGTATCTGCACATTTCTTTTTAATGTTTATGTTATTCTCAGGACTGTGTCAAAATTTTCCCCTGTGTTTTTGACGCATACTGACGAGCTTTTCATTATTTTGATTGCTTTGATTCATGGATGATTTATGTTTAGTCGAAGGGATAGTTACACATGCAATATTTTATCCAGAGTTCTGAAATTGTTCACAAGCTTTCGTGCAATCTGGGGAAATGGCCATGGATCCTGTGCTCTTTTCTCTCTCTTTTACTAATGACAGCCATATTACAAACAATAAGTGCTCGTGAGCCTACACTGCCCAGTCACGCACACAAGCCACAACACTTATGCGGTCTGTAATTAATTGTGGATATTTATTTGTGCCGAAATCTATATTCTATTCTCTTCTATTTTCACGGTCATTATAACTCTCACCTCATGACAGGATTTAGGCAAAAGCGTTTCGTTATAGAAACCTCAAATAAAACCCACAGCTGAGATTTCTAAAAGATATCACGGCGTTCTGTAGTGCGTGAAAACATTAGAAGTGTCGCTTGTTGTAGTTTCCAAAACACCATGGTGTGCATTTTCCAAGCTTTGCCAAGCAACTCATGCCGAAGTCAGGTTCATAGAAGAAAAAAAAAAAAAGAAACCCTAAGCGATGCATCGCCTGTTACTTCAACAAAGTATCGTCCAGCTCAATACTCAAACCTACACAGCCTTCAAACTCCTGGTGCATAATTTCAAGTCAGGTTGAATCTTCTTTTTCAATACAACGGCAGTTCAAAGCAAATGTTTTTGCGTTTCATCAGGCTACTTCTGGACATTCTGCGGTGGTGGAGAGGGCAATCTGGCTCTTCGACTGCGTCAAATCGGGTCAATATATTGGTAATAATTTAATAGAGTAACAAAGGAGTGTTCATGCACCTTTACCTTGCGAATACATGGGCTATTCGTAAATGCATCCAAATCTCTGTGCAAATGGGATTATTCAGCATAATTTTGCGATGCCCATGAGCACAGTAGAGATGGCAAGGGGAGCTCAAATCGCCGCACATGCATGCAGATTGTGTATGCGGGCCAGCTTTAGCCGCTCTTCTAATACCTATGTTTAACCAGCTAACACAGGAAATACTCCGCAGTTGGCAGAACGACGTCAGTTTCACGTGCCCAAGCTGATTGGCCAGGAGAAGGTCAGTGACTCTTTCCTTCACCTCTCTTCAAGAGTTTTCAAGAGCCAGGAGCTCTACGACAAGGACGCAAGAAGAACTCAACAATGTCCGTGCCCTTAACTGACGCGTTTGTTTTGACAAACGAGGCACCTAAGTATTTTTTTTCGGGGGACAGTGCTTTGCTATAAAAATTTTGTTCACAACACATAAGCTAGTTCTAGGTCCTTAGGTATGAATGATAAAAGCGGTGGTCACGCTCTATACCCTTCTGTACTCGTTAACATAAAACAGGACGAAGTTGTGCAAACGGATTAGTTGATAATATGGGACGATGTGCGCAATGCGAAAGCGGACAAATGACATAAAAAGACGTTACGTTCGTGTTTGAAGCTGATCCAGCGTAATTATTTTACTGACTTAGCTTTGTGAGAATATTTGGAGCGTCAAAGCACTTTGACAAAACGGCTCACTAGCGAAGAGGATCAGGAAATAACTCCGTATGTTTAGAATAGAGCGTCTGTTGAACGTTTTAAAAGCGCTGAGATTTTAAATAAACGTTTTATATGACAGTTTTAAAGGAAAGTTTTAAATGAACGTTTTCAATGCAGCAGTGAATAAACACGGAAATACATGGTACACCAATGCACTGTACAAAACACGGACACGAAAAACGATAAGTACAGCAGGGACGCCTTCTCGTTCTTCTGGCGTCCATGTTTTTCACGCCTGTATTTCAATTATATGTCCTTACGAACTTAAGCACCTTTTTTTGCTTTTATAAGCTCAGAAGTTGCTCATAACAAACCATGCGTGTACGTATGGCACTTCCTCACACGTGAATAAACAAGTGAGGTCCCCTACCATTGGCCTTAAATAAACTGAAATGCTAGCCCCTTTTCCTTTTATATACCGTCCTTGGGCAAGATGTGTGAACTGACATAAGCTCAGGTAAATATATGACAGACCAGGTTTGCGGCTGTAAGTTAAAAACTCACATCAAGGGTTGTCGACAGCAGCTGTCTGTCAAGTGGGTAATGCCACATGAAAACACGTATATAACTAAAATCTGCAGTGAAATTTGCGCGCTTGTACACGGAAGAGCTGTCGCTGGGTGCTTACATCTTAGGAGCATGTTCTTTCTAGCATTGTTTATGAGTTTCGTCAACGCCATTTTAGCAGGTGAGTCACAAATATTTAAGCACATCGGCACTGATAGTGAATTTAGTGCCTACTTTAATTTTATAAGACCAACATTACAAAATATGATAGGGCTAATACGAAAATGTTCAAATTATTTATTTTTCTGGTAGCAGTAAACAATAATTAAAACTCCCGCTTTTCAAGATTCGGTGTTTCAACGGGTGCTAATAGGTCCAGTCGGCCAGAAATGTTTGCGGGGACACGGACTCTACGCCAAACGTGGACTTGTAGTCGCTTCAGATGACACTACTAGTTTGTGGATCATTGCGTAGGCCGCAAGAACAACTACTCATATACACCCGCCGCGGTGGCTTAGCGGCTATAGCACTGCCCTGCTAAGCACGAGGTCGCGGGGTGTAATCGTGGCCGCGGCAGCCGCATTACGATATTGACAAAATGCAATAACATCCGTGTCCCTTGCATTGGGAGCACGCTGAAGATCCCCTAGTGGCCAAAATTATTCTAGAGTCCCCCACTGCAGCGTGCGTCATAATAAAATCGTGGTTTTGACATGTAAAACCCTTGGATTCACTTTATTTAATTCAACTACTCCTACAAACTGAAATTTGTATTTCGATACGAATATCACGTGAGTGTGACTGTGATGGCGAATTCTATCGGTCCCTTCTACCACGCTTAGATGTGACCATATTTGGCATGAGTCGCAGCGCAGCCTGTAACTACCTTCCGGAACAATGTTTAGATTCTCGCTCCTATCGTCCTCATGTCATTTATTCAGACTAACAAACATAAATGTGCAGCTATTTACAATTTGCACTAGACTAAGAGAACAGATTCCAAACGGAGAACATACAGTCGATGCTGACGGAGAATTATGTGATGGGTTAAGATTAGAGAATGCAGAGGCAGATGCAGATTAGACAGATGCAGAGAAAAGTGGACATCGCTGGGAAAGACTTTTTTCGTGAAGGGGTAATAAATAGGTTATTGATAACGTGACGTCTTTCAGAGGACACGTGGCTCTCCACATGTGACGCGTTGAAATCTCTTGTGCTGCAGGATATTCCTTACCTTAATATTGGCGTCATCCGCTAGCCCTAATAAGTTCTGGGCCCTAGGATACATGTTATCACCTTAATGACATCCGTCAGTCGGTTGTACTATATACTTGCTGTAGATGTATTCCAGGTTGACATTTTGTTTGTCTACAGAACATAAGGAAAGCGAATGCGACCACTGGCGTTCATCTCGGGCCTTCTGTGCAAATGACGTGTTTTTCCTTTTCGCAGCTGCGGCTATTCTTATATAATTTGGCTCTCACAAGATCATTAATCTATCCGTCTACGCGCATCGACAAAGATGTGTTAGGTCAAGTCGGGATAGCGGAAACCGGGAACCACAATACGAACCGGAGTGCAGCGGTCGCTACAGTTTGTTCGCCAAGGGCTCCAGTTGTACCCGTATATTTACTTTGTGTGAAGTATTCTTGAACTCAACTCAGTTTTTGGCGTGCGTGTTGGCGTTTTCACTGGGCGACCTTGACAACTGTGTACTCTAAAAGTATGCGTCACTGGGTATGTGCACTAGGCCCACTGAACATGTGCCTCTGAAGCCACTGCATATGCGCAACTGGGTATGTCAAACAGGGGTCATAGCGTACGTGCAACAGCAGGGAGTACGTGTTCGTTCGCTTGCTCATTCGATCGTTCGTTCGTTCGTTCGTTCGTTCGCTCGCTCGCTCCTTCGACGTATAAAAACTCTAGGCAATAGGAAAGCGACAAAGCGTGTTTAGCGCCTCATGGGCCCCACCAGCTCAACACACGTCGGTGTCTTGGGAGGCAACAATTCCCGCAATAATTCGCGTCACGTAGATATCAATTGCAGTTTGTCTGCCTGCTTCTTTTTTGTCGTTGTCACCACACCATTCATAGCTTTTATTAAGGCACTGAAGGCTTTGTTTAGTGGGTCCAGGTGTAATATTTCGTTTAAAGGTGCTTTTCCAAGATATATACTGAAAATGGTGAGGGTCGTGTGTGCCACAATTCTGGTCTTATATGTTGTTCGCGTGAATTCAGAAAAAAATGACATGATTAGAACTTGTTGAAAGTATCGGCAAGAAATTCAGGCGAATGGTGGCACAGCGTGACAGGAATTTTATAAGAGATTATGCTATTTTACTGAAAAACACTAATCATGGCCTCTTTTCATAACAAGAACCGCCAGAGCCCTCTGCAATCAAAAAAAATTCCTGCGTTTTAAACATCGCTTCCCGGCCACTTTACCACAGGAATCAAACTTTTAAATCATTGTAACTTCCCACCGTGTTGACATTTTTCTTAGAATATACAGTTTTCGGTATGCACTGGCATCATTAAAGTTGCCAGAGTGCTTTGCAGCCAGCATGAGGAAAAAGCTAAGCGGCATCTTGATCCGCTTATCTCTAGAAGAGTTGCGGAAGCGGTGAACGGGACAACAATACCGCGTACACAACGACACATGATCACTCCCTATATAAATCAATTTTAGTTCACCACCCTCCATTGTTTGCTCCATATTGCTACATTGGCCCTTTCAGGTGGTGCGTACACAACTGTACATGCTACGATACTACATCAGTAGCAAAAATATTATTGAATGGGATAGTTAAAACGTGTCACGTGCGTGTTTAAATACTTCTGATCTGAAATATGCAGCAAGTTTGAATGTCATGGGCAAGACGTTTTAGTAAACCGAGTGGGAAGGTGAATGGTTGAGCATTCTGCTTAGTAAGAGTACGTCGTCTTATGTAGTGGGTTCACACCTTTCGTTGTTTTTCACTACCTGTTGCATCAGTCATAATGTTCGAGTGGCTGGATAGGGGCTTTTCAAGCCTGCTAGACATAAACGTGTTGAGGATATTATATGTGGTGTTCCTGTAGCATGCAATCCACATTCTGTTAACAAAACAAAACGCACTAAAGAATTAAAGCTTTTAATATATTGTACAGCGGTATACTTTTTATGATTCCTAAGCTGAAAGAAATGCCATGAAACTCAACAAATTGAAATGAGGTCTGAAAGGGCTAAACGAGACATATTCCGCAAATTGTCAAATATAGAGCGTCATTTCTGATTTCGCACTTCCTTCCTCAAGTCTCTCTCAGGGAAGAATTAGTTTACCCAAAGTTGTTGCAGCAGAGAAGCGACGACGGACGGTTGCTCCTTCGAATTAACGACGACATGACGCTGCGCCTGCAGAAGAGCTCAGTGTTGGCCGATGACCTCTTTTTCACGACCAATGCCGGCAGGCAGTCCGAAGATACATTGGTGAGAACCTGGCAAATGAGTGCTGCGGGAGCCCGCAAAGTGGAGGAGTGTTCATGAAAGGAAAAAAAAATCATCATTGGTCCGACTTGTAGTGCGAAGCAACAGAGGAGACCCATGCGAGTTTCCCAGAAAGAAAGCCTCACCTGGTCCGAGGTCTGAAACCGGGACCAACGACTTTTCAGAGCTAGCAGATCGCTGAGTGAGAGCGAAATAATCGACAGCTCGAAGCACTGGGATACTAAATACGAACTGCTAGCCTCCTGGTTAGGCCAGCTGGTAGAACGTAAAGGCGTTGGTCTCGAGTTCATATCCCGGATCAGGGTGGATCTTTCTTCAACTGCAAAGCTTTCGTTCTGAGAAACTCGTGTTGGTGTCCTTTGTAGCTTCGAGTTACTAGCTGTTTAGGTGACAGTTTTCCCTTTCATCGGTGAGAACACTGTCAACAGCTCTCAACACGAATTATCATTGCACACGGTACGACTTCGATATTTACTACTGAAGGGACCCTAAAGCAAAAAGTAATTAAATATGTAATGTTAAATTGCCTAAATAACAGAAAAGCCACTTTTCCCGCGAAAGGAGGTTTTGTAAGCCATCAGAGGCGCAAAAACGAAAGACGAGTAGTCGCGACGCCGTTAATCTCCCGTTGCTCAGGCGTAGCAACTTTTCTTCAGTTAAGATGGACTGAATTGCAACGTAAGAGAGCGACAGATTGTACTTGGCTTGTTTAGAGAGTTTTACAGTGCCCCAATGATCAAAAGATCAAAAATTAAATGAAATCCGTGACGTCACAGTGACATGCACCTTGCTGGGATTTTGGCGTGATATTAAAGAAACGGTTGTTTGGCCTTCGTTTTATCGTCATGCAGTTATACCGAAATAAATGAAAACAAAGTTGTGAGACAATACCTTACTTTATCTGCCTTATCGGCCTTATCTGTCATAATATGGCCTGCCGAAAGTGACAAACTGTTTCTCTTTGGTGTCCCTTTAGTGTCTTTACTTAATGACAAAAATTTATTTTGCCGGCTTTGATTAAAGCACTCTTTTTATCCAGTGGAATGGATCTCGTATAGAAGAAAACCTGTACCACGACAGCAAGTATCAATCGTCGATTATGCTTTACGAAGACGACCACTCAGTGAAAGTGGTAAGCGCGTCATTCATCAGATTCTTGAGTTTAATTTACTACAGTGCAGTATGACGGTGCGCAAGTAAAAATGGATTTAGTCCCAAAAAAGCTTCAGACACATTCAAAATCTTGTGTCATCTAGTGCATAGTTTACATGAATATCTTATAAGCACCGGGTTTATCAAGTGGACCTCTTTTTTTCCTTCTTTTTCAGGAAGGTATATTAAGCGCGACATTGAGGATAAAACCAATGCCATCAAGCGAACGCTCCGGAGATGCTTCAATACTTCATAAAGTTTACGAAATTGACGACGTAAAGCAAAAGTTTGACGAAAGTTAGTACGGAATGGGGTATTTTTGGTATCTCTATCCATCTTAGAGTCGCACAAGCCTTACGTTATCTTGTAGACTTAATGATTCACCTGAAAGGAGTTCAGGCAACTGTTTCTAATGTCATTGTGCTTATGTTATTGCCAATAGCGCTACCGACACTCATAAATGTGCTTGATCATATTTGTTTTGTTGTTTGTCTTGCTTTGACTAAAGGAATTCGTGATGTATCTTCACTCACCTAATTGATTGATGTAATGTCCCATGACAACAGAAGGCACCGTCAAACTATTTTCATTACAATTTTAGGAGAAAGTACCGAGAACGCCAAATAGTAGACAGAAGCATACTGTCCTATGCTAAAAAGAAATAATATGTACGATGTTTCAAGCACAGCTTCACGAACAACGCGAC
This sequence comes from Dermacentor andersoni, assembly GCF_023375885.2. Lineage (NCBI taxonomy): Eukaryota > Metazoa > Arthropoda > Arachnida > Ixodida > Ixodidae > Dermacentor > Dermacentor andersoni. The sequence goes on from NC_092823.1 coordinate 129,130,248, forward strand.
ACAAAAATCGCAGGTCATCTAAAGCAGTCTCGCAAGCTACACGCGCCTTGAGTGCACGTGTTGAAACCAGGGTCGGTTCCATTGGGCGCAACATGCAAGCGTAGTTCACATCATTTCTCGTTCAAGCACTGTCCCAGTCAAGTTGACTGCTACAAACTCTTGCTTCTTCGAGAAATGTTGGTGCCGTCTGCCTTTTTCAGCGGCTGATACTTGGATCACACCCTTCAATGTTCCTTGGTTCAACGCGCCATGGGGGTCGTCGAGTAAGTGCTGCGATATTTTCTTTCCTTTTTCTGACAGGTAAACTTGAATGACATGACGCGGTTAACTCGGTAGCGTGCATATTTAGTCGAGCTGGTAATCCGTTACTGCTCTGACCAAAGCACACGTAAAAGAATACGGTAGATAAAGGGAAGACAGTGGTGGAGACAACCATGTGCACCTGCGCAAACATAAGTTAAAACATAAGTAACCTATCTGCTGCTACTTTATTTGCCGAGTAAGGGACTTCTCCAAAATGTTTAGAGCATGGCCTGCAGTAGTTGTTCAAACTCAATTCAACTTCATTGTCCGTATTTCTCGTGGCAATTCAATAATTAACGCTGAAGAAGAAAGATTTTTTTGCAACTTCTTTCGATCTTAACAAGAAATGTCAGCTTCTTCAACAAATGCTCATACAGTTCAATAAATTCCAAATGCGTGCAGTGGCTTAGAATCATACTCACAGCAAACGGCTGTCACTGCTTGCAAGCGGAGGGTCACATACCACTGCCGTGCTGGCTAGCTGTTTTGACTGGTACCGTCTGTCTGGTAGCTCCTGACAAACCTTCCTTTAATTTAACGGCAGAACTTTATTTGTATGTGTTAAAACACTCTTACAGAAAACACCAAGAATGATTGGCGTAATGCATTTGTAGAGGCGTGCCCCAACCATACAGCTTCTGTTCACAGGTCGTGTCATGGAAAGCCATCTAGTAAACCACACAATGTTACCTCTTGCTCACTAGAAGTATATCATAGACAAAAATATGCTGAAATAAAATCTACTGCAAACATTGTCACACGCAACGGGTTACACGTGTCCCCACATGTCTGCCACATTTCACAACCAAAGCGCTGTCGCAAAGTCATGACGACGAGGCAAAGCACCGGGCTTCTGCATGTGATTCCACACAGACAAGACGAAGGAGCTGCGGTTGTTGCGTACATTTACGTACGCCTCATACGTAGCAAACATTTATGCGGATTAACCACAAAGCGTCATTTAACGTAGAAGCCCTGATCCCGTGAACAACCAGCACGCATAGTAAAATCCCGAGCTCTTTAGTCATACCGTTTGCGAAAATCTCCATAAGCCCCGTGTTGCAGAATCCGGCAACGATAATTCGCCGAAAACGTGGGAGTCTGCTGATTGGCGCGTCACCTTTGAACCGCAAAGATAACCACAAGGTGGTGCTCTTTTTAGTAGGCATCAAAAAGGAAGCCTAAAATTGACAACATTTCATACGAACATCGTATTTCAGTCGAATTTGCTAATCGTAGCGCTTTCGGAAGTTTTATGTTTAGTTCCTTGACAACACAGAAGAAAGGGCCTCGGAACGAGAAGCTACAATAGGTGGCATTATAGGCGCTAGCCGTCCATGCACTGAAGAAAAATATTACTTTGTTGCTCACTGGTGCCACGTCAATACACCCATAGACTGGCACTCGCAGCATGCTCGGTTTGGGAAACGAAGTTTCGTAGCTGGCACAATCAGATAATTTTTTTACAATCTGTATGATCTCGCTATTCTAAATATTCATGCGAAACAAAATGATTGCAAGTGCGAAAATCATGTTTCCGATTGTCCTGCAGCTAATCGCCGCATTTGAGAGTTGCCCATAAATGGAACTGGTTCGAAAAACATTAGTCAACTAACGGTATTAGTCTAATGCCTCCGTGGTGCTGTGTGCGCAATTGTACACGCGCCGCATAGATCTTGAGATACTTCTCACGGAAACTCAGCTGCAAGTTTGAATAATATGCCCACGTTGTTTTAGTGAAATGATTTTTTAGGTTGATGGCTGGGCGTTTGTTCTGAGTGTCCATACGTCTGCATGTAGCAGGTCCACTTTTCGTTTTTCGCAGTGTCTACATCAAGCTTATTCTTCATGAGGCTTGACATATAGCTTTTGAAGCATGTTAGGCTGCAAATTATTCATATTCTTGTATCTGACATTCCTGCAGAAAGTTTTATCGTGTCGTCCGCATTCTGTAATCTCTGAAAAGTTCACCAGAGAATTGTCAACGCTTAATCTGTTTTCCGACAGTACCTTTTTCGTGTTAGTAAGATCTTGATGAGGGCTAGTTGGTTCATACTTAGAACTGAGGTGAAACAGCGCGAAAAAGACGAGGACACATGATTTCCTTTCAATGTGATTTCTTTTCCCGACAAGGCATATCTTGCCTTGTCGGGAAAAGAAATCACATTTTTGGAAGAAAGATTAAAATGATGATTTGCAGATGTTTTTGCGACTGATGTGCGCATGCCTATGCTGAAGAAGCTATAAATGTCCGGTTATTTTCTAATAAATTTCCAGTTGGCAGTCAGCGCTTGTCTGTGGTACTTGTTTCCTTGTGTCCGCGTCTTTTTCGCGCTGTTTCACCTCAGTCCTTTTTCGTGATTCGGAAGGTGCAAGAAATGAGGTGAAACTAAATTCTGGATGGGCAGAGTAATCTTGCACCTGAAATAAGCTGTAAGATGCTGTATATCTCGCAGCTCAGCCACCACCACCGGCGAATGGGGAGCTGCCCGAAGAGTACGTCGCAGAAGTCCATGTAGTGTCTTGCAGCAGCCACGAGAAGCAGTTCGAGACAAACGAAGAACTCATCGCCTACATCGCCGTCTTAATGAACGCAGTAAGCCCCACTCTTCCTGAGCGGCCTCTTTCCTGTGTATCTTCTGCTCTATAGATAAGATATTGGTCTCCATTTCTTGTGTTGTATCATTTAACCCTGGTCACTTAACAAGTCCTTTGAAAATGTCGCGTACTTCGTTTACAAATAGAAAGTGATCATCATGATTATCCGCCTGTTTTATGTCCACTGCAGGACGAAGATCTCTCCCTGCGATCTCCAATTACCCCTGTCCTGCGCCAACCGATTCCAGCTAGTGCCCGCGAATGTCCTAATTTCATCGCTCCACATAGTCTTCTGTCGTCTTCGATTGCGTTTCCCTTCTCTTGGTACCCATTCTGTAACCCTAATGGTCCAGCGGTTATCTAACCTACGTATTACATGAACTGCCCTGCTCCATTTCTTTTCGCTTGATGCCAGTTAGAATATTGTCTATACCCGTTTGCTCGCTGATCTAAACCGCTCTCTTTCGTCTCTTAACGTTATGCCTTGCAATCTTCGTTCCGTTGCTGTTTGCGCGGTTCTTAACTTGCTCTCAAGCTTCTTTGTCAGTCTCCAAGTCTCTGCCCCATATGTCAGCACTGGTAAAATACAATGATTGTATACCTTCCTTTTCAATGATAATGGTAAGCTTCCAGTCAGGAGCTCGCGATGTCTGCCGTATACGATGCAACCCATTTTTATCCTTCTGTGAATTTCCTTCTCATGATCAGGATTCACAGTGCATAATTGACCTAGGTAAACGGACTACTTCGCGGAATCTAGAGGCCGACTGGCGATACTGAACTCTTGTTTCCTTGCCAGGTTATTGAACATTATCTTTGTTTTCTGTATATTAATCTTCAACCCCACTCTTTCACTTTCTCTGTTAAGGTCTTCAATCATTTGTTGTAACTCATCTCCATTGTTGCTCAATAGAACAATGTCATCGGCAAATCGAAGGTTGCTGAGATTTAGAACGACAGAAAGCTGAGCTAGTTGGTAAGGATTCATTATGCAAAAAAGTGGTGAGGCGTGCAGACAGGACACAAGAGTAGAGAAGTGGACAACACGAACGCCGACTATCAACTGAAGGAAGCACTGAGGCGAAAAAGAAAGAAGACACAAACCTCATCTGCGCAAACTCAGGAAAGGTATCACCACGTGTCAGTCGGGTACATGTGTCGGTCTACGTGAGAGATAACTGTTAAGGCACGCGTCTTATAGATACGCGTCTTATGGTAGAGGCATGGCATATCTATAACGGTGGAAGTGCGTGCGTGAGTCAGCCTTCGATTACCTTACATAAGGAAGAGATTAAGTGCCTTAACAGTTATCTCTCACGTAGACCGACACATGTACCCGACTGACACGTGGTGATACCTTTCCTGAGCTTGCGCAGATGAGTTTTGTGTCTTCTTTCTTTTTCACCTCAGTGCTCCCTTCAGTTGATAGTCGGCGTTCGTGTTGTCCACTTCTCTACTCTTGTGTCCTGTCTGCACGCCTCACCTCTTTTTTGCATAATGTTGCTGAGATATTCGCCGTCGATCCTTACTCCTAAGCCTTCCCAGTTTAATAGCTTGAATACTTCTTCCAAGCACGCAGTGAATAGCATTGGAGAGATTGTGTCTCCCTGTCTGACCTCTTCCTTTATAGGTATTTTCCTACTTGTGTAGAATTAAGGTACCTGTAGAACCTCTATAGATATTCTCGAAGGTATTTACGCAAGCGTTCTGTACTCCTTGATTACGTAATGCCGCTATGACTGTTGGTATCTCTACTGAATCAAATGCCTTTTCGCGATCTATGAAAGCCATATAGAGAGGCTTATTATACTCTGGGGATTTCTCAATAACCTGATTAATGACATGGATGTGATCCATTGTAGAGTATCCCTCCATGAAGCCAGCCTGTTCCCTTGGTTGACTAAAGTCCAGTGTTGCCCTTATTCTATTGGAGGTAATTTTGGTAAATATTTTATATAATACTGGGAGTAAGCTAATGGGCATATAATTTTTCAATTCTTTAACGTCTCCTTTTTTGTGGATTAGTATAAAGGTTGCATTCTTCCAGTTTTCTGGGACCTTTGCAGTCGATAGACACTTCGTATAAAGAGCCGCCAGTTCTCCAAGCAATATGTCCCCTCCCTCTTTGATTAAATCGGCTGTTATTCCATCTTCTCCTACCGCTCTCCCTCGTTCCATGTCTTGCAAGGCACTTCTGACCTCAGCGCTAGTTATAGGAGGAGTTTCTGTATCCTGTTTGATACAAAAAATAAGTCTATTAATACTCACACATTAGGCAGTTTTACTTTGCCCTTAGCGCTACTGGCTTTTGAGGAATACTGGGTTATCGCAAACATGGCTATTTGGTTTGCGGCGCCATCTGGTGTCGAATATTTTTATCAGAGAGGACACACAGCGGTTATAGCAGTAACTAACCATACTGAGTTAGCTTGGGGACTGGTGTGAAGTACTGGCAGTGATGTAATCGTTAACACGTTGCCTTGATTTCTTTTTCTTGGACAAAAACAGCAATGTAACACGAAAACGTATCTAATGTGGTGTCATTGGACAAAGCCCAGCTAGATGTCATCACTAGTGCTGTAGTTGCAGTTCGCATCTCCAGTACGCAGTATGTCGTCAAGGCTAATACTTTTGGAGACAACCCAGAACTCCCCTATTACTATCTCATATCGTAATACTTTAGGGGGATAGGGCCCAAGAGTTCGCTGCAATATATCTGTAAAACATTGCGAGAAATTGGCAACACATTAAAGAAAAGATCAAAGTATCTAAACAAAGTTACATTTCTTCGCTTGGCATGAAGTTAAAAGGAAGTCCTAAAGAATTTTGAAAATTTGTGAAAGCGAACAGTAAGGAGATGACCACAATGACTAATTTAGTATTGTTGAGAATACCGTGTACGACGATTACGAGAAGGCTTGCTGTCTGAATTCCTATTTAAATCCGTCTTCTACGTGCACTGATGACCTACCTGAAGTACGTGAAATGCCTGAGTACATGCCCGTGGTTACTGTCACGTACAATGGTGTCCTTAAGCTGCTTACAAATGTAAAGGCGAAAGCAGCTTGCAGTCCTGACGGTATACCGTCTCAGGTAATGAGAGCTTGTTCTGAAGCACTAGCCCACTTCCTAGTTGTGTTATTTAATGAATCATTGCACAGTAGTTCATTGCCTGCTTAATGGAAGGTAGGTGATGTAGTTCGAAGTCATAAAGGCGGACCTAAAAATTCAGTGCAAAAATACAGGCCCATATCTCTGACGTCCGCAAGCTGTCAAACAATTGACCATATTATTTACACTGCCGTATTGAAACAACTTCATAACAATAATTTCTTTTTGAATTCCCGACATGGGCTTAGCCTTGTATTGTCATGTACAACGCAACTAGTAGAATTCTGCCATGATCCGTTTCCCTTTTATAAGTCTGGATTTCAAATCGACTGCCAATTTTTGGATTTTAAGAAAGCTTTTTGATTTTGTTCCTCATGCTTTACTAATACATAAGTTATCCTGCCTCTCAATACACCCTACTATAATCAATTGGATTAGTAGTTACTTAACTGGGCGCACTCAGCACGTTCTGGTCGATGCAGTTTCATCAACTCAAGCCACCGTAACTACAGCTGTCCCGCAAGGCTCAGTTCTGGGGCCGTTATTTTTACCTTACATGAATGATATTGTGCAGGGCCTTGAACGGAAAGTGAATTTAGCTGCAGATGATTGTATTGCTTATAGAAATATGCTAAACATAAGAGATGTCTCCAACTTACAGGATGACCTCAACAGGATTCATGAATGGTGCCAAAAACTGGAGGTGGCTTTTAACAGTTCAAAATGTCAGTTCATGTCATTTACCCGAAAGCGTCTGTCGGGGAGATCACTTTATAACTTGAATGACCTTTCTCTTGACCTTTCTCTTGAAAAAAGCATTATAAATATCTTGGTGTCTTATTTTCTCAGAAAACTTATGGTGGAATAAACATATTGAATATCTCCCTTTAAATTTGTCCAGAATACTAACCTCATTAGACGTAATTTTTATCAGGCCCCTGTAAATGTAAAAGATGAACTTTACGTTAGAAATGTGCGTCCAATTCTTTGACACCTTTGTTTAGCGTGGGACCCTCAAACCTCGTATCTTGTTGAAAACCTCGAATGAATTCAAAACGGTGCGGCGAGGTTTAGTTCTCGCAACTATGACTTTTGCAACAGTGTCTCAGCAATTAAAGAAAATCTAGGCCGGAAATAATTAGAGCATCATCGAATGACCGCAAAACTGCAAATGCTTTTCTAGATATATTCTGGTGTCACCGGATTGGACAAATATCTGTACATTTTGCCTCCCCACTTTGTCTTTCACCGAAGTGATAATGATTATAAAGTTCTAGAAATGCGCTGTCGCACTGAACTTTTGCGCAGTTCAATTTTCCTGGACACTTAAACTCTGTGAAATAGGCTCCCTACGAGCATTAATCAATGTAAAACCTGTGCCGAGTTCAAATATTTATCGTTAAATTTATCATACTGCATATTACCATGTTATCATTTCTTCCCATGTGTCTTTGTTTATGGTTTGCCTATTGCAACAATTTACCTTTTGCTTTATAGTTGCCTCCTCTTTTTTTCTGAGCTTTCTGTATATGTATATTTTCTTTTCGGAGTCAGTCCTTTCTGTGCCAGTGTATCTCTGAAAAAAAAGGGTTGGCGATCAGGTTCACAAAGCAGGGAATTATGCACTCGAACTCAGCATCCGACGAGGAAATAATTATATGAACGATGCACTGCCACTAAGCTTTCTTTAGACGGTGAGGATATAAAACTAATGTAAAGTTAGTGGTCATTTAAAGTGAATCGTGGTTCTACAAGAAACATTATAAAGAATATCTTGCGATTCCCCACTAAATTTTTATACATGATCCTGCGTAAGCTAATTAATAGTCACATGGACGTTAATGATTGAAAGGAACGGAGCACAAAGCGTGGCAAGGTCCATGCATGATAAATACGAAATAATGCAAAGCCCCTAATAAAAGTTAAACACACATTCTATGCTTGACGCATTTCAATCTTAAATAAAATAATTGCTGCCAAACTTGCGATACCGGCTATAATATTTCACTAAAAATTAAATATTTCGTTTTCTGACGGTAGGCGCAGCCAGAAAAAAAGCGAGAGCAATAATCTTGTTCAATTTCACTGTGTTCATTATACTTTGGTGCTCAATTTTAGCCAACATTTGAAAAGTTTAAGAGCCCCTTCGTGTCAGTGTCCAGGCTGTGGGACGTCGTTAGAATAGGCTAAATAAACTTGATGCAGGCAACAGTTTGATGAAAATTAGTCTGGTCACCTGTCATAACGAAGAAATTATTGTTGGTTCAATAAGTACCCCTAGGTGTTTGGGGGTTTCGTAAGGAACGTGAGAAAAAATTTATGTGGATATTGCTGCGGCTTGTATAAAAACTCTTATAGACATGAAACGATGTTTTTGAGCGTTGTCTTTTTCCCTATATGCAATAACTTCTTCATTGTCAAAAGTACTTGCATTTAGGGACACGCTTCCATTGTTAGGAACGCGTTTACAAGCATGGATCAACAAAACGGAAGCTCAGAAAAATTAGCTCTTTCTATTCTGCAAGCCATTCTCTTATCAAACGCTTCAAATCCCCGTTAGCACTACCATTAATTGGTGGAAAAGCACATGTATACATTTAAACTGGTATTTGCTGCAGAAGCATCATAGGGAGGACTATTACATTTCCAGCCGAAGTGTTGATCATCGCATTTGACATTTCCAGGTGAATATATGGTACGAAGGAATGGAGAACCCCAGAATAAGGACGAAAATCGTTGGCATTACCCGCAATACAGTAAGCACCAAACTTTTATGGCTATATTTATGATGACAGCTCTGGGGTGGGTTTACAGTGCGGCATGTAACCGGCTTGTGCCAAATGTTTCCGAATGCGAATGTTTTTCGCTGTGTGTACATTGCAGACACCAACACACAAATTGCACGTCAGGTATCACGCCGGAAGGTTTTGTATAAGTGAAAGTAATAGACGCATGGCGCATGATTCAGCAGTCTATACAGAACACGAAAATAAATTATAAGTACTTATCACGTAATAATTTTTTATCATCAGCACTAATTTTTACATCTATTTTTTCCAGGATGGTGACTACGAAGTAAGGGAAGACGGTTATTTAATTGCTGACAGAACTCTCAACAGATTCGCCGAGTATGCCGACCAAAGTATCCCTGGAAACCCTGACGCCGTTTACTTGATGACCAGGTTTTTCTTCTATTGATATATTGACATATGAAGACTGAAATATTCTCGAAATTTGCAGCCAGCATTCTTCTGCACCAACCACACTGCACGGAAAAGAGTTCCGTGTTGTTGTGTGCCCATCAAAAAATAGTGAAAAATCTTATCTATATATTGCGATTTTTTAGTCGTGGAATATATTGAAGCATTTAAAGAGATATGAAGCGTTATTGAAATATGTAAAAATAATGTTACCATTCTTTATACACACTTCGTTCGTTACCATGACTACCACATTGTCATTTCACTTTACAGCCAGGAAATGGCATCTATTTCGCTTTCTGGAACTATCGACACTGGCGTCGCAGGTAAGCGTCACGAGTCTGAAAATACGTGCGTTGTCGTGCTCGAAAATAAGTACATGAAATAAATAAAAACAATTGCGCAAGAGAAATAGTACTATAGAAAACGATCACAGATTACAATAGGTTGCTAGTATGACAACACTCGCAAATGTTGGTAGGTCAAAGAAGAACTAGCGCTCCTATACAGCGATTGAATATAAAAAAAAGACCTGCTCGAAAAAGACCTGGAAAGCAAAGCTTTTTACTCATGCATAAGGTGGCAAGGTGGTGGCCTGGGATAACGTTGGCCACCTTTTCTGAAACAGGCCTGGCATTCGTCGGAACGCTGTGCGCATTCCAGAATGTCGCCATTGGTGAAGACCCGGCTGGCAGCTACAAAGGAGTTTACCCAGCCGCCCACGAGCTCGCGCACACGTATGTTCTTTTTTAATCTGCTTTTTTATACTGCCTGCTACATATTCATTGTTATTGAATTGAAAACAAATTGAAACTGAATACCTCTGTGCTCTCCTGAGTTTCCGTACATACGCTATACCGCAGTGTTCCACAAATTATGTTTGTGTTACAGAGCACAATTTGTGGCCTTATATATCTGCGTGTGTCGCCGGTGCTGTGTGAGAGAACGCTAAGGGGAGTTGAGGGGTTATTTTGTTTGGTAATTAAGACCGTACGAAGGACACTGACAGTAAAGTTATAGAAGAAAATAACTGTCATGTGTGCTTGCATTGTGTGATTAATAAGGAAAAGAGACATGACGATTGGCTAAAACTCAACTTGATGCAAGCGCGATGTGGACCTACGTCTTCCACCAACTTTCCACTGCTCACGTCATCGCCTACTGCTTCGTTTGGCACTCGTGCATATTATTTTGTAGTTTACATTTGTTTTGCTGTCGTGCGTTGAGATAATATCTTTGTATCCTTTTATGTATTGTGAGAGAAACTGTCTTTCTCGAAACATTGTTTCTTATTCAATGTGTTCACTGGGCCCACGCAATACAGAATATATTTTTTTTATTTTTTCAATGAGCACCGGACGTGCCACCCTAGGGAAAGCTTAAGGAAATGCGGGGATTTTTAGAGTTATCCAGGAAATATCTTGGGTGTCGAAAGGGTTAATAATGCCATTTTTTTTAATTTGCAGCCTTAGTAATGCGTGCATATAATTACTGGACCACTGCAGGTTGGGCTCAGTCCATGACGGTGATCCCGGAATGAGAGCGATACCCAACAGCCCGGGAGCCAAAGATTGTCCTTGGGAAGAGGGCTACCTCATGAGCTACGCGGACGGCGGCAGTAAAAAGTTCGAGCTGTCACCATGCAGCCAAGGCCAGATACGGGCGCTACTCAGGTACATCTTGGTGAACTGAGAATTAACACCGAAATGAATCCAGAACAAATGCCGCGAATGATTCACGCAGACATAAGGTGTTTGGTTGTTTACGGAAGAAGGAAAAAAAGAACAGCTTTGAAGCGAACGACAACTTTGAAACAATTACGAAACAAGCCAAAGGGAAAGGTTCGTGAGGAAAGGTCCTGATAGCACCATGAGGTAGGCAGGCAACAGGTTCCGACTGAGCTGGTGGGTTTGTCACCTTACATAGAGAATCCTGAACTGCACCCCAAAAACCTGCCGTAACATTAGCGATAACACAAGACATCTGGAAAACATGTTTTGCTTGCTCTCTTCCCGTGATTCTGTGCATTAGAACTGTAATGAGAGAGGTAAAGGGGACAGCAAACGATGCCCTAGACATTGTCCTCGAGAGACAAAGCTTGTGTGACACCGGCCCCATTTGTGAGCTGTACAATTTCGTGCGTTCAACAGACTCGTGGCATCAAGGCGCATGCACCAACAAATACGATGAAAGCGAATGTACCTTCTGTGGCTGACACGCTGCACTCCAGCGCGAATCTATACGATAAAGGCCAGAAGTGCGCTGTGCGCGTAAGTTAAGGCCACGGAGTCAGCATCAGATTTTAGAGCAAATGACTCAGTCAATGGCTGTGGCGCTCTCTTTGGAGCAATATTCTTGTTTAGAGTCTCGCTTAATTAAAAAAATATGTAGAGATTTCTTTTAAAATTACAGGCACGTGCCGCAGACATGCTTGGACGAAAACTCCGACAAGGATTACATGTCGAGTCATCGGAAAGCACCAGGCCAAGTGATCAGTGCCGAAGATTACTGCAACATTCTGATGAAGCATCAGGGACGCGGCGTTCCGTTGATGGTATAACTTCAACGCAACTGTTTTTCACTACACTCACAAGCCTGGCTTACTACTAGTATATCTAGCATACTAAGACACGAAAAAAGTTTTAATAGCGTCTTGTTGTTTTATACCATGTGGATTCTGTAAAAGAAAACTAAAACAGCAGCTGCGTATGAGTATTTATGCAGTAGCCAAAGAGAGATTGGTGCATTTATGCAGATATCAAAAGTAAGCATCACATTGCTATTTAAAGGATCGCAGTGTTTAACGAACATCAGTGGTGGTTACTAAAAAAAAAGATTGTCTATTTAAGAATCTACATGCGCTGCGGCTCAAGCTATGCTTCTTTCACGAGGGCAGGAGTAAGGTGGGAGAGGGAAGGGGGCTTTGAGTTTTTGTTGTGTGCATGCTAATGGTTATACATCAAAATTTACTCCAGAAGTTCTATAAAGAGACATCCACAAAGTGCCGCCGGCCAGGGTAAAATACCTGACATTCGTCGCTATTCTCGTACAGCTTGAAATAAATCTTATATGCACCCGTAGGGACCCCGAAACGCCATCAATGACATATTGCATTTATTTTTATTTGACGACTGTATGTTTTATTTGAATTTTGTTTCTTCCTCGCGAGACGGGCTTAGGTCGAAAATTTGACTTAACATCTGACCATGGCGTGTTACAGTGGAATGTGTGGTTTGATTATGAAACGTTGTACGGCGTTAGCAAATACGGAAACAAATACAAACTGCGCAGGCTGTACACTGGTCGGGCATTTCGTGTTGGCCTTCGTCTTCCGTAGCACTATAACTGTTCTTTATAATGTCAATAACCAACTAGCCCATTTTTCAGAATTATCGTGGGGTGGTGTATGGGCCTTAACTTCACCGACTCTATTACGGTGGACAAGTTGGACGCATCCCTACTTGTCTCTTTTCGAATGTATTATTGATTGATTATTGATTGGTGGTTTAAGGGTCCCAAAGCTTCATGGGGAGCTATGAACGACGTCGCGTGTCCGGTTAATTTTCGCCCCCGAGGGTTCTGCAACATGAGCTCAAGGTTCGTAACATAAGGGTTTTCGCATGTTTTTTTTAATTGAAGTTGTGTTTTACAGAGTAGCGAAATATGAAGAAACGAGCTCTGTATATTTTATCACATAGTTTATTTTCTTATTGCGACAGCCAGTCAAGCACTCGAAACTGGTTTTGCCTAGTGCGTCTGCCCATTTTGCTACGCTAATCCGACCGTTATTGTCTGAGGATTAACTGCATTCAGGACGCTTCCTCAGCCTGAGCTTCGCCATCGCCATCGAGAGACGGAAAAAAGATAATAAGGAACCAACCCAGGCTGCTATCGAAAAAGCGTTTAACATGCTTCGGGAGCTGGTTATTTGTGGCACTATGATGTCACTGTGTTATGAGTGGCGCTTCCCTTGCCGCCTTTCCGTACGTGTACGCGGGAGCCAACTGTTGCTTCGAGCCCCCCTTCCCCGAGCACCAGCTCGGAACCCCCGTGCCGCGTATGCAACCGCCTCTGATTGCCGACGGTGCCGCGTTTCAAACGACATCGTCGGCACAGCCCCTGTGGGGCGTCTTCGACCAGAGGTGCGGCGTCGCAACGACCCTTTATCAAAACGCTATACTCCGTTTCATACATAGAAGTGAACGCTGTGGAGGCTAGGCAGACTTTTCGCGGTGGCTTCGTTCGCACTTGAGTGTAGCTCTATGTTTTCGTACCTCAGTTGTGCGCAATTGATTTTATAGAGGCTCAGTACTGAATGAAACAACCTTTCCCCCTTAGAAACATACACACTGTGGTATACGGTTGTTAACGCGTTGTTTTAGAACATTAGTATTTTTGTTGTTCTTTGGGTTTTGTTTTTATTTGCAACCCGTCGGAAGGATCCTCTCGTGTATGCTCGTACGAGCGAACGCTGTTGGCGCCCAGCGAAGCACAGACGGAAGGCGCGGAGTGATAACTTTTCTTGACCAAGCTTCATACGTAGTTTACATCAATAGCTGTCAAGAGGGAAGAATGCGAGAATGTTCCTCTTACCACCCAGTGCCGGTGTATAGTACCGTTGGGGCCGTATCACCGTGCGGTCTTTACGACCGTGCCAGACTGCACAATCTTCGGAATCGGCTCACGAAAATGTTCGGGCACAAGAAATTGCCGTTCACTTCCTAAAAGAAGCCGAGCTGAGAATCTAACCGCAGGGAATGTAACCAGTGTCCCTGAAATGAGCAAAACGAGAAGACTGTAAATGCGGGAGCCAACGTTTCGATAAGTGGACTTGCCTTTTTCAAGGCGATGTATGACAAGTCCACTTGTCGAAATGTAGGCTGACGCTGTTACCTTGTTCTCGTTTTGCGCATCGTCTGCAATTTGCATCTCCCGTCTTCCCCGCCCGTGTTATCCCCAGTGTCACTGCAGTAATGTGTTCTTGGGAGCCGGGTGTGCTAACGATATTGCTATGACGCAACATTAAAGGAAATCTTTACTGCATAGAAATAAGATGGCATCTCACTACAAGCGGAATAATTAAAGTACACGCATGGCTACTACACAGGCAGGCAAAAACATACAGCTAACGAAGGCATCCACTTAGGCTGCTACTCTGCAGCTGGGTAAGCACTACGTACAATCAGCATAAATCCTGACGCAGTCAAGCTTTCTGATGAGTTATGTTCTGTTCCCATTTCAACTTATGTTTGTAGCATGTACTGCTGGTGCTGATTCCACAGTTTCATGAAATCACACGAATTCTCACGGGACGACAAAGGTCCTTGACGTGCAGCGGATATGAGTCAGTTAGAAACGACGAGATATCTCTATCTTTCGCCGAGCTGAAGCTGGTAATACGTTATGTCGTGCAACAAGTGCTGTTATAACCCAGCAACAGCGCTTGTTAATTAGTGCAAGGTTCGCTCTTGCTGTACAGCGAATTTGAGAGCAGTGGCGTATGTCCATGCATTTCGGAGGGCGCAAGAATTTATGCTGTAGCAGAAGAGTATGGCAATGTGCGCATAGTTGTTCTTGATCATAGCATAACTGAGCTATTAAATTTCTTGAAATTCCTAATTTATTTGAATTATAACATTACTTTTCAAACACTCTCCGCACCCTCAACCACCTATCCCGGCTCCACTGACTTCCTGGCAATTCTTCCGCAATTAAAGAGCGGAAGTCCTTGAGAAACACACAAACATGTAAAAATAAATTGGCGGCTTTTACTTGGTGATAATGCAGCTATCGCAGCACATGAGTTTAGAGTCGAAGGAATCACTTGGGTCTGATCTCATTTTTCCTGAAGTGTTATTATCCGAGCGCATATTAATACTTCTGTACTCGGAAGGTGTTATAAATGTATGTGACGTTGAGTAACCTTTCATTTTTTTTTCCTTTTTAGAAAGCGGACATGCTAGAACAGTGCCGGTTTCAATGCTGTTTGAGAACGTACTATGGCCCTGGTAGGTGTAATACGGAATTCGTCCCCGAAGGAATGCAGTGTGCTGAAGGCAAGGTATGTAGCTCCAGCATGCTTGTATCTTTACCGCCTTTTTTTAAAATTAATATTCTAACAGACTTTTCATTCATCACATAGAACATACAGCCTATACTCCATGGGATATTGTTTCGTCTTCTGGTAGTCTATTCAGGAGTGGGAACTTGTGATTTTTACAGCAATGACTTGAATGACATGTCCTGAATATAGAACGCACACGGAGTCCCACACCCGTGGGTTGTCCTGCCTCCAATCACCGCAAAACGCTGATTCAGCGTTGCTCTATTCTAAAATTGGCAGTGGCTTAGCTGGGCTATGCCAGGATATACGTAGCGAAAGCTAAGGCATAGCATGGTTAGCCTTAGTAAATCTTGATTGCAAGTCCAGGTTAGTCTGGTTGTCTAGCTATGTTGCGGCGTTTAGCCAGTCGTTCGGCGCGCTGTTCATCTGTTTCCTGGGCGATTCGTTTCCTCTTCATCTCGTTCCGATGTCGATTCCAGGCCTCCTCCTGCTTATCAGAATTGTCGCTGTCCATACTGTCGCCTCAACTGTGGTTGCGGCGCACGTGAGCTTTCCTTTTCAATCCTCGGACATGTTATCAGGCATGTGACGCAGCTGGCGAAGTGAGCGGAGGCGAGCTCAACAACGAGGAACGTGGTGTGAGGTCATACCAAACGGTGGCGGCGGAAAGGCGCGGCGCAGCACAGCGGCGGAACACCTGTGGCTCGGTGCATTGCTCGCTGCTACTAGTGGCACATGCGCAGTAGTGACTAGGAAGCGAGAGAGAAAGAGAGAGAGAGAGAAATATCCGCGGCGAGGCGCGCGTTGTGACGTCATGTGCCTCCTCGGATCACCGCCACGGCGAAATCGCAAGTTCGCGGCCAGTAAAGCTTTCGCTTTAAAATGTCCACTACAAGGATTTTGAGGGACGGCTTGGGCTCAGGCACAATGCGCCTGTACACCTATTGAGTTCGAGTGTCCGGCAGCTAATCGAAAATACGAGGAACCCATCCCTTGCTTGTAATGCAATCCATGCATAATGTAATTGACCATAAATTTGAAATCTCCGCTCTTTTGGTGGTTTGGACTGCTTAACGCTACGCCCGGCCGTTCTTTTTGCATGTTACATAACAAGCACAGAGGGCTTTTATCAAGTCCATTACTTTTTAGCGGAAGCAAGAGCACCACTATTCATAGACAATTCATAGACAATCTCAATTAGCAACGGAGCGGCAATTGTCTGCTAATAAGGAGAAAATGCTTCAAGAACGAGGAGTTTCACATGAATTTGTTAACTAATCACAGGTTTGGTAAGCTGCATCGCAAACTTGTTTCACTAGCTGAACAAAAGCTTTCACTGTGTGATATTCTGGCTGGTCTACGAAAATTTGCTTTACCCTACACGTTGCACAGATATTTCGAAATAATTAAATTACGCTTTTCTTTTCAGACTTGCCGAAAGGGTATTTGCGGCGACTTCAAATGGGAGCGCTAACACTTTCATGGTAGCATCGATGCCTTCAAAATGCGTCACACGGTGACGTGCCTACATTTATCTCATTAGCTTCGGAAATCACACTAACGTGAAAGTCAATGCTAAAAATAAAGTTTTTTTTTTGCTTTTTTGAAATCTGCGGTATTAATTTATGCTTCCAAGCATCCAGCACGTTTGAGTTTTGGGTTTCTAAACTTTTTCGAAATGGGCAATTCTGAATTGCTATATAACAGCTGCAAGCTTGCTCCTGAAATTTTGTGAAATTCAGTGTGAATGTGTGCGTAGCACTGAGGAGTTTCTGTATCTGTGCACTAAATTTTGGAGGAATGAGCAACGAAGCCACGGTGACGGGACTTGAAGTTGCAGTACACACAACAGTAAGTTGTCTTTTTAAACTCTTAAATCTTTTTTCTACTTGAACATTCATATGCGTATGCATATATATATATATATATATATATATATATATATATATATATATATATATATATATATATATGAATGCTCAAGTAGAAAATCATGACTTCACAAAACGCAGTGCCGTCGTCTAGCTTCTTCCTTTGTCGTGTGTCTTAATATGCGTCAAAAAATATGCCTCATTCTCGCCGTAGCTGAACGATCGCTGCACCGGAGTTCTCTCTAGTATTTTTTTAAAGCTATCCTTGCTAAACCAACGCACGTAGCCTGAGCCTCAGTCGTAGCTTTATCTGTAGGCATGCTCATGACCACTCCTCGCTGACAGGTATCAATCCAAGCAATCACCGGTAGATGTCGCAGGTAGGCGCAGTCCAGAGTCGGAACTGGGTCACTCCAGACACATTGGCGGCTGTAATAACAAATTCGTTATGCATAACACAAAAAATAGCTTTTGCAAGGGAGAGAACGACGAAAATTAGGGTGATGGGCGATGATTACTGGCATCGCGCTTGAGTCGGGGCGGTGACAAATAGTCACCTAGCCTGCTGGAGTGGATCAGCTGGGCTCAACATGCTTTTCGTTCTAGCATTTTTGTGTATGGAAATCTTTAATCTTTTTTTCTCTTTCTGAAAACTTATCAACCTACCTTGAAGCGCTACCTGCGCCTGTAATGAATCCCGTCGTATCACTCTCTCTCCTGCCTTCTTTCCACCGATACTTTAAACATATTTTACTTGTCTCCACTGCTCACCAATTGATGATTCTGTCCACTTTAAGTGCCTCTGGAAGGCGTACGTTACTTCCGGGTATCACTGGGTGAATCCCTTCGCATTCCATTAGGATATGTTGAATGGTCTCCGATTTGTTTAGCTGCAGCACAGACTTGCCTAATCTTGTTGTGAATATTTGCTCCGGTATGTTATTGTTCTTGGGCAACCAGTTTGTGCCTTAAATAGCAGGGCACAGCACGCTTGCGCAGCGTGGGACTCCTTCACAAAAGTTCTTGAAAAGAAGTTAGAGCGTGTTCAGAAAAGGGCTGCAAGATTCGTCACGGGCATCTACGACTACAAAATTAGAGGTTCACAAATCAGGGAAAATCTAAGGTGGAAGTTGCTGTCCACACGCAGAAAAATAATCAGGTTAAAGCTTTTACACAACATTAACAGCGGTAGCACAGGAATCGATAAGAACAGATATTTAAAACCACCTCATTCTCAGTCTAAGAGACGCGACAATTCCAAGAAAGCAAGGGCCTACCAAAGTCGTATTAATGTATTTAAGTTTTCGTTTCTTCCGCGAACAATTGCAGAATGTAATTTGCTCTCGGATGGGGTAGTGTCTGCACCCAATGCTTCATCTGCCATAGAGAATTTTACATGAATCTGTTTCAGACAGCATTTCCAGTGTGACGTTTTATGCATTGTGTAACAAATGTTATAATCGGATGTTGTTAGTATTGGATGTGTTGTCTTTCTCTACTAATTACGATGATTGTATTTTTAATACCATAACTGATATGATGCCGTTTTTGGCGAAGTTCAATCTTTGACCTTTATGCTTGTAATTAACCCCCCTACGATAATGCCCAACTCGGGCGCAGTAGGTGTTTGTAATAAATAAATAAATAAATAAATAAATAAATAAATAAATAAATAAATAAATAAATCTTCCCTTCGTATTATCGTACAGGTTTTCCCTTCCAATTTCTTACTTGCCATTCTTGTCAGTCTCCATGGTCATATCTGTTCCCATTCTTTGCACCCAATTAACGGTTTCTGTTTCTCTAACTTTCTGATGAATCCCGGTTTGTCGTGATAAGGTTGGGAAGCCAAAGGCGCTATGCCTCGGCACACCAAGCCCGGCGGTTGGCGCACGCCTGCCCTTCAACCGCGGCCCGGTACAGCCTCCGGGAAACGACAGCCACATGTACACTCGGAAAGCATTTATTACGTTTCCACCAAACAGTTCGAGCAGGCCAACTAGCTGTATTAAAAGCAATTCTTGTTGGGCTAGTTGGTAGCTGTTCATTTAAAATATAAAGACACCAAATAAACGGACGCACACAAAAGAAGAGAACGGTACAGAGTGTCTTGCAACTGCTTTATTCACAGAATGCAGGCACATATATACCGTCAGTCAACGCATACGCACAGAGCAAAGTTACAATCACGCATCTCATCAAACATTCATGATACGCAACGCTCAAGAAACTTCTTCTCGCCCTTATATAATGATAACGAAGTTTCGCTAACGCACAAGCTGCCTTTCCTGCCTATGTGATATGCTTCAACCAGTTCCCTTGCTCTAGTATCAGTGTTTCGGGCAAGAATCCGCACATCTGAAAAACGTGGTTCACAAGAGCGTGAGGGACAGGTCCCGATGTGCTTAATCAAATTTGCGCCCTCTTTCATTTGTTCAACATTTCTTTCATGCTCCCTGACACGCTCATTAACACAGCGCCCGGTATGTCCTATATAGGAACGACCGCGCGAAGGGAATCTCGTACACAACTCCTTCGGCACACTTCATGATAGGGCGCCCACGTTTTGTCCCACAGCCTATTTGTCCCTGTTCCATTCTCTTCTCTTGTTTGTGTCCGTTTATTCGGCGTCCTTATATTTTATAATCAACTAGCTGTAGTTGACATCACTAAGGTATCCATCGAAAAGAATAATATGCTAGCTAATTACCAGCTGGGGATACGGACGGCCACGGCGACGGGTCCGACGAAAACGCTGTTGAGTAACCACGTACGGGAAAACGGGAGCGGCGACGTAGACTTCCACACTCGCCGCTTGCTGATAACCGAAAAAAGTCGGGCGGTGTTAGAAGGATTTCAAGTCACACACGTGCTGGCACTGATAGCGCTGGAAACCAATCGACTGAGACAGAGAATGCCGTTTATCCCCACTGCTGTTTATGATGTGCATGTTAAGGATGAAAAGGTCGCTACAGGGAATCAATGTCGGGTTTAATCTCTTATACAAAGTAGTGGGCACAATACTAGAGCAGCAGCTTCCAGATTTGTTTTACGCGGACGGCATTGTGTTGCTTGCTAACAAGAAAACTGATATGCAACGTATGGCTAATATCTGTCGAGAGGAAGGTGACAATGTATGGTTCAATCGTGATTTGGGAAGTTACCGCAAAGAAGACAATGGGCGAAGAAAAAGACAACAGAAAGCTTCGTGTTGTCTCTTTCTTCGTCTTGTGTGTTCTTTGCGGTCACTTCCCAACTCGTTATTTACCAACTGGCCTACACCCACACTCTCTTAAGTTATGGTTGAAATTTTGCGTTAAATAATTCCGGTTTTATGCAGTTCAATGAAAACAGTCAAGAGGTAGTTTCAATACAGGGCCAGAAAATATCTCGGGTAAAAGAATGCATTGGTTTATGCATAAACGAAGGCAATAGATATTATGTAAACACAGGAAAAAAACAATAACAGCAAAGGGGAAGAGAAATGCAGCGATAATGAAGCACAGAGCCCTATGGTATACACTATATATGAGGTGCTCCGGGGTATGCGAAAAGGTGTAGTGGTTCCAGGACTTACATTTCAAAATGCGGTTGTTTGCTTGAAGTCAGGGGTAGAATCAGGACTCGATGGCAACGAAAGGTCAGTAGGACGCATCGCATTGGGCGCTTGCGGGAAGACTATAAATGACGCGGTGCAGGGTGTTTTTAAGTGAGGGTAGCTCAGAGTAAAATTGATGATGAAGTACTACTTATGAATAGGGAAGAAAGTAAATGGGTTGGGAGGGTGTTCAGATATTTGTGCCGAAAAAAACACTGATTAATAGTGGAGGAAAAGAACTTCGGAGCTTACCAGGAAGCATGCGACAGGTATAGTAAGTGACGCGGCAACAAAAACGTCAAGCGCAAGGTCAGAGAGGCTGAGACAATCTCGTGGGTGGCGGCAATGAAAAATAAACCTGGTATTACGAACTACTTAAAAGGGAAAAGCGAAAACACGAAAGAAACAATTTATGATAACTCAAAGGAAAGCTCTCTACTTTTCGAAGCCAGATCAGCATACCTTAGAATTCGCACTTACAAAGCGAGGGACAACAAGGAAAAAAGCATGTGCTTGCTCCGGTAAAGCTAGGGAAATGCATGTTTTATTAGAATGTAAAGGTATCTGCCCAGCGGTCCATTGGGGCTCCTCTGACCTCCTTGAAGCCCTTGGGTTCAGCACGAGCAGGGGGAAAGCAAACATGTCTGCAGTAGAGATTAGTAAGAGGCGAGTTCAAGTTTGGAGGAAGAAAAGTAAGGAAATGACAAACAACGGAGGTGCACAAAAACAAAGTTCCAGGTGGATGGATGAATGAACTTTATTGTCGTCCTTTAGGGTGCGTTAGCGCTCAGTGGGCGGCTCCAACGTCGGGACACAGAGGGGCCTCTCCGGGGCGTCGTGGGCCCCCTGAACAGCCCATAACTGTTCTTCGAGGTTGGGGCTGCGTAGAAGTGCATCCCAGCGTGAAGAATGTTGCTTTCATTGCCGCGTAACGCGGGGCACCCCCAGAGCATATGATCTAAGTTTGCTGAGTCACCCCATAGTGCACATGCATTTGTTGTCTGAATTTCGGAGTAAATCCTGTGAAGAAGTAGGGGGTTTGGGTATGCCACGGTCTGTAGAAGCCTTAGCGTTAGAGTTTCCTATAGCCATTCAGAAAATTTCGTGATGGGAATTCTTCACTTTTTTAATATAGGTAGGACATTAGGCAAAAAAAGAACAGCTGGATGGCGCAATCCACCATCCCGTTTGAAAGGTTACACTTATAGCATCGATCCATCCATCCATCGCCGTGCGCCGCCAGGGAAAGAAAGGTTTTTCCTTTCGCCAAGGAGAGGAGAAGAAGACGAGGAGGCGTGCAGACGTGTCTTGCGTGCGCTCCTAGGTTTTTCGATGTTCCTGGCGGATTTATGCCTGTGCTCAAGCCAACTTCGATTGGAATCATCAGCGGAAGTCGCCAGGATCACCTGGATACCAAAATTGCGGCAAGTGAACCCAATTTTCGCATATTTTTCGCCTTTGACGCGTCGTCCCGGCGGCTGCGTTCGACCTAGCGTCGACTCCGACCACTGCCCGCCGACCAAGCGTCGGTGCGCCGCGCAGCCGACCCCTGGGGCTTAGCACGGCTGGATATTTTCGGCGAAAATGGAGGTTGTTGTCCAAGGGGAGGATATTTCTCCTGAAGAATTTTCCGAAAAGGTCGGTTGGTTCACGATCAACACAAACCAGCAAGGCGGCAGCCGCGAAGGAGGAAGCCAAGGTGTCGGCTCGGATCGAGGGAGGAGACAAGATGGCGGCCACGGCCACGTGAGCACCAAATCAATCAAGATTGCGGGGAGGAAATTGGCGCTGCGCTCCGTGGCGTCACAGCAACCACGCCTACCTACTGGCCTGCATAAGGTGATAATCCGACCGAGCGGTGGATTGAAAGCTCTATCTTTGGGTGGAGACGTGAAGATATATGAGATTGTTCGAGCCGCTGCGGGCGTGAATTTGAAGGAGGCTATGGAAGACATTATTCAACTTAACACCAAGCAAAACACCATTTTGGTGGGCACCATGAGTGAAGAAAGAATGCATCGGTACCTGAAGATAAAAATACTTCAGGTTGATCAGGCAAAATACGAAGTAAACGCCTACCTGTCAGCCCCCGATGGTAGTGGCAAAGGAGTTATTCATGGGATCCCGGTGGAACACACGGAAGCACAGATTCTGGACAACCTGGATTGTTCAAGGAACCCCAAAATCAGAGGGGTCAGAAGAATGGGGAAGACATCTACCTCAGTTCTGATACTCTTCGTAAATGATAATGTGCCGTTTTGGATCTATTATGGAGGCGGGCTCCTCAAGTGCTTCCTCTACAAAAAGAAGTTTGAGGTGTGCAACGCATGCGGACATCTTGGGCACCGCTCTGATGTGTGTCCGGACCCGGACGACGTCAAGTGCCGCGGCTGCGGTACGGTGAAGCCACCGGATGGACACATGTGCGATCCCAAATGTGCTCTTTGTGGAAAGGGACATGAACTGGGCAACAAGAAGTGTCGCGAGATCTACCGAACTCCGTACATCGTCAGGAAACGCCGGTGGGAGCGGAAGCTCCAAGAAGAGGAGGCGAAGAAAACACCCCCGTCTGGGCGAAAAAGCCGCTCAAGAAGCCGGGAGGGCTTCCGGAGCCGCTCAGACTCCTTCCCTCGCCTCGATCACCCGGGCCGTTCCAGCTCCAGGGGCCGCTCGAGCTCCAGGGATCGTTCCGGCTCCGGGGTCCACTCCGGCTCCAGGGCAAGATCGTCGTCAAGGCCGAGGAATGAAGCCAACAAGCAAAGGGAGGTGAGCTGGGTAGATAAGGTCTCCCCAAAAAATACGGAGTCCGAGGAACTCGCCAAGATGAGAATCACGGTAGAGAAACTCATTAAAAGAGTAGATGACCTCGAAAAGGAAAACGCTATGCTAAAAAGGGAGAAGAAATTAGCTAACGCAGTCAAAACAGCTAACACGATTGTAACCCACCCAACCGTTGAAAGCACTGTGGCGATGCAGGTAGATGACACCCGCTCCCCACCTCTGAAAAGGAAACCAGGCGCGAACGCGCCGCAAGAACCCACAATGGCAGATCTGTGCAAAAAAATGGACGACTTCCAGGCGAGCTGGGAGGCAAAGTTCGCATCAGTCATCCAAGCCATCCAGGCGCTATCGGAAGAAAGCCAGAAACACAGGGCCGCGTTGGTGAGCATTAATAACTGGCAGAGGGAAACAGAGCAGAAGGTACATGGTGGTTCTCAGACGGCTGCGACCCTAATACCACTGGCTGATAATTCACAATTCAATCATGGCCAGACACAATAAACACACAATTTGGCAGTGGAATTGCCGTGGGTACCGTCGCAAAAGGGCGGTCCTACAGCAGCTCCTTCTTGGCAAAGACAATCCGGACGTAATCGCTTTGCAAGAAACTGCAGGGATGGCAAAATTATCGGGCTACATATCATTTAGTACAGATGATGGAAGATCCGGAGTAACCACCTTGGTCAGGAGAAATTTGGCAGTCGTTAAGCACGACACGGAGGTTATCAACGTAGACCACGTCCTTGTTGAACTCATTCCGGCAAAAAAGAAAGAAGGCAGCCTCTTTATTCTCAATATCTATAGCAGCCCGAAACAAAGGAAGGCCCGATTTGGGCCTCTTCTCCAAAAAAGTCTGCGTATTGCCAACGGGCAAGCTTTGGTAGTGGTGGGAGACTTTAACGCCCAACACGCTGCCTGGGGGTACAGAAAAGAAGGAGTTAAGGGAAGGGAACTCTGGCTGGATGCACAGCAAGAGGGGCTCACCTTAATGACCGACCCCCAAACCCCCACTAGAACGGGTAATAGTGTCAGCGTAGACACCTCACCCGACCTCACATTCGTCAAAAACGTGGGAGATGCAACCTGGGTTAATACCCAGGAAAACCTAGGTAGCGATCACTTTATTCTCGAAACAGTGGTGAGCGCAGGCCCTGCCAGGAGAAAAGGCAGAAACCAGCTAATTGTTGAATGGGATGCCTTTCGCAAAATAAGAAGCGAGACGGCAGTGAGTGAGATAAGTGATATTGATGAATGGGCTAAGAAACTGGGCCAGGACGTTAAAAACGCAACCAAAGAGATAACGGAGGACTCTGCACTGGAGATAGCGGACAGCCACCTCCTCCATATGTGGGAGGCTAAGCTCAGCATGGAAAAACGGCTCAGGAGGCAAAGGTGGAACCGCAATCTCAGGAGACGGATCGCTAGGCTCAATAAAGCTATAGAAGATTACGCGCTCAAACTAACCAGGCAGAACTGGGAGTCCACCTGCGATAGGATGGACGGAAATATAGGCCTAGCTAGGACATGGAATCTACTCCGCTACCTGCTGGATCCACAGGGCTGCAAAACAGCGCAGCGACAGAACCTTCAAAAAATTCTTCACTTGTACGAAGGTACGGAGGTAGATCTAATGAAGGACATACAGGAGAGATACATAGGGGACACTAGCAAGGAACCCCTACCTAACTATGAAGGCGTAGGCAACTCCAGCCTAGACGAACCCATCAGCGAGGCGGAGGTCCGGGCGGAGATTGCCAAGCTCAAAACCAAATCAGCTTCAGGCCCGGATGGCGTTAGCAATAAAATGCTTCGCAATCTAGACGATAACTCTATAACTGCATTAACTAACTTTATGCAGAAGTGCTGGGAAGAGGGTAAACTACCAAATCAGTGGAAAACCGCTAAGGTGGTGATGATCCCAAAACCAGGCAAGAAACTCCAGATAGAGAACTTAAGACCTATCTCTCTAACCTCTTGTGCAGGCAAGCTTTTGGAGCACGTTATTCAAACGCGGCTCAATAACTACATGGAGGATAATGACCTCTATCCGCATTCGATGGTGGGCTTTAGGCCCAGGCTCTCTACCCAGGACGTGATGCTGCAACTAAAACACCAAATCATCGATGCGGAAACGGGGGACGCAAAGGCAATCCTAGGGCTTGACCTAGCGAAGGCCTTTGATAACGTCACACATAAAGCCATTCTTGAGAACCTTCAGGACTTGGGAGTAGGCGTACGAACCTACAATTACATTAGGGACTTCTTGTCCGACCGAGAAGCAAAAATCCAGATTGGAGAATGCCAATCGGATGACATTAAATTAGGCAGCAAAGGGACCCCACAGGGCTCTGTGCTCTCGCCCTTTCTTTTCAATGTGGCCATGATCAAACTCCCTGAAAGACTGCAGGCTATTGAAGGACTAAATCACAGCATATACGCTGATGACATTACGTTGTGGATAGCTAGGGGCAGCGATGCCCAAATAGAGGAAACCCTCCAAAGGGCTATCCAGGCAGTTGAGGGTTACGTCGGACCTAGGGGACTTAAATGTTCACCGCGAAAATCGGAACTGCTTCTATACCAGCCGAAAAGCAGGGCCAGTAAGGAGGAACCGCAAATCTCTCTCACGGCTGGGGGGATCCCCATTCCAAAAGTGGACAAAATCAGAGTTCTGGGACTTTTGATTCAGGCCAACAGCTTTAATGGCGAAACAATAAGGAAACTAGACGGCTGCGCACTGCAGACCATGAGGCTGATCCGCAGGATCGCCAACAGGCGGTCCGGGATGAGAGAAGCGAATCTGGTTAGGCTAGTCCAGGCCTTTGTGATAGGTAGAATAGCTTATGTGGCTCCCTTCCTCAATTTTAGGTCATTCGAGAAGAAGAAGATTGAGGGCATCATACGTAAAAGTATAAAACAGGCGCTGGGGCTTCCCATCCGCACTGCAAATGAAAAGCTTTTAGCTCTAGGGCTCCACAACACTCTTGAGGAGATTATTGAAGCAGTGAGGATCTCGCAGTATGAGAGACTTGCGGGAAGCCCTACGGGCAGGAAAATCCTAGCTAGGCTGGGCATAAACTATGAGGGGCAAGAAGGCATCAAAGTCGACCTGCCGCGAAGCGTGCGGAATCGACTAATAATCCCACCACTACCTCAAAACATGCACCCAATCCATCACAAGGAACGCAGAGAGAAACGGGCGGAGGCTCTTGAGAAGCGTTTCAAAAACTCGAAGGACGTGCTCTACGTTGATGCTGCAGACTATGGCAACGGCCGCATGGCGCTAGCTGTAGCGAGCGCTGAAACTAGATTGATAGCCAGTGGCACAGTTCCAACGGATTGCTCTCAGATTGGAGAAGAGTCTGCCATAGCACTTGCAATTGCAAGTACTTCAGCCAAAATTATAGTCAGCGACTCTAAGGTTGCGGTGATGAACTTTGCCAGAGGCAGAATTTCTCCCGAGGCGAACAGAATCCTGCAGACCTGCAGAGATAGCAGGAAAATTGAAATAATCTGGGCACCTGCGCACGCCTCCCTCGCTGGGAACGAGGCGGCCCACGAATTAGCTCGAGGACTTACATTCCGAGCTGGTGGGCTAGCCGAAGGCTTCACGGGGCGAGACCGCTTAGTGTGCTACAGAGAGATCACACAACACTACAGACTAGGGCGGGTTAAATATCCTCCGGCTGATGCATCCTTAAACAAGAGCCAGGCCTCCACTTGGCGTCGCCTGCAAACCAACTCGTTTCCAAGCCCGGTGTCGTGCAGCCTCTGCTACCCGGGTCAGTACTCCAGCCAATGTAAGCTATGTAAAGCCAGGGCTAATCTTAATCACATTCTGTGGGAATGCCCACAGGCTCCCTCTGAGGGAAGGATAAAGTCTTTAGAGCAATGGGAGACCTTATTACTCAGCTCCGATCCGGAGATTCAACTGAAGACCGTCCAACTGGCCGAAACCACCGCTAGGGTCCAAGGACTCCTGGCCGTCGTCTAGGTGGAAAGGCTTAAAGCCTTCCCTACATCTGTTGGACAAATAAAGTTTTACAATCCAATCCAATCCTTTCGCCAACATGCGTGACGTGCGTGCGATGGTCATGGGGTCGGAGGATTTCCACAGGTTGTATATCTACTCTTTCAATTACCATGTATTTGGTTGCCAACTTTCTTGACCTCTTTTTCCATTCTGTGTCGACGCGTTTCAGGTACACATGCTTGTGTACTACAACAATGACTGTTGATTTACCATTAATATATTGTTGGGCAATTGTTGAAACTCATGGTTGTGACCACATGAGTACTTTCATGCGTGTTAGCATGAAAAAAAAAAAACAACCTGTGTAAACTGGTACTGTAAATATTTCTCTCCTTTCAATTCAATCCCTTGCATTGTATGCTTGTAGAATGTGTTTTTATGTATTTATATCATCCTTCAATGTACCTCATGATTCCATGCATTTCATATTTGATATGCACTTCTTTTCTTTGAACGTATTTAATTACATTACTGTATGAACGTATTCCCTCCTGCCTGGGTCACAAGTTGGCCTGCAGTATTCTGTAAATAAAAATAATAATAAATAAACGGACTTCAACAAAATTTCAAAAGTAATTGAGTTCGCTCAACATTTGCACAACAATATTACCGTTGAATGTTCTCAATAAACAATTTATTGGGTAATCTGTGTTGATTTTTGTAGTTGTTTTTTGTTGTGTAGCAGTTGAGTCCAGCATATAATAATTAGGACTCGCATATGAAGACATTCTAAATATTTATTGCGAAGCGTTCCAGCCTCATTTCTGTCACTTTGCGGCAGGTAGGTTCTTCTTTCGGCTCGCTTTCATAAAAAGAAAGTCATGTGTGACGGATAAAGTGACATCGAACGTCGGCCGTCGATCCCGGTGCTCTAACAATTAGGCCACGAGCGCACGCCAGTAAGTAAGCTCTGAAATGCTTGGCGCGTGCGCCGCGTGCCACTTCTTCGTGCTGTTGCTACAGCTGGAGCTTTGAAGCGCCTATCTCCGGGACCGCCCCACTTTCGTAGCTGTTTTCGCTACGTATAAACTGCAACGTTACACGACCTTCATGACCGCCCAAGTTCATAACGATTAAACATTTCTTCGCCGGCGTACAAATGCCATCGTCGTTTTAACATGCACTAGATGACATAGCCATGGTTACGATCCGAAATGAGCACGTTTCGGGGAGCAGAAGAATGCAAACTTCACTTGCAAACACGGTCACTACGCTGATGTGGAGCTCTCCACATACTAGACAGGGCGGCAGGGCGGCCGGCGATAGGACAGGCGCCGACCTGCGACGACGCTAGCTTTGAGCATCTGACGCGCTGTGGGAACCGTAGGATGCAAGCGCGCACACGCTGGAAACATACACGTGCGAGGCCTTCGAATTTCCTTCGACGCACCCTCTGTCCGGAAAGCAAATATATTTTTTTTATCCAACGGCCAGGGTACTAGAGAGCAAACAACAAACGCGCTTTGAGATCGCAGCGCGCAGCCGCTATAACCATTGACTTCAAAGAGCTTCGGATTCAGCAACAGCAGAAACAGTATCACAGCTAATTGCTGTATTTGCGGCTGCTCCCTACTCCCGCCTTGCAAAAGCATGCCTTTCATTTGAGCCTCGCCGAACTGTCGTCCAGCCGCCTCCCAAGCGTGAATGTCTCGTATGTTCAGTTAAATAAAAGAAAACCAAAGGGAAATGAAAGAAATACAGATAACGGACTCATATCATACCTTACTTGGCACCTTGTCATCTGCAAAGGTACTATAAACTATTTTATTATTGTTATTTTTGTAAAAATAACCAAATTAGTAATAATTTGGATTTATAGGTAGCGCTACAAGCGGCAAGTTAGTGTTCGGGTGTGTGTGTGTGTGCGCAACGGCTGTTGTCCCCGTTGTCACTTCGTTTTCAGCCGACTTTTGCAGCAGTACACATGGTTAACGGTAGTTTCGTAGCCGCAATTTTTGGCCGTAGTATTTATTGTTTAGGCTACAAATTAGGTTCTTCAAAATTTATAAAGCGTAGCAGATGAAAAATTATTACTAAATAATTAGCGATTTTTCAGTGCGGTTATTTTGTGTTTTAAAGGTTTTTATAACTCGATACGATAGTGAAGCTGTGAACGGCTTTCGGACTCAGTTACTTGGTTGCAGTTGTGTGGTGGTTCACGCCTCGCGCTCTTCGACGGATGGGTGGATGGATGCAAAACTTTAATGAAGGTCCTGAGGTACGCGACTGAGCGTGCTGCGGGCCGCTCCTACGTTGGGACAGTCAGGCCATGCCCGACCACCGCATCGTGGGCCCTCTGGACAGCCCATAGTTGCGCCCCGGCATCCGCGCTCTTGATAGCGGAGAGCCACCTGTCCTCATTGATTTGTTCTGTGCCTCGTAACAAGGGGCAACGCGAGAGCATATGGTCTAGGCTAGCTAAGTCGATGCAGTACCTGCAAGAACTAATGGTATAGGTGTTGGGATAAAGCTTGTGGAATAAAGCCGGTGGGATACGAGCCTGTTTGCAATAATCTTAGGGTCAGCTGGTGCCTGTGCTCTATTTAACTTCTTCTGTGGAAGGGGAAAGTCTCTCCTGCCGAGATAAAAGTGCTTCGTAATTTCATTGTGTGTGGTCGGTTGATCACTGTTCTCCACCACTGCGGGCCGGCGTTGGAGTTCTCCATGGTCGCGGAAAGCGAGACCTCGAGCCTTGGAGTAGGCCAACTCGTTGAGGTTTGTGGGGCCTCCCATGACGGATCCCATGTGAGCGAGGAACCACGTGAGAGTGTAGGTGGCAATGCTTTTGCCGTCGAGGATGCGACAGGCTTCCTTACACACGGCGACAACGCTGAAGGCGCGGATGGCTGCCCTGGAGTCGCTGAAGATATTGGCATGTTTGTCGTCCAGGAGGGCCAAGGCAATGGCTACTTTCTCGGCCGCACTCGACGACGTGCTCCCTACCGAAGCGGCGTTAACTGTCAAGCCCGTGTGGTTGATTGACACTACCGTGAAATTGTTGCTGTTCCCATACTGGGCCGCGTCAACGAAGCAGCTGCCGCCAGCAAGCGGGTAGCTAACCGAAGGAGATACCTGAGCGAAGATAATCTGATAAGGCTAGTCCACGCTTTCTTGTTATGCCATTTCACGTACGTAGCGGCCATGATAAGGAGGGGGATCATGTCTAAATGCCATGATAATGAGGGGGATCAAGAGCGCGCTCGGACTACCAAACTACACACGCACCGACCGATTCCTGCAGTTGGGTATTCATAATACCCTGGAAGAAAGAGCAGAAGCACAAGAAAGGGCACATATTCTCAGGCTCTCCAGCACCAGGGCGGGCAGACGACTCCTAACAGAGATGGACGTCCCCCCGGCCACTGTCGAAGACACCTACCAGGGCCTTCCGAAAGAGCAGAAAGATAACATCATCATATCGCCCGCCCCGCCTAATATTCATCCCCAGCGCAACGTAGAAGGAAGGAAGGCCAGGGCGGTGGCGCTCCTTCGCCGCGCGCTTTTTGATGAAAGAATTATTTCATTTCGGACATCATGACGCACATTTTAGTGAAATGCTTTAACGACAACAAGTGGGAAGTTTATTCGTTGAAATCGTTGGCTGAGCCTAGCTACTAGTCTTCGACTGATGTGCGAGCCTGGCTGTTTTGATGAGTTGCGCGGTAGAGGTCACGATGCCTGTTGGAGGAAACGCACCCCGAAACAGTCGCAGCCGAACTTCTGCACACAGGTAAGTAATCTCGTTTTCTTGAGCACGTAGCTTTTTTCTATTTTGACATTGACAAGCGTGAGATGTTAAGCACACCGTTCACTTTCTTCAGGCA
This sequence comes from Dermacentor andersoni, assembly GCF_023375885.2. NCBI lineage: Eukaryota > Metazoa > Arthropoda > Arachnida > Ixodida > Ixodidae > Dermacentor > Dermacentor andersoni. The sequence goes on from NC_092823.1 coordinate 129,161,631, forward strand.
AACCGCATGCCCCGGAGCGAAAGCGCGCGATACGCACGCTAACTGCCACCGCCACTTCGTTTGAAACAGTGGTAGGCGAAGAGGCAGCAGCGCCCCACTTGCGTAAAATTGCATTGCTTCATTTGTTCCTGTCTAATAACTTTTCCGTAGCTAACCTTAATTTGTATGATAGAACACAATTGGAACATAAGGATCAGCTTCTCTGCGCAGTGCAAATTTTGTGCAGTGCCCACGCCATCTTTCATAGGGGTTCACGAGGGCCGTCTAAGCGCTTGTTATCGCATTCCTATACGTGAGAGGCGCGCTGCCTTTCAAGGTATTTTGACAGGCATTACGAGCTTAGAACCGCGGCAAATAATTGTGCAGCAGGTGTGCAGCTGTGCTATGCTTGTACCACACTCGTACCGGAAGGCAGTGATGCACTTCACGATTACTCACTTCTTAACTATGGCGGCCGCCGTGGCGATTTGGGCCTGTTGGTAGCACTCCGTCTTTCCGGTATTCTCACGCACTTGCGATATTTAAAAGCTTTACTATGGTGGCCGCGTGACTGATTTTTGCTGTGCGGGGAAGGTGAGTTACAGGTGTAGTTTTTGTGTTAAGTGGCCTCAAACTCGTGTCGAACATCGAGCCGCATAAATGACACATGGAATCGCTTCACACTTCTTTCTTCCGACGCCACTGTGTCACATAAGTCATTTTATGTGTACTGAGAGGATCTTGTGAAGTGTTATGCATGTCATGCTGCATTGATAATGTGGGCCAATGAGGGACGGGAGCTTGTTCTAAAGCTTCTTTAAAATTAGCCATTCATGCCTGAGCAGTCGGAGTAACAGCACCACTCCCTTCTGTTACCTTAAGTCACAAGTACATCGCTATATGTAACACGGTTGGCGGCTATCTGCCACACGCTCACATTTTGCATTTTCGAAGGCTGAGGACGGTCACGTAAGCTGTACTATAAAGTCATGCTTGACACATATTTGAGACTCACATTTTAGTGGAATACGAGTTGAATATTGTATTCAATGCGGGCTTGAACAAAATTTGGGCGCGGTTTACATGCGTATCTTGTACACTGCGCAATGTCCCTCATTTCCACTTCTTTATGTCTAATATAGGGCACCATGTGCTCAAAGAGCTCCAAGAAGAAAATGAAATCTTTAAGGCTAGTTCGAATGTACCTCGCCGACTCATGACAAGTAAGTTTTGCTGAGTAATTCATAAAATTTCTAATCCAACGCATGGAGATAGGTGTTAGTTATTCATTACTTCTGTCTTAGATCTTTCATGCATGGCTGGCCTTGAAGTATACTGCTTCTTGATAGAGGCAATAAAATGGTAGAAAAGCCTCGTTAATACATGCCAGATTAAAATGTACGAATAGTTAAAACGTGGTTGCGACAAATATTACCGACCTGGTTTTCATAGTGCTTAATCTATTGGCAGATTGCTTAACCCTTTACTGCACCTTGTTGCATTTACGCAACATTCTGATGAACGGCGTTAAAAACCGAAGCAAAGTCAGTTTGGAGCTGCCTGTACACGTTGTTGCATATCCGCAACATTGGCCTGTAAAACGCGCCACCTTGTGCTGCAATCTGTGCTAATCCTTCGCATCTTCTACCAAAACAAACGTGGCGGAGGCTGCGCGCGCCCGCGAGCAGTGATATAGGTAAGTTTTACAAATTGTAAATGTATTTCTCCATAGGACAAAGCGCAAAAAATATTCTCACGCTATGCTCCACATCCTTCTGACTCTGTAGGTTCAAAAAAACATTGTCATTTCGGAATAGTTTGTTCCTGGTGACACAACGTTGCTATGTTGCACAAATGCAACAACGTGTACATGGTTTATTTTCTTCGGAAAAGTGCAATGACTACGAAACGCTGGTATGGCCCAGCAATTCCTCCTGATGGTGAAGGCAGTGGCTATTCAATTAGTCACGACAGCCACGAGTGTAAGTCCGTTTCGATTCAATATGCGGAGAAGATGTTCTCTGGTCGAATTTCCTTTCTTCTTTTCAAAAGTACGCTGTGCCTCCGCACGTTGCCGTGTCACGTCGTCACGAGCACAGCTTTACGTCTGTGCTTCGATGTTCTACATTTTGACAATAACCCGAAAACACTGCATTGTTTCCTGGCTGCACGGGAATCTGCATGACGCACTGCAGGAAGTGTGGGAACCATCTGTGCTGCACAAGCATGTACAAGTGCTTCTCTTTGTTCCACACTAAATCATAGGTGCACCAATGATTGTCTCGTGCAAATAAGCATCTGAGTATGAATCGCACTAAATCTATCTTTTCCTTTCAACTTCTTCTTTATTTGCACATTGTTGCAAATATGCAACATACCCTTTTTCTGCAAATTGAAACCACAGACATTCGCTAAAGTAAGTTTCCATGGGAGTACAGGTACTGTTATGCTTCCTTACAACTCCATGAATAATATTTTGAGGAAGCAAAAAATTGTGCAGTAAAGGGTTAATCGACACTGGTACCCGTCGCAATATTCCGGTGGCTGTGGCATTGTGCTGCCAAGCTCGAGGTTGTGGATACGATTCCTGCAGTGGCCGCCGCATTCCAAAGGAGCGGAATGCAAAAATGCTCGTGCATTATGCACAGTATGCACGTGAAATTTTTCCAGAAAGTCAAAATAATACGGAAAAAAATTATGGGGTTTTACGTGCCAAAACCACTTTCTGATTATGAGGTACGCCATAGTGGAGAACTCCGGAAATTTCGACCACCTGGGGTTCTTTAACGTGCACCTAAATCTAAGTACACGGGTGTTTTCGCATTTCGCCCCCATCGAAATGCGAAAAAATAATACGGAGTCTCCCACTACGAACTGCCTCATAATCAGATCGTTGTTTTCGAATGTGGCACATCAGAATTATTTTTTTTTATTCCATAGTGGCTCATCGTATACCATACGGTTAGTGTGATCACCTTTTGTGCTGTAGCGGTTAAGCGCGCCTCGATTTAAATTGCGGCTAATGATGCGGCGCACCGCGAAATATATTTCGGCTCTTCGGGATGTGCGGAGAACGGCCAACCGATAGGTCGCAGCTTCCGCTTGGTGACTGTACACAGATACACTGCGCAAATGAACAGAAGTATGGTGACGACGTCGGCAAAGAACACAGTCGCCGACGGGCTCGCCTAATCGCCTATCACCGCCAAAGCTACCACAGTAAGCATCTTTATCTAGCGTGGCGTGTTGCCGTTGGAAGCGTACAGTACACTTTTAATAGGCGATAACCGAAACACGCCACCGTTCTCTGCTGCCTCTTTGAGCTGGATCGATCAAAATGTGAGTTGCTTGCAGCAGCGAAAGGAGCGCCAAACGACGCGTTCTCGCCTCAAGCCAAGCGCCGCACTCGAGCACCGTTTGCTCGGCGAAGAATGACGCATGCATGAATGACCGCGCAAAACACGCAAGGGCATGTACGTGACTTTCTGCACACAAATCGCGCGGGATGATCGGAGCTACGCGGGAGCGGATACTAGGCTTCAAAGAAGCGGCACAGGTTCTCACTCGTACAGGCACACTCACGCTCGCATCGCTCTCGGCGTATTTTTAGGTTAGTCCTGGTGCTAGACTTCTACTTAAAGATTCGATATCTGCTTGGTATCCGCTATGTACGGTCGTGTGGTCTTTAGTTTCGCGAAAGAGCCAGGAATATTTTTCCCCGCTGTGAAACAAACATCACTGTGCGTGTCTCAGGTAACACTTACCATAGCAACCCATTTCTTCCTTTTCTTGACGGCACTCGTAAAAAGCCGAAAATTTTTGCTTGCCAGTATAGTGTGTACTTCTATTTCGTGCGTAGTTGTGTGCAGTGCGTGGCAGATTCTTAATCCACGTAATCTCATTTTCTGTCCGCATTCCCATCTCTCAGGTTACACATGCAGCAAATGCCCAGGTGCTAAAGTTCTACGTCAAGAGCAGCTTGGCGTCGTGCAAGAGACACCCGTTGATATGCGGCTGATTCACTGGGAAGCTCGCATCCCTCTTTCCACCCTCCATCAAGTGGAATTTTTTAACAATTTTTTGTGCTGCTCTGTGGGGTAATATCTGCCGCATGGACGCTGTGAAGGCTTACTTTCGATTTGCTCTGGCTTTTAGTTGTAGAGGATTGGCTACCTTTTAAGGGGAGGTATTGCCTCTTTCTTGTGGGAATGTTTACCAGCCTAGCCAAGTGATACGTGTGTACTTGAAACAGAAGCACGAAAAGAGGAGGACGGTGGACGACGAAACGGATAGGAGCACACACGAGCGCAGGCTCAACAAAAAGTTCATTTTTTCAGACAGAGGTATTAAACACACTGGTCAACTTGACAAAAATAAAAAGCTATGCATGCGTGGTAGAAACAGCCACCCGCGACAGGAAAGAAATATGGAAAAGCCATGTCATGTAGAAAAAACGTGCGTGAAAAACGAAAACATTGTGACAAGTCCTTCGAAAAAGCGACATTTTTCCGATAAGTGATACTTCCCAACGAGAAATACTCTTAAGAACTGCACCTCTTTCCCACTAATGGTAACAGATAACTTGGTTATGCATTTGTTTCGTTTGTGATCAATAAATATTGCTTAACTCCTCTGGTGTTGCAGTATAGGGCAGAAATAACGATTGTTTCATCACAAACACCAGAACACAAGAGTAATTATGGAAGCATTATTTATTGATCACGAGGAAAGTGCCTAAGCAAGCTTTGTGTGAGCTTTAGTAAGAAAGAGTTGCTACAGTATTTCTAGTTAATATCGCTTACAGGACAAAGCTTTCAGTTTTCATTTGTATTTTTGTTTTTGAGGCACATATTTACTCTACAGGACATGTCTTTCGTTCCTTTTTTGTTGTGCCGGTCTGTTTCAGCTGCGCATCAATAGCTTTTTCTTTGTGAGGGTGGCTAGTGTGCTTAAAGTCTTTGTCTTCACGAATAAACTTCTAGTTGAGTCAGTGTTCATGTGTGTTCCTACCTTAATTCATCCTTCTCGTCTCTGTTTGAGTGGTTGTCAAATATGTATGTACACCGAATTGCCGAAGTGTCGATAGAATTGATACATGAAGTTATTTGCGTTGTTTATTTCTGGAAGAACGCTATAGAGTGTCATCTTGTTTGTTTTTAACACTGATGTACATTTTTCTCGTTCAAATTCAAGGAGTCCCCTGAGGAAGCCAGTAAAAGTGATGGTAACTTTATTTGTGTGTAAGATTTATGAATTTAATCCATTCAAAGCGTGACATGTCACATGCATGTTTGAAGGTACGAAGGATTCATAGTTTTTAAACATACTAAGCTCGACTTTTGGGTTCTCATGACACTGCTTTTTACTGTACTGCATTCTCCAGGCGCAGGAACCTTTGTTATGCCGTAAGTGCATGTGTTCTTTTTGTATATATTGGAGTAAAAATTTACGTGACCTTAAACATGCATCTATATCACTTTGCGTGTATTTTTTTTTCAACACGGGTGCTGTATCTCCCTCGTCTTTGTTACTGCTTTTTCCCCATTTTTATGAAACTTTTGTCTATTTTATGCAATAAAATCCTGGTGGCACTTTCGTAACATTTTACCTGCGCAATTGAGGTAATTGGTGTTTCGTATGTGCATTTATTTGCGTTTTTCACTGTCTCACCAATCTGGCTGTCCAGTCAATGGAACCTTTTCTCACCCTTTATGACTATTTCTGGGCTACTTGATAATGTAAGTGCAGATGACCATTTATTTGGCTGTTTGGAATTGTGTTAGCTGTGTGTTACTACCAATTTTCTGTGCTAAATAATTATTTTTCTCTTATCGTTCAAGGTATTAGCCTCGCCTTATCTCTTTATTGACAGAGGTACCACTTAATTGCTCGGTATAGTGAAAAAGGGCTCAAAAAGTGCTTTCATTAGCTTTGTGCAAGTCCAGAAACATTAACTGAAAATCAGCTCACTAAATTGAGGAAATGCCACCACTAAACTCTTCTGTACCACAAATTAACATAATTAAATGGTGTACAGTTAGTTCTTGACTTGCGCCAGGGAGTTAGGCTGTATTCAGTACACAATAGCTTTACAAGTTTATTTCTGAAGAAAGGAAACCTGGCTCGTCAGAAACGCATGATTCAGATGTTCATCACCATACCAGAGAACTTTCTAAATGATGTCTAATCAATTAATAGCTAAGCTGAGTGAGGTGATCTTATAAAATAATTGGGAAACATTAAAATATATGCATCTCGAAGACAAAAAGCTCAAACAGACAAGTCTACTTTGGTACTACATTTAATTTTAATTGTGCTGAAAGACGTGTGCTAAACCTTGTTATATATTTACGTGAAGTCATTTGTTTCTAGTCTGGTATTTTGCCGTAACTCTTCCTGTGATGTGTTGGTGTTCGAAACATTTTAATGTAACGTATTCAGATGTCTTGTGTGTTCACACATGCAAGCCAGCTTCATGAGTTCACGTGTTCAAAGTTTTTTGTTACAAGGGTAAGATCGAGCCCTGCCTTTTGAGTCGCTTTGCCTTCTAGTCATAAACTTTAGTCACAAGTGAAGACCACAATGATTGTTCTGATTGAATTCAAATGTATAATTTTTTTCAGATGTATTTAGACTGTTAAGCGTGCTGTAGGTACTAGCCTTTGTCTCCAGGTTTCATGTAGTTGTGCATTATGTACTGCAATAATCTTTCATGTGCACGCATCTTTAGTGTAAATAAAGGTACTTCAAATTTATCAGTCTCTCCTTTGATTTTTTTTTTTGTGGTAGGGAAAGTTGTGAGCAGGCACCGGGGCATGCAAGTGTGAATATCAAAGCAGTTTCAATATATGAATAAAAGTCCACTAGCCCAACGAAATGTCAATCATATTTCAGTGACCAGTTCTGAAATCTAAATGCCATCGCAACTGGGGAACAATGTACTTGTCGGTGCTGTGGCAATAATAACTCAACAAGTCAACAGAACTACCACAACGTCAGTTCAATGCAGCATCAACGGTAACCCAACAATCATTCAACAAAACGAACACAACGACCTGTGTAAGCACAATAGACTTTCAATGGGAACTTAACAATTATTCAACATTGAGACACCCAATGGTGTTTCAATTAAATTTCAGTGGCCAATGTTCAAGAGTCCTCAACACTGAACCCAATAATTCTCCAACAAACTCTCCATGATTCCTCAGTGCAAAATTCAACATTGACCAATGATATTTCAATACCTTCTCAATAATTTTTTGTAAGGCTTAGCCATCCATCCCTTTCACCCGTGTTCCCGAGTCTTTCTTCAAAACTAATTTTGCTCTGCGCTTCTCTGATTTCAAACGAGGCCCAACTTATGTCACCCTGCACTGCCTCATTTGTGATTTTGCTTTGGGCTCCCAAAGCCAACCTGCGTACCGATCTTTCGTTACCTTCCAACCCCTACGAGATAACCGATTTCAAGCATGGCGTTTGCGAATGTTAGCATTAGAAAATGAAACGGCACCTGTTGCGAACTATGTTGACCTTAAAATGCGACATCAGCATTTCACATTCATGAAAAGGGCCTTCTTTTTCTCGCCACCTATGCCAACACTACGAGTCGCATCACGTTCTTTCTTTAAACCGCCGAAGTGGCGACCGGCGGCAACCACTCTCGTCCTCTCCGGTCGCAGGGACAGAGGTGATCGTATCCGACACCCTGTATCCTAGCAGGGTCACACAATGACTCACGCAAGTTGGACACCTGCATCCTCTGAACAGCTTGCTTATTATATAGAGCTAAATAAATAGCTAAATAAAGAGCTAAGAAAGTTGGTTGTGGCAGCGGTCCCGTATTTCATACAATTTGTCATGTTGAGTGCCATTTCTACGTGCATTATCTTTCTCAGGAAGATAGAGTTCGTAAAACGCCTGATGCGTACAGAACTACCCGAACGAGCACTGGAGGCCCCCTTGCTCGCCACACAGTCCGACTAACAGCGAGTATGCGTCTTTGTTCCGGGACAAGCCAGTTTACGCAATGCGTAAGCCTTAACATGCCTACATATATTTTGTGCGTTACAAAACACTACCGAGTTCCAAAATATCGAATTCTGCTATAAACTAGTAAGTTTTAGACCACGAACAGATAATAAAAACGTCCCACATATTTATTAAAGGCTCTCTCAATTTGCTCATTCACGAAAACTGATTGAAAACGGCAGTTCTGCACAATTCAACGTAGCAGAGACGACTCTCCTATGTAAAATTTCGCACTTTGTCCACAAATGATCCCTCAAGCACTACTTGAAGAATCTAACCTGCCGTCACACCTTCGAACAGACGTGCAGACAAATTAATTGGCCTGGCCAGTCGTCAATGGTTGCAAAAGCCAGCACACACGGGCCTATACATGGTTCCGAGCAAAATAACGTATCGTTCTAGCACTAGTGCAAGTAGTAAATGGAATATCAGGCGGCAGTGTTTCGGGAAAATATTGAAAATGAAAATATTTATCCAGAGTTTAAGAATTAGTGCTGCCTTTTGCTGAGCACGCACAAATAGTGTTGCGTGCGTGCGCTTCCGCGTGTTTAGGTCTCTGTGGCATTAACGTGAAATCACAGGTTAGCTGTTCATTCATATTAAGGTGGTAGCAGCGCTAAGGAAAAGCACAGCTGATGGGGACTCAAACATATCTTTTGACAAACAAAGAATTACATATTTCGATGGGGGCAAAATCCACAAACGTTCGTGCACTTAGATTTCTGTGCATGTTATAGAACCTGAATTGGTCAAAATTAATCTGGAGTGACGCACTATACGGTGTGCCTCATAATCAGATCGTTATTTTGGCACGTAAGACGTCAAAAAAAGTATCGAACAAACTGCGTAATAGAACCAAATGCTAACTACGCGAAATCTCAGTTATACATCGTTGTGTATACTGGCGGATATCGTGATATGTACAATTAAACAACTCAAAATTGTTGAGGTCATAGTGATTTAGAAGGGATGGAAGAGTGTATGAGAAGCGTCCTTTTCCGCAGTTTAACGGACTGTGTCTACCTGCCAATTTTCTCCATGACGCGCGGGAGAAATGAAATGCTAAACTCGTAAGTTGGCTAAAATGTACATTGTTTGGTGTTCTTAAGAGTTTCTGATTTAAATCTTGTGCTTAATGTATAACTGCATATCTGGTGTACCTTAATTATTCTTGAATCGCAGAATAAAACGTTAGTATATGACACAAAATGCGCATTGAAAGTATTGCAAACGCATTTTTTATCAACCAAGTACATTTCATTTAAAGTTAGTGACGGTCATTGTACCCTATACTAGTTCACAATTATTTAAACAAGAGCTAATGAGCGAGTAATATTGCAGATGCTTGATTCCTTTTGGAAGCAAATATCAAAGTCGAGCACTTACACCTGTCAGCTGAGCTAATCTTGAAGGACATGCCTAACATGGAAATTCCAGCTGATATTCCGGAACAAATTGTGCCCAGACATTTAAATTTGTTAGCAATTTCCATAGTGCGAGTACTCAGTACTATGTCTTGATGATATGCAATTATTTTACTCTATGGCCGGAATTTAACAGCTTTTGTTTTATTTTCGTTAATACGCATAGCATTTTCTGTTTTCATTGTGCGGTTACAAGTTATTACAAGTACCTGCATATCATGCCCTGAAAAATAATAATGCTGGAATCATCAGCATATAAAATGTACACCCTTGAGCAAACGTATACGGACCACAGGGTCGCCGTAAAAAACAGAATTTCTTCGCAATTAACATGCATAAGCGGAAATTGACGAGTGCGATAGAAAATTCGTAGCGCCAAGTTTGAACTGCACTCTTTGATTTCAAGTTGAACTTAGAGACAGAGGGGAAAATGAGTGTTATCGTGCAATGCTTGGTCCGTATACTTTTGCTCACGGGTGTACTTGGCTTCGCAAATAATGATAACGTCATGAAGACAGACGTTAAATAATAATGGCCCTCAAACACTGCCCCGAGGCACTTCACACAGTACAGGTTTCACGCCGGAATAGGAGTTTCTTATCCGTAAGGCTTTTTGTCTATTCGATAACAGGTATGCTACACCCACTTTTCCTGGCTGACTGTTATGCGTTGCATATTGCAATCACTCAGTTCAGCCCTTGGGCGCGGCCGGGCAGCCACCATTGGGGGTATGAGCCACCATAGTAGCTCATACCCCTACACTAGAGCTTTATGCGTTGCATATTGCAATCACTCAGTTCAGCCCTTGGGCGCGGCCGGGCAGCCACCATTGACCTTTAGCGCAACCACGTGACGTGACGTCACGACAGCCGGAGGAAAAGCTGGGCCCCAACACAATATGCAACGCATTCTTGGCTTAACCAAGCTAAGCCTGGCCATTTTTTTCATGCTCCCCTTTTGGTTCATCGTCTTCTTTGCTTCTAACCTGAGTACGTCTAGAGGACACCCAGTATCGACCGTTCCGGTGGCTTAAACTTCAAAGATTTTATTCTTGCGATGGCTGGAAGACTTCTTGAGGGCATAGATTTGCTTTCATTAGAAATTACCTTCTATTGCAATAGCAAATACATGGACCTTCCAGCCGAAGTTTTACCGTTGTAGAACAGAGGACCTCTGGAACAGAAGCTTGATACCCCAACCATTAGGCCACGGATGATTGCCTCAACTTGCTGAATAGAACGCCCTACGTTTGGCCATTTATTTAATAAACAAACGTATCATGTACATGCCGCGCTGATGACCGTGTCCGCAAAGAATTACAGTGTTACGCGCCATGAAAATAGCTGAAATTTCAAAGCGAACGCCGCTCTTCTTCTCTCTACAGTGTATTTACTCCCAGAGCACTCCCAACCAGAGAGTCATGGTTCCACGCACCCGTTCCACTCGCTGTGCAGGTTTTGTCACTCACCGCGACTGATGAACCAAGACGGAACGGTGAAAATAAGGAAGCGGTGCTCACGCCGTGGCACGTCCCTCAGCTCCGGCATGGGAGAAGACAGGGAAAGAACACCGCTTCTAAACGCTACTGGAGACAGAAGGAGAGAGTGACTTCGTTGGCAGTGAGTGACTCTTGCCTCCATAATCATCGGATTTGAAAGTTTATTTCGGTAAAACGCTTCTTAGACAGCGCTTTGTAACTTCCAGTGTATGACTGAAATTTACAATGGGGCCATTGTCAGGGGCCCTTAAAGGATTGCCGACGCGCAAGAGACTCTTCATAGCCGCCAATCACTGTTTCTTTTTCTACCCAGCAGGATATACCTTGCGTGCTGCCTCGCACCACTATGCCTCACAGGCGTATAGTTTGAAAAGTCGTTGTTACTGCCCCTCCAATTCGTAGCTCATACCCAGCAAGGGACATTGGCCCCGAAATCTGTAATAGATGGAGTGTTTGCTGCCCGCCTAATTCGTGGGTATGATGCACACTATGGAGGATTCGCCAAGAAATGGGTCGGTTACTTCAAGTTATAACCACAGAAAGCTTTCAAGACTGCTGTAGAGTAAGTGCTGTTGAAAGGTCAAAGTATATGTAAAAATGAAAACACTTATAAGGAAGGATCAATCGTCATTAGTTGAAAAGCACACACAACAACAAAAAAAATCGAAAAGATAGACATTGAACAGGGCATTTCTTTGGACTACATAAGAAATTCCTGCACTGTGGGGCGACCAACCTTGTAGCTGAATCCCAGAGTAGGGGTCCCAAAAGAAGCAGTCCGAGCGCATCTCTAAACCTTGCTATCACTCTCAATGCTTCACTCTTCGGGCGAGTCTGCCAGTTTTTTATTAGCCTAGACTGTGATTGGCGGCCTTAACTACACTGCGGCTGCCAGCCTGAATTCGGCCAGTTAGTGCCTTTTGCAGGTGCAAAAGGTACTAACCAAATGATGCCGGTAACAATCCACGGCTATAGAACAAAAAAATTGAAAGAGAAATACGTCAGTGGCACGAACAGTCTATACTATCTGCCAAGGAAATGGGCATACTTGTTTGCAAAGCTATGACTACGTGCATTTCCCTGGCGTATGTGCGGCCGCGCCTTTTATTGGTCAGAACCATTTATTGGTAATGAGGGAAATATGGGTTTGATTCCTTCATACGGCAAGTTTTTTCGTCCCCTTTAATATGTCAGTTTAATTAACGATAACAACTATAAGCCCCCATGCGCTGTCTGGCATCACTGCCTGTTATTTCGTACGATTGGGAGTAAGAAAAAAATAAAGCCAATCGGACCTCCTTATTCCTCTCGTTCAAACGTTTTATTGCTGTTATTAGCGCCTGTACTGTCTGTTACGGCTTTTCTCTAATTTTATTATTGTTCGTTATACTAATTTATTAATAATGAACATGAGACCGATATTTTATTACGCTTTAAAGAAGATTTTAGAACGTTTGTTTGCTAACTTTCTTGCTTTTTTGTTTCTGTGTTTGTTTGTCTGTGCGGATGGAATGTCCTTGAGTGAGACACAGTCGCGTGTCGAGGAAGCCTTTTCGTTAGTTGCCTGAAAAAATTGTTTGGCCTTCGTGTTTGAAAGTCTTAGACAAACGTGCTCTGCGCTTAGGATAATGTTATTCTTGTTGTGTAGAAGAAACGCGGCAATCTGTCAGGAAAACCGTCAAGTGACGAATTTTGTCAGATTTGAAGCAGGCTGAAGGTGTATATACGTGAGTCATTTTTTGAAGCTTTCTGGCCTTAGAACGCGCCTCGCGTTATTTTCTGGTTCGTGACACGAATGTAACGCATATTTGTACTCTTATGTTGACCTGCTCGCTGTGCTCTATACCGCGTCGCACAAGCGCGGTATAGATGGCACTGTGCATTTTGCAACGTCTTTATTCTCGTTATTTAGAACGCTGTTAAAGCCACACCGATGTGGTTACGACGTGTCAAGCGCATACTCGAGCAAGTTGATCGACTACCTTTGGTATATAGAATATGCAGCAATTCTAGGCATGCCAAGCGAGAAAGAGGTCTTCAAAGTCGTGCGCTGCATTGCCGCACAATCCGTGAAAGCCTTTGCCGTGTTCGATTGTGTCGCTGGCATTTTTTGAAGCGCTGCTCGTTAAGTAACATGGGTGGATGCCAAGGGGGATGATGCCGTTGTCGCCGATAGGGACAAAGATCACAGCACTTACGCTTTATTTTGCAATGGCATTTCACGCTAATGAGGAGTAAAGCAGAGCAACTGTGTAGACTTTTACTTTTATGCGTCCTTTGCTCTTTTTTTTTTGCAGCATCACGTTGCGTTATAATAGTAAGATATTATACACTTTTTTTATTTTTCTATAAGGCCGACGGTCCCCCCTTGCGCTAAATTCGTGGTCGAGTTGTTTACGTGAAATTGTGGCATTCCTGACAACAGCAAATATATAGAAGAGTGAAAGCAAAGAAAGTATGTATAGAAAAGCCGGGAGTTTAACCAGGAGCTAGATCTGGTTGGCTACCCTACACGAGAAAAAGGGGGTACGGGTAGGAAAGAGACAGAGAGAAAGTGAAAGGAGGAAAGCGAGCCGAGCAACAACGGAGTAAACTCGGTATGCTACCCACCGGTAGGAGACGGTGTACTTAAACTCTATAACATGAAGGCCTGTAGACGACAAGAACTTAAGTTGCGCAAATGCGATAAACAGGGCCGCGGCAAAACGAGGTGCCTAAAGAGCGTCTCAAAGCAACCATGAAAAGGTCATATAATGTTTGCTTTTTTTTTGCATGCGAGAATGTAAGGTTCGCAAAATGACACGGTGAATGTTCTTTCTTCAGAACGCTGTATTGCCGCTAGAGGCTAACAAAAGGATAATATGCGCTCTGTTTATGCTTTGACAATATGATCGCATTTTTAAACGTGTTCCCGCGATATCCCGCATTCGGCCAAAGCTATAGCAGTAACAAACCAAAGCACTATAGGGCACATTCCTTTGTTGTTTGTTAAGAAAACAATGGTTTGTGGTGTCATATGGATTGCTACCATTAGTTAAGAGGGGACTTCGACTCAGAATGGCATTCGTGCTGGAAATGGGAATGACCGCGTTGCCGAATGGAACGGCTTATTTAGCTTTTTCCAAATGTGACCCAAGAAGCTTCTCGGTTATTCGATTTTTCCGGCAAATGGCATATCCAACTATCTGGTACTTCGAATTATTCTTCTATTTTCTGTTTTCCTACTTATCCGGTCATACATCTGAAATTCTTTGAGGTGCACATATACAATTTGATAGCTACAACTAGCATCATTCATCACACTAATGCCATATACATTCCGGACCAGATTAGTTTTATTAAGACTCTCTAAGGAGCACGAGCATGTACGCCGAAGTGACCGCAGCATTTTATACAGGGCTGCAAAATATCAGAAATACAGTGATGAACGCGTCTTGCCCGTATAAAGCTCAACATTACTCCAGTGTTTTCATCAACTCTGAACTATGGCCAACCACTAAATGTGAGAAGATCTTGTTTGCTTTCGGCCTCTGTAATGTACTAGCTTGCTTAATGTAGTCGCCATGCGTTTCGACCTGCGTAATTTACTACGACACCGCTAGCTTTGCTTCATAAGAACATCAGGAGCTATGCAAACCTTTCTTCTTTCTTTATTTATGTTTGCTTTGAAGCACAGAAACAGTGGATTTGATTTTAATGTCTTGTAAAACGTCAAGTGAACGCGAGTCATCTGCCCTTTCAGCAAACAATGGCCTACTTCAACGATCTAGAGCGAACGACGGTTAAGATTAAGGTTGCGGCTTTATAAAACGCAAACATCTTCAGTCTCTCTATGAGGTCACAAAATAAGCTCGTTTCGAGACGTGGCCTTTGTTCAGCAGACACCTAAAAATTAATCGCATACGAACGTTTCCATGCTATACCGTACACAAACATTTATGCAAAAAAAGAAGAAAACTGCGCAGGTAGAGTTTGATAAAACAACAGCAGTGAAAATCTGGCTAGCTAACTGAGAATGACGCAGCATGCTTTTCGTAGCTGTCGCTTGCGGCTTTCTTGGCATAACGTTCGCAGGTGAGTCTACACCTCTGGGAACTATGTGCACATAAAATAGCTCACCACTAATATTGAACCAACATCGCGGCCAAAACCCTAAATCCGCGTTAAGCCCACATTGGCAGTTCATGCTAGAGGCAACGCATAATATTCACAAGCTTCGAGCTGAATTTCACATAAGAAAGTGACAGTCCAACATAAAAAAAAAACGAATGTCTGAGTTTAGTGTGGAAAAAATGATTGATAAGCTCTGTGAATGCATCTACATTTTCCTAGCTTTCAGCGCGTACCCGCTATAGTGCGATTAGTGGCTTTGGCATTCTGCTGCTTGGTTGCGAGTTTGATCCCCGGCCTTAAGCGGCCAATCCTCGGTCTGAGGGACGTGTAACAACTCTCGTAGAATTCGGGTTCGCATTGGAGGAACGCTAAGTGGTCCAATTTAATCCGGAGCACTCCATTTCGTCGTCCCCCATAACCCCCCTCCCTCCCCCCCTCCCCCCCGCCCCTGTGGAGATCTGGGCATTAAATCCCTCAAGTTGATTTAACGCATACCCTATAGACATCCACCATGGAAGTTTTCTACCAATTGGTTATTAATCATTTTTCAATAGTTCTTAGGCACTCTGAGAAAAAGACACACGAAAAACACAAAGGGCACATAAGGCGCTTCCAGTGTCCCTCGTTGTATCTAGCTTGCTGTCGCTCGAAGCCGACATCTCTCATATAGCCGTCAGTTCGACTATGTAAATTACGACTAATATAAAATTTATAGCACGAGTTACTGTGGCCTTTCACTTGCCGATAAAACGGATCGGCTACTTGAGACGTGGAACAGTCCTTGGAATTATTTACCATCACCGTACTAGAGCTACGCACATAACGCGTTTTCACAGTCAGCCTCCGTTGGAACGGCATGGTAGTGTCGTGGGATCGAACCCGTAACTTTGTGCATAGTTAGCCAATATGGCGAGTGCTTTGAAAGTTCAAAGTCCAACTTTCCACTACATAGTCTGTAACTACGGCGCTCGCTCTTCTCTTTTTGAAAAATTCGACTGCTTAACTTCCATATACTGCCCTGTGGGTTTTATCAATCAGTTTTGACCGTCTGGTATTTTTTAACAAGCACCTAAAGAACGATGTACTTGCATTCTACACCCTTGAAATGCGGCTGCCAGAACCACAAATCGAGATGGTGAGCTCGTAACTAGCATGAAAGATTAAGATGACTGCATCAGGTAAAAACAGAGACGCCAGCACAAGTAAAAGGAAGGAGACGGGACAAAGCCCCATCTCTTTCCTTTCCAGCGCAACGCCATAGCTAATGAGCCACTGTGGTGATTGGCTCATTGCGTTTCAATGGCGAATATCTAAAATCAAACGGCAAGAACCACGTAGTAATCACTAAACTTCTTTCTGTGATTTTTTTCTAGCTCACTTCGAGGAAGAATTAGTATACCCAGAACTATTGCAGGAAAGGAGTGAAAGTGGACAGCTTGTGTTGCGAATAAAAGACACGACTTTGCACTTAAAGAAAAGCTCGGTACTGGCAGATGACCTCTTCGTGGGTACAATCGTCGACGGTGACACTGAGTACACCCTGGTGAGCGCATTTGACTACCTACTTTTTCTTATACATCAGCTGCGAAATATAGACAGTTAGGTACCTGAAAAAACCGACTATACTAAAATGTTAGCCAATAAAAGCAGGGAAAAGAGCAACAAAATTACAAAGCATTGTCGTAACAACTTCATAATGAAATAGCGAAATGCTGTCGAAGCAATTTCATTGAACAAAGGTAGAAACGAAGACAAAAGATTATAAAAGTAGAACAACACAGGCACGAGAGGTTGTAGTGCATCGAACTTGGCCTCAGTCTAAGTATCATGCCTAACACACTTTTCTTTACAGTGAAGCTGTTTATGGCTAGGGTTCCGTGAATTTTTCGTGTGCGCCAACAAATCTGGGAGAGCAAATAACTATCATAATTATCAATGGCTCGTGCCACGGCTAGCGCGTTCGTCGTCGTCGTCGTCGTCGTCGTAGTCTTCTTCCACTGCTGGCTGCGTTTCCGCTCATCATGCTTTCGTTCACATAGTGATCCTTCCTCTGCGAAGGTGCTGACGGTGCTGGCCCACTGCCAGTCGATGCTTTGATTTCGGTGTCAAATTTTTTTGTCTTAGAAATTCGCGAAATGGAAACACGAATTTACATAACGAAATTGTAACATGAATGAACGCAGATGCATAAAAATAAATGTGTGTGCGTACATTTCGTCACGATGACCACCGATCAAGACAATAGAATGTTTTAATCTAGTGTTCGCAGCCAAACGCAAACGCATTACGTACCTAAATAAATAGCGTTTATCACTGCGCATGCTCAGAACGTTATCTGGATTCTGTGGTTTATGTGCGCTATGATAACGTGCGTTATGTGGCCCGTTTAACGTTCGTAGTGTTTACGGGCGCAAAGAAATAGCATTGTCAACCGCCGTGGTTGCTCAGTGGCTGCGGTGGTGGGCTGCTGAGCACGAGGTCGCGGGATCGAATCCCGGCCATGGCGGCCGAATTTCGATGGGGGCGAAAACACCAGTGTATTAGCTTTAGGTGCACGTTAAAGAATCCCAGCTTGTCGAACTTTCTGAAGTCCTCCACTACAGCGTACCTCATAATAAGAGAGTGGTTTTGGCCCGTAAAACCTCATAATTTATTTTTTTTGTTAATAGCATTGTCGAACATGGAGGGACCCATGGCTCCCGCTTCAGCGTAAATTCTCGTGACGGCTACGCCCTCACTCTCATTGATCACTAGCAACTATTGAAACCAGGTTTCGCTTTCTCTAAGATCACCTGAAGCGTTAATTATGACCGCATAGCGCGCACAATTTATGAGACCATTCGGCGATTCCGGTGCCCGTAGACTCAACTAGACGCATCCACATAGCAACAACAGGATGACTGCTAATGAATTGTCTTGGCTTGGATACATTTAGAACGAAGCAGCAGAAGGCGCCTTGTTTCATAACGTCTTCCTTATGTTTGCGTTCTTGTACGGTAAACACAAAGTCTGGAAGAGACGCGCACCATAACATCCCGCAATAGTGCTTGCGTTGGACGTAGGTGACGCGAGAAACGCTATTCTAAACCTGTCAAATAGGTGTGTTCGTACCTTTGTTGAAAATTCTGTGTTACCACTTTGTCGTATGTGATACACAGCTTCGCTAGTCATCCACCTTCACAGCGTGTAATGTCTCATTATTTCTTTCTTGGACAGTTTTTGTTGTATGCAATGCAAAACTACACAAGAACTGTGCGAGCACTACATATCCAAGAGAGAGATAATAAAAAATAAAAGGAAGAGTGGTTAATCCGATTAACTGTTCCGTTGGCTACTTTACACTGGGAGATGAGTAAGGGCCAGCGATGGTCTAGGTCAGACGATCGCTGTGTAACATGAAACAGCGATGGCCGGGCCTAGAAAGCACATACTACACCTTGCTACAATGAAAAACTAAAAGCAATTCTGCATGTGAAATAGTGCCAACGACCGACGATTAGTGAGGAGAAGATACCAGCTCTTCTGAAACTCGCACACAATGCGTGCTACTTGCGGAAACCGGTCTCTTCAACTCGCGCCGTGTACCAATTTCTTTCAATATTTAAGAGAACGGACTATTCTTTTTTTTTTCAGTGGAACGGAACCAGTTTAGAAGAGAACCTGTACCATGACAGCGAGCAGCAATCATCGATTATGCTTTACCAAGATGACCGGGCATTAAAAGTGGTAAGATTTGTTAAGCACAAGAAACGAAACTAAGCTCATTCTGGATGGGCAGCGCCTCACGGCCCTAATGCGCTAATAATTTCAGCGTGCATTTTATTTCTAGAACTTCTTCTGTTTCAGGAGGGAATACTTAACCCAAGCTGGAGAATCGCGCCACTGTTGTCGATCGAACGTTCTGAAGACGCTCCAATACCTCACACGCTCTACCGAGTTCAAGAAACGGACCATAGGAATGGTTAGCAGTTGCTTCAGTTTCTTGAGAGACGTTCCTGGAAACGTTAATGCATGCAATAGTTTTTTTTTTACACAGTGGTTGCGTTGTAGTAGTCTTCCGGTTCATAACTATAATTTATTTATTTATTTATTTATTTATTTATTTATTTATTTATTTATTTATTTATGATACCTCAAAGGTTCCGTAATGCGGCAGTCCTACACGATGTGGAATTATAATGATGATGATAATAAAGTAGACATATGTTGACTGCTTCGAAGAGCGCGGGATTAGCAGGAAACACAATGTCCGCAGGATGGTTACTGAGGATATCAGAATGTGCCTAGTCTTATGTCAGCAAAACCACTTATAGGCTAGTTGCGAGTCGTATCTCTAAACATCGCCTCCTCATTATCATTTGTGCAACCATGTAATGTCCTGCGAGAAGGGGGACCCTATCGCCTCACAAGGTACGGATTGTTGAGAGAAAAACTGCACCCACCGAAAAGTAGGCGTCCGTCTTCCTGAATTTGATTTTTTTTCATTGCCTCTTTCTTTCTAGATCTCGCTTTTCGTGACCTTAATATCGATATTTCTGTGCTGAAGAATACGTATAGAAAATGTAAGTTCTTTTCTTTTTTGTGGCCATCAACCATCACATCCGTGCTTCAAGCTTCATGCTTCTCATTATAACGTTCAACATAATGTGAGCCGGGAAGGCATAATCACGAAGGCCTATGGCTAGCGCTTTCATTTATTTATCACTTTACCTACAGCGCCGCAAATGGCGTTACAAGGGGGGGGGGGGGGGGGGATTGATATAGTGCAACAAAAGGGGAAACAAAGAAAAAAATACAGGTGAATTGCCATGTGCATAGAAATCTGTGATAACACACGCACTCACGGAAACAAACACTGCAAGAATGATCCAGAAAAATAGAAAGGAGTAAGTTTTGCTTAAACATAAACATACATCACAGGGCCTAGTAATCACGAGAATACATTATTTGAATTCGATTAAATTCACTTTCGCATTAATTACGTTGCCCACGTAGATGCACTATTGAAGCAACGAAAAAAAAATTGCATTTCCGGTGGCGGTGGCAACTTCTCGTGGTAGTTGGTTCCAATCCGAAATTGTCCGGGGAAAAATGACATTAAGTCTTACAGTCTTGCACCTTATTTCTTGAATTTTGTTGACATGGTCTCTTCATAAAGAAACATAATCAGGAGGAAGTAAGTACGTTTCACGCCGTAGACCTGCTTGATAATGAGAAATATTATGCAGAAATTTCAGTCTTAGCATTTTCCTTCGTTTACCTAATAAAATCCAGCCAAGGTTCTTCTTTGCACGCGTTACACTGAACTGTCTTGGGTAATTTCCAAAACCATACCGAACTCATAAATTCTGCACTCTTTCTATTCGCTGAATGTCATTTTTGAGCCAGGAATCCCACACGGTACAGGCGTAATCAAGCGTGGACTTAATATATTATGGGAACAATATCTGTTTAATTTCTGAAGGAAACCGCTTGGCATTTCCACGAGGGAAGCATAATGTCCGGCATGCTTTGGCTGTAATTTTTTCAATGTGTCGGTGCCATGATAAGTTGGAGGCAAATATGAAGCCAAGGTATCTGCATTCTCACACGGGAATTAGAGCACTAAT
This sequence comes from Dermacentor andersoni, assembly GCF_023375885.2. NCBI lineage: Eukaryota > Metazoa > Arthropoda > Arachnida > Ixodida > Ixodidae > Dermacentor > Dermacentor andersoni. Next base: position 129,182,282 of record NC_092823.1, read on the forward strand.
GTTTAGCAAGTACTTGTAATTGTGCGCGAATCGCTTTTTTTTTCTAAACGACATGCGTACTGTTTTTTTAAATAGATATGTATGCATACCTCAAGCGCTGCAGCGCTGCACCACTTAACTACGGTGTTCAGTTCATGTTGTAAAACAGTATAAGCCTGTTGATTAGTAATAACGCGATAAATAACACAAACATTTCCCAACAGGCACACATGGGAAGATAAGCCAGCATCTATATCAATCATATAAATCAGAAACAGCAGTGGACCCAAAACGGCCCACTGTGACACTCCTGATGTGACATAAACCTTATGAGATCTTTTGTTGCTAATAATTACGCACTGACGTCTAGTACTTCACTATTCTTTGATCCAGCAAATTACTGTGGTTTAATATTATACCATGAAAGCTTTTCAAGCAATAGGTGATGAGGTGCAACAACAAAAGCTTTCTGCAAATCCAAGAACATGACATCAATGGAGAAACCTATGTCTAATGCACTTGCTAACTTGTGTGTTAATTCAGTGAGTTGAGTGATGGATGAATAGCCACGTCTAAAACCATGTTGATTAGGGCTTAGCAATACGTAGGCGTCGATGAAGTTCATAATACTAGTAAAAAGAATGTGTTCAAAAATTTTGCAAATGCAACTCGTTAAAGAAATAGACCGATAATTCGGTACAGTACTACGTGGTCCTGATTTGTGCACGGGTACAACATGGGCTATTTTCCAGTCATCAGGCATGATGCTTAGTTCTAAGGATTTATTAAAAATACCATGTAGATATCGGGACACAGGAGAAGCGCTTAAAGAGACAAAACCAGGAGGCAAATTATCCTGCCCAGCCGCCTTAAGGTTATCAAGGCGCTGGAGTGACAATTATTCTCCCCTTGAGCTAATGACATCATCATCCATGCGTTCAGTATATTTGTGCCATAGTTCAGAAATATTTCACTGTCATGAGAGCGCCTCCCAAACGCTGACCCAAAGGACGAGTTATAGCAATTGGCTTTAGCCACGCTATCGTGAACAACTGTACCATCGTGGTCAAGCGAGGGTACTGAAATTTCGTTTTTGCGGCTAGTTTTAATAAAATTCTAGAGTTGTTTAGACCACTCCTTCATTCGCGAAATTAAAGTGTCAGGCTATGAGTATTTTGACTGTTTCATATGACTCTTCAATTCATCTGCGGTTCTTTTTAGTTCTTCCTTGAAAGAAAGCGGATTTTTTTTATAAGCTTCATAAGCATGCTTTCTTCTCCGACCAATTCTGCGTACTTCCTTGGAGAGTCACGGCTTGCTTTTACTATGTCTTGATGCCAGCCACCACGACCGTACAAACGGCTCACGCAGCTCAAGCTTTTTGTTAGTCAATACGAACCAGTGTTCATTGACGCCTTCCGATTTGGAAAGCGTTAGAAATGGGTCAGAGTATGCGTCCAGTGCAGGTAATATCTCGTTTACAGGCACTTTTCTATAGCTGTATATACGCCGGCATCCGCTACTTAGTGTCTTTGCGTATCTGAGATTCATCTCACACAGAACGACACTGTGATCAGCTATGCCCAGTAATACATGCAGGGATTGCTCTGCTCAGGGCACGTTGGTCAAGAAAAGATCTCGCACACTCCGGTCATGAGTGGGCTGTGTCACTATAGCTGTGATTAAGCAAGGAAACGGCACATATTTATCATCTTTTTTCTCGTCATATCCGCTGCATCACTAGGCTGTCTTCTAGAAATGATTCAATTGAAAGGGCATTACTAAACCCTCTCGTTCCTGTCCTATCCACGACGAGTTGGATCCAGTTGACTGAGGTTGATTCGGATTGCGCGAGCACTAGGCGTTGCGTCCAAAAACGCGAAGAAAAATCGGCTCGCTCGACCATTCTCGCAAATGCCCGAAACGGTTAACCGGTGAACCAACACCAGGTCGCGCAAAAGTTTAAATGCTATACTGCAAACTGTCCATTCGTTTAGAGTACTTTTAGGGGGTACAGAGCTCGTCAAGTTTTTTTCTTTGTTTTTCCTTTTTGCCTGTGGCCCTGATAACTGTACTTTTACGTACTGTTAGCTTATAAAGTTTGACATTGAATTTGAGTCCCATGAAGCGTTGTTTGTTGTTCCTTGATTTGCAGAAGCAGAACATTGTGAAAGAACAAAAGAGCGATTATTCTGTCACCTTACCAAATCACACATTTCATCACGTTTTATGAACGCATGCACGACCTATGCGGCGTCAAGACAATACGCGGTAGCACCGTTGACCTTTGTACTTGGACCTTTGCAAGGGCCGGCATAATGATTTACACATAAACAAGGCGCCCACCCGGACATGGACTTTTATTAGAAAGCCTAATTATTTTGCTACCATATGTGCGTGTGTACGTGTGTATGGTGTGCAGGCGTTTTAATAAGTTATTTCATACGTCCCCCATGTAATCTGAGGTAATATGTTAGGCGTATAGCCAAAAAACATCTAACTTTAAAGACAGTTTCTCTTTCTCTATTTGGCGCTTGTTTCTTGTTCATACCGCCTTACTTACTACATTCACCTCTATACTTTTAATGTTGTTTTACTTAGCATCCACTAAGGAAGAGAAACTTATTTGCGAAATTTATTCACTTGCTATGTGAAATTATAGTGGCGCAAATAGCCTTGTGTGTCGACCTAAGACTTCGGTCGAGATGCTTGCTGGTGTTAACATCATTATTCATAATTTTCACTCAGTTAATGAAAAATCTTAACCTCGTTTCACATAAACGTATTTGAAAAAATTATGTACTCTGTTAGTGGAACGTAGGTGGGACGATATTAAGAGTACAGTGGTCCAGATGCTCCATTCTTAAAAAAAATTCATGGAGTCTGACCACGATCCTCTCTCTGTCCTATGATCTCGATACCGACGTATACGCTCGGACGCCAGTATCTTAATTATAGAAATGACGTTCATACAGACCCCTGGATACCCCCTGTGTGCGTCTTTAATAAAGCTTTCAAATATAACCGCCGAAACAAGCATATTGCACGCGAATCCACTCGCAGACTGGATACTGCATTTGCTAGTTGATTGTTGCTGCAGTACATCTGCAACAAGCTTTTGCTTTCACTAAATTTTCTAGAAATTAGTGTAGTACATACCATTGAAGCAATGTTTGCAAAGCTGCAGGGCTGGTAATGGACAAAATTTCTAACAGCCTTCACACCTAAGCAGATGATGGCTGGGCCTTCTAGCTAGCGGATTTGACGAGAATCACAGCGCGCCGCCTCCGAGATTTTCAACTAAACAATCTGGCGCCGCACAATCTCGGAGGTTACGCCAAAGAACCACAATGGTTGTTAGCGTTCTGGCTTGTGCGTTACTTGCGGCGAGTGGTAGTGGCCGCGTTTTCTTTTTCACTTTTGGCATAGAAGCAGCAACTTTCCGCTAGCCGTCTGTGATGCATCGACTCGTATTTGAAATGCGAAATTCTGCGCGGAGGCTGCTGTATTCTACATTAACTGAAACTATGTGTTTTACGTAGCCGCAAGTTTTGTTGCAGTTGGCCTTCATAACTGCTGGTTTACTCTCATTCCCGTCTCATTCTCTGCCCTTGCTCGTTACCCCCTGGGCAGGGTAGCCAACCGCAAGTACATCTGCTTAACCTTCTTCCCTCTTTATATATACATTATTTCTCTCCTTGTCTAACTGCATCATGCTGAAAATACTTATTCGTCGCCTAATTACAGAAATATAGAGATAGAGACATTGACGACGACCCCATCTGTTCTTCAAACTGGCATGTTTATGGGCCAGACAAGCGAATAAGTACAAATAGGGACGCGTTCGCACAAGGCCAATGACCACTCATGAGACAGCGAATTGTAAAATAATATGCTATTTCTAATTTATGGCACTGCACTGCAGATTGGCGTAATCCCAGGAAGAAGCTTCCAAAGGAGTACGTCGCTGAAATCTATTTAATATCCGGCAGCCACCACCAGAAACACTTCAAGGAAGATAAAAATCTCATCGCCTACATGGCTGTACTGATGAACGCAGTAAGCTCGATATTTGGTGTTATTTTCGTGCATCATATTGCGCCAATTGCTCTTCCATGCAACATACCTATACAGTTAACTCTCTATGAAGTTATGCTCATGGAATGACCCATCGGATGCAGAAATGGGTACCGTATCCAAAACTGCCATCGTACATGTCTCAATTCCGATGTGGTCAATCTTTATCAGATGACAATTTAGGATTAGGGCGTATGTCGCGCCACGACGTTGGTTTTTTTTTCGGTACTTCTCTTTTACTCAGTCTTATACATTGCAATAATTCCTTCTTGCCACAAGATCCTAAGAATATTTAGCAACCAGTACACTTTGTCTAGTAAGCCCTACTGGGAATTGTTTCTCAGGCGCTCTTAACCCGTTCTGCAGGCACCATAGTGGCCTAATAATATGTCGTCACAATTCATCATATCATGGGGCTTTGCGAAAAATACTGGGCAAAATATTACCCGGGCAAACACGCCGTACTTGTGAAATAACGGGCCGTCTATGTCTAAATTATAGCCATCTGAGTGCATTAGCCACTTTTGCATGAAATATGCACTCAAAAGAGAAAAAATTTTGCTGTATAACTCACTTAGATTTCTATATTACCAATAAAGCCGCTGTCACCGTGCGAATAAGTTTGATAAGCCAGAACAGACCTAAAAACAGCTAGCGTATAACGGAAGTCGCGCAAGATGCTCTGTACGCATAATCGCAAGATTTAAATGCTGGGTGGTGTTTCTGTCTCAAGAAAAAAAGACGTACTCACAAGGAATCAAGGACCCCAATGAAAATTATTGACTGGTCATTTCCTGGAATATTTGTGACCTCAGTATTGCCTGATTTTCCGCACTTAGAAATAAAGAAGGCTAGCTAATATTGCCCTTTCAATACTAATTTATAAACCGTAGTTTTAAACACTTCGGATCAAGTTGCCAGAGTAAAAGCGCGAGTTTATTTTCATGTCATTTATGATCCTCATAATCGCACCTAATTTCTAGGTGAACGTATGGTACGAAGGAATGACCAAACCAAAAATCAGGACCAAAATTGTGGGAATTTCACGAAATAAAGTAAGTATGAACCTTTCTAAACCTGTGGGTACCATAATATAATGCAGCGCTAGAACTGTATTGGTACTTTATCATCACTGGCATAATTATCTAATATTGCCCACAAATCCATTATAGAAGCAAACAGACTTCAGGACACTCCTTAAAAAGAGAGCTGCGTTAAGCAAAAGGGCCTTCCTACACTACGTCCCCTCAAAGCATCAAGGACTAATTATGTATTAGAACATGGAATGATCCATACATCTTATACCGCAAGATTCAGGCAGCATCTCACGCCAACCTGCCCAAACGTTTGGACACTTCTGAGAAATTGGCCTTCTCGGAAAGCTTTTAAAGAAGGTTCTGTTCGTGATATAAAAAAACCGTAATTGTAGCCATCGCCACATATATAAAACTTTATAACGGCTACTTGAGCCTTTGATTTTTATCTTCGTTATTTTTTACTCTAGAATCTGTAGAATGCACAGTAGCTTGTCAGCGGTAATATGCACACCTGCCAAGACATATGCATCATAATAAATAGCTTTTCTCTCTTTCTCTTGTGGATCAGCACGATACAACTAAGATGTTCATTCTAGATCCTGAGGACCAAAGCTAGAGGGTTGAAGAAAAAATCGACTAGACCTCGTGATCGAAACACACCTCATCCCACATCTAGCGCTGTCACTCCGTTCGCTCAAATAAGCGGGAGGACTGGTCGAAAAATCATTGTGTTACAATTCGGTTTCATTGTTTTCAGTTTTTATTTTCCCAATTTTTTTCCTTTTTACTTCAACCGAGAAACTTTGTTTTGGTTCCATCAATATCTTTTCAAAGGGGGGGGGGGAATTCAGTGTTTTATTTGTGGTTTATTTACGGTTGACTCATTTTTGCGTGAAGTACCCTTATTGTTTTTCGGCAAGTATCTTGTTCAATAACTATGCGCGAAAGTGCTGTATGACTGCTACAACGTGTGCCCTTCAACACTGTGGCAGTTTCATTCAATACATAGAGTGCCACTGTTCTTAAAAAGCGGTCTTGCAAAGGCACAACACATGACGTGACTATGCAATAGTTACGAATGAGGGCATTTGACATTTTAACGCAAATAAAATTAGTTTTCATTTATAATATAATGCAGATACCACCCACACGCTAACAGTACAAGAAAAAATTATCGATTCAATACAACGTCTATTTTAGCAAAACTGTACTTCCGCAGTTGATCCATCACAGTGGTACAGCGTGAATATACAATTAAAGGCCTGGATCCGAGGTGAACCTCTTCAGATAAAACAAAATTCTGTAACTAACCTCGTAATTTTTGAGTTTGTTTTAATCCAGAAATATGAACCGGATAGTTACAATCTATATCTTGACAGCGGATGGCTGTAATGAAACGAATATATAGGGGCATCTATAATATTGTTTGCTGTTGAAAAGGTAAGCATGACGAGAGCGCGGCAACTATGTCTCAAACATGCAGGAAACCTCTTTAAAGGCGCCTCCTTACTAATGCTGTAGGCAATGACGTCCTTGTAGGATATGAACGATCCCTTTCTCTTCGAAGGATGGTTCTACAATAAAAGGAAGCTCGGTTTCGCGTTCTGTAAACCTGTAACTGCTTGCTACCTAGCTGATAGTTTCGGGTGCGTAACACATGTACTCTGCATTGTTGTGCAAATTAAAAGCCATATAGAACCGAAGCCCTCCAATAGTACAATTTAATAACAACGGGACGTTTTACAGCCCTTGTTAAGCTCCCGAAAATCAGGTTCTCTTAAGATTTGAGTCGAATATTTCTGAGTGTATTGCAGTTCAAACTTCGCCAGTTTGGAAGTGTTTGCTGGATGTTTATCATACACTTACTGCGTTCAAGGTCGGTGAAATACAAGAACTTTCGATTGCTACAACCCGATCTGGATTGAGCTCGATCCTGATCAGGTGCCAATGGACAGATTCTCTAGGTGGGGATTTTTCTTGCTCCACATCCAGTCACTCGCGATTCCTGTGTGGTGATCGAGCTTCTCGATCCCGATCCTACATTGACGTCTGCACTGCGATGTTTAATGCTTATTAGGTGTATTTTTCAAGTAATTCGGACCCACTGAGCGTCATCTGGTGTGGTATAGATCATCCAGCTTGATCAGCATCTTTGGACTGTGTAACAGCGATTATCGTTGATCGCGATAGTACGTTTGATCACTACAGTGCCTGTGTGATACGAGTATGAGATAGTAGAAGAGACGCACCGCAGTAGGCGGCATCGCGCCCACTGAACGACGTGAATAAGGAACAAACTGCGCGGTAGCCCTGTAGGTCTGTTGCAATGCCACATTGATATCTTTTTTTTCAGGATCTCCGAAACGAAGTAAGAGCCGGCCGCTATTTGAACGGCCGCCTCACTTTAGGCAAATTCCTAACGCACGTAAATAAAAGCATGCCAGGAAATTCGGACGCTGTCTACGTGTTCACCGAGTAAGTGCGCTGGTCAGATAGTGCTGTGCGAGTAAAATTGCTTCGTTTGGCAACCCTGTCCGGCAAGCTTTTCAAGTGTTCGCGTGATTTTCATGCGCACGCTAAGGTTTTACCATTGTGCTTGCCGTTGAGCTTTGACGCATGCGGGGAAGGTTTTCGGGCGAGACTTTGCGTACACTGCCGGCCTTTCCGGACCATGCAGAAAGAAAAGTTTGACAGACAACAAAACATATGAAATCAACAAAGGTCAGCAATTCGCGACAGCGATGTGACAATAAACGCGAAAACAGAGAGTTCTCAAAATCTACTAGCAGAAGTGAACATCCTTCAAGAAGGTCATATTGCGTGTGACAGTTTGAGGGACAGTCCAAAAATAAAACGCCCACGGACATAAACAAGCGTTTCAGAAACGGTCGGCAAAAAAAGCCGTCGCGAACTGAAAAATAGCCGTCACGAACAGAAAAGTTAGTATACGTGGCTGCTGCCTTGCGAATATATTATTTCTGGATATATATATATCTATATATATATATATATATATATATATATATATATATATACAAAAAGTTTACATGCGGGTATCAACAAAATCGCTCCTATAAACCTCATATGCTTACCACATATCTCCACTTCATTCCTGTTTAACAAAAAAAACATTACTTTGTTCATAAAACCTGCACATGTAACCTATGTTCACAGGCAACTCTAAAGCGCACGGAGGTAATAATGAAATGACTAACTATATTTGCAGGATTCCTTCATCTAGTTTAATTTCTTTAACTCTTTCCTCAGCTTCCGTCACAGGTTTTATTTATGGCCAATCTTCCTGAACGCAGATGTCCTATTATGCCCGGTTCCTGCATAAAACAAAGAAATAAGATTGGCTCAGAGATATCTGTAAATAACACCAATCTGTTAAAGTCTCAGTCTCAATTTATTATTATTTACATACAGTCGTGGGCTATAGATAATATGCAGACGAGGAGCCCAAAGTCAAACACTAGAACGGGACCTTTGGTTAATAATAAGAATGTGGAAACATGCGGAAAATGAGCAAGCTAGGTAAAAAACACCGTAAAACACAACACAGAAAAATTAACCAAACGAAAAACAATTGTCAGTGTACAATCCTATAGTGCATAAACATACCGGCAGAGATACTGTAATGAGCGATGAAAACTCAGTTATACATTTAAATAGCCTAACGGCATGGCTAAGTGCATGAAAGGATGAATATTTAATGGTGTTCGGTCAAGCAGTGCATAGTTTTATAGCCGCGAATGACGATGGCATTTTCCCTTAGAATGAATCACAGGCCGTAGACAATTGCAGTTGCGTGCGAACCGAATATTATTATTATTATTTTTAATGAGATTTCTGGAATGAATGAATTCAAATGTAAGCTTTTCAGTAAGTAAGTTATAAAACATAATTGCCAGATGATAGTGCTAATTATGACCACAAAAAACAAGATGGATGTCGTTTTCACGAAGTAATGGTGCTGCTAGTAGTGATAAAGCCGCTGGTAATGATAATGCGTATTGATTGGTTTTATAAGTGCTAAACACATGAGGTATGACATTGTTATGACTTCCCCAGGAAATAATGCCGTAATTATTGTGACTATGACTGAAAGCAACATATAATGCTACTGACGCGTCTTTGGAAAAATATGCCATTGATTTGATTATTGCTCTAATACCGAATGTGCAATCTAGTTTGATGCCCAAAAATGATACGCAGTCAGTGACGAAAATGTGATGACCATCCAGAGTTATCTCAGGCATGCCGGGGAGCATTCTTTGGCTTGATCAGAAAATCATGAATTGAGTTTTGGTAGGACTCAAAATTAAATGATTCGAAGAACATCACGGAACAATCTGTTCGAGTTGGTTGTTCAGTTTAAGATTGTTGAAGATTCATCACTCGAGCAGATGGGAGCATCGTCTGCGTATAGCACGCAATGTACAGGTTTAAGACAGGCGGGTAATTCATTAATATATATGGAAAATAGTAAGGGACCTAGTATGGAGCCTTGTGGTGCACCTTGATTAATAACTTTAGAACCAGAATAAGCACTTTCTGAATAAACTGTTTGTTCTCTGTAATGCAGGTAACTTTTCAGAGGTTTTATTACTGGACCTGTAATTCCCAGGGCTTCTAGCTGAGTGAAAAGTATGTTATGATTCATCGTACCAAAAGGCATTAGTAAAGCAAAAAAATACCGAATCAATGATGTTACCAGTATCTATTGAGTGATGAATGTAGTCGGTTATGGATATTAAAGCCAAGTTGCAGAGAGTCCGCTTCGGCTGCGGGAGGTTATGGGTTTGATTCCCACCGCCGCAGGGCACCCACTGGTTCTGAGATGGGCACAAGAGCACCTGGCGTTCGGCTTCCTTCAGGGGTGAAACGCCTGGGATAGGAGCCTGCGCCCTAAATTCCCGTCGAAACCCTCGTGAGCCCAAAAAAAGAAAGTGATGTTTGACCCGCTCCCATGGTGGCCATTTCCTATGTGGTGGCCATTTACTATTGAGGTGGGGACGCCTTCTAGTTGAGGACAAAAGCCCTTTCCAAGCATTTTGACCCCGTAATGACCGAGCTTCAGGCCAGGAGTGCGCTTGTACCTATTTTGTACCCACAGTCGCGGTGGATGCTCTTCAACAAGGCCATCCGTGGATTGAAATGGTCCGTGCTTTTGTGCTCACGAGGGTGTCGACAGGAATTTAGGACGATGGCTCTTTTCCCAAGCCTTTTCCTAACCAAGAATATATATATATATATATATATATACCTTAAGAAAGCGTCGACGCGTGGTGCCACCATGGGTCTCGTTCTCCACTTCTTCAGTTCAGTTCCCTGCTCTACCACATATGTGGCAATAGGGATTAGCTTGGTTAGACATCAGAACATACAAGTACAATACTCTTTCATACTTTTCTAGGCAAGACTTGGCTACAATACCACTCATTGGCAAACCTGAGGGCAACCTTCTAGGTAAGGGCTTGCGTTGCAGAAATCAATACCTGTTCTGTCGTAAAATAAAGGAAGGCACGAGAGGGTATACATCCTGCTTGTTTATTAGGATATTAAGTAAACTGCTCCAGCCACTGTTCCTTCTTGTCTTTAGACGAAAATGTACAAGCCTTGTGTATTTTAGCGCTATTTGCGTTGTCTATTAGCACCTATAACTGGGGCGTGTGAATATTTCATATTTCGAATACGAATTGAATAGTCTTCGCTGCTGAGTGCTTATTTGATTAGAGTATTCACTATTAGAAATTGCCCAATATTCGTTTCTGCTCAAGATTAACTGATAGCAGCACCTAGTGGAATCACGAGGCAGAATGGTCGAGGCAAGCGCTGACCTCCAAATGAATCTGGTACTATCTGCTAATCGTACGCTAATTCACGGCTGACGGACAGGTGCAGATTCACTAAAAGACAGCAGTTCCTCATCAAACACATACAGCCAGCCATCGTCTTATTTAACAATCACTTGTCCCCATTCAATAAGAACGCCACCGCCTTTATGCAGGCTACGAATTAGTCGTTTACAATGTGGCAAAGCGTGTTTTTGTTTATTTTACAGATCTCATCCCGGTTGTATGTTCTTAAGATGACGTTCAGTTCTATAGTTATTACTCTTGGTTCCCTCAATGAAAGTAACACAGACGCGCATATACTGACATGATGCTCTTTTCTTTTATTCCCGTATTGGTTGTGACCCAACAGATAATATAACTAGCATTTACAAATCCCTCAGTTGTGAAGGCGGCCGGTTGTCAACAGAAGTGCGTGCACGCAAGAAAAAAATGTTAAAAATAAGCTTTTACTAGACGCGCTTTAGTCTGTACATTCATGAAGTGCAACTTTATGTTTCACTTTCCTGGGAAATGAGAAAATATTCGGCATCCGAACCAATATGTGGAAACCGTTTTTCGTCAATACTGTTATTCAATTTCGATTCGCAAACTTTTCTTATTTGAACACCCTGGCCTATTATGATTACAGTGCTATATTAGCGCACTTATTGTTTGCTTATCATCTCTGACTCATTTCTTCTAACACTTTTTACTTATTCAGGGTTGGGCGTGCCTCTCACTTCGTAGTAACTAGGCTAGCCCTGCTTCATTTACACCGCTAAAGGGAACCAACTCACCACATTTAGCACAAGCTGCCTTTAAGTCCCCGCCTTGCGACATGCATCACCAGACAAAATCGGTGGAGCAAAGCCGAGACATACCGAAAGGCAAAAAGAGGCAAAGGAAAAATATGTGATGACGTTAACTAGACTGTCCAACGTGGCATCCCGCTCGTCGTGAGGATGCGGCCGAGAGACATAGAAGACAGTTTCGGATAAATAAACCAATTCAATAGAGCAACTGCACGAACAAAAAATTCAGAGTGGCTAGCTTATTGTTTTTTTTTCATTTTCTTGTCTGTTAGTCGCAGTCATAAAAAGTGACTAACATTGAAGCCAGAGGATGTGCAGAGGAAGTTATTTGCTTTATTTATTTGAACATAAATGTTAACCTAATTCTTATGACTATTGTCATTTTTAATCGAACAACGCCGCCCACGGAGAGGTACCGGCTAAAACTCCCACGGCTAATCATTCACGCGTACACAATTGCTCAAGGAAGTGGGTGGAGGGATTGCGCCTTAGTAGCTTAATTGGGGAAGCCTCATCGGCGTAACCTGGAAGATGTGGTTTCATTCGCACTTATGGCAAGTTATTAAAGCGAAAGCCTTAAGTGACTCGTTGCAGTGACTCATTGCCGAGGAAAGCAGCGTCTAGTCCAATTTGACAAATAATATCATCGTCAGGAATGGCTCATACCCCGTAAGCAACGAAACATGGAATGGTTGAATGTGTAGGAGGAAACGAAAGAAAGAAGGAAGAAAGAAAAGAAAGATAGAAAGAACGAACAAACGAACGAATGAAATAACGAAAGAAACAAATGACGAATAAAAGAAAAAAGAAAAAGAACAAAGAACGCACGTGCGAAACGAAGAAAGAACCTCTAGTTAGTCCATTAGGTGCTCGCACGTGTCCTTCAAGAGGTCGACCTACAGCGCCACACGCTTACTTCACAGTGCGATCCGTTACGCCTTGCAAGAAGTCTGACCCCTCCGATTGTATAACTTAATGCACTACCACGTGTGCAGCAGGCTCTCGCCTTCACGTGTTACAGGCGTGTAACATGCTGCTGAACTTCTTGCCACCCACTTTCAGTTTCGCCTTTGACCTTCTTACCTGTAGATTTAAATTAAACGTAAAATTAATTTCGGCTACGCTTTCCATTCTCTGTTTCTCTGCACACGGGTGCACTAGTTGAGGCACAAGCAAGTCCACAGTCGGGCACTCGACTTTTTGATGCGAAAGCGTCTTAAAGCGGCTTATTGAGCGAAAAAGCCTCGCATCTGTCGTCTGTAGCGGAAAAACGGCTCTTGAACTCGCGTTGCCATTGGCTGCCACGTCACGGAACGAGCACGCCTCGACGGGGAATAATGGGCGAAAGGGAACAACTTCTGCTGCGCTAGCCCGCCAGGTGTTGCGTGAGGGAAGAGGGCATCGCCGCGACGCCACGTCACCCTCGCTCTTGGAAGCCTGTGTTCTCCGCGCGTTCTTTGTCCGCACAAGCTCTCGCTTCCGTTCCATACCTGCAGCTCGGTAAGGCCAAATCAAGACGCGTCAAGCGTCTCAATGCGCTCGCTTGCCCGCGCGGAGTTCGTAATGGTAAATACCGCTCAACGGCGTTCAATTAGGCGTTAATGCTTTCGCATTCGCAACTAATAAGAAGTGCTTAGGTGTCCTCGATCTTTTTTGCGAATTTTTTTCAACTTCTGAAATGGTCGTGTGCCCTTCTGGGCTTTTCAGTTGTGAGGCTGTACACAACGGACTTCTGTCGTTCTCCGTTGGTCAAATGCGTCTTCACTTTCCCGTCTACAGGTATCGCAGCCATGGCCACCCTTTGCACTCCTTTGAGGGTCGGCATCGGCGAAGACATGGCGGGCACCTTCAAAGGAGTTTACACCGCCGCTCATGAAATTATTCACATGTACGTATTTCGTATGATTCTATCCACTTCCTTTAAAGGAACAAAAAATATAGACCACACTTCTGGCAACCAAGAATTATAAAAGATTGTGGTTCTAGGCCAGTTGGTGAATCATGAATTTGGGAGGTTACCGCTTCTTGGTGTTTCTTTCTTCGTCCCGTGTGTTCTTTGTGGTAACTTCCTAAAATTGGGAAGTATAGTCTGTATAGTACAGTCTGTCGACACGGTCACCCTGTCCTTCATCTTGGCGTTCTCCGGTCGCCTGAACTGGTTTGCAGCATTGACGTCGAACCAATTCTAGAGTAACTTTTAATACTTAAATGAATGCATTCGTTCCGCTTGAAACATCAGTTCTTTGTTCGATATCAACCGCCAATGAAAAGCGAATAGCATAACAATTTCCTAAACTGTCTCAATGGGTATCACTGCAAGGTAACACGACCCATATAACAAAATGTACGTGACAAGGTGTTAACATCTTAACAACCGATTTTCACTAATACCGAGAGTCGCTGGCACCGTTAAAAGAGTCAAGCAACATGCAAACTAAAAATAAGAGGAACAGACAAGACTATACAAGTCAGTAACGACTCGTGCTAACAATGTTTACAATTACCACTTTTTTTTCTCTGTACCACATCCTACTCTCCTTTTAAACGATGCTGACAGCATCAACATTTCATTCTTCTGTTTGATTCTTACAGTATCCTCAATAGCTTTGAAAGCGGAGGCCTTAAGTGGCTCGTTGCGATGGCTCATACCCGAAAAACGCGCCGTCTAGTCCAGGGATGCAAAAAATCCGTCATGCAAAAAAATATCATCATCAGAAATGGCTCATACCTCGTAAGCAAGGAAAGATGCAATAACTGAATGTGAATGAAGAAACGACAGAAAGAAAAACGAAGAAAGACAGCGTAACAAAGAACGAACAAAAGAACAAAGAAAGGAAGAAAGAAAGAACCTTTAGGTAGAGCATTAAGTGCTCGCGTGAGTCGTTGAGGAAGTCGACCTGCAGTGCCATGCGTTTACTTCCCACTGCCGCTCGTTATGGCTTGCAAGAAGTCGGACCCCTCCAATCGTATAACTTAGTGTAGTACTACGTGTGAAGCAGCCTTTCGCCTTCATGTGTTGCAGGAGTGTAACATGATGCCGAGCTTTCTTTTGTTTCGTATTGAACGCTTCCCGCTGCAACAACGTATTTAGCTGCCTCGAGTGGTGGTAACATAAATTGAGGTGATATTTTGTAGGTTATATGCAAATATTGTCAGTATATTTTTCATACACTCTTGTGCTTTCCATGTCCATTAATGAGCACAAGAAGGCGGGGATAAATATGCAACGAAAAAAAATTCCCCGCTTGAAAAAGATATCATCGAATTATTAAAAGGCCCCGATGTCTTCTCGCGACAGGAGTGGTTTCTGTGGCCTCGAAAAAATCAGCTTTCGCGTAAAAATGAAGCATCGATTAGGCTTCATACAAAAGTTGCTGTTACTACGGCAAATTCACATTATGATACAGAGCTTCAGATCAGATTTCATATAATAGTCGCTTCGGTGGCAATTTCTATTCGCAAGATTTGATGAAAGTGTTCGTCGCAAAGACAAATTTTTTTCTTCTTTCGTTTTTCTCCGGCGTTCCCTAGCAGCAATGATGGTGCTCAGAATGGCAAAAAGTCTTGTCGCCTACGCCTGAATAAATGTTCAGCAACGAAAATCTTTAACTCTCTGACAAAGTTCATCAATGTCACCTCCTCCTAAAATAAATAAGATCAAAAGGGCGAGTGTCTACCTTATGCGGCAGCTGGCATTCACAAAACGGCTGAATGTGAAAACGATCGTATAGATGTAATTCAATAGACATTCACTAACCGCTGGTGCCAAAAGCTCCCTTTAATTAAATGAATATACGAGAGAAACTTAGACACCTTATAGTGATAATGGCTACACCTTTCTCTAGGATATCAAAAACAAAAGATGTATAATATCGAAAGAAATGTGACAGGTTCGGGAAACGAAGAACGGAGTGAGCTAAAGAGACTAAAGAAGGTATGGCTTGTTGTCCAAGGCACGCTCGTTCTTACAGAGACAAAAGGCGACTTGAACCACAAATAATAATGACTACCATAGAGGTAAAGATAAATCTGAAAGCACCCGTCACAATAACTCAGACGTTTGAAACTTTAAGTGGAAACACACGCATGGGAGGCATAATGTAAGCAAATGGGAATTAATAAATATTTTTTTTTTCTCGGAGACTGCTTTACCGATCTTAATGAAGGTTGTTGTATTTGACAGAAAATATTTGGAATGTCATCTCTAAGTAAACTCTTTATTTAATCTGTGAAACTCTTCAGACAGATTCTTGAAGATTGAAACATTTCAGGATATTGAACCGTCGAGTTTAGAACTCTGTATCTCCGCAATTAAAATCGATACCACAATGGTCTGAACGAGACGTAATAACATATATTTATCGGACAAAATTGATCTATCACGCACCGTTATGCAACATATCGTTAAGTTTTCAGTAGAACTCTATCAAAGCCCTCGTAAATATTAGAACACTTTTACATAAGCTGTAAATTCATATATTTAGTTTGTCCGCTTTAGATTTCCTAACAAATAAAGCTTACAGAACTAAGACATGTGCTTTTCGTTGAGAGGTACAGGTTTGTAAACTTCGTGTTTCAATTTCGGTTTAAACAGGGCAGTTCATGAGAATTTTTGTGGCAAATTTTGAGTTCTAAACATGAAGTACGCCTGATACAGTCAGTACAATTTAACTATCTCTCAGACGCAACAAATTTCATTCAAATCAGCAGTTGTCTTAGAAAAGCATTTCTTCGCTTCGTACGCCCTTAAATATAGAAATAGAATTTGCCACGCGGTGACGCTTCCTCTTAAGCACAGTCACATGATAAAGTTCTCGATCAATAAACCTGCCGATCCACAAATCAATACATGAGTAAATTGCTGTTGCCACTAATAAACGAAGGAATATTTTTCTCATATTTTACTGAGTCGGTGAAAGCTTGCGTCTTCTTAGCTTGGGCTCATCTCACGATGGAGGCATAGGCGCCCCGTGGATTCCCAACAACAAGGGAGGCCGGCCATGCTCCTGGAAGCAAGGATACCTGATGAGTTACGTGGATGGTGGTGTCAAGAAATACAAGCTCTCGCCTTGCACCAAGGCGCAGATTCGGGGACTCCTCAGGTGCGGTCGTTTGCAATCAATAAGTCTTTCTAAGTTTCCCTGAAAAGAGAAATGAAGCAGCGGTAGCTTTCATAAGAGCTTCGATCAAGGGATGCTAGTTGGTATGGTAGGATTTTACGCGGTATGATTGCACAGCCAAGGTGGCACTCACGGGGACGCCGACACAGAAACACGACTTTCAGAAGGGAATTCTGGTGCGCTAGTTGTGCTTTCTTAATGAAATATCGTAGCGGAAAGGCACATACAGAAAGAAGGCACAAAGACACATGATCACAGGCGCTCGTGACGTGTGTCCGTACGTCTTCTTTGTGGGTGTGCCCTTGCACGTGTGCCCTTGCATTATTTAAACATGAAATGAGGCCGAAGAATGCGCAACGTTGGCATTCGCTTCATGGTCTCGTGCCAGTGTTCCCTGTGTGATACCTTAGCAGCAACCCATACCACTACACAGGTAGCTTTCAACGCAGAATCCGCAAAGCCTTTACTGTTGATAAAAGCGTGAACGTACAAAGACCACTGACGAACACAGGATGATGCCAGGATTGCACAAAGCGCACGAAAAAAAGAACGAATAATGCGTAGGCAGAGCACTCTCGAAGCTGTAGGCAGATTTCTCTGTCCAGGTTTTATTCGTTTCATTTCTCTCTTTGTTTCCTTCACGTGTGTATTTTTTTCTTCTAGGTATGATTGTGCATGACATTCAGTTGCATTAAACGCAACATCTACGTGTACTCTTGGAAAAACTCAACTGAATCCTACCAGAATTTCTATAATTATTTTTCGAAGGTTACGTATTCTGCGCAGAAGCCTACTCTGGATTCGCCACTCCTACTTACCCAGATATGCGCAAAACTGGAAACAAATAAGCTTTGCAACAAAGAAAACAAATATGTCATCTGAACGATTGCTTGACAACACTCATTAACTTTATAGGTGACGATGCTGATATGATACTGTACATTCAGAGCTACATGATAATTCGTTGCATGTTGCAGATTAGTAGTGCTAACATCAAATAGCTATATCATAACATAAGCGCGATGAACACGAATGAACGAATTAAATTTTATTCCATTCTTCGCAAGGAGGAAAGGAACAGCAGGCTAAAAGCAACAATGGTCTCTATAGCTTGAGTGTGCTAAATAAACAAAGAAAATAAACATAACAATGGTAGGCATAAACAGACACATTTCATAGCGCAGGTATGTGAACACGGCAGAATAGTTGAAGCAGCTTACGTGTATCTTTAGCGTAAATTGAAACTGCTGATAGAAAAGTCTGGTACGCATAATTACGCGGGTACTGGGACTTTCCATCGCACAGCAGCTGGTTTCTACGCATGACCTATTCTACAGTGCACGCTCCTTGGTTTCATAATTAAGCCAGTGTAACAAACAGGGGGGACACTGGAAATACAACAACGGATGATAGTCGTTGTGACGAGAGCGAAACATAGTTTACTCTCATTGTTTACAAGCGTTAGCTCGATTCGTCTTGAACAATTACGTTAACGAGTGACGACGTTTCATCTTCATGGAACGTTTCCCGGACTTTTCTCGATTCGGATACAGAATCGTACCGGACAAGTGCTTAGAGGAAACTGCGTCATTAAGTGTGAAAACCCGACGCAAAATACTTCCCGGTCAAATCATGACTGCGGAAGACTTCTGCGGCGGTCTACTGTCAGACGAAGGACCAGGTGTGCCAATTCAGGTAAGCTAAAATTTTTGTTTTTGCCATTTCTCGTTGTGTTTCAGTATTTTGTTATCAATAAAAAGAGTTAGTTGTAAGAGTAGCGCATATCGTATTAGTTCACCACTTCTCCCGGCGTTGTCCCACTACCGAAGTAACAATGAAGCCTATTGTGAACTAACTCCAATTGGCCCACATCTCTGTTCTGGAGCCTGTACAATCATGCATCACTGCTGAAGCTCTTCAGCCACGAGTCCACATGATGCCGTAGCACTTCAATGTTATAGGTATAGTACTCCAGTCCTCGCGCTTTACTAGCAGATTCTATCGTATTCTACACATGTCGCAGGTCGGTGAGCTTGCCGAATTATCATTACTTTACTATTATACTTCCATAACAGCGAACAATGATACCTGAAATTGGGCGTTTACTCTCAAATTATGAGGTTCCAGATACCGAGCGATTGAAAAGAGCGCAAGCGATTTCTTTTTCCTAACATGCAAAGGCGCTTACTCCTCCATAATTCCCGAATTATTTCTCATTCTCGGCGCTCCTGAAAGGACCGCAATATTACCAAGACGCATAATGTCGCCAATTAACACGGCCGTGACGATTACGTGACCTATGTGCAAGTGAAATACACGTCTTCCGCCCCTCCGCCTAACTGAAGACTCTTCACAGTGCTCATTCGTCCAAAGTCCATGCATTAAAGGAGCAGTATGTTCAGGCTCACGTGAGATAGAACAGCCGCTCATAGCTATACGCATTTCTAGAGTTGATCTATCTTATCGTTCTTCTTTTGCGTTTGAAGTCTCACAATAAAACTAGCAAACGTCCACCATTCAGCTATATTTAGTAAAAATGCCGAATCCGAAGCGTTAGGACCCATTCAAATCGGTTTCGTCGAGAATGAAAAAAAACACATGCATTTTGTGATCGCACTGAATTCAGTGAAGGCAAATATTGCTTCATCATGGTCAGAGATCTTATACGCACGATACCGCCAATTTCGGCCACTTACACGTAGATAAAGTACGTTCTATACGGGCTGTTTTTGAAACAACTTTTCAACTTCGACAGCACTAAAGTGTCACCAATTCTGTGACGTCAATAAAAATGTCGCCGGCAGCAAAATGTCAACATTTGTCGCTAAACAGACAAAAGAAGCTGAATGTTGCGACGAAATCGCTGAAATGGAAAAACTGGTTTCTATCACTGCCGCTTTTGACGGCTTTCTGGCCGCTTGTCTCCTCGCGAATGATTATTTCAGCCATATGCGTTAGCGTTTATTTATGGTCTGTATAAAAACAACGTTGCCTTTCTTTCTACAGCAACCAGACGAGCTCGAACAGTGCAGGATGATGTGCTGCCTGAAAACATCATACGGGGCTGGAAAGTGTCGAAAGGAATTTGTTCCTGATGGAATGAGCTGCGTACATGGGAAGGTAATTCACATTATCACATACCCTCACTCTGATGTGGCATATTGCAACCAAACTTGTAATTAATGGACTTTCGGCAACAGGTCTGGTGCTGAGCTGACGGTGTGCTGGCGACGGCATGTTCTACATTAAATGTAAAAGCGATGCAATGTATAATAGCGCTGTGACTTTGCAATGAAACATAGTGATTAATAATTTCAACATAAAGGTTACATTGCGAACATCTCATCTGAACACACAGAAACTTATAGCGTTGTTTTAGTGCGATCGCAATTACATGCAAAATCCAACCGAATTGTTGCAGTCGGCGTCGTCGGGAAACTCAAAATATTTTTAAGTAATTAGTGACATCTGCATATCCATGCCGGGAATACAAGTTATAATGCTACCTTATTCGACCGCTAAAGGTACTGATACTGGGTCTTGCGTGCTTCACCAAATTATTCCTCAAAATATTGCGCATGGCTGCCCGTAAACAAATTTCATTATGCGTAGCATTCACAGAGCGTCCCTTCTGTCCTAAATATTCTCAGACAATGTACCGTGTTTACCCGCATAATTTGCGCCCTCGCATAATTTGCGCACCCCTCATATTTAGCCAGCTCTACAGACGCAAAAAAATTTACTTGCATATTTTGCGCTCCCCGTCCCACTCGAGCGAGCTCGCCGGTGCGCGAGCACGGAGAGACTTTGGACGACCGCACCCCTTGCCGCGCAGGCGAGTGCAATAGTCATACACAAGACGGGCTGCGAGTGCGAAGTCCCTTCTCCGGAAGCCCCCGAACTGCAGTTTCTAGAATATTTTATTCTAGGGACCATACCCGAACACGTTAACCTGTTCACGGGTAGTCGGAACTGCTCGAGCGTTTGCCTCCTTCTATCTCCCCATCTCTCCCGCCGTGAGAATGCATGCACGCGGCGCGTCACGGATTATTTTCTGCATCGGAGGCGTGCGAGGGCCCGTCGCGCCAACTTTTTCCCTCGTTGCCCCTGGTTTTCTGCGTCCGCGCTGCAGCGCATCTTTGGTTGATTTCGCAAGTTTAACGCAATAGTGAGCGAGAAAGGCGTCTCGTTCGTCAACCGGCTGCGAAAAGACAGCCGGCTGCGAAAAGCAACGCTCCATGGTTATGCTTGCCGTGACAGCTGATGGCCGAAAACTACCGCCGTTCGTGATCTTCAAGCGGAAAACATTGCCCAAAGTGAAGGTTGAAGGCCGTATTCACATCCGCGCCCGAGAAAAAGGCTGGATAAATGAAGAACTGAAGAACGACTGGCTCGACATTGTCTGGGGTAAGCGACCAGGGGCCTTACTGCGATTGCCATCGCTGTTGGTGCTCGACAGTTTCAAAGGCCATCTCGTGAACAGGCTAAAGGAGAAGTTGCGGGACACGAGGACTAACCTGGCTATTATACCGGGCGGACTAACATCTCCTCTGCGGCATTTCGATGTCTCCGAAAGTAAACCCTTCAAGGACTACGTGCGCAAGGTGTACGGGGAATGGATGGCCGGCGGAGAGCATGGGCTCCCTCCCACCGGCTGAATAATGAGACCGCCACTAGAGAGGTCTGCGAGTGGATACTCGCAGTGTGGCACCTGGTTTCTCCCAGTATTGTCTAGAAGAGCTTCAAGAAGATGAACGCGCTCGACGGAAACGAGGACGATGCGCTTTGGGAGGGCGGTGAGAGCGGCCGCGACGATGATTCCCAGTCGGACCTCTCGACCAGCGATTCCGGCTAGACCGTACATGACCGGATCTGGCTGGTTAAAGTACGTGCTAATTCTGTTAAATAAACAAGTACCATTCATTGGTGCTATAATTTATTTTCTTTTTGATGTATATACCGCGCGCGTTACTACATATTGCACGTTATTTCCGATGTGTTCGCGACATCTCCGCGTAATTGGCGCTCCCCCTTTTCGGAGCTCTAAAATCGCGAAAAAAAGTGCGCTAATTATGCGAGTAAATACGGCATATTAAATAATAACGTGAAAAACAATATCAGTGCTCGAACCTCAAAGTGATCTGGTTTTACTGTCGTGGGGTTCTCTACGGGCATCATTGAAAGGTACCTGTACAGCGCAACAAAGCACTAAGACAATAAACGAAGACGAAGACACGTGCTAACTATCAACAACGAAACTTTTACTTGCGGGATCGGTCATACTTATACCCCCAAACAAACACGTGCACACTATGAAACAACCATGATGATTCACTTACGTACATGACGGTATGAAAGCAATCTGAAACCGATACAACAGGAAAACAGAAGAAAATCTAAACGACATATGAAAATGGAGTTCAGGCTTTATTCCCTGCGCAAATAAGCCAGCTCTCTCGCGGACAATGACAGTGATGGTTTGCTGATGCATTGGTCAGCGACCGAGAGGATCTGCTCCATTTCTATTATTAGCTTTACCCATTCGCGCTTATCCCTATCTATAATAGTGTTCGCTTCTTGTGTCTTTGTTTTGTTGTGCTATACAGATACCTTTCAATGATGACCGACCAACAAGCCCATATCGCCACCCTCCATGGCCAGCCTAGTGGCTGCCGTGAGTTGTCATTAGAGGACTTATTCAGCGTGTCAACCCTTTTAAGGGTGCCAGATATAGTGGCGCACACGCGTATGTCGCTTCCGCGTCAGTCGTGCAGTTAAAACACCGGCCGAGAAGTTCAAGCGCAGCGCTAGACCCTGCTATCACAGTCGGCGCTCCGCCCTTGCAACGAAACTGGCAATTTCATTCATACATTCTTTAACCAGTAATCCGTAAATTTTGCGTCTCGCGCCGCGTTATACTGACTACACGATCGAGGTAGGTTCATAGGGCTGTGACGGTGAAAGCTTGCTCCACAGTGCTGCAACGCACCGCGTGTGGGTGCCGTCGCTACAAAAGCCGCCACTATTGACTGCACGCGGAGAGCAACTGCTGCTGCGTTCGAGCGAGGCCGTGAGCCAGCAAATGGACCCCGTGTACTTCCGAAAGCTGTGAGAACTCGCATATACTGCTTCGCTGTCTTCGATGCATCAGTTGTGACATTGACATGCATCTCCGAAAGAATTGTTTGAAAGAAAGCGCACGAGAATACTGAAACTAACTTGAGAGTTGTCCCACTGGTGCGTTCTTATACTTGTCACTGATACGTGCCATGTATTGGGGTAGTTGGTGACATTTCATGCTGCTTTGCTGCAGCGCAAATGCAAGACGCAAGACATAGATAAACATGACGAGGGCAAGAGTCTCCCTCGTTGCGTCTATCTGTGTCCTGCGTCTTGCATTTGCATGGTACCCAAGTATGGATATGTGGAACTGTATGTATTTTGATTGGGCTTTCCTAGTAGTGAACAGTAGGAGCTAAGCGAAAGATGTTGGCCGGTTACAGAGCCCAGAGAGTTGCGTAACTGCCTCTTCCAGCAACTTTAAATTTCAGTATTACTAACTTCCTCTGAATGTACACCCGTGAGCAAAAGTATACGAACCAGAGATTGCGCGATAAAACTAATTTTCCCATGTGTCATTGAATTTATTTTGAAAGTAAGCAATGTAGTCCAAACTTGGCATTACGAATTTTCCAGTGCACTCGTCAGTTTCTGTTTATGCGTGTTAATTACGAAGAAATTCTGTTTTTTCGGGGACTCTGTAGTCGGTATACTTCTGCTCACGGATGTACAAGAGAAACAAAGAGGCTCGATTTTTTAAATCGCGACGATATAATGTCGACAGGCCATGGATATTTGTGTGTATCTAGTATACATAAATACCCAAGATAGCGGGAGGATTGATGGCCGTAACCCTAGGACAATTAGCAGTGCAACAAAGACGTGATGCGGAGGTTCTGTGTTCGTCTCCCATCGATGTCAAGTTATCCTTTCGTCAACTTTCATTTCCTACTTTCTTAATTATTGTTTTAACACTAATACTGTCACTGTGTTAGTGTATCAAAAATGCACACACACACACACGCACACACACACACACACACACACACACATATATATATATATATATATATATATATATATATATTTCTTTATTTATTCACTTTTTCATTTATTTATATCAGCGAAGCATATAATCACATGATCCGGCACAGAAATAGCTCAAAGAATAGAAGCACGTAGGAAAAATATCAGGACTTTACTGGCGTTTCGAACGGGATGCGGCATTCATCCATATATATATTACTTACAAACATATATATTCTCTGTTGGCTTTCTATGGTTGTGATTAACTTCGCTTGAGGATCACCAGCCTAAATTGAGATATATACATTGCTTTACACGCTCATGCTAATTAATGACTGAAATAATGTGACATATTTATTGTGGACATACTTGCATGTATCTCATTACTTCTATAACAGTGTGTCGAATAGTGACAATTAATCTATTATAAAAGCAGGTGAGCATGTGCCGCTACCTGATTTGCATCGTGCTGGCGAAACAAGGAATCTCGGATGAAAAGATACTCGCTCTTCTGCGCCAATGACCACTTCAATCCTTCTTGATTATGCGAACACATCTCTAATATGGAGGTCTTGTTCGGAAAGCGAAAATAGAAATTAGGCATGGGAAACAACCTTGCGTATTCTTGCTGCGTATTATTTTTATTCTTTGTGTTCATGTTCAAAGTTCTTCAAAGTTAAGCTTCAACATGAACTTTACGTGTTATTCTGCATCACAATATTAATCATTTGTGCATATGCTCCGATACTTTCAATAACGTCCTACTATAGAAAAATTCTTAACTCTAGTCTTCTTTATTACAGACCTGTAGAAAGGGAATTTGCGGATACCATGCTTTGGATTCGTGATTCCTCATGCGACATGCTCTCACAAATTTTGCCGTGGACAAGGAAACAATACTGAATATTTTATTGCGAGAATAAATGTACTTGCTCTAACTGACGTGGAATCTAATGTATGAAGTGCGTGTGTCTGATTCGGATCTCTGGTTATGCCTGCTATCGAAAGAAAGTAGCTTTATGATGCACTTTTGTCCTTGTCTACCATTGGCATCGGACAGGTGTAGTTTAATGCAGTAAAATGTCGCAGATTGTTGCATAAACCACAAACCTCAATAGTGAGTTTTAGTAATAGTTCAATTATGCATTCTGATATGTCATACAAATAATGTCCTCATCTTTGAGCAACCTAGCTCAAGAATTGTAATTTTGGTAACTCCCAGAGTTGATTTTTAAAACAAAATTGGTGATAGTCTTCACATAAACACCTGATATACAGGGTTATACGCACATTACGGGGATGTTGAGAATAGATCAGGGTGAGGAATCACAATAATAAAAATCGGGATACGCTACTGAAAAGTGAAACTGGAATATCGCAAGAGCTGTCATTGCCTCTAGTTTCTTGTTGCGGGAAGCCAGAAAGGTTTCATTAATTCACGCGTTAGCCTATTTTTTCCTTCCACCCAGAATTATAATCTCCTCAGATCGTTGTCCAGGCTTGCAGGTGCTGCAGTGCGGTGCTAAATGCGTGCTTCCTTTCTTTCTTTACTAAATTTCATGCTCTCGTTTCCCGTTCACGACACACCAGATGGTTTGCTGGTTGCAATCTTCATACGTGCCATGATGCGCTTCTTTTGGCATCCTGACTGACCTCCTTGGCACAAGAAATACGTGGGCCTGCCAGTTTGCGCGGAGATTAGAAAACAGTCAAAGCACCATACGCGCTAGTCACCTTTCTGAGGTTACTGGAAATGTAGCGGACATAAGGCATCACTTTTTCTCGACGTTTCTTCGTGATATGAGGGTTGACTCTCGCACGTTGTTGTCCCATGTATTTTGCGAGAGGACTTATTGGATAACTCAGTCGTACCCAAGAAAGGTATAGCCGGGTACCAACGAGGCTCGCCAATCATCTGTCCAGGCTATCCTGTATCGCAGAAGGACACACTGAAATCGCATTTTAAGCAGTGGGCGCCAGTTCTTTTCCTCACTACCTTGGAGTGCGCGAAATCGTACGAGATAGTCCCTTTGACGCACACAGACTTGGAGCATGGCCTCTCCGTGCTACCGACTAGCAGTTAAAGTGTATTCAATAGAACTATCACCATTAAAATCAGAGGTCTTTATCATTAATTTTAAATTTTGTTAACCTATAGAGAAACCTTGAGGAATATGCTGTCATCAGGTGTAATGAAGTGTATAATCTATGCAGGCTAAAAAAAAAATAGGGCACAACAAAGGCGCCCCACAAAAATCATTACACATTTTGTTGCGTTGTGCATGCCGGTCGCTGTTAAAAGCTGCATTATAGATGTAAAATACCGGCAGAGACATTTAACCTCACCGGCCTTCCTGGCTGCTCTTCCTATTCCTCTATCTGTCTCTGGAAGAGACGCGATATTTAAAGTGATATATGCGCTGAGTCTTGGAGAACCGTGTCATCTTTCTCCTCAATGCGCTTACTTGCGTAACCAATCAAGTGACTCTGAAGCGCGGAATAAAACAAATCGACAGTAGCAAAGAGATTGATATGATATTTTGCGTTTGGGTCCTGCGACATGAACGCATGAGAAAGTTGGTGCAGCGTGATGCCAGACAGCTGACCTAAGGTAAAGTCTCTTGAACTCGCACTGTCATTGTAATTTATTCGCACTGCATGGCCCACCCGGAATCTACATAATTTCCGTCTTCAAAAAATTTTTCACAAGGAAACCGTAATATCAACCAGTAGTGAAAATACACATGCTCTGGTGAGAGAAATTTCAGTAAAGGGTGGAGAGGTTAGCCTAGCAAAAGCTTTGACATGCTATTACAGGTTTAATATATAGAACAATAAATTAAAAGATGAGAGAAAAGAAAGAACGCAGACCAATGTACTCAAACAAGAAACTCAGAAACGGGCGACAATCAGCAGCATGAAATGAACAAAATGGAAAATAGAGCTTTATGGTGGCATCGCTAAACAGAATGTTATCCACCTCCGTACTTTTTGGCTACACCACCGAGATGGATAACATTATGCCTATTGACGATGTCATAAACCCATGCTTAGCACTTTGTTCATTTCATGCTGCTCACATGCTGCCCATTCCCGTGTTTTTGTGCGAGTAGAT
Organism: Dermacentor andersoni; assembly: GCF_023375885.2. NCBI lineage: Eukaryota > Metazoa > Arthropoda > Arachnida > Ixodida > Ixodidae > Dermacentor > Dermacentor andersoni. Next base: position 129,209,348 of record NC_092823.1, read on the forward strand.
ATGTTTGCCTTCTTTCTTTTCTCTTGCCCTTCTATCTATTCTTATGCGAGGTGAGCATTCTTTAATTTTACATATTTTTAAAGATCCTCTGGGGCAGATGGCATAATTCTAGTCATTTAGGTGGATTATAGAGGCGCGGACATCGCTTGCACAAGAAATCGAAAGACATTATCAACTAATAGACAGAAAATTGCCGAATAACTTCCCAAATTATTTTCATTACGGCACATATTGCAATTTACTCATTCTTTCCGGTGAGGAGTTTGTAAGGCATAACCACTTGAAAAAAGTTTTGAAGACGTTGGGTTTCTAGATATGGGCCACCAAACTAGCGGTAAAAATGCAAGGTTAATCCACTTTTTTTTTAGCAAACGGATCTTTTATATATTGAAGCACAAATGTAACTGGAATGCCCATAGGAGTCATCGCACACTTTGATTCGGCAATGAACATCTAAAAACTAGTGTCATCCCGAAAATTCATTCTACATGCATATGTCCTGCCAGCTCGCCGGCTACAATTTGTAAATTGCAATATGTGCTGTAAGTTAACTTTAGGCCGTTGGACAGGGAATTGCTTATGTTGGTTTAATATCGGTTTTATTTTCACGTGCAAGTAATGTCCGAAGGACTAGAATTATGTTATGTGCCACAGACGACTCCAAAAAAAATTCTGTAACACCTAAAACGATCACTCGGTATGTTAAACCTATGGTAGCATGCCATACATCTCGCACGGCTAAACTCTCATCCATCACTAATATTTCTGTCACTAGGACGCACGTATTTTTCCCTGCTGGTTGATATTATGGTTTATTTGTGTTACACTTCCGAAATATGCAAGTTATGAACACGGTAGATGTGCTACACGGTGTGAATAACATGTTGTCGCGCCCGTATTGTCATATTTCTTCCTTTTGTCTGTGTCCCTTTGCGCATTTACCAAAAATACGATGAATAATGTACGATGACAGGTGCTTCTTAAAGAGATTATCGCCCCAGGTTACCACTCTGGCATAGCAGAGCTCCAACATTGTGAACATTTCAGCACACGGGACCTAAAAACAATATATACCATTTTGTCCGCTCTTGTATTCCCAGTAGAGAAGCATTCGCGTTGGCAGGATTATTAAACATATATCTTTAGGCCAACATCACATCTTTGAAACTTCTTGTGGCAGAAAAACCGTAAAGTTTTATCAATTTTTGGCGGTTCCAACAAGAATCCGCTGACAAATTGTAGCTTGGACCTTCTTTTGCGGACGATGGCTCGAAAAAGTGTGCATGTTGATGAAATTTCGCATTGAAGACAAGGCCTCAGGTGTCAAATTCTTACTAATTTTCTTGCAGCTTCGGACCAGTGCTTATTCCTATTAATCAGTTTGCGTACAAGCTTCTTCGTTAGTATCTTTCCATTTTTTTTATTATCCGGTGATATCTCATAACACCTTCAATCACGCAGTTTTTCCTGGCAAAATGCATCCGTCGCAGAGAAGGAAAAGGAGAGATTCAGATGGTGTGTACATCAAATCTGTCAGCTGAAGCGCTAGCATTAAAATGTCAAACTCTGAATGGCAAATAATGAGGGGTCAATGAACGCTGCCCAGCTAGCAGTGAACAGAAAGGAATATTTTTCATTTCGGTCCTATGGGCTAAAATGCTCAGATTGCTGGTGCTACATTGTGCCAGACCGCTCGCTTAGGGCAACCGATTCTTGAACACGCAATGCCACGCTACGTTATTCCCACCGCATAGCCCACCCACCCTGCACACAACTTGAGAATTCCAAGAATGTAGCACGAGAAAACTGAGTCTATTGAACACTATGTAAAAATACGTTGGCGCTTGTGAGATAAATTTTATTATTTATAGTTAGCGAGGCTAGCTGTGCAAAAGGTTTGGCAGGCTATTACATGTTTAATATTTAACAACAGATCAAAAGACGAAAGAAAAACAGGCCCACAAGCATTCACTCACACAAAAACTCGGAAAAGGGCAGCAGGGAGTACCACATGAACAAGGTGGAAAAACGGACTTTGTGAAACCGTAGATGAACAAAATGTTAACGATCTCATACCTATTGTCTACATAAGAAAGGCATATCATTTTTTTTATCAGCGGTGCCATAAAGCTCCCCTGTCCACTTTGCTGACCGCATTCTTCTCCCTCCTGCCCCTTTCCGAGCTTTTGCTGGAGTGGTTGCGCCTGCAGTTTTTCTTATTTTCTGTCGTCTTTTGATCTGCTGTTATATGTTAAACCTGCAGTAGCATGCCGAAGCATATTGCTCGGCTAATCTTCGCCAGCTGTCACTAACATTTAAGCGCACATGTATTTTGACATCGACGTGTCGTGTCTGGCCTCTTCATAAAAGAAAAAAGAAATCACGGGTCTGATGGTGAGATTCCAGCAATATAGCGCTCCAGTACATGCATACTTCTCTCATGCCAACTAGCCCCTTGAAGCTGTGGGCGCATGCGTCAAATGACATATATAGCAACCATTTGCTTTAAAAATCGAGAGCATATGTGCGCGCGCATGTTTCCATTAGCCTGCTTACTCAAGAATAAAACACGTGAATAACTGTAAACCTTACCGCTCTCCTTAGAGCGTGAGGCGTCGCTTTTAGAAGTGCCACAGGACCAATTTCCCCCATTTTTTTTTCTTTGTGGCATCTAGCGTTTTGAGACGATATATGTGGCATTGTACCGGCTTCAAGATCGGCTCAGGCCCTAACAGAACATCTTGTAGAGCATTCCTTCGCTGGGGTACAGTAAATTAAGCACTCCTCCAACCAGTGCTGCCGCCGCCAAGCCACGTACCATCACTTTCGCCCCATCGCCTTGTCTTCTTCACACCCATGCTCGTGTCATGCACACAAATGTTCACCTCATATGGACTTGTTGCGGAATCTGGTAAATTTCGCGGAACACCAGAATGTGGAACCATGCAGACCCTATAATTTGGACCATGTGCTTTTCGGTGCTAGGAAGATCAGATTACTCGTGTTCTTTAGTATTATGTAGCATTTATAACCTCACAATCTGAAGTTAAACGCCAAACTTAAGCTCTGATCAACCGTTGCCATGTAGGTGCATTAGCAAAGTAAAGGCCCACTACATACCCTACGTAAATATATTGTTTATTTCTAGCTCGCACGGACAATAGACAAACGTGAAGTGGATTATTAAACAATTCACGCCACGTTAGCTTTTATTGCAGTTTTCCAATACGCTTACGTTAACTAATATTTACTCAAAAGTATTAGTCCCAATTTTAGCCACCTTGCAGCAAGCTTCAGAGGAAGTTTAGCCACCTTACTATCTCACATTAACGCTATGCTTCAAAAAGTTCATGGTAACACTGATAGCAACAAGGGTACTAGCCCCAAGATACGCGATCGTAAAGTTTGACGCCGCAATATATCATGCACATATCCGGCAGCCGGGTCTGTTCGTACAGTCATCCAAAGCCGCACAATCGCGCCAAGAAAAGTTGAATTATTCGACGCAGTGCCGAACACTGCGTGCATGGGATGTATTAAACTGACTCGCCTCGGCGTTCCTGTCACCAGGCTAGAATATTTAAACCTTCCTGTTTCTACTCGGTTTAAAAGAAGCTCACAGAGCTGTGCGCGCGAAATGGCCCACGAGTGGCTACAATATGCTGCTTTCGTTGTTTGTTTTCCTGTCTACGCAAGTACTCAAAGTGTTTGCCGACTTACCCTACTACCCTGAAATACGTTTTGGCCTTCAGCGTTACCAGGATCTCAGCACGGTAAGGGTATTTCCATATATTGCGTGTCGTCTTATTTAATACTCCTTAATGTGCGATCTGTTAGGTGTACAATTTGCACATGTTGTGGCCTATGACGTAAGTATCATCATCATCACATCAGCGTCATAATTTGTTTGGTACAATAAGTCTCCAAATAAAGCCACTGCGTATTCGCCCCGTCTTGGATTGATCGCGTGCATATGATGTGTATCGTCGTCCTCGTCGTTAGTGAAGGCCATGCCATAAGTTAGATGAAACAGAGAACAACGCGAATAATTCTTCTAAACCCGAGCAACATGGCTTCAAGCGCTGCGAATAACCATGCCAATAGTGAAAGCTAGAAACAGCTCTCTCCTATGGAGTCGATTATGACACTATTCTGGTCACCACAGGGTTGCGCAACCCTGTAGTGAGGAGAAGAGGGCCATAATCAACTCCTGTGGTGACCCTCTGATGACCAGAACCCTGGCTGAGCCACTGTTCAAAAATACGTAAGCCAACAAAACAAGTATGCCAAACGTGAGTACCACCAACGCGAGCTATGGTAACTACGAAATAGAGACAACGGCCTATATTGCGATAGTGCTCATTAATTAGGCAAGAAAGCGATGAAAATGCTGCATATAAATATCACCTGCAGCACCCAAAAACAATCTTGGTGTAATTCGGATGAGTAAAAGTCCGAGAGAAAGAGAGAGCATGATCTGCATGTGCGTGTGTGTGTGTGCGTGTCCCAAAAATTTGAACATAAATAGTATACTACGGCGATGTTTACGCATCGGGTCCTCTAGAGACGAACAGCGACGCCTGCCAAACCTTTTCTTCAGTCGAGTAAGTGTGGAGTCGAGGGAGATTCTACAATACGAGGGTGAGCGTTCGCACCGATTCGTGAAGGCTTTACCATCCTTTCTGAAATTTCCTGCATGTCATATGTATAATCACGGAAGAAAAAAAATGATGGTCGTAATCAAAATAAGTAGCACCATTATGGCAGCAATAAAGGCGGAAAAAGAGGCATAGCTCCGCGCCGATATGTCGGAGGCAACAGCCATCATTCGCTTAATTAGAGCATGCTTGATGACAATCATGCACTACGATGAAAGAGTACAGGGTGCATACATAAATACAGTGGGAAATATCTACAATGTTTCCGCAGCTAACTTGGCTTTTCACAAGAAAAGTATAAAGTTATACGAAGAAAGGGGTCTGGGCAAGGAGACACAATCTCTGCAACGCTATTCGCTAAATGCTTAGAAGTAGTCAAGCTATTAGACTGGGAAGACTTACGAGGACCAAAGGTGAATATCTCAGGAACCTTCAGTTTGCAGATGACATTGTCCTGTCCAAACGAGAAGACGGGCCGAGCGTCCCGATTTTTATTAATCATATCACGAGAAGCCAACAAACAAGGACACCAAGCTAGGACAACATATGGGAAATTACTTGTACTTAATAATTGAATTAAAGAAATGATAAATAAATGACATGAATGTGGAGGAAAATAAAGAACTTGCCGCAAGTGGGGAACAATCCCACGTCTTCGCATTACGCGTGCGATGCTCTAACCAATTGAGCTACCGCGGTGCCGCATTGTCATCCTCTTTCTGGCGTATTTATTTGTTACTGCTAGAACTTACCCTGGCAGTGTTAGCCAGCGCCATCACTCACAAACCTTGTTGGCTTCTCATGATATGATTGTGCTGTCCAGCAACACTGGGGAAGAATCACAACAAATGGTTCAGGACCTTAACCGAGAAAGTTCAAGAGTAGGGTTGAAGATTAGTATGCAGAAGATGAAGATAATGTTCAATAGCCTGGCAATAAAACAAGAATTCAAGATCGCCAGTTAGCGTCTACAGTTTGTACAGGAGTACATTCAGCTAGTTGAATTACTCACAGGAGACTCTGATCATTGTAAGGAAGTTTACAGAAGGATAAAAATGGTTTGGTGTGCATGCGGCAGGCGTTACAAAGTCTGACTGGGAACCTACTATTATTGTCTTTAAAGAGGAAAGTGTATAATCATTGCATTCTACCGGTGATAGCATAAGGGGCCGACACGGTTAGCAAAAAAGCTCGTGAACAAATTAAGGACCACACAAAGAGCGATGGAACAAGTGTTAGGGGTTACGCTAAGCGACAGAAAGAGAGTGGTGTGGATCAAAGAGCAAGTGGGGATATCCGATATTGTACTTGACACTAAGAGAAAAAAAAATGGAGCTGGGCAGGCCATGTGATGCTCAGGGTCGATAACCGGTCGACCATTAGAGTTACAGAATGGGTGCCGGGGAAACGTAGGTGCAGTCGAGAACTACATAAAACTAGGTGGGGTGATGAAATTAGGAAATTTGCCGGCTCAAGTTGGAATTGGCTGGCGCAGGACAGGGGTAATAGGAGATCGTAGGGATAGGCCTTCGTCTTGAGGTGAAAATAAAGTAGACTGATGGTAATGATGATGATGGTGATGCTTGATGACGCCACAATACAGCGCCGAAGCAAACACAGAAGCTTCTTTCATGCGAGTAATAATTGTGCGTAGGATGGAAAAGAACAAGGAGGGATCATTAGGTCGCGTAGCCAACCTTCGCAAGCCATCTCTGCAAGAAGCCGCCCCCCCCCCCGACCCCTCCTCCCATTCTTGCCTTCGTTGATCTAAAAGTCTTCCCATAATACGACTCTGTGCTCGGCAGACTCAGCCTATTATGTTTGGTTCGCGGTAAATATGAATTGAAGTGAGCATGTTCGGATGCCTTGCTAACCACTGTGTGCACATTTTCTCCCGTTAATCTTGTGCAACTTTCATCGCGTCTTGTAGCGTACGCACGTCTAACATTGTAACATACGAGTGTGGTTACCGTAGACGGGGGCATCACATTTGTTTGTTGTTGTTGTTTTTCAGAAGAGCACGCTTAGTTGATGGAGATATGATCAGATGTTGAGCCGAACTTTATTTTTTTTTTTGGGGGGGGGGGGTTACAAAGTATCACGTAATGCTTGCTTCTAGGTTTTCCTTTCTCGATGAAAATCTGCGCCTCGATAGCGCAAGTTTGTAAATGTGCACCTGAGGCGCCGAGTAGTGTGCGAGAATATGTGCACCCTATCACAAAAAATTGAAAGCCAGCTGCCTATTGCGGAAGGCTACCCATGGATATTTACTTTTCCTGCGGTCGTAAGGAAACTTGTGGTGGTAAGTCTTGTTAGCAGCAATTTCATTCGTAGAACGTTTATTTGTTTCTTTCTTTTTTCAAATTCGTGGGCTTTCCTATTGGCGTTTGCATAATGCAGCAATCAAACCACTGCGCATGGATAGACACAACACACAATGTCTTTGTTGACACACTATTTCTGGCACGACGGAATAGAAATATAAAATTTTAGTGCAGTTTTAGGTCCGTTTCATGAATTCCCTTTCATATTAACGTCCTCCATGTGCAGTGTTTACTTGACAAGACAAAGTGGAACCTTCTATACAGAAATTTTGACGATGACAAGTACTTCGGAAATGCAAAGTCTGTCACGTTTCGTGACCTCGGCGTCTTCGAAGACTATACGACGTCCCTCTCGAATGCAAGTGGAGTCTCACACTCGTAAGTGACATGCGCAAATTTCGCACCTTTTTCAGGCATTTAGCTCTAAGAAGTTTTAAAAATGTTGGCCGATGCGACGCACACCTGTGCATCGGTAATAAGAAAAACAATTATTTGATGTCTATTGAAATGTCTTCACTGCTCTTTCTTCATTTCTGTATATCTCAATGCCTCTCCCTGAATGCCCGCTCCTACCCCGATCGGTTCCTTGAACTTATTTCTCCGCACTCGGCTGCTTTTGGTGCTGACTTCTTCACTTATTACGACTTGTTCTACTAGTCTATTCAGGCACCTTTCCAGTGGCACATACGCATTCTGAGGAATTCACCAAGAATGTTCAAAAGGCCATTTCCCAAGTTGTCTATTCAGACATGTCCTAAATATTAATAAAGACTGCGTGGCGCATTTACCCACACACTGAAAGGCCTGCATACGTAAACCATGTTCCAGTGAGACAATGCTTTTCGCAAGGAGTAAGAATGAGAGATATATCTATTTATTACGAGAGAAAAGCTGAGAGGTCGGCCTTAACCAAGGTCCTGACCTGCTACTCGGTGTTGAGGGAAGGCGAAAGGGTGTAGAAACAAAGAATGGAGAGCAAGAATGAGACCACACGTGACTCAATAAGTGTGTACTGTATACGACAGAAATACTTTGCCGTTATGACTGACACGTCGCTTCTGTTGCATCAATCATAGACGACGTTGTTTGACTACTGGTTGTCTCAAGTTGGGTTATTATCCCACGTATGCGTGTGTTTACCTATTTACTCCCTGTGAGTCGGCGCCATAAATGAGTACGTTGGCAATGCCAACCGCGACGTCCTCGATGCCTTCTTCCTTTTTGCGTGTGTCCTTATTCCGGTAAATACGTATTTCTGCAAATACCAACTAAGCCTAGAAGCAGCCGTCTTGAAGCCCACGTCCAGTGGCACATATACAGCTGAGCACACCCAGTGGCGCTGGTTGTGTATTCCGCAAGACAGCAGCCAACAGCCAGGACCCGCAAAGTGGGGTGAAGAGGCAAATAAAGCTTCGCTTGAGAACACTGTAGCGTGGTCGAATACGAAGAGGTTGTTACGGCTTCCTCTGACGTAGATAAAGGCGACTCGCGTGCGGACTTCGGCACCATGTTATTTCGCGCTTACTGTAACCGACTATCATTTGCAAAATGCCTGCGAATGTACGAGCGAATGTACGTGCGAATGTACACAATGCAAATGAAACAAATAATTTGGAAGCTTAGCTTCCCTCTGTCTCCCGTTTCAGCATGTTCGTGTTGTTTCCGTAACACTTTCTAAGTTGTGCTAATTCATGAAACTTTTACGCAAATGGTTGCTCCGCGTTATGTGTCTTCATGGAGATTTTTTCTTCTTTTTCGCCCACGATTGCTTATTTTAGTAAACACGTTGGACAAAACATTGTGTAGGCTCTTTACAATTATTGCAAATGGTTTTGCAGTTACTGTCCTCTGCTCCTATTTCCTATAAAGTTTTACGTCTCAGCGCCAGACGAAGACGCTGCGTGCTACTTTCCCACTGCAGTCTTTTTTTTTACTCTAAGTATGTGAATAAACTAAATGACTCATATGCAAGAGCCACGTTGAGTCTAAACGTCGCGTAGACGCTTGAATTTTCAAAATTGGACGGACGGTTGTATTTTTTGTGCGAATGAACGCCGCTGATTTCACGATGACAGCTGCACTGAAATGGTACTGTGGCTGGAGAAAAGTTAAATATTGCACTGTACGTAAGTGTAAACGCAGAACGCTTTGTTTTAAAAAAGTGTGAATACTTAATAATCGAATTATGTCTTTTTTCAGAAGCAAGAAGATTGTCCTAAGTTCAACGCCAAGCTATAAAGCCAGGAACCAAATTCTAATGAGGCCTGAAGAATGTAAGTAACGGTAATAAAATAGCCGATATAAACTCACTCGCGCTTGCATGCAATCCGAAAAGGCATTTTTACACGTTTTCTGTACCCAGAACATCGGATAGTCATCACGAAATTAGAGAGAGAAAGGAAGATTTATTACATGAAACGCAAACGGGTCAACCTCTACAATAAGAAACAAATAAATTTTTTAAAGTCTGGCGTTTTAGGTGCCGTAACCATAATATGATCATCAGGCGCGTGATAGTGAAAGACTTGGGATAAATTTTGACTAGCTGGGGCTGTTTAACTTGTGCCAAGCGTGTGCACAGCGCGGGCGTTTTTGCATTTCGCCCACATCGAAACGCAGCCACCGCGGCAAGGATTTCATCCCGCGCCTTCGGGCATAGCGGAGCAGTGTCAAAGCCACCACGCCCGGTAGTTAAAGCACGTTTGTGCGCAATAGAACCAGAGCACGATGCAGCTAACGAGTTTCGTACATTTTATTGTTGAAAGCCAAATAACTTCCCCTATGCATTCTCAGACAAATCGAGTACCGCGAATCGCTTTATCTTCTAGCCTAACAGGGAAGCAGACAGTCCGCTCAAATAGATGACGAAGTATTTGTATTTGACATTACCTACCTTTTGTTCAGTAAAGAACTCACCTGACATGCTCTATGACATTACCTATGTATTTGGTTGCCTCAAAAATGCAGAGGAAATGCGGCTGCCTAGAATTCCCTAGTCCCTCCCCACCTCCATCTTGCGTCAAGCTGAAAGAACAAAGCAGTTACGCCTTTGTGTTAGGGACAGAATATATACATATACATATATATATATATATATATATATATATATATATATATATATATATATATATATATTAGCAGTTATTCTATTCGCTCTTAGGAAGCGGTCAAATGTTTAATAGGAAATCTTAGACGCTGTTCTTTGTTTCTTGCAGCATTTTCGCCGTTTTACTGACTTCTTAGTCACAAAACCGTAAATTCTTTTTGCAGCACATATTACTGCGAAAGTACACGTCATATACAGGGACTGTCGAAAGTGCATTGTCCTACGACACCCTTACGCAAGCAACGGTGAGTTCAGAAGGTTTTTACACGGTGCCTGTCGAAAAAAAAAACCGGCGAAAAAAAAAAAACCTGCAAGACAACTTTACGAGCGCATGACCACCTTGCTTGTACTCAACGGGAGGGACCCAAGATTGGAAGGCCACGTTATATTTCCACCCACATTTCCCGTGTACGAAATCATCGATTCACAAAAAAAGCACAATTCACAAAAAGCCTTCACAAATTTGGCTGAGGGTTCCCTGTTGCAGCATTACAAGGCTAGCTTGGCCAGCCTGTGAAACTTGTATCAACTCAACATGTGCCAACTCACCCAGTTTTCCTTTTTGCTGAAGTAAGTGGTTCGTATCGGCGGTTAACAGTATGAGAAGAACAATTTCTTTAAGCATAACTCTGCCACGGGACGAACATAAGTGAAGGCCATTACATAAATCGTGCTGAAAAAGAAATCAGCAGCCCTTCCACTCAGTGAAGAAGGACGAGCAGCGAAGCTGTGTTGTGTTACGTCAATCGACGCATCTATGTATTATTATTATTATTATTATTATTATTATTATTATTATTATTATTATTATTATTATTATTATTATTATAAGGTGGTCTAGGCGAAAATGACGTAACCAAAACACGCAACGCGCACTGGTGGTAGCAGTGTGTATAGGACGCTGGTGGCCGTTAAACAGAGCCTCTACGCGAGCTACGATATGCATTGACTGGTGCGCAGTCGAAAGAGTGCACAAAACAAAACACGGTTCTTGAGCATACTTCCTTGTTAATTAGCTGAATGAAACTTGGAAGGACTACAGTTTTATTCTAGCGAACAAACATAGGATTGTCCATTTCCCTTCCGTAGAAGCCCATGCACGGACAGCACCACGGGAATTCTGCAATATTTACAACTTCACTGTGAACTACGGTATCACGAAGAGTAGATGAAATTTGGCATACTGTTAAGTCTACTTAGTGCCTAATTGTAGTACAATTAAATTTGGGCTAGTTTTGTCAAACTAAGTGTTACAGCCTTTTTTCTATAACCATATCCCCACCGTTGACGGCCATGTATTGGAAGCAGGTGGGAATTCTGTAACGTTCACTTCACTGTGAACTAATTTTGACAAGTAGTTGAAACTCAGCGTAGTGATAGATTCGTCTTAGCGGCCAATTTCAGTGTAATTTTTTCAAAGATATATCTGCATTCTATTGATAGCTAAAGAGCATTCACGAGAAACTGGACGCGAAAATTTTTTTCGGGTCGACGTGGCAAGTAGACGGACGGACAGCTACCACAGCCACAGGGTATCTAGATACAGCTTTGCTGTAAAAGTGCGATATATCTCCAAGCTATTCAAGCAGTACTTTAGTCCAGCTTACACAAAAAACAGGTGGGGGAAGTTGTGCACCCTAATTAGCCACACAAAACAAAACGTCAAGGAGCAACAGATATGGAAATCACTGACTCTGTAGTTGTTGCGAACTTTATGTGTTCATTTATTAAACGATGAAAGCATGGGCCAATAATTCACCGAAGAGCCAGCTGTCCCGAAAATAAAAAAGGAAATGCAATATACTATGAAATATCTCTAGAAAAAATACAGAAAGAAAATATATCGGAGATATAAAACATTACATAACATAGGTCTGCCCTCCTGCACCAATAATCACACCACGATATCTTAGTAGCACGCGAATGTCTGTTCATTCCCAAAATGAAAATAACCTGGCAAGCGGCGCATACTACATCACATCACCACTACAAACAACGTGTAAGATATCGACAGTACGTTCCGCCGACGAAATTAGAAAGAACTGGTGGAAGTTAACGTGAGTGTGCAGTACGAAGTTAGATTACGAATCTATTCACGATGAGTTGTCTATTTAAAAGACTGCGTAAGGTCACTATCTACTAGAAAGCCACGAAATCCTGTAACAGCGAGTCCGTATTTTCCCGACCACAGACAGAGAACAAAGGCATTGATCACTGTGAACTTGCTACCACGATAAATATTGTACAAGACCCTAACAGATTTGGCTCAGTGATTCCGGCCCCTCTGCTCACATGGATAGGTCCTAACGGTGAGCAACAGTCGCTCACCGGAAAGGCCACAGTGCTTGCGCGTAACGCTTACACGGGCCCTGGGAAGCGGAATTGCCGTCCTCAGACAACTTGCGAGCCAAAAAAAAAGTAAGTATTGTTGCGAGAAAAGGTGAGCACAATGACGTGATGAATAGGACAGAAATTCAACATCCGCGGGAATTTGATTGAGAAAACGTCGCTCTTGAGTTCAAGGGCACAATCAGCGTTCTACATCACGTTCTCAATATCTAATGTCAAGGTGGCGGAGATGTCCCAGCCGATTGACTGGAACCCGACGGTGCGCCCACTTGGCTTCCATGTGATTTTGCAGCCGAACTGTGTCTTTGCAACATGGACAAAAATAAATTCGAATTCGAGAAACACTGTCCCCAGCAGCTCCTGAGAGAAGAGTACCTTAAGTAAGGCTGCGCAATAAAATCCCGCTAATAAATCTCCACGGGTAAAGTACGCATACACAACAAACCCGAACCAGAATGGCGATGAAGAGGCAGGATACAAGTAAATGTCACCAATTGGAATGGTGACAATGGGAATGTTTGAAGAGCGAACATTTCGAATCGTGTACAAATATTCGACAAGAATATCAGATCCCCTTCCAAATATTACCTCGTCTATTTGAAATTTAAAGGTTGTGCGAGGCCCATTCAGAAAAAGGTAAACGGAAAAGAAGGCTTGTTCACGTCATGCCGTGTTAGAGGCTACAAGAACAACAACGACAAAAACTACAAGTCGATGAATATTGTGCCATTCAGAGAACTGGGCGTGGTCAACTTAAGAGCTTGTAAACAAGAAGCAAATTCAACATGCGTGTATGAAGTGCACCGTGACAATAACAGAAACAAAACACAGGAACATCATTTCAACAGATGCAGCTACAGTAGTTTGTTCAATTATTGAAGTTTAATAGTACATCACAGCACGTTATCTTAAAAAAGTACCAACATGGTGGGGTTGATTACATACTTAACTGTTTGCCTGAATCGAAAAAGAAAGGTCCGTGAGCTACCTGAAGCTGGCGAACCCTTATTAAGTGACTGGAAACTGCTAACCAGCCGTTAACTATTTAAGGCTTTTGAACAGCACTACGCAGTAACTGCAGCCTCCCTGCAGCTGACTAGTTCAGAATAGTCACAACTTGTATGTAGTGCAACTGGCGCGCATTTCTTCATGTTAGCCCAATAACTGCAGTTATCTCTTATACTTGGGCAGAAATGAATATTGGACCCCTTCGAATACTGACCTCTTGAGTTTCCAAACTTTTAATACTCGCAAACCCCTGCTCTGTAATAATTAAATGAGCACCGTTGCCTTAAAGGGAAATAGTGTGTGTTTTTCTTTTCAGATTTTTTAACGACTTCTTGTACTACATATGTAAGCCGAAGCGTTGTTCCTTTACCAGAGCCGTCATCTTCTTTTCGGCAAACAGGTTACGGATGCACGTACTGGCGTCGCTTCGACACAATGAAGGAACAAGCTGACAGTTGCGAGTTTGTCTACGATGAACTTTGTGGCACAACTCCAAAGTACCCGAAGTACAATTCAACGTGCACGCCAGAGACGCTCTTCATACACCCGTGGATCCCATCTAATCGGTTGTGGCCAGTGTGGCTACTACGGCACCAATTGTGAAAGCCCGTTAGAATGCCACTGCTGCCGCCCAGGCATCATTTTCTGCCAAACTCACGGAAGCCGTGGAGATAGTGGTCCAAGAAGCTAGAACTGCTCGACTTTTGGCCACAGCCTTTCAAACTTTAATCTAGAAACATTCTGAACGTGGCAATCCTTCGCTGTAATATTCTAGTACCAATCTAGCAGTATTCCCAAGGTGGTGATCTACTGATGCTCATGGAACAAAAAGAAAAATGAAATGTTGACTCTACATTAATGCACCTTTGCGTGAATGCAACCGAACTGACGGTACATGCAGTACATGCCCCCACAAATAAATAAGAAAGCGCTAATAACTTTTGTAACTATAAATAAATAACGCCTGCCAAACATGATTCTCGTCTCTAGCTTCTACTTTATTTACAACACGCTGACTAGATCAGAATCTGTTATTCTTGCACACTTGTTTAGACCAAACACACTTAATCTCGGCCGCAGACGCAATCTATCTGCGCTGGGCAGCCAATTTCATTACAGGAAGCTGACGACAATGTCATGGTGAGCGAATACTGGTGGCAAGCGTGGGATAAGAACAGGCTGACCATAATGGCGATCGTTATTTCGTTTCCTTCTATAGTTCTCGCAATTCCCGGAAAAAAGGTTGCTGTCCTCCCGAGAGGCACTGTAATTGTTGTCCGCTTCGTGTCAAGGAGAACCACCCTTCGTTGGTGGGGTTTCAAGGGACTGTCAATAAAGTCACATATACGTAAGCCAAAGTTCCCGGCGCACCACCGCACTGACCCCTGGCTCTGTTCACCGTCTACACCTTACAGCCGTCGCCGCCTGCCGCTTCCTTCCACTATGATGTCACGCGGGAGTGATGACGCACAGGCAGGCAGTCAAGCAAAAGCTGCATATGTACTGTAAACAACCGGGCACAGTAGGCCAACACGACTCCGACTTGGTCTGCTGGCTTCCCGTGGCAGCGGTCTCCGTAGTGTCGGCCACTCGGTCACACTGAGCCAACAGGGGGATCGCCGACGGCCGTGTCGGTGGCGCGTCGGCTGGAATGGGTTCGTTGGCATACAATCGGACGATTTCGTTCTCACGCTGCAACGACACAATGGTCTAGCGTGGGACACATGACGGTGCTTCCGAGGAGACAGCCACCCACTTCGAATCTAAGAAGTCACCAACGTGCAGTGTTTTGTCGTACCGTTCTCAATGGCTACTTCTATTCGTTTTATATTTTAGTCACGCTGCTTCTACAGCAAATCCGCTTGCTAAAGTAGCATGGAACGAAAAGTTGTAATAGCATTATGGCTTGTATCTTTGCAACCGTACTACCCACGCGCCTTACTTGGGTATCGTTGCGTTGAAAAAACGCTGTTGTCATCACACCTGCGTACGCTCCCGACCCACACTCACACAACTACCCAATTTGCGCAAGCACGTTGGTCCACTTGGTATCGCTTTGTGAGACCCCAAACAGTGCTGCATAGCCAGCTGCTTGCGAAATGCGTCCCTAACATCGATTCCCACAACGCGTGGAATCCTGACAAGGTTTTTTTTTCTTTTCTTTTTCTTTTTTTCCATCCGACTTTACTGAACTCTATTAGCAGCCGGATGTCATCCGCACATAAAATAGGATGGCGGTGAAAACAATCGCATGGCGCTAACTCTGCGCTGTTGCTCGCAAAGAAAGAATATTTCAAATGTGGCAGAAATAAAAATGCACGAATGAGCGCAATAACCTCGGGGGCTTCGATATGGCGTAAATGCACCGCCTGCGCCATAAAACATTCTTCCAGAGGATGTCCGAAAGCAGTGATGTGTTCTCAAGCTGTGTCAGGTTTCCGCGCGTTTGCTTCATCGTGACCGGTCATCAAGTAACTCACATTTGTCTTTTGATTATCTACAAGCCAATGTTATAATGACCGTGATCCATAAAAAACATTGCATGACGTATTACGCCGTTCTAGCGACCAAGACCGTCAGCTTTTGCTCAATGCGCTTTGACTCCGCTGTCATGCGCGATGAGTTTACAATTTGCTTCACATTTCCATGGTAGTAAACGAATCCGAATTTATCTTTATTTTCTTTTTTCTTCAGGCTTGTAGAAGGGGCTCTCAACGGAAGCCGATAAAGGCTTACATCACCGTGAGAATCAATCAACTGAAATTGAGGGTTCTAAGGCATCCCTTCAGGTGGGGGAAAGTTATCGCCGTAAGAACACTGCGCCGATTCATGTGAAGTTTGTTGCAAGGAACTTTCTTGGTTTCATGGGACCGGGTCTTAGGAAGCTTTAGGTCGGGCCCAACTCCAGTGCGGCCTATTCAAATATATGTAAAACGCAGAAACGCTTTTCTGAGATAACCCTTGGACCGATTTTAATGAAATTTGTTGAATTTGAGAGCGAAAGTTAACTTCTAGTGACTGCTGGAAGCTCAATTTGAGTTAAAGCCTTGATTTCTTAAAAAAAGAATTTTCATATATTTAAAGGTTGAACAAAATAGAAACGCGATGTTTACAATTTAATACTTCTGCATCAAAGCAGCTATCACAGTTCTGTAAACGGCATTCATTAGAACATTCAAAGCGGACAAATTTGATATGTCAATTTTTTACTTACGTGAACTGGTTACGTAGTGTACAAGGGTCCTGCAAAAGATGTATTTCAATATTACTAAATTTTTGAGGATCATGTGTAACATATCAACTTTGTGCGCTTTAGATGATATCACAGAATTCTAATATCATTTTTCAGTGCCGAGAGACACAGTGTCAAACTTGATAGTTTCGCTTTCTAAAAATTTTCGATGTTGGCTAAGGTGTAATAAAGAATTGACAATCTATATCAATAATTCAAAACCAATAGTCACCAGATTTTAAGTTTTTCTTTTGAATGCAACAAATCTCGTCAAATTTAGTGCTGTGTTTGCCGAGAAAAATGAATTCTCCTTTTACACGTATTGGGATAGGAGCACCCGAGGTAAAGCTTCCTTTGAACAATGCACAACATTGTGGAAAAGACTTACGGGTAGACGTGAGCCTTTCTATTATAGTTGATTGCTGGCGTTAAAAAGAAATCTATTTTCACGCCAGCAATGAGCTATAGGAATTCACAAACTGAGAGTTCAGGAGCATCACATTCAGTGACAGTTTGCTGCGCCTGCTCGCCCTTACTCTGCGCTTTGATTTTCTCCGGCCAAGATATTTTTAAGCGTGATCTTTCTCAAGCTCTTCCCCCGGCTTTGCTGTTCGCACGTTTCTGGAGATTGATGGGAGGACAGTCAGCTTGGCCCATTGGGCAGGTACGGGCCGCTGTCTTGCCGAGCAGACAACACGGGCCACTAGGTATGTTCCCGAATAGAAAACTTGCCGTCGACCAGTGCCTGGCTTAGTAGGCAATTTGGGTCACCGTATGTATGTGCCACTAGGTATGGGTCCGAACGAGCTGGGTTCTGCTGTGTGTAACGATGGTATGTGTCCATTCATGTTGACGCTCCCGTGATGGATGCGCGAAGGTGGAATAAGTGATATGTAGTCTTAAATATAATAAATTTATAGAATCCCATCTGCAACAGGCACCTCCCCCTTGAGCGCGGCTGCTTTATGGATAGCCAATGCAACGACGTTACAGCCAGGATACTGAGGATAGTGGAGGTTGCCGCGCAGTTTCAGCTAGGGTGCTGTGATTCGAACAAGGCATATTACGTCGTCGAACCATTTGACAGTGTCTTTCTCAGCGAGATCGCCAATTTGTATGTCAGCTGATGGGCCCGTAAGGTTTCGGGATTCACTAATGCCATGGCAATATGCAGCAGGTTGCGCAGGAAAGTTACCGCTAACCTTGCGATAATCTTCGATGGTTTCAGCCGCAATGTCTTTTTCTCTGGGACAGGTCATTAGTATGCAGCCACATTACGCACATGTCATTTTGCATATTATGCCAAAGTATCGAAAGCATTGTCCCAGGCAATGTTCAAGTATATATAGCCTAACCGTACCACCAATAATACAAACACTGCAGTGCATTGCAATAAAGCTTTCGGTGTGCTTCGTGCCGACGGCACATGTTGAAATTACCAGTTGCCATTCTGACGCAAACGAAATATCGCCAGGCATGCGACAGGGGCACTAGCCGCAGTCCTCACACTCGTAAAGTTTGATGCCAAAAAATTACATGCTGTATATCCGGTGGCCTCATACACTCATTTTAGCCGCGTGAAATAACGTTGATAAACAGCTAATATTCGACGCCGTGCCGAGATAGTGTGTGCGTGGGATAGTAATTAGCTGACTCACTGAAGCGCCCCTGTGACCAGGCAACAATTTTTAATGCTTCCGGTAGTTTTTCGGTTTAAAGGAAGATAGCGAATTTTTTCCGCACCAGATGGCCCACGAAAGGACACGGAATGCTGCTTTCGTTGTGTACACTACTTTGCGCGCAAATGCATCACGTGCTCGCCGACTTGCCCTTCTACCCTGAAATTGATGCCACACTTCAATACTACCAGGATCTCAGCACGGTGAAGACACTTTTCGTTAACGTACTCTCTTCGTGATCAGTTCTTTTAAAGCGATACTTGTTCAGCTATCTTGAGGCCATGTTGTGTGGCTTGAGTGAAAGCTATCATGATCCTATTAATGTCCACTATGTCTCCTCCGCACAAGTAGCCAGAAAGGATCTGGTACCATATTCACGAGAATAAGCTCTTACACTAGAATTATTCAGTAGAGAATGGTCCAGCCACTCTTAATGCTGGACATTATTAGCGCAGCGGGCCAGCCATTAGAAAAAAGTACTTACGAACGAAAATTTTGATGATTTCGGCCCCAGTTCAGTTGATAGTCAGCACTTGTTCCGCGTTCTTTCGCCTGTCAATGTGTAGGAGCTGTGCTTTTGTAAAAATAATGACTTCGTGGGAACTGTGGGAACCTGCTCGAACATGTGGGAACACGCTGAGACTTTTCTGAACACTTAAGAACCCCAAGGGAAACCTGACGGATACTACTGTTGCTTGTCGGCACCTGTGGGAACGCCCTGGAAGCTGTAAGAACTTGAACTTCTGAAACCTGTTGAAGCCTGTTGCAACCAGACATACACTTCAGGAAGACTAACTGTTTGAAAGTTTATTTAACATAATGAACGTATACAATTGCAAAGTACACAATTTTGGGACCCAACAAATTTGTTAAAGGGTCCCTACCGATTGTTAATAGGAAAAAAAAACACTTCTATGGCAGCTGTTTCTTTTATACTGCAAAATCACATAAAACTAAAATAGCTGAATAAGTAAAGCAAGAAAATACAGTAGTAGGGAACATTTTAGAAATTAGATACATTTTTCTAACAATTTTCTTTGTTACGTACGTCATCGAAAACATGTTGTGACTAGCAGATCTCGCATTATAATTATGTTAATTAGCGAAAATAATAACGGGCACAAAGAACAAAGTCATCAAGAGCTGGCACTTTGATGACGTGCCATAGACTCCCTGGAACTGTTCAGGCTTGTCGATAGATGACGGATCCTACTGTAACCTTCGGGCACCATGTGGTACCAGTCGCAATATGCTGAGACCTGAGAAAGCATGATAGACTAGTGCTGGAACCTGACGAAAACTGTAGGAATGTGCTGGAATTTGTTAGAAACTGTTCGAGCTTGCGGGAACCTGTTGCAACTTATTGGGGTGTGACAGGTTTGCTGTGGTCCCCTGTGTACATAGGTTATACCATAGTTTACTTAACGTGGTCAATAGGTATGACGTCAATAGAGTTTTCTCGTCCCCCCCCCCCGCAAGTTGTCTATCATGTGCCCTATGATGAACAGGAAACTTGAACATGGTGGCAAAAAAAGAAAAGATGACTGCGGCGTTAGACATGTGTCCCCTTTTGTGCCTTGGAGCACTGGTATAGTTTATGAGATTCCACTCAAGTGCGGGTAAACTTCCATTGGACAGAGCGGCAGGTACATTAATATTGGACTAAAAGAACCCAAACAATCACTTAACAACCCTAGTGCTTCACATCTAGCATCACATTGTTTCATTTGCGGTTGTAAACCTTTGTTTGAAGACACAAACATTCTTTCAAGACACAAATGCCAAACCACACGAGAAATAATCCAGGCATTTCACATAAAAAGATTGGGAGAGACTTGCGTTAGCCACGCATCATTGTCTCTGTTAGAATGCGAATTCCCGTATCTTCACAGCACGTGTGTTAATCTCAAGTAGTGTCGTTTTGTTGTTTTCTTTTTTGGCTTCCCTACCTCTTTATATGTTCAACTGATGTCTTTATACCTTGTCATGTTCATATGCTGCGGTATTTGCACTCACTTATATATATGTTGCTAGTTTCTATAAAAATTTAGTTGAGAGTTGGCACTCGTCCTGTCTGCTTCTAGTCTCTGTCCGTGTCACTTCGCGCTACAATCCAAGATCATGCAAGAACCTTTTTGGAACCTGTATAAGTGTTCTGTAACATGTTAAGACCTGTTAGAGCCTGCTCGAACCTGCTGTCGACATCCAAGACCTGACGAAACTGCTAAAACGAGTGAAAATCTGTGGTAATGTGCTGTTACATGTTAGAAGTTGTTCGAGCTTGTGTGAATCTGCGGAGACGTTAGGAAAAGTGACAGATGCAACTCGTATCTGTCGGAGCCTGTTAATTTGTGTTGGAACTTGTTAGAAATTGTCAGAGCCTGCTGAAACCTGCCGTGACATGTCGTGATCTGGGAAGACCTAACGGGACTTGCTACAACCTGTCAGAGCATGTGTGAGTGTGCTGGTATCTGGTAAAACATGATGGTGCCTGTTGGTACTTGCATCCTGTTGGCACCTGAAGAAACCGGAGGGATAGTGCTGGAACCTGTAGGAGCGCGCTAGAACATGTTGGAGCCTACTGAAACTTCTCGGAAACTGCTGGAACCTGCGGAAAACTTGCTACGTGTGGTTATTTGTGCGATTAGTCGCACGTCGGATCACAGGCGGGATCCTACTCCCTTTCTCCTGCTAAGGGCTATCACGGCCCAATAATAGACGTTACACCTGCTTTCTATAATCTGCAAATTACACCCTGTATGAACATTTCTTCTTAGCTTTCAGTCCAAGCCTTCGTATTTCTTCCCGTTATCATAATGGAGAACTTGGCAATTGCGCGTAATCAGACGTACACAAACTCCGAATCTTTTATGATGACACTGTTTATGCCGAAGTGAATTATCAAGTACTGTGAATGTTTATTCAATTTACAAAACCCATTTCATGAATTCCCTTATATAATAATTTCCCTATGCACAGTGCTCACTTGACAAGGTGGAGTGGAGTCTCGTGTACAGAAACTTTCATGACGATGTGTACTTCGGAAGTATAAAATGTATCAGGTTTCATGACCTTGGAGTCTGCGCAGAATATGCCACGGCGAACCTCTCGCTAAGGGGAAACTGCAACACGTAAGTGCTATCTGTGAACGTATGACATTTTCCCATGTACCAGCTTGGTAAATGACTCCAAGATTTAAAAAAAAATCATGCATAGGATTTGAAGCGCCCACACTTCAGTACGGCTTACTGGGGCAGTACCTTGCCTAGCCTTAAGCACCAGAAATAAAAGGCCTACCAATAGCAAAACAATACTTAGAAAATAATATTTGAAATTAAATGGCCTTATGTCAAAGTTAGGGCAACTGTTCAAATACACAGGTGGCTATATCCTACATCTCTTGATGTGCAGGCCTGACACAGTCTCCCCTAGTATGACGGCTGCTTCTTCAATATAAATACCATATGCAGCGCATGCGCGAATGGCCACACTCGTATTTGCATCACAATCACGAGGTAGAACCTGGGGTCACATGTGCATGACACGATGATGTTCTGTCGCTGGTCCCGACAGATCTTACATCAAAATATGTGCACCTTGATAAAAGTTTCCCAGTGTATTCATCATAATGATCGATTGAAAAAAATGTTTCCCTAAAAATTTTTGTGGTCTTCTGAATTGTTACATGTAGTGTTCCATTTGCCGCCATGATGTTCTGCGGTTTTATATCCCGGTGGGCCTGAGTGCAGTAATATCAGAAGGAGGCATACTTTTTTTTTAGTAAAAGAAAAGAGAAAGATTTTGCGCTGAAAACGTGCGTCAGCAAGGGCCCGCGCTGACGTTCCCACAAGTTCCCACAATAAAGGGTGAAGTTCGGTTGCGAGGGAAGAAGTGGTGCGTTCCATTGGCATGAAGTAATGATTATTGTTAAAAAGAGCAAAATCTTTGATTAGTCTCAGTCGTTAATCTCGGTATGCGCTATGATTTATGTAATGTATGCACCCGAAACGCCCTTAAGGCATTAATATTTGTGATGAAATGAAAAGAAGTGTATAATGCATCGCACGGTTTTCTTTTCTGCGCGCAATATAGGACAGCACCAGCAGCAGCCATGATTACAACATTACGGGATCACTCGCGAAGAATTCTTCGCTTTTAAAATTGTACAGAAAGGGAACTGCTGCATGGTTCGGTGGAGCCGTTTGCGTGAAATAATATTGTATCAGAGGCGGCAATCTAACGTTCGAAAATTCTCGCTACCTTCCAAGTCAACTCCACAAGCGTTTTATCACGAGATAAATTATAATGTTCGAGGTGCATTCACACAATCACGACCACCATTGGCGCCACCGACGATAACGACGACTTCGTGCTGTTATTGTTTATTAAATGATGAGCAGGTAGTAAACTAGGCCACCGAAACCCCGGCTATCCCAATTATCAAAAATCAACTTCAGCGACTAAAGAACCTACGTACAAAACAAACGAAAAACGGGGGAAAATAGCCGAGACATGGAGTAGAACTCCTGCGTAGCCTGCTTCTCAATATGCTGTACTATGCTGTAGGCAGCGTACCATACTGAATGTCCCACTACCTATTTGCAGGCTCGCCAGTCGTTTTCCACACCTTTTCAGGCTGTGTCTTTCCTTTTCGGATAAAATAACGAGACCCTATGGGTTCTATATTATTATTGTTATTAGTTAGTCCGGTGAATTGGTTAAAATAACTTGCGTACAGCTGTTACACTATGCTAAAGCTTGACGTCGTATTTTACATTCGCAATGTAATAGTGAAGCAAACAGTGTTAGTTGTACAAGGCAGTGTCAAACAGTTGTTCCTTATCGTACTAACAGAATTCAGGAAACAGTGTCATTTTCAGCAAAAGACAAAAGAATCGATCCAAACACAAGCGCGTAAGGGGTAATCTAAAGTGATGCATGTTGTTGAAAAAAAAACATGTATGCCTCCTAAACAAATTGTACTCATTCCAGAACCCATGTGATCATCCTTGGTTCTTCCTGGAACTATACAGCCAAGAACTTAATAATCACTGATACGAGTGAATGTGAGTATTTTCAATGTAATATAGCAAATATACACTAAAAGCACCCGCGTGGAATTGGGAAACAGAAAGTCTTTCCTTTGACTTCTCCAGTTTTTACAATGTGAGATGGTCGGTACATTACCGGGTAATAGATTCAGATATCATTGAGCTATGCAGTATAAATAGACACGCCAAGCGATTGTACGAAGTAAATGCTTCTTGCTTGATGTGTGAGGGAGAACTCTTACCACACGGCCGAACGTTACCTTGTTAAGGAACACCCAAGATAAGATCCTTGACAGATTTTTCCGCAGCACTGACACACGTTCGCGAACACGGCATCGTTGTTATGCTACCGAGGGCTCGCAACATGCGGAATTACGAATGTGTGGGCTTTTACTGAAAAATACTGAAGCCTCCTGAAGGGAAACGTTCTCAGTGTATTTCACGCCCCAAAAAATCCTATCGACTGAAACTTGTATGCATGGTGAGGCTGCCGAGGAACATTGGCCGAATTTGAACCACTCGGTAAAGGCACGTCCAACCGTAATCTGAAAATGACGTGCATCGCGATATGCCTAATCTCTTCGTTAACCACAACAAGACGAAGTCAACAGACAATAAAGCCAAAGGAAAGATAGGGGGGGGGGGGGGGGGTTAATCGTTCGTTAAAATTTAAATGTGGAAATAATAATCAAATGTGAAATGAAAAAGGGCGAAAAAAAACGACTTCCTGCCGGTAGGAGACGAACCCACAATCTGCGCGTAGGACGTGCGATGTAAACCAACACAGTTACGGCAATGGCCGTGCTTCCATCTATTTCCTTTGGCATTTACGTATGTGCGCAATATCTGATCCTGGACCTGTTCCGAAGTTCACGTACGATACGCGACGTTCACGTACTGTCTGCGGTTAGGAGAATATTTCACCTTAGCGGTCATGGATTTGAGGGGCGCTGGCTAATACTCCAAGGACCAGATATATACATAAATACCCAGCAATATGGACATGAGAACCGCAGTCGCCGTTGTTAAATTGGCCGAGCATTGCGCGCGAAATAACGCGGAGAACGTGACGACTGCTTCCTCTGGCGGCGAGTAGTTTCTTAGTCCACTTTGAGTTTCCCTTTTGAGTATCATTTCTGCGTTCAAATTAAAACTGGAAATAATTTGCGGAATGCTCTTCTTGGCTTCATTGTCTGTTGACTGCATTTGGTTGCGCTTAACGAAAAAAATCGACCACTTCGGTTCTCGTCCTCCTGCTTCACTTTCTCGTCGTGTCTCTGGTTTCGCGATTCACCTGACAGTTTAACATCAGCATCCGAATAAATACTTCGCGTTTGTTCTTAGAATTCTCTTTCTGTACATGCGTTCATGATAAAAATCGATCGTCAATTTCTGTTTTCGCTCATTTGCATGGACACTTTGCCTGCGACTACTGACAACAGGCATACGAATGAGTTGATTTTTATTGACTATGAGAATGCGCAAGCATTTCAGCGTTGCGTTGTATAATGACATAAGTCCTAAGTTGTTTGTTGTTAGTAGACTCGGCGACGTCTGGAGAGATTCCTGTGCCTCGCAGATTATTCCCTAATTGTCACAGAGTGTAGTAGACGATGTGTGAGAAATCACTATGCGTATATTTTTCGCATTTCAATATTTTGAAACCTCTTGCCCATGCGGGGCCCATGAAACCTCCAGGCCATAGCCCTGACTCCTTTGCATCAGTTAACTTATATGGCGAAAGATTTCAAATGCTGTGGGGCTACCTTTTAACGTGACTCGTGAAAACGTTTCTGTTAACTACGACAGTCCGTTTTTAGGTTAACTTCTCTTTACTGCCTCTTTCTTGCCAATGCAATGAGTTTACGAGCTAATCACATAGCGCGCTATCACAACCCTGGTATATGTGGTTTTAACTTAACGGATGACGACATTTTTTTTCTTACATATTTGGCGTAGTTCTGAGACCAGATTCGGGAGAGTCGGTCGTAATGCCCAAAAGTACGGTATCACATTGAAAAAGAAAATCGTTATCACCTTTCCCGTTGCAATTTTAGGAAGCGGTACCGCATCGCACAACGCAATATTAAAAGCGATTCCTTGCTTCTTTAATATAAAAAATTCCCCACTTCCATTACAGTAAACAGCATTGTGGAAATGCACGTCATATTTATAGACTGTCAGCTGTGCATTGTACTGCGACACCCGTATGCTAATAACGGTGAGTTAAGAAGGTATCACATAACACCTTTCAAGTATGTCTTATAGAGTGGCTTTTGTACGTAGCAAAAAATCTGCAAATAATCTTGCCGGTGCATGTCCATCTTAATTATTCCTCTCGGGCAGAAGAATCCAAGAAGTGACAGTCCCATTTTATTTCCTTTCACTTCTTCCATGTGCGAGCTTACAGATTCATTCAACTTCGAATGCCTATATAACAAAGCACAATCCAGAAAAAAAACAGTTACGAAGTCTTTGGAGTTCCCTTCTATAATATGCTAGGAACGTTGGCTGGAAATTTTCGAACAAGTAATTTGTTTCGCAGCTAACAGCACGAGATAAAACTGATGCAAAGCATTCACAATTGTGTTTCTTGTTTTATACTGTCTAATTATTCTCGTTACGCCTGTGTTACATCTATTAAACTTACGCTTAGTATACCTGAACTTTCATCATGTCCTAAATGTGCACGATTGTATCTTTTTCATAAGATCTATATACTCAACCCCAGTCCGAATGAACAGCTTATAACACATCCGTCGTACATATAATCCCGTTGTGATCGCAAACTTCAAGCTTGTGTACCGTGATGTCGAACAAAATTGTGCCAGGATTACTTTATTCCAAGAACAAGTCTGGATTGGAGCTGCCTGCTTGCTTTCATCGCCAGTATTCCGGACAATGCAAGTTTCAAAACAGCCGTAAACAACGCATTCTGTTAAAACTTTATTGGTACGCATGTCTTTGTTTTTCATGAATACCACTCCTTTTTATTGTGCCTTTGTGCCTAGAAAATATTTTAACAAATAATTAAAGACCTGAGACTGAATTCAAAGTTTTGCTCTCGTACGTACTCTTTGCGATTGCCCAGCCGCCTTTCCTAATAATGCGTCCAACATGAGGATTGTCTCACATATTCTTTGACGAAGAATGTTAGTGCAAGCGTTTTCTGTCAATACGTGGCTCTGTTTCCTTAAACACAATTTCGCCATGTGAGCAGTATAGTATAGCAACAGCCCATCGTGTGCATTTCAATGCTTCGTTACAATTGAAATAGCAGGTTGCATGAGACTATCCAAATAACGCGCAAACAAGGCACGCTGACCTTTATCGTAGTTTGCATGAGAACACATGAGCGAGATTGGACACGTAAATTACAATAAACAAACAAATTCACTGTGGCGCAACACGTATCAAAATTCTAGAGAGACGTCTTCTTTCATAGAACAATAATTGACGGGGGGAACCGTAGCCAGCTAATCAGAGACGTTATTGAAACAGAGCTGAGAGCTCGGCTTCCTGGGGTTTGTGCGTCAAAACCATCAATCATGGCATCAGAGAAGGAACTTGACTTTAGGAGATGTAATGCGAATGTGGTCAGCTTGCGCGGGCGAATCAATATATCAGTTGAAAGTTGAATGCCAGAGCTATGTGCGTCTTCCTCTCTTTCCTTTGCGTATTCTCTTTGTTACATTATTGGATGTGGCTATTGCCACTTCTACACTGATACACTTTCTGCTAAGTTTGCTAGGTTTTTACACGGGGTCAGGCGCTGTGTCCAATAAGCTGTTCTTGAGGAAGCTTTTACACAGAACTCCCGCCCTAAGGTAGGATGCGGTAGAAATATGTTATGTTAAATCTTTTCCACACAGGTTATGGATGTACCTATTGGCGTAGCTTCGACAGAATACATCAACAAGCCGAAGGTTGCGAGTTCATCTACGATGAACTGTGCGGCACAACCCCAAAGTACGACCTTTACGATCCGACATGCACTCCAGTGACGTTTTCCATACTCTTGTGGGAGCCTGTAACCCCACCGCCGCCATCGCCACCACCAACTACGACACCGACTGATGCGCCACCAAAAGGACATCCTGGTCACCAGAACCCATGGGATATATTGAACCCATTGAATATATTGAAGCTATGGAAGCAATGGAAACCAGGGGATCCATTGAACATATGGGAGCAATGGAAGGAATGGATCCAAGGCAACCAAAGCAATCACTTGAACCCATGGAATCCATTGAACATATGGAAGCAACGGAAAGAATGGATCCAAGGCAACCAAAGCAACAAATTGAACGCATGGAATCCATCGAACCTATTGAAGCAATGGAAACAATGGATTCAAGGCAACCATAGCAACCAATGGAACCCAGGGAAGCTATGGAGTCCATTGACGGACGTGGCGGAAGGAGTGACTGGGTCTATTCAGTCCCTACTGAATCCATTTAAAGGCAAGTAATATTGCGAATGCAGTAATTGACTGTGACTACAGAACAATAAATATGTAAATTAATATATTGTCAAACCGGAAGGCATACAGAGCCCACCACTTCTTTCGCTATGCGACACGAATACGTAGGACCTGGCAATGTTGATAACGGTTATATTGCTTCATTCCTTATTAATAAACGTTGCCTTTTAAGCTTGACGTTTGCGTTCTCATTCCATCGACAATAAATATCAGCATAACATAAGGGCTAGGAGAATCTCTAATAAATGATATTCTCCTCATGCACCCTCCTGGTATATGTTGATGTTTATTACTTCACTCTTTCCTCTTTATTCATTTGATTATTTTGTTTTCTTTATCATAGATGTATAGGATTTGTGTGAAAAGCTATCGGCCCGCAATGACAAAAGGTGCCACCTGTGAAACGACTGCAATGTAATGCCGTTCGCGGAACTCAGGGCTGAGTGTAGGTCACAGTATGGGTGCGACGTAACCAAGTGGGGGTGTATGAACGTCCTCGCGGTATCAAAAACTTTGCAGCAACTGCAAACAAACAGTCAAGCATTCCTCTAGCATCTGCGATGCCTCGCATGCCCTCTGCTAACACGGGCCCGGCGCCGATATGGCTCCCGAGCCATTCGCGCGTCGGAGTCGGCGGAACTCTCGCACCACAATGCATTGCGCGCGAAGAAAAAGACGCCAACACAACTCCGCAGACGGATTTTGCGGACGGCGCGCGACTTGGCAAACGTTCTGCGCATGCTGCGAAGACAGCAGCCGACGGCGCGCGCATTGAAGTATAGAGGGAATGGCATCTCGGCTGGCGCAGCGCAACCGACGTAGCGTGACTGACCGCGAACGACGCTCGCCCGCGCGCCGATAACGTCGGACTATAAACGTGCCTTTAGTAGCACTTCGCACCTCGAAGAGGCAGGGCATGTGCCGAGTGAGCTCCTGAACAACATATTCCAATGTGATGAACGCGGTTTAAAGAGGTGAGCGGTAATGCTAACGTGTTTCTCTTGCAGTCACCACTAAACCGCCACTGAATTTATTTATCTTAATGCGAAAGCATTATATGCTGCGTTCCGCGAAAATCCGTCGCGTTGAGCGTTACGGAGAGATAATACCAGAAATTGCCGTCGGCGAAAACAGTGAAAACAAGCCAAAAATTGCCGCGGTTGAACGCGGTTAAAGCGAGTTTGTCGAGCGATAGCTCGGTTTTGTTGCAGGAGCAACTACCGCATCTGCAATTCCACCACAAGAAAACATAGCGGCGCTGCTCGGCGCCGTCGGCGCTCTCGGCGTGAACGTGCAGTGAACTTGGATGCAGCCAGCGCTACTTGCGTTGGCGGCACGAAAGAGTGAGCTTCAGCCGCTCTTAGTTTTCACTCCACAACGCATTGGGCGGGCTAAGTCTTAGTTTGACCTTGGCTGAGCTTGAACGTCACAATTTCGGAACCATTCGCTTTCTGGGTTTGTACCTGGAGTATAGTAGAGTCTAAAAATGCTCGCATTGCCGTCGAATTTCTCAGGGAGGTTCCTGTAAACAAAGTAAATTTATTGCTTACAAAAAAAAAAATTTGGTACATTTCAGTCTGAGTGGGAATCGAATCCGGGCTTCCGGGTTGCGAGACGTACGCGCCTCCCCGAATCCACGGCTCGTCCACGGGTTCTGGCTGACTCAAGCTGTACCGAGTGCTCGCGTTCACGAGCACGTTCGTTCGTGCAGTGAACGCGTTCATGACGTTCCGAGGTCCACAAATATTTTAACGCTTTCGCATTCCCACATATGCCGAATTTTTCATTTCTTTATGCACTCACAGCGTCACTGAAATGGAACACATCGGGAAGAGGGAAACAATTTGATTTACAAGCATATCTGTGACAAGCACTACAAGTCGGCGTAGCTGTGGCAGTCGCAAAACACACAAAACGACATTACAGCGACAATGCAAATGCAGAGCTTCATGACACAATGATTCATAGTTCCACAGGACGTGAAGTTGTAGACTACTGCGACGAAACGTGTAAGTGTAGTTTATGGTCACTTCGTTGCTTCAAAACAGTGCACACGTTCGTTATCATCAAGTCCGCGCTGTTTAGCTTTGCTTCAGTCAGTCAAGCTCTGTTGGTCCGCGGGACTTTCTGTGCGCCTTCACAAATAACTTCCTAAAGAAGTTCTTTTTTCTTCTTTTCTGCTTGCCAAGCCTCGCTGGTGACTCGTTGACCTCCAGCAAGGACCACATGGAAAAGGGGTTGCATTACAGAGACCAGGCCACTCGAAGAACAAATGCTCGAAGTAAAGGACACACACAAAGCGCTGAACAGGAGCCTGATCCTGTCATTCCGAACACGTACCTCTGCAGAGCCTTTAAGGCCTCCTGGAAGGCTACCTTGTTAAATCCCTGCGCCACTCTGTCATTTCTATAGACGCCACTCAATGTTTAGGGAACACCGGAGATAACATTTTTTCTGCTCTACTTAACTGGCGTTTTGCTTTCCGCCTGTCTAATCTCACAGAATTCGTGGCACGTAGTTATCTTCACAAAGAGCAGGTGGACTCACCAGCGAATT
This sequence comes from Dermacentor andersoni, assembly GCF_023375885.2. Lineage (NCBI taxonomy): Eukaryota > Metazoa > Arthropoda > Arachnida > Ixodida > Ixodidae > Dermacentor > Dermacentor andersoni. The sequence goes on from NC_092823.1 coordinate 129,239,794, forward strand.
CACGCTGTACTCAGAGATGTATGAATAGTGCTTTTTGTGACCAGGTCAAATAGTATTAGAATAGAGCTTGACAAACGTGAGCCGAATGGAAGGAAGTATGTAATGACTTTCGAGTAGTTTTCCAATAATGAATCAAGCTTTCTATCTTCCCCTCTTAGTATATTTACAACGTTAGTAAACTTCTGCCATTACAGTGCGGATTAGGATACGTCGTTTATAAAAGGCCAAATTATGCATTAGGAACAAATAAGCAGCTTGTTCATATAGACAAGACTCGACTCTTCGGAATTACGGAATCAGGGTGTAGACAAGCCGTATGTAAAAATACTGAAAGATATCTATAGTGGCTCCACAGCCACCGTACTCCTCCATAAAGAAAGCAACAAAATCCCAATAAAGAAAGGTGTCAGGCAGGGAGATACAATTTCTCGAATGCTATTCACAGCGTGTTTACAGGAGCTATTCAAAGACCTGGATTGGGAAGAATTGGGGATAAGAGTTCGTGGAGAATACCTTAGTAACTTGCAATTCGCTGATGATATTGCCTTGCTTAGTAACTCAGGGGACCAATTACAATGCATACTCACTGACCTGGAGAGGCAAAGCAGCAGGGTGGGTCTAAAAATTAATCTGCAGAAAACTAAAGTAATGTTTAACAGTCTCGGAAGGGAACAGCAGTTTACAATAGGTAGTGAAGCACTGGAAGTGGTAAGGGAATACATCTACTTAGGACAGGTAGTGACTGCGGATCCGGATCATGAGACCGAAATAATCAGAAGAATAAGAATGGGCTGGGGTGCGTTTGGCAGGCATTCTCAGATCATGAACAGCAGGTTGCCATTATCCCTCAAGAGAAAAGTTTATAACAGCTGTGTCTTACCAGTACTCACGTACGGGGCAGAAACCTGGAGGCTTGCGAAAAGGGTTCTGCATAAATTGAGGACGACGCAATGAGCTATGGAAAGAAGAATGATAGGTGTAACGTTAAGGGATAAGAAAAGATCAGATTGGGTGAGGGAACAAACGCGAGTTAATAAAATCTTAGTTGAAATCAAGAAAAGGAAATGGCATGGGCAGGACATGTAATGAGGAGGGAATATAGCCGATGGCCATTAAGGGTTACGGACTGGATTCCAAGGGAAGGGAAGCGTAGCAGGGGGCGGCAGAAAGTTAGCTGGGCGGATGAGATTAAGAAGTTTGCAAGGACAACATGGCCACAATTAGTACATGACCGGGGTAGTTGGGGAAGTATGGTAGACGCCTTTGCCCTGCAGTGGGCGTAACCAGCCTGATGATGATGATGTGAAAGCTTTCTAAAGCTGTGAGTAAATGTAACTTTATTGCTGCCCCCTAACGCCGATACACCCTAAGAAGCACTCACATGACGTTTTATGTACCCCGACGCGGCGGCGTCCTCAATAAATCCTATCCGATTTTTTTTTATTGCGTTAGCAATTTATATAGCCACTCCCGGCAAATTCCTGTAGTGTAATGTGTTTCTTCGTGCACTATATTTATACAATCAAAGCGCAGCAAACTAACCTTCTGTGATAATCTTGCAAGACACACTACAGGTGCCGTCATTGCAATGTCGACTGCAAAGCAATACACCGTACAAAACGCAGACGGAAACGAATAGAAATTGATCAGCTTTAGTGTAACAATGAATAATTTGTCAGCGATTACTTGAAGCTTATAAAGTCAGAAAGAGCCAAGTCCTCCACTAAAGCTAAAAATGTTTTTATTAGTGTTGATCACACACGAAGGCGTGGGTTTACGTGACACCTTACAAGGACAGGTGGCATACCGTTTATATACACTTATATATTAGATACAGAAAGACAACGCGGCACATGACTTGGCTGATCGACTAAGGTATGTGCTTTTCGGTTTCGTTGTTTTAAGTTTGTCGTTTCAGTCACCGCACTCAAGAAATGCATTCATTGCATCTCTCTCAGTGGCAATGTCCACGTGCAAGGTTCGTGCCTGTCAGCATCGCCATCAGCCTAATCCTTGCAAATTTATTTGAGCAATACCACACGTACAATACCACATGACGCATGATAGCCGATAACGAATGCATAGCTCGTCTACAGGCATCGAAACTTCTCGAGAGGTTGTCGCTTAAGAGGTAACATATTCTGCCGAAGCACACGGAAGTTTTACTGGTTTTTGTAACCACAATGTATTCTTGCATAGTGCGAACGATTCACTCCAGGAAGAACGAACTTTGAGAAAACGAATGGCGGCGCCCATGACTCGGGTGTCGACGACTGAATCTCTGACAACTCAGACTATGCCCGTGCGGTTCGCAGTGGAATACCTGGTCACAATAGGAGCACATAATGCTAATGAAGTACCTCAAGGGGTCGTGGGAATTTGAAACATAGCGTTTGGCTTCCATTTGCAAACGTAAAAGAAACACAGTATAGTGATTTTGCTACCGGCTCGCTGTAACAGCGGTGATAGAGTGTTTCCCAAAGTAGCGAAAGATTGCAACGTGTAAGCGGTTTAGGTCGCAATGGGAGCGGTCTTGTCAACTGCGAAGCGTTCTTTGCCTCATTCTCGGCCCTTTGTGGCAGGTACGTCGCTAGCTAGGTAGGTTCCTGTGTCGCATAGCTTTAACAGCAAAAATAATAATGTGTAACTGATGATGGAGTCGAACCTCTGCCGTCGAGCACAGCAGCTCGGTGCTCTTACAATTCAGCCACAATCTTTCTTTCTTGCGGGAACTCGACATCACTTGCACGAAACCGATTGCACAGATTTAGATATCGTAACTTACTATACATATTCGCCAGAAAGACTTAAGATGGCTTTAAATTTCTAGAATTACTTCAGAGTCATTACGGATTCTACACTTGGCAACCATTCAGGAACTCACTGAGGGTCGCACGCATACTTTTCTCCTTCTAAAGCCAGCCAGCTCAGTGAAACACTCGGGGCGTGCCCCTCGTGCCCATTTCTCGTCTTTACTTTTTGACAGCTCGCTCTTTCAAGTGAGGTGTTCTATCTGCTCTATCTCAGGGACCAGCCCACTTTTGACAGTACGTTCCTCGTAAACCTTATGCTACATAGGAGCTGTGCGACTTTGTACCAACTTCCCCATCACACTGGTTAATCATGCTCTAACATTTCTTCGCCGGAGTACTAACGCCATCGTCGTTTTAACATACGCCATATGACGACTGTACAACAAGTGGTTACTGATGACGTCGCAATCCACATTTCTCTCGCTTATGCTCGTCCAATACCTATGCAGAACTGGACAATGCCCACGTCGTAAGCTCGCGTGGAACGGCCGGCATAGAAATCATGGCAGTGCCGCCATACGTTCGTCTTCAACGGGGTCGTCGTCACGCTGTTGTCATCACACATGCGTGCGCTCGCGACCTACACTCACACAACTACTCAATTTGCGCAAGCACGTTGGTCCACTTGGTATCGCTTTGTGAGACCCCAAACAGTGCTGGGTATTCAGCTACTTGCGAAATGTGTCCCTAACATCGATTTCCACAGTGCGTGCAATCTGCACAGGGCTTCTTTTTTATATTTTTTGCATCCCAGTTTACTGAACCCGATTAGCCGCCGGATGTCATCCGCACATGAAATACGATGGCGGTAAAAACAATCGCATGGCGCTACCTTTTCATTGCTGCTCGCAAAGAAAGTATATTTCATATGTTTTAGAACTAAAAATGCTCGAATGAGTGCTATAACCATAGGGGCTTCGATATGGCGTAAAAACACCGCCTACGCTATAAAACATTCTTCCAGAGCATGTTCGAAAGCAGTGATGTGTTCTCAAGCTGTGTCTGGTGTCCACACGTTTGCTTCACCGTAATCAATCATCAAGTAACTCACATTTATGTTTTGATTATCTAAAAGCTATTCTTATGATGAGCGTGATCCATAAAGAGACCCCAAACATGGCGTATTCGTCCGTTCTAGTGACAAAGACCATAAGCTTTTGCTCAACGCACTTCAACTCCGCTTTCGTGTGCGATGAGTTTACAATTTGTTTTCCATGGTTGTAAACAATTCCAAATGTATTTAATTTTATTTTTTCTTCAGGCTTGTAGAAGGGGCCTTCGACGGAAGCCGATAAAGACTTACATCACAATGAAAATCAATCAATTGAAATTGAGGGTTCCAAGGCATCCCTTCAGGTGGTAGAAAGTTATCGCCGTAAGAACACTGCACCGATTCGGGCGAAATTTGTTACAAGGAACTTTTTCCGCCTCATAGACTGGGTCTTCTTAATGGTTCACAACATTGTGGAAAAAGCTCACATGCAGGCGTGAGCCTTTTTATTATAGTTGATTGCTCGCGTTAAAAAAAAAATCCATTTTGACGCCAGCAATGAGCTATAAGAATTTGCAAACTGAGAATTGAGGAAGATCACGCTCAGCAAAAGCTTGCAGCGCCTGCTCGCCCTAACTCTGCTCTTTGATTTTCTCAGGCCTAGACATTTTTAAGCGTGAATGAGTAAAGACCAAGGCCCAATAGACCCGGACTGAAGAAGAACACAAACGACAGGACCGGCGCCATAGCTTTCTATAGCTGCTCCCCTGGCTTTGCTGTTCGCAGGTTATGGAAAGAGAGTTAGCTTGGATCACTAGGCAGGTACTTGCCGCTGTCTTGCGGAGCAGACAATACGGGCCACTAGGTATGTGCCCGAATAGACAACTTGCCGTCAACCGGTGCCTGGCCTAGCTGACAATTTGGGACACCGAATACATGTGCCACAAGGTATGTGCCCGAGCAAACTCGGTCCTGCTGTATGTAACAATGGTATGTGTCCATTCTTGGCAAATCCCCCGTAATGAATGCGCCAAGGTGGCACGAGTGTAGCCTTAAATACCTTAAATCTTTGGCATCCCTTCCGCAACAGGCATCTCCGCCTTGAGAGCGGCTACTTGATGGACAGCCAATGCAACTAAGTTGCAGCCAGGATACTGAGGATAGTGGAGGTTCGCGCGCTGTTTCAGCTAAGGTGCTGCGATTACAAGACATATTATATCGTGGTTCCATTTGACAATGTGTTCCTCAGCGAGATCGCCAATTTGTGTGTCAGCTGATGTTCCTGCAAGGTTTCGGGATTCACGGATGGCATGGGGATATGCAGCAGGTCGCGCAGGAAATTAACTGCTGACCTTGACGTTCATCTTCGATGGTTTCGGCCGCAATGTCTTTTTCGCTTGGACAGGGCATTAGTATCCCCAGCAATACTATACACATGACCTTTTGCATATTATGCCAAAGTATGAAAAGCATTGTCCCAGGCAATTTTCAAGTATCTATAGCCTAACCTTAACTCCATTAGTTCTAACACAGCAGTGCATCGAAATAAACCTTTCAGCTTTCTATGGGCCTCGTGCCTACCAAACACATTGAAATTACCAGTTGTCATTTTGAAGGAAACGAAACATTGCCAAGCATGCGACAGGGCATCAGCCGCAGTCCTCACACTCATAAAGTTTGATGCAAAAAAATAACATGCGGTATATCCGGCGGCCTCATACGCTCATTCTGGCCACGCGGGATCACGTGGATAAAAAAAAATTAAATATTCGATGCCGCATCCAGATAGTGTGTGCGTAGGATAGTAATTAACTGACTCACTGAAGCGCCCATGTGACCAAGCAACAATTTTTAATACTTCCGGTAGTTTTTTGGTTTATAAGAAGATAGCGGATCTTTTCGCGCCAGATGCCTCACGAAAGGACACACAATGCTGCCTTTGTTGTATACATTACTGTGCGCGCAAATGCATCACATGTTCGCCGACTTGCCATTCTACCCTGAAATTGATGCCACACTTCAATGCTACCAGGATCTCAGCACGGTGACGACACATTTTGTTAACGTACTCTCTTCTTGGTTGGGTCTATTTAAGCGATACTTGTTCAGCAATTCTGCGCCCATCTTGTGCGGCTTGAGTGAAAGCTAACGTGATCGCGTTTATGTCCACTATGTTTCATTCACACAATAAGTAGCCAGAAAGTATCTGGGACCATATTCACAAAAGAAGCTCTTACACTAGAATTTTTCAGTAGAGCAAGGTTCAGCCACTCTTAATGTTGGACATAATATCAGCGCAGCGGGCAGGCCATTGGCAAAAAGCAGTTGCAAAGGAAAATATTTTTGAATTCGGCCCCAATTCAGTTGATAGTGAGCAATTGTTCTGCGTTCTTTCGCTTGTCCGTGTCTAAGAGCGGTGTTGTAAAAACAATGACCTCTTGGAAACTTTGGTAACCTGCTCGACCTTCTTGAGACACGCTGTGACTTTTCTTAATAAGAAACCTAGGGGAAACCTGACAGATACTACTGTTAGATGTCGGCATCTGTGGGAATGTCCTGGAAGCTGTAGTAACTTCAACTTCTGAAACCTTTTGAAGCCTGTTGGAACCGGACATACACTTCAGGAGGACTGACTGCTGTGGCTAGTTGGTCTTGCGATATAATTATGCTAGATTAGCGATAATTAATAAGGGGTACAAGAACAAAGTGGACACGGGTGGTTCATTTGATGACCTAACGTAGACTATCTGGAACTGTGCAGACTTGTCGATAAATGACGGATCCAACTAGAACCCGTGGGAACCTGGTGGTACCAGTCGTAACCTGCTGAGACCTGGCAAAAAATATATAGGGCTGGAACCTGACGAAACCTGTAGAAATGCGCTGGAACCTTTTAGAACCCGTTGGAGCATGCGGGAACCTGATGTAACTGATCGGGTTGTGACAGTACCTGACAAAACCTGCTAGAATCTTTTGGAACCTGTATGAGTGTGCTGTAACATGCTAAGGCCTGTTAGAGGCTGCCCGAGCCTGCTGTCGACATCCAGGAGCTGACGAAACCTGCTACAACCAGTGAAGACCTGTTCAAATGTACTGTTACATGTTAGAACTTGTTGGAGCTTGAGGTAATTTGTCGAGACCTTAAGAAAAGTGACAGATGCAACTTGTATCTGTCGGAGCCTGTTAATTTGTTTTGGGACTTGTTAGAAATTGTCAGAGCCTGCCGAGACATGTTGTAACATGTCGTGACCTGGGAAGACATGACGGGCCCAGCTACAACCTGTCGGAGCATGTGTGAATGCGCTCGTATCTGTCAAAACATGATGGCGCCTGTTGTAACTTGCATCCTGTTGACACCTGAAGAAACCAGAGGATAGTGCCGGAACCTGTGGGAACGCGCTAGAACATGCTGGATCCTACTGTAACTTCTCAGAAGCTGCTGTAACCTGCGGAAAACTTGCTGCGTGTGGTTGTTTGTGCGATGAGCCACACGTCGGATCACACGCGGGATCCTACCCCTTTCCTCCTGCTAAGGGCTATCACGGCCCAAAATTATACGTTACACCTGCTTTCTATAATCTGCAAATAACACTCTGTATGAACACTTCTTAGTTTTCACAGTGCAAGCCTTCGAATGTCTTCTTGTTAGCGTTATACAGCACTCTGGCAATTGCGCGTCGACGGACGTGCACAACCTCCGAGCCTTTTATGATGACGCTACTTATGCCAAATTGAATTTTCAAGTACTGTGAATGTGTATTCAAGATATAAAAACCGTGGGCTCTATAACGTAAAGTTGTTTCCAAATTTTCTATTCTAATTCTGCAATCAGCCCTCCGCAATTGTTCAAAAACATTTTTGGGCCGCCCCTACTTCGCCTGTCACGCGACGTCACAAATACCAAGATAGGTCTCCATCTGGTATGACGTGTGCACACAGATTATGCATGATTGGAACAAACAAAAGAAAAATAGTTATTTCTCATTCGACACCTTTTCGCCATCAGCCCTCGGCTATTGGTTCAAAGTTTTCGGGCTGCACCCACTCCCCTTGCCTGTCATGCGAAGTCAACAAAACTGCGAAACTCACCGCGTCAAAGTGACGTGTACGTTTTAGAGATGCATTAATATGCCGAACAAAACTGAATTTCTTTCTGAATAGCCGCAGGCTGCCCCGTTCCGAAAGAAATAAAAGATGGCTGCCGCCGATCGCTCAGGCACTGGCAACTCGCACCTGCCGGAGAGCATGGGCTTATTTGAGTATAATAAAGCTTTCTGTGTGGCCGTGTAAAGTTTTCGAGCACTTTCGGAACGTTTACGACCTCGCTCTGCCAACACTTCCTTGCTGAAGATCCGTTTTAGTGACACTCTTAGCCTTCCATTGCACGTCGCCGCGATTTTCGTCCAGCCAGTGCCAGCTAAGTAAGGGAAACCGGACCAGCCGCAGATGCCGGCACAACGCTCTTTATCCAGTTACCTAGTTTCAGTGCGCTGGCTCAAGCCCATTGAAACCCTCACCACTTGAGCGGGCTCCTCACCCCCTGGAAGACAATTACAAACGAAAAACCGCTAAATGTAGGCAATGTTATTCGTTTTGAAAGCAAAGAAAAGTGACCTCCTCTAAAATATGAGGGCGTTTTATTGGGCTGTTGAGGCGATGCTTGCCTCGGTGGTGATGCAGATTTGACGTCAGGAGATTGGAATAAAAACACATCGAAATAGGTTTACGTTATAGGGCCCCATTTCATGAATTCCTTTATATAATAACCTCCCTGTGCACAGTGTTCCCTTGACAAGACGGAGTGGAGTCTCGTGTACAGAAACTTTCACGATGACGTGTACTTCGGAAGTATAAAATGTATCAGGTTTCGTGACCTCAGACTCGACGCAGACTATGCCTCGCCGAACCTCTCGCTAAGTGGAAACTTCACCACGTAAGTGTTGTCTCTAAACGCGTGACATTTTTCCATGTACCAGCTTTCTACTGTAAATGGCTCCAAGAATTAAAAAAAATCATGCATAGAATCTGAAGCGCCCTCACTTCAGTTCGGCTTACCGGAGCAGTGCTTCGCCCAGCTTCAAGCACTAGAAATAAAAGGCCTCCCAACAGCGAAATAATATTTATGAACTAAACTTTGAAATTAAGTGAACTTACGGTTGGCTTAGCGCAACGGTTCAAATACACAAGCGGCTATATCCTACACCTCTTGCAGCGAAGGCCCGACACAGCCTCCGCTAGTAGGACTGCCGCTACTGCAATATAAGTACTCTGCGGCACATGCGCGATTGGCCGCACTCGTAGCTGCATCGTAATCACGTGGTACAACCTGGGGGCAGAGGCTGTTCATGACATGATGATGTTCCATCACCGATTCCGGCCGATTCTACGTGAAAAGATGCGCACCTTGATGACAGTTTTCCACTATGTTGATCATAATGATAGATTTAAACAAAAATGTCTCCCTAAAAAATTTCCGGGCTTCTGAATTGTTACAAATAATGTTCCAGTTACGGGCATGACGTTCTGTGGTTTTATATCCCGGCGTGATGAGTAGAGTAAGACCGAGAAGACGAATAAACTTTTGTCAGTAAAAAAAAAGAGAGAGAATTCGCACGGTAGAAGTGCGTAAGCAGTGGCCCACGCTGCTTATACAGTTCTCAGAGAAAAAGTCTCAAGTTCGGCTGCGACTGAGAAGTGATGCGTTCCATTGGCATATTATGTAGGTATAATATATATAATATACGTGTGTGTGTGCGTGAAATGTGCAAAATATGCAAGATATATAAAACAACAATGGTAATATATGTAAGTTAGGAATATTCTTAAAATGTGTAAAATCTTTCTTCAGTTTTAGACCATCTTGGTATGCGTTATGATTATTGTAATGTACGCGCCAGCTGAAACGTCCTTAAGACAATATTTGTGAAGAACTGAAATAATGTGTAATGCATGGCAAGATTCTTTTTTCTGCGCGCAACATATTTGGCAGGACAGCAGCCGCAGCAGCCATGGTCAAAAGAGCACGGGATCACCCGCAAAACATTCCTCGCTTTTTAAATTTTACAGAAAGATAAGTGCTGCATGTTACAGTGGAACCGGTCGCGTGAACTTATATCGTATGAAAGATTCAAATCTAATGTCTGAAAATTCTCACTATCATCCAAGTCAACTTCACTAACGTTTTATGGCGAGAGCAATTATACGGATGCTCGAGGTGCGTTCAAACCATCGCAGCCACCTTTGGCGCTGTCGACGACAACGAAGAGGTCGTGCTGTTATTGTTTCTTAAATGATGAGCACGTGGTAAAATAGGTCACCGAAACGCCTGCTTTGCCAATAATCAAAAATCAACTTCAGCGACTAGAGAACGTACGTACAAAACAAACGAAAAAGTGGGAAAAAAAGGAAAGATAGTCGGGACATAGATTAGAACTTAACTCCTGTGTAGCAGGCTTTACAATACGCCGTACTACGCTGTCGGCAGGGAGCAGCGTGATTATACCACTACCTATTTGCGGACTTCGCCACATGGTGTCTTGTGCGAATTTTAAGGGTGTGTCCTTCCTTTTCGGATAAAATAACGGGATCCTATGGGTTACATTCCTTATTACTGTTATTAGTTAGGCCACTCAGTTGGTTAAAATAACTTACGTGAAGCTATTGTTAGACTAGGCTGAAGCTTGGCGTGGCATTTTACGCTCGCAATGTAACAATTTTATTGATGCAAACAGTGTTATGTTGTACCAGAGAGCGCACTAGCTGAACCTTACCGAACTAACAGAAGTCAGGAAACGGTGTCATTTTCTGCACTCCTTAAGGCGCGGCGACAGAAGAATTGATCCAAACACAGGCCCATACTGGGCACTCTAAAGTGATGCAAGTTTTATAAAAAGAACATGTATGCCTGATAACCAAATTGTACTTATTCCAGAACCCATGTGATCATCCTTGATTCTTCCTGGAACTATACAGCCAAGAACTTAATAATCACTGATACGAATGAATGTGAGTATAATCAATATAATATAGCAGATATACACTATAAGCCCCCACGTGGAATTGGGAAACAGAAATGTTTCCTATGACTTCTCCAGTTTTTACAATGTTAGATGGTCGGTACATAAATGGGTAATATATTCAGATCCCATTGCGCTATGCAGTATCAACAGACACGCCAAGCGATTATACGAAGTAAATGCCTCTTGCTTGATGTGTGAGGGAAAACTCTTACCACATGGCCGAACGTTACCTTGTTAAAGAATATCCAAGATAAGATCCTTGATAGATTTTACCGCAGCACTGACACACGTTCACGAACACTTGGCATCGATGTTGTGTTACGAAAGGCTAGCAACATGTGCAATTGCGAATGTGTGGGATTTTACAGCAAAAATACTGAAGCCTCCTGAAAGGAAAAGTTCTCAGTGTATTTGACGCCTGAATAAAATCCTATCGACTGAAACTTATATGCATGGTGAGGCTGCCGAGGAACATTGGCCGAATTTGAACCACTCGGTAAAGGCACGTCCAACCGTAATCTGAAAATGACCTGCATCGCGATATGCCTAATCTCTTCGTTAACCACAACAAGACGAAGTCAACAGACAATAAAGCCAAAGCAAAGATAAGGGGGGGGGGGGGGTAATCGTTCGTTAAAATTTAAATGTGGAAATAATAATCAAACGTGAAATGAAAATGGGCGAAAAAAAAAACAACTTCTCGCCGGTAGGAGACGAACCCACAATCTGCGCGTTGGACGTGTGATGTTCAACCAACACAGTTACGGCAATGGCCGTGCTTCCATCTATTTCCTTTGGCATTTACGTATGTGCGCAATATCTGATCCTGGACCTGTTCCGAAGTTCACGTACGATACGCGACGTTCACGTACTGTCTGCGGTTAGGAGAATATTTCACCTTCGCGGTCATGGATTTGAGTGGCGCTGGCTAACACTCCAAGGACCAGATATATACATAAATACCCAGCAATATGGACATAAGAACCGCAGTCGCCGTTGCTAAATTGGCAGAGCATTGCACGCGAAATAACGCGGAGAACGTGACGTCAGCTTCCTCTGGCGGCGAGTAGCTTTTTAGTCCACTTTTAGTTTCCCTTTTGCGTATCATTTATACGTTCAAATTAAAACTGGAAATAATTTTCGGAATGCTTTCCTTGGCTTCATTGTCGGTTGGCTGAATTTGGTTGCGCTTAACGAAAAAAATCGAGCACTTCGGTTCTCGTCCTCCTGGTTCACTTTCTCGTCGTGTCTCCGGTTTCGCAATTCACCTGACAGTTTAGCATCAGCATCCGAATAAATACTTCGCGTTTGTTCTTAGAATTCTCTTTCTGTGCATGCGTTCATAATAAGAATCAATCGTCAATTTCTGTTTTCGCTCATTTGCATGGACACTTTGCCTGCGACTACTGACAACAGGCATACGAATGAGTTGATTTTTATTGACTATGAGAATGCGCAAGCATTTCAGCGTTGTGTTGTATAATGACATAAGTTCTAAGTTGTTTGTTGTTACTAGACTCTGCGATGTTTGGAACGACTCCTGTGCTTCCCAGATTACTCAATAATTGTGACAGAGTGTAGTAGACGGTGTGTGAGACATCACGATGCGTATATTTCCCGTATTTAAAAATTTTGAAACCTCTTGCCAATACGTGGCCCATTAAACCTCCGGTCTATAGCCCTGACTCTTTTGTATTTGTATAAGTTAATCTACATGGCGAAAGGTTTCAAATGCTGTGTGGCTACCTTTTAACCTGACTCGTGAAAACGTTTCTGTTAACAATGGCAGTCCGTTTTTAGGTTAACTTTTCTTTTCTGTTTCTTTATTGACAATGCAATCCGTTTGCGGGGTGATCACATTGCGCCCCTATCACAACCCTGCTTTATGTGGTTTTAACTTAATGGATGACGAGATTTTTTCTCTTACATATTTGGTGTAGTTCTGAGACCAGATTCGGGAGAGTCGGTCGTAATGCCCAAATGTCACATTGAAAAATAAAATACTTATCAGCCTTCCCGGTGCGATTTTAGGAAGCGGCACAACATAGCACAGCGCAACAATAACGGCCACTTCTTGCTTCTTAAAAAAAAACATCCGACTTCTATTACAGTACACAGCATTGTGGAAGTGCACGTCATATTTAGAGACTGTGAATTATGCATGGTACTGCGACACCCGTATGCTAATAACGGTGAGTAAAGAAGGTATCACATAACACCTTTCGATCATCTCTTGTAGAGTGGCTTTTGTACGTAACAAGAAATCTGCAAGTAATCTCGCCAGTGCATGTCCATTTTAATTATTCCTCTCGGGAAGAGGATCCCAAGAAGTGACAGCCGCATTTAGTTTCCTTTCATTTCTTCCATGTGCGAGCTTACAGATTCATTCAACTTCGAATGCCTAAATAACAAAGCACAATCCAGAAGAAAAAAAAACAGTTATGAAGTCCTTGGAGTTTCCTGCTATAACAATATCATGCTAGGAACGGTGGCTGGAAATTTTCGAACAAGTGATTTGTTTCGCAGCTAACAGCACGAGATAAAACTAATGCAAAGCATTCACAATTGTGATTCTTGTTTTATATTGTCTAATTACTCTCGTTACGCCAGTGTTACATCTATTAAACTTACGCTTAGTATACCTGAACTCTCATCATGTCCTAAATGTGCACGATTGTATCTTTTTCATAAGATGTATATACTCAACCCCAGTCCGAATGAACAGCTTATAACAGATCCGTCGTACATATAATCCCGTTGTAATTGCAAACTTCAAGCTGGTGTACCGTGATGTCGAACAAAATTGTGCCAGGATTACTTTATTCCACGACCAAGTCTGCATTGAAGCGGCCTGCTTGCTTTCATCGCCAGTATTCCGGACAATGCAAGTTTATTATCATTATTTGTTTTGAACACATATACACATATACACAGGTATCAGGAAAGGGAGAGCGAGGAGCAGGCTGGCAACTGCCACCGGAAGGGGCACAACGCCTGCCTACTCCTCTGAAATGCAAGTTTCAAAACAGCCGTAAACAACGCATTCTGTTAAAACTTTATTGGTACACATGTCTTTGTTTTTCATGAATACCACTCGTTTCTAGTATGCCTTCGTGCGTAGAAAATATTTTAATAAATAAATAAACAGAGCGGGGAACGCAGAAATAGAGACGTTTAAAAAATATATAAACATCTGAGACCGAATTCACAAAGTGTTTCTGTCGTAAGTACTATTTGCGATTGCCCAGCCACCTTCCCTAATAATGCGTCCAACATCAGGATTGCCTGAAATATTCTTTGACGAAGAATTCTAGTGCAAGTGTTTTCTGTCAATATTGGGCTCCGTTTCCTTAAACACAATTTCGCCATGCGACCAGTATAGTAGAGCAGCAGTCCATCGTGTGCATTTCAGTTCTTCCTTAGAATGGAAATGTCAGCTTTCATAAGACTCCAAGTAACCCGCAAACAAGGCACGCTGACTGTGTCCTAGTTTGCATGTGAACACTTGAGCGAGGTTGGACACGTAAATTACAATAAAGAAAAAATTCACTGAGGCGGAACGCGTATCGAAATTCTAGAGAGACGTCTTTTTTTCATAGAACAATGATTGACGGGAGAAACCGTAACCAGCTAATCAGAGACGCTATTGAAGCAGAACTGAGAGCTAGGCCGGTTTGGTGAGCTTTGTGCGTCAAAAGCATCAAGCTTGGAATCAGAGATGTAACTTGAGTTTTGGAGATGTAATGCGAATGTGGTGAGCATGCGCGGGTGAGTCAATATATTTAGAGCAATGTTAGCGTAAATAAGTGATCAATTGAAAGCCAGAGCTATGTGTGTCGTCATGTCCTTCCTTTCCATATCATCTCTGTTATATTATTGCATGTCGATATTGCCACTTGTGCACTGATACACTTTCTGCCAAGTTTGCTATGTCTTTACACGGGACCAGGAGCTGTGTTCATTAAGCTGTTCTTGAGGAAGCTTTAACAAAGATCCCCCACCCTAAGGTAGGATGTGGTAGAAATATGTTATGGTAAATCTTTTGTACACAGGTTTTGGATGTACCTATTGGCGTAGCTTCAACAGAATACGTCAGCAAGCCGAAGGTTGCGAGTTCATCTACGATGAACTGTGCGGCACAACCCCAAAGTACGACCTTTACGATCCGACATGCGCTCCAGTGACGTTTTCCATACACTCGTGGGAGCCTGTAACCCCACCGCCGCCATCGCCACCACCAACTACGACACCCACTGATACGCCACCAAACGAACATCCTGGTCACCAAAACCCATGGGATATATTGAACCCATGGCAGCAATTGAAGCCATGGAAACAATGGATCCCAGGAAACCCAAGTAACAAATGGAACCCATGGAATCAATGGAACCAAGGCAACCAGGGGGGCCAAGGAAACCAAGACAACCAAGGCAACCAATGGAAGCCGGGGCAGCTATGGAGCCCATTGACGGACGTGGTGGAAGGAGTGACTGGGCCTCTTCAGTCAGTGCTGAATCCATTAATAGGCAAGTAATATTGCCAATGCAGTAATTGACTACGACTAGAGAACAATATATATGTAAATCAATATATTATCGAACAGCAAGGCATACAAAGTCCACCACTCCTCCCGCCATACGGTACAAAACGTAGGACCCGACAATGAGGATGCCCGTTATATTGTATGATTCTTTACTAATAAACGTTGACCTTTAGGCTTTACGTTCTCATTCTCATTGCATTCATAGTAAGCATGAACATAACATAAAGGCGAGGAGAATCTCTAATAAATTATATTCTCCTCGTCCTCCTTTTATATGCTGATATATATTTATTACTTCACCGTTTCCTCTTTTTTCATTTATTTATTTTATTTTATTTTTCAAACATGTACAGACATAGCGTAAAAAGCAATCTGCCCGCAAATACGAAAGTGCCACCTGTGCAACGAATGCTATGTAATGCCGTCCGCGGAATTCAGGGCTGAGTGTAAGTCACATTATGGGCGTGACGAAACCAAGTGGGTGCGTGTGACCCTCCTAATAGTCTCAAAACACTTGCAGTAACTCCAAACAAACGGTGAAACATTCCTCAGGCACCTGCGACCCCTCGCATGCCCTATGCTAACATGTCGCCCCCTCCCGGCTTTCCGCTGTATTCCACTAGCTCCGTCTTTCCATTTTATACTACTCACAGCCTTACCTTCTACAAGTGGCTCAATATGCGTGTCTTTGTGTTCATATGCGCCAACATTTTTTTGGCTTTCGCCCTTACAGAGAAGAATGTATAAATTGAACTCTGTGTGCTTGCAATCTCAATTTTAATGAAGGGCAGACCCCGGCCGAAACATTTAAATTAAATGTTTGTGTTTGCTTTCCAGCGTGCTCTGCGCTTTCGTTTTTTCGAATTATTCAACACCGGATTAAGCGAACTGCTTCCTTCAAATATATGTAGTGTAACTGGCAGTGACCTGTTCCGGTGTAGCGTTAGTTGCACTTGGCTCCTCGAAGAGGCAGGGCATCTGTCGAGTGAGCTCCTGAACAACATTGAGTGAGCTCTGTGAACAGCTCTTTGAGTGAACAACATTGAGTGAACATTGTCGAGTGAGCTCCTGAACACGGTTTAAATCATAGATCCGAGACCTCAAAGAGGTGAACCGTAATGATAACGTGTTTCTCTTGCAGTCACCACTAAATCGCCACTAAAGTTATTTATTTTAATGCGAAAGCATTATATGCTGGGTTCTGCGAAAATCCGTCGGGATCGGCGTTACCGAGAGACAATACCAGAAATTGCCGTCGGCGCAAAGAGTAAAAACACGCCAAGAAATTGGCGTGGTTGAACGCGGTTTAAGCGAGTTGGTGGAGCGATAGCTCGATTTTGCTGCAGCAGCAACTACCGCATCTGCAATTACACCACAATAAAACACAGTGGCGTTGCTCGGCACCGTCGGCGCTCTCGGCGCGATCTTGCAGTGAACCTGGATGCAGCCAGGGCTACTTCTGTTGGCGACACGAAAGACTGACCTTCAGCCGCTGTTAGTTTTCCCTCCACAACGCCTTAGGCAGGCTAAGTCCTGGTTTGACCTTGGCTGAGCTTGAACGTCAGATTTACGGAACCAGTTGCTTTCTGTGTTTGTACCTGGAGTATAGTAGAGCTATCGTTCTAAAAATGCTCGCATTGCCCTCGAACTTCTCAGGGAGGTTCCAGTAAACAAAGTAAATGTATTGCTTTAAAAAAAATTTGGTACATTTCGGTCTGAGCGGGAATCGAACCCGGGCCTCCGAGTTGCGAGTACACGCCTCCCCGAATTCACGCCTCGTCCACGGGTTCTGGATGACTCAAGGTGTACCTAGTGCCTGTGTTCATGAGCACGTTCATGCGTGCAGTGAACGCGTTCATGACGTTGCGAGGTCTACAAACGTTATAACGCTTTCGCATTCTCACACATGCCGAATTTTTCATTTTCTATTCTCTCCCAGCGTTACTCAAAAGGGACACATCAGGAAGAGGGAAACAATTTGATTGACAAACATATTTATGATAAACAATACAGGTTGGCGTAGCTGTGGCTGTCACGAAACACACAAAACGACATTACAGCGACAATGGAAATGCATATCTTAATGACACAGAGAATTAGTTCCACAGGACGTGAAGTTGTAGACTGCGATGACGAAACGTATAAGGGTAGTTTATATTCACTTCGTTGCTTCAAAACACTGCACACGTTCATTATCAAGTACAGCGATGTTTAGCATTGCTTCAGTCGGTCAAGCTCTGTTGGTCCGCGGGACTTTCTGCGCGCCTTCACAAATAACTTCCTAAAGACATTCTTTTTTCTTCTTTTCTGCTTGCCAAGCTTCTCTGGTGACTCGTTGACCTCCTGCAAGGGCCACACAAGAAAGGGGTCGCTTTACAGAGAGCAGGCCACTCGAAGAACAAATGCTCGAAGTAAAGGCACACACAAAGCGCTGAACACGAGCCTGGTCTTGTCATTCCGCACACGTACCTCTGCACGGCCTTGAAGGCCTTCTGGAAGACCACCTTGTTCAGTTCCTGCGCCACTCTGTCATTTCTATAGACACAACTCAATGTTTAGAGTACACGGGAGTTGACATTATTTCTGCTCCACTTAACTGACGTTTTGCTTTCCGTCTGCCTAATTGCACGCCGTAGTTTCTCACAGAATACGTGGCATGTAGTTATCTTCTCAAACAGCAAGTGGAATCCACTGCGAATCGACGCTGTAGTTAAAGATGTGCGAATAGTGCTTTTTGTGACCAAGTCAAATAGTAGTAGAATACATCGTGACAGACGTGAACCTAATGGAAGGGAATATGTAATGACTTTCGAGTAGTTTTCCAATAATGAATGAAGCGTTCTATCTTCACCTCTTAGTATATTTACAACGTTAGTAAACTTCTGCCATTACAGTGCGCATTAGGATACGTCGTTTATAAAAGGCCAAATTGAGCATTAAGCCCAAATAAGCAGCTTGTTCACATAAACAAGACTCTTCGGAGAGCTCGTATGATCGTGCTTTAAGCGCCAAATCTGGTGGCAAGTATGGAACTTTGATTGCGCACAAGTGACCATGCGAAATGTTTGAAAACCGTTATAATATTTCAACTAGTCAACTGTAAATACGAATTGTTGCAATTTAATTCGCAGACCGAATTTTAGGCCCTCATGCCGAACACCTTTTGTGAAGTTCGGTCTGCGCGGGTATCCAGACTCTCTCCATTCTTTCCAAATGAGTCTGCTGGTTGTCTCGCGCCGCCTTCACTCAACGGCTCTGTTCTAAATGTCCTTGCAAAGTTTATTTTCTGTTTCTTGCAAGCGTTTGATGTAAAAGACCAATTTCTAAAATGCACTGAATCACCATCCCTTAATTTATTGATGATTTCAAACTCTAACAATTTCTCTGAAACAAGAGCGAATGCCTTTCCCGACAATGCGAGATGAGATTATAAAGCTTCCTCTCCAGCTTTCTGAGTCTCTATTACTATCTTCATACACCTATTTTTCTTTAGCTAACTTCGCTTCTTTATGTAATGAATCAGAAACGATTGCTCATTTTCTTATTTCCAACCACCATATCTCCTCGTCATGTATAAGGTTTCTTACCCTTTCAAAGAGAAAGTTAGGCTTAAATTTATCAACATCAAGCCCTTTGTCTTTTTGTACGTCTCAATCGGATGCCAGCCACCACGCCATAACAGTAGATCTGCATAATTTAATTGACGTGTCAAGAAGGTAATTACCCTGGAGGTGCCACTGAAGTATACTAAATGGTTATAATAAAGAATATCTTGTCCTTATGTCACTCAATGTCCCTTCTGACTGCTAGTTTTATTGGACTGTTAGTTTTAATTTGTTTATTGCTGTTCGTACTTTTCATTATCCCCCCTGCGGCCAATCTTCCTTGTGAGTACGAGGTATGTATTGAGGCCCCGACCACAGATTTGCGCCAAATATGGGATCGTTTAGCAAGGGGTGCGTTTAGGACTTATTCGAGAGCATCGTATACTGACCTACCTGCTACCTGAGTCGACGCAGCTGCATGGATAGGTTTCGCAATGAAATCAATCACTCGCTGGACGGGTAGTGAAGCCGGAATAATGTGTACATTCTTGACTGTCCACAACGCATTACTCTTCATGTGTCGTCGGAAAGACTGCATTCAGTGGCAGTACATTTCTATTTCGCCACGTGTATGTATGTATGTATGTATGTATGTAAGTATGTATGTATGCATGTATGTATGTATGTATGTATGTATGTATGTATGTATGTACGTTTGTATGTATGTATGTATGTATGTATGTATGTATGTATGTATGTATGTATGTATGTATGTATGTATGTATGTATGTATGTATGTATGTATGTGCGCGCGCGCGTGCGTGCGTGTCCGTGTGTGCTTGTGAATAAGCATGACCTTGCACACATTTATTTGCCATCGCAAGTGCCTCTTGGGCGATGCAGACGATTCCTTGACTAATCACTGCAGTAGGTGACGTATTACGCTCATTCCTTAATATATGCAGGCTTCTTTTTTGTTCGTTTCACGCTATGTATAACTCGTCAATGCCTCTGAGACAGCGTCATGCTTTTCAGTTCCATCGTTTGAAGCGTGAAGCTTTCTGCTAGCCCTTTTGAGCTAATCCACGGCGATGAAGACACCGGTTTCCCCCACGGTAGAGAGTTCTCGCCCTATTCCTAGTTAGGAGAAGTGCAAGATAAGCCGACGCCCTACGGTGTCTTCTTCGTACACACGCGCAGCTACGCACATTAAATATCTTGCGACGCCACATCCCAAGCGCGCCTCCCGACGCTGGCTCGCGTTTGCTCGACGGAGCTGAGCGGCCGAAAAGGAACACCTGCTGGCCGCGTTCCTTCTTCACGCAAGCTCTCACCTGCGTTCTAACTGCCTCAGTAAGGTAAAGTCAAAGCGCGCTAGCTTGCCCGCAAGGAGTTCATAACTCAAAGGACAGCTCATCGGCGTTCAATTACACATCAATGCTTTCGCGTTCACAACTCATAAGAAGGGCTTAGGTGTCCTCGGATCATTAAATGTAACGCGACTCTCGGCTGGGATTGGTATAAGCGGTGCCTACAGCACTCGCCTTGTTGCACAAGTCACTGCTTCAGCTGGACTGATGAAAAACATTATGTCAAGAAAGTATAAATATCGGAATAAAGGAGCACGCCAAAGAACTCTAGGTGGTCATCATTAATGTGGAGTCGCACGCTACAGCGTACGTCATGATTTTCGAACTTAATTTAGCAGAATTCATTTTTTGCTTATTTATTTCCAATGCAGGAATACATATTCTTTGCATCTTGCCTACATTCGCTTGCTAGCAGATTAAACAATAATTATCTGCTCTGTTCTTGCAAATAAAAATTCACTGTTCATTCGATGATTTTTCTTGCTCACATATTCTGTCAATTGCACATTCTTTTACAAAATTAACACAATTTCAGAATAGCATCTACCAAGTTGAAAGCCCAGCTCCGAAATATTGCCTGCATGTCTAATGAAGGACATGAGCACATCTTCAACGCCTGTTTAAGCCGATCGCTTCTCGCCCCGTCACTTACCTCCTCCACTCTGTTGAAGCTCGTCTCCTTGACTGCAGAAATTCCTTGCCGACTTCTTAGATTCGTGGTTGCCTACAAAGCAAGAATACGAGCTTTAGGTGCATTAGGTGAGGTCATTAGGTGAGGATTATTTGACCATGCCTTCAAAGCTTACTTCATTTGTAGCGTATCCTTAGGTTTTCTTGGTGTTTTTGTGATGTACCAGTTTTAGGGTTGTTTTCATGCCGTCATGTATCTCCAGAGTTCGATATCGCCGTGCACGTGGTTTTGTGTGGGCATAAGCACGACCGATACCGGAATAAAAATTTCATCCTTGACAGTTGGCGTTGGTGTCCATCTGTCATTTCTTCCTGTGCCCGTGTTTTGCTGCACCATGCCCAATACCACTCCACGACGACCAACCAACAAGCCCATGTTACCACCCTCAAGGCCGTGATTCCGCGAAGAAAGTCGCGCCATTTTTTTACCGCTTTAGACACGTTGGTGTATGAAGAGATGAAATCCGTTTCGTATTGCTCCGAGCGGACTGCCATTCCATTGTTCATGGCCTGTGTCGACTATGGTGAAATCTATCCAAATTGTTCAAGTCCTTTGACATTCAAGAAAGAACGAGGTGCGTGGCAGAATACTGACCTGAAGTGTACAATTAGAACTGCGCGAACAGTCTCTCAGCAGTCAATCTTTCCACGTGAACACGTGGTCGCGTTGAGGCTCTGGCGAGGACAAGTGCCCTTACCAAAACGTAGGCTCCCAAAAGTCCTCGACTGGCCACTGTTGGTCACTTTAGTTTATATGACCTATCGCTAAAACGCCGCGTGTTCACCTTGTTCATTTCAGCTTAGTGACACTTCCTAACAATCATTTCTTCAGAGTTCCCGGCGTTATAATTAATCGCAATTAGGCTGAAGTAAGTTACCCCAGCACACGTCTTCTGGCGCCCATCAAGCAATTCGTCGTTGACTTCCACTAGGACAACTCTCTCGTCGATCTCCTGAAAATTAAAAAAAAACACGCAATCTTGAAAATGCGCATTGGAGGTATCTAGAAAGGGATGCTGATGACAAAGCCATCGCTTGCATGCTAAGAATGCGAACACGAGATAAAACAAAAAGCTCAGTGTGGAGAGCGACGAGTAGAAAAAGAGCCCTGCGGTGGGGCCGAAGGTGGGCTCACGTGGCTCTCCTCTTCCGGGGTGCTCGTGCACCCTTTGAATCCGGTCAGCGAGAGGTTGACCAGTACCACGAGGGCCGCGAGTGCGAAACAGCCGGCAGCCAATGGCACCCCAGCAGCCACGAATGCTCCTGTCCCAATTGTCAAAACTGTGGCGCCGCCGAGCTGCGCGTTCCTGCAACGCTTGGACTCCAGACATGACTTCATCGTCATTCGAGTGGCAAAGTCCTTGAACCACTGGTCGATCTCCTGCAAAGTGCACCGAACCGTATTCACTTGAGAGATCCCTCACCAGACGCCGTTACAAATTTTGCTCAGACGCTGGAAGTTGTAGCGTGATGTCCACGGAGCGTCGCACCGCAACTATTCTTCCAATAGGTTCATTATAAAAGGCGACAGGATATATTAAAATGTCATGTTGCCATGCTGCCGGGAGGCGAGCTTCAGTGACAACTTATGCGCCCTCTCCTTCTGACACGATTACACTCACGCACAATTTTCTGTGGCAATGAAAGGAAAGCTACAGAGGCAAAGGGCGCACAAATAAGAGTGCTTCCGAAAGTAGTGCCAGATTTTCATCAGCCTTCTCTTAAGCTTGGCAGGAAAAACCGTAAACACCATATTTACAACAGCAATGAGTGGCAAATTTTCCTTATTTTTCTGGGGGTTTTTTCTCCCAATGACTCTGCGCAAATGCAAAAGCGCTGTACGTGGAAGTTAAGCTGATTTCTTACTATCTGGCCCAAAAATCCGATAACGTCGTCTAATGTTGCCGCATTACTTGCTGCAATAACACACGTGCATAAGCTCCACTCCCGTGGTTTTCGCTTAAAGTTGTGTCGTTACTTCCCTGCCTTCTCCCATACTGAAGCCGAGGAACGAGGAACCACGGCACGTTTAGTCGCGAGCCCCACCGCCTTTTTCCCCCTTCTTCTTGCTTATACGGCGCGTTTTAAATTGTGGTTTTGCTCTTTCTGCAGTGGACGATTTACCTAGGTCCCGTGCTGCAATCGGTGACGTTGCAGGCAGTGCGTTTTACGTAAGACACAAGCCCGCGAATACACGCAAAACTGCCGCGCGACTTGCCGCTCGAGGCACTTTGCGTATATTCGCGAGATTCTTTCACGCTAGAACAAAAAACACTTTCACGTAGCACTTATAGGGCAACACAAAGATGTATCAGCAGTTTCTCATGTCGCTCTGCAATTTCCTAAGTAACACCGTTTCACCTAACTATAATATTTGAGAAGTTGACTAATCCATTAAGACAAATTATGTAATTAGACGGAATGCAAAAAGCTACTCGGAGTATCTCCAAGCGGGGGCAAACATTACCTTGCTTCTGTCCAGCTGCATGGCATTTGCATATTTTAATATCTTGGTGGATGATAGCTGGGAGATCCTGTTATAGAGTAACAAACGCTTTAGTCCACTGCTTGACTAATGAGACCTAAGGTCCCAAAACAACACCAGAACTATGAATAGTGCTGTAATGGAGGGCTCCCGGGAGCTCTTCAACCCAAAGTTTGGTAGACACGCCTTTTGTTTCGGCCTTTCGGAGTGCAGCCGCCGCACCAGGGAAACGAACGCACAACTTAGTAGCTGAGCAACATAGCCACTCAGCAACAACAACGCGTCCGGAAGTGTATCGATAAGCCCATTTGCTTAATAAGTTTGAACTATAGTATGAATAAACAAAGCGTACTTGCTTTCAGTGTTTGTACAAACATATTTCCATAATGAACCATTGTGATACGAATACTTTCTGTGGGACTATGTAACTAGCTTCGCGCAACACTTAAGTGGATGACAATTCATTTACCGTTTAAAAATACTTTTGGAGTCGCTTTCTTACGCATCGGTCACACCGCGGACAGATTTTAACCCCGAACAATTCCCTATGTGATCAAACAAGTGGTTGTAAAAGACTTTCCCCCCTTTAACTTACATACGTATTTCATGGGATCAGACGGCACCATTCACCTTTCCACATTTTCTTTACGGCGATTTACGGAGATTACGGATTTTCTTTACCTTTGTGAGCCGCTCCAAATACGGCAGGGAGAACTCATCCCCGCCCATCTTGGCAGTGTTCTGGAACAAGTCCAAGGCGCGCTCACGTTCACGCGCATGGCAGCTCCTGAGCCTATCCGCGCTCATCTTGCCTCCCTTGCACAGCTGCAGTTTATGTAAAAAAGGTTCCTTTGGTTTAGAACCACTTATTACTGCCATTGTCAACTCACTTGTTTCATGTTGGTCCTGTAAAGCTTCAGCGCTTTGAACACTGCCGCCAGGTTGTTTGCTTTAGCTGTCGCCTGAAAAGGAAGCAGTTTATGAGGAATAGCTTGCTACAAGGCATCGTGGCTGACCTGTAGCACGGACATTGGCTCGGGAAGTTCACCTCCATTGAACACTTCAATATATGCCTGTAAAACCGGAAAGCGCAAATGAGCAAGGACGTGCAGAAAAGTACGGTTACCTACCTTCATATAAATGTGAAATTCCTGGCAAGTGATGTCCTGACCGTTTATACTCTTGGCAATCAGATTATCCGGATCTAGAAGTGAGGAAACTAAGTCCTGCAGTTGTTGCTTGAACTCCTCGTCGATATCCGCAAGACGCCCATCAAACGATACACCAGTCGCCGCCTGTAGAAAAGGACCCGATAATTTAATTACATGGTACGCGAACAATTTGCCAACTCAATGCTATGTTGACGCAGCTTTCTTATTAAAGCGTACACGAGGAGTTTTACACAAGGCCAAGTGGGGACTGCAAACCTTTCTGCCAGGATGGGGCAACAGGAAGCAGTCGATGTCCGTGAAACTGGAGTGGATGTACCGCCGCAGCTGCTGCAGCTGCTCGGGCTGATCCTCTGAAATCTCCAGACGTCGCTCCAGGATCTTACGCCCACCGTCAGCACCGTATAGTGCATCCCTTAGGTGATACCAATCCCGCACCAAAAATAGCAGCTTTTGGAAGGGCTTGCCAGCCCTTTGCTGCATAAGCGGAGAAAAAAGGGAGAAATGAGGAAAATATAGACGTTGCTAACTTTCTTTCTATTGAAGGTAAGTGTAGAGCTAGAGAAAGGAACTGCAGTCATGAACACAGACAGTCAACTCTTCCTTTGTAGGGTGTAGTGCACTTGAACACTAACGTATCTCATCACTGTGCTCCAGTTCCCGGTGATTCATGTGCCTCCTATCGTTTTCCTTTCTATTAGTGAATCAATAACAACAACCCAAAACCTTGTCGATAAGCATCACCTGCCTGCAAACTCGTACACTGTATGCAAGGAGCTTGAAATATTGCTATCACCTCTTAATAGGACGTCAATTTTCTTGGCAGTGCTACTCCCCTGCCAAAGCACTGAGGAAACTTTTAAAAATTAGAACTTTGCGAATGTTGGCTTTTCATTCGTGTAATAGTATACAGCAATGCAAGGATAATGACAAGTCGGGCTCTATCCTTTCACTGTGCTTGCAATTCTGTTCGCTAGTATGCAATGCGGCAGAACCTGTTAAGACTACTTCAAATAAGGTCGTCTACGTATGGTAGTGGAGCAAGGAATAATAATTATTAATAATACTATTTGAATATAAAAATAAAAAACAATTGTTTAATTACATGCTTCTTCAAAGTACAAGAACGGGCCTGTCAAAGTCACAGTGGTTGTGTTGCTGTGCACAGTGGTTCATGTGCCTTGTAGTATTTTCCTTTGTTTTATTGAATCAACATCAACGAACATGACCAATGTCCTGACGAAGACGGGCACCCTTGTCGAAAGCATGGCTCTAGCATGTAAGAGATCCCTTGTTCAATTACCGTTTATCACTCAGAGTCTCCATCTCCTGTGCACCTGTCTTGCCTGGATTACTTCAAGTTGAGCCACTCTTGGCATTCGCAGCATGGACTGATGCTTAGTTCACGGCAAGCATGGCTTTGAACTAGTGAAATGTTTTTTTGGGGGGAATAGCCGCAAAGTGTACGAGGAATAAAAGAAAGTCAGTGAATTGCTGGCTCTCCCATAATAGAGAGTGGATGTAAGCATGAAATGGCAACCGGCAAAGAAGATTAGTTGGAGGTTATAATAGCCACAATATTAAAATGGGTGTAGTACATGCTGGTAATGGCACACCATACCGCACCCCACCGCACCAAGCCATACTGTGCACGGGTCCATATGGGTGCTGCCCAGCTAGAAGAAGGAAACCGGCTGTAGGCCTCACGACAAGCAGCGAAAAACGTTACGGGGAAGGGCGCAGACACACGAGGGAATTAAGACGCATGTGTCCCATCGGAGGCTAGATTTCAGTGCTAAGTGAAGAGCGCAAGGATCTGATGGAAGAGATACAGATGTCTCACATGAGGCACGCGATCAAACCAGTCGGTCTGCCATGCAGTCGAAACTATTCCGACCGTGCCCCCGGTCCCACTACGCCTCAACTTCGAGATTTGTGGATGTGTGAAGTCTGTGAATTTCTTGAAAGATTTGTAGAGTTTACACATCTTTTCAGTAAATGACAGGCCACTAGCTGTTGATGCATACCTGTTGCGCCAACCGGCCGTAGTCAACGAAGAGCTCCAAATACTGGAGGTCGTTTTCTTGAATGTTTTGTGAGAGGTTGTAGACAAGTACCGAGCTCATCATTGTGCTCAAAGCGAAGATGATTGCCGATTCCTTAATCGTGGAGTGATCGTCGTACATCCCTTGGGTGTCCATTAAAAGCACAGCTATCTCCTGGTCTTTAGACGTCTTGACCTGCAAAAGCGCCAGTCGTAGTACAACACACATGATTTCGACCGATATACACTGCTAGAAAAAATCTTGTGTAAATGTGACATGTAGATCTACTTGCGTTGTTGCCATAATATGTTGCTTAAGAATCTACCGCACAGTAATTACCACAACTTCTTAGGTGTCGACATGTTAGGTTTCAGCTAACCTCCGAACACATTTTTTGGCTGCAGGATGTGTACCAAGATAAAGCAGAACAGCTTATCGTCCCCAGTATATGCAATGAATGGGGTTATACTTCTATAATAAAGCTTTTGAAGCGCAATTATGAAGGCAGGATGGTTGTTTTACAACAAATACTCAAGAAACCTTCAGCGAGAGCTAGGATTTACCAATCAACACAAATCGTAATCTTGGTACAGCCTTCTTTTGCAGGTGTGTTGAGTCACTTTCGTTCTCTTTAAACATTACAGCGACAGAAAATATACATTAATTTGGGAGTAGGATTTCAGTAATTCCACGCAAACGACCTAACGCCCTTACAGCCGACAAACGGGCCATGCTCACTTCAGAGCTAAGGTTACAAGAGATCTTCATGGTAAATCTCGTGTTACTGTATTGTGAAAAATTCCCACAGAACCCACCTCGCGAATAATGTCTACGTTATTGCAATTAGCGTTGAAGTTATGTAGCGATACGCTGCACTGCTACCACGAAAACCGGCATGTATGAAGCCTATATATACGCTTGAAGTGCGTGGCAGTGTACAGTGCCAAGGCTGGTCCATGCCGGAGACTTGTGGCGAGTCTCTGTAACCTATCGCCTGGGGGGAAGGCGTTGATCATCTATCTTAACCACTATCTTAGCTAGGCATGCACTGGACATATCTTTGAAGCAGCAGCCATTGCTGGGGGTGACTCAGTTAGTAAGCCGTGAATTGCATTAACAGATGAAGAAGCTTTTTTTTTTTTTTTGAGGCCGCACATGCGCTCTCGTTCATCCTAAGGCGGCAGTCATGGTTTCTTTGAATTTTGAATGCATGCATGCATGCAATTTTGAATGCAATCTTAAATACTATTTTAGCTAGGCATCCTAATGAATGCACTGGACATATCTTTGAAGCAGCAGCCATTGCTGGGGGTGACTCAGTTAGTAAGCCGTGAATTGCATTAACAGATGAAGTTTTTTTGTTTTTTTTTTTTGAGGCCGCACATGCGCTCTCGTTCATCCTAAGGCGGCAGTCATGGTTTCTTTGAATTTTGAATGCATACTCATGTCGGTTTTATGCTGTGGGAGGCGCTTTTGTCTTGGTGTCTCAGTATATATGCGTGTTACTCAATATAAAAATGAGTTGGAAGTCAGCGCTTGTTTTCGTCGTTCTTTTGGTTCCTGTGTATGTACGCCCTGTAGGTGACGTTTGAAACAATGGAATACCAACTAGCTCGTATACCGAAACCCTGCTGCAGATTTAAGCAATAATTATGCTTTACTTAATAACTGTCGACCTACATACAGTAATCTCATAGAATGCATCCGAAGTACCATGATTTCACCGCCAAGTCTCGCCACTTGCTGCTTCTTGAGACTTTCTCTGCCAATTTAAAGTTATAATTCCTACTTAAATCGCGAACAGCGTGCTAGATTCTATCACTACAAATCAGGCTAATTTAATTTCCATCAATGTCTCAACACATTCTGGCCAGTTGTCAGTCCCTTTAAGTGCTTGAGTGCCGAAACCCGTCTGGGCCAGTATCCTAGAAATTTTCCCTCTATGAAAGGGCGGGTGTTCAGTTTTTCGAACGTAGCCGTCAAAAAGGTTCCTTCAAGCAAAGGCACATACCCAGTGACTTAAGTTTACACCAGAGAGGTTCATTAAAGAGCAGCACGCGCCCAGTAGCACATAACAAAGGGCCTATGTTGGTGTGAAAGTTTCTTCGGCACATACTCAGACTCAGATACTTGGTAACACAAGTTGGTGCAGCAGCTATTTTCTTTTGAACGTAGTTCTCTCAGCACAGCAGCCCAATGCTCGACTCGTTAAACCGTGGACTATGCAGTCAATTAATTTGGTGGGAAAATAGAGCCAAAGAAGGGTGCAAACACCGAAACACCGCCAAAAGGCGCGAGGAAACGTAAAAATGCTAATCGCATAAATGTTTGTTGCCAGCAGTGCTGTTGGGCGGCACATTTCCTTTTCAGCTTTTGCACGTAAAATAAATGGATCGACAGTGAGGTCTCCTCACCAGAAAAACTTCGCTCCACACCAGGATCCCTGTTGTGTGACGTTCGCAGCCATCGCGCCATTGGAAGCCCCGCAGTGGAGCATCCGGATCCCCAAGCCAGACACTGCGACCCAAGTTGTGCAGGTATCAAAGGAAGAATCCCAGTAGGAATGACTTCCCCGTGCGAAAGGCGCCGGCCACTGACACGACCGCTATGGGCTTGTCCTTGACACGGTCATCCAGTAGAATGCGTTTCAACGAAACCTCGTCAAGTTCAAGGCACTCTTCATTGATGCGGACGATTTTCAGTTCCTGGCCACCGCCAACTCCATCCGACCGAGAGCTCCTAAACATGTGACAGAAAATGCGCAGTAAGGAGATTAAGACATGAACGTTAATTTTGCACATTGTTTCCGCGACTCTGCATGGAAGTTTCTCAATAGGTAGTTCTGCATCAATGCGTTTAAATAGCCGTTATTGCTACCTCTCATTTCTACATGGAATGATCTGCCTGAAACGGCTACTTAACGCTATTCTGAGAGCATGCTGCGGGCACTGCTTCCCGAGTTCAACTCTGCAGTTCAGTAAAATTTCTTATGTTTGTTTTACTTTGTTTAGTTGCTTTCATTTGCCTGACACTAGTTTGTTCACTATGTTCCCCCTGCAGTAAGGCCTTGTTGGCACTCCAGGAAATTGTGAATAAATAAAATAAGAAATGCAATAAAGGTGTCTTTGCACGGCCGAGTTGACTGGGCTAGCGTTTCCTGAACGACCGTGAATTTCCCCATACAACCAACAAAAGACGCGTGACTCTGTAACACTAAGTTATTCAGTGAGGACAACCGTGCCCAGCTCGTAACCTCAGACTATGCACAAATCGTCTATGATGCTTGTCACGCTGGGCGGATCGCCCGGTGCTTCTAGAAAGCTATTTGATTTATTTAAAGAATAATGCACTTGAAGGTGTAGAAAGCATACATTTCTCGCCACGTGTTTCTATGCGTACTTTCCAGTCCATTATGCCACAATCACGCGCACATTTCTGTCGTGCCGATGCCAACTACCTCTTTGAGATTATCGCGGTGTGTTGATGATTATGGTGAATTCCATAATGGGGGATTCGCAAAGAAGTGCATGGTACATTTACAATAAATAATGGAAAAAAACATTACATAACACGGCTGCACTATAAGCACATGCACACGTACCAGTTTCCTTTACGCAAGAAATGCGGGAAATAAATGGGCCGATTTAGAGCCTTTCATTAACCGCTTAAGAAAAGCTGCGCTTCATATATGTTTTCCGAAATGTGCGTTGGATCTGCGTAACTTCTTTATAATATGGACATTCTTCTCCAAATTCAGACACTTTTTTTGTGCGTGCGCCTATTTCCTGGATTTCGTGGACCGATCCTGTTAATAATGACGTCTAAAATTGTGTGCCTCGGGGCAACTGGGCATGTGTCACTGGGGCGACTAGGACGGGTGCATTGGCTTTTAGTTTGCTTTAAATCTTATATCATTGGTATTACAAACATTTCGTCTCATTTATAAATATAGGCGCTGCAGCACACAACGGTTACATATTTATTACAACCATTCTCTACAAATTATGAATGCCTCGCATTGCGTAGAGGTCAACTACCGTCCAATGTGCCACATTTTAAGCATGAAAATATTTTAGATCCCATTATCGGCGACCGTCAAGTCACCTTGAGCCAAAAGACTGAGCCGTTGTCCGGGTGCTCAAACGAGAACAACCAAGAAAGTTGCGAGAAGAAACCGAGATCATCCGGGCAACCAGTCAAAATATCGAAAATTCGGTCTCTGGCCCCCAACCTGTTGTACAGGAACGCATTAGATGTGCTAGTTACTGCCCAAAGAAGTTACAAAAAATATTGCTTACAAGTCCTTCCTAATGTTTCTTCACAACATCACTCAAGCTGAAGTTTTATTTGTGATTTCCAATAGCGACGTTCAAAAGGCAGATACAGGGCACCCTAGACTTGATTGTCATCTTTTGGCGCTGAGACAGGGTCGCTTGTTGAACGCGAGCGGTACGTGAGTTACGCGGCGAGGATTTTGCGCCTCCTCCTTCGAGAGATGACGCCACGCTGCGTGGCCAATCTGCCAACGTCCGGCGTGCTGCGGATTGCTGTTTGGCCGAGACTACAGTAGCAATGAGGTTGAGTTCAAAACAAGTTCGTGTGCTGTGGTGTGCCGTTGCGAACGTGCACTATGCCCATTTTAAGACTATGGCTACTATCATCCCTAGCCAATCTGCTTTGCCGGTGGTAGCCATTTCATGCTTACATCTACTCTCGATTACGGGGTAGCCATAATTGTTTGTCTAAATGTGAGATCTGCTTTAATTAGCTGCCACATGTAACAACCTCCCGAATAATGCATGGACACCTTCGAAGAAAAACACGCAACAAAGTTAACGCTTGCTTCTTTCAGACAGACATGAAAGAAGGGGCTGGTTGTGTTTTGACAACATACAAGGTCCGTCTAGATAGGTCACGAAGCTTGGAGCGAAAAACGTAGCAGAACTTATCGCCAGCGATATCAGTCAGTGGTGCAAGATTGAAGCGCGACTTGGTGAGGGGTGACAAAGACTGAAATTAAAAAACGCATCTGAAAAAAAAATGTTCGAATATTTTTAATTAGTATACTGTAATACAAGTAAATGCTCAGTTTCAAATATTTTTGTTGCAATAAAACAACAAATGTTAACTCTCAATTTCACAATTTGTGAGTTCATTCTTGGTGATTCCTACCAACCAGTGATCCTGGCGCAAGACTTGGCAAAACTGTGCAAACCAGCTCTTATGTCGTGCGGAATGGCGTTATTCTCTTGAAAGCGGCGGTTTCATCCCAGTTTTTCTTTATTTCCTTGCGTGTTTGTTCGAAGTGTGGCGTGCGCTTCACTTGAAATTTTTCGTGACCTAGCGCACGGTATCCATTGGCGAAAGGTGGGAGCGCAGCATTTTGCTAGAGTACAAGTTCACGCTGCGGCATCCGAGGCGCTGTTTCTCGTCGACGACAAATGCGGAATGTTCTGCGAAGAAACGTCGCGCTATGTTCGTCCACTCTCCGTAACAAAGCCTCTGAGTGTCCGAAGGGCAGCAAAATTAGTAAGTCGAATGTTTTCTAAATGATAATGTGGGGAAACGCTTTCTTGTCTGATAACTGTTGGATATGAACACATGGTGTTGCACAGAATTGCGAATGATTCTGTGAAAAGGTTTCGCATATGTTGCTATACATTACAACTGTGTGCTGGCCATAGTACTTTTCACCCATTGAAACATGTTTTGTTTGGTCAATTGGTTGCATTATTCTAGACGAATAAAAATGAACTTGCTTTTAAAACCTCTGTGGCACTGTCATTTATTTCTAGTAACAGCCGGATTATGTTCACAGTAAGAGTGACGCCATTCCTGTCATTTAATGGCACACTGGCGCTTCAGATGACGTGAGCCGCAAGCTCGCCTCAGCCTCAAAAGAAAAAATAACTGCTGGCATAGCGCTGGAAATGCGCGACGCTGAAGAAATCCCAACATCCGCACCAAGCAGCATAAGATCTTGACGTCGCTGCCATCTCCGGTTGTAGCGTCTTTATTTAATTTTTTGCTTGCTGTTAGTTCTCCCCCCGATACGTAGATGGCGACTGCTGCAACGACCCACCATTTTCTTGACGTGTGAGCATATATGGGAGCTTCGCTACCAGTTTACATATACCTTGCGGCATATGCTTGCAGCAACAAAACAAGTACAGTGCAAGACTTGACTGCGTAGAGCTCTTGTAGTGTGATCACCTTGTAACGCCGCTTGGCTGAGTTATTGCTACGATGATATCATTCAGGCAAGCACGCGCAAAGTGTTTGCAGTACGCCGCGCTTCACTGAGTATCAAAACTTGCCTTTGAAGTTGTCGTTCCTTTTTCACCATTGGCCTTGCTGCATAAGCTCGTGAAAAAGGATTACTTTGCCTGCAAAAAAAGAGTAACACGTGGAGTGCAATTGAAGATTATTAAAACGAAATAGCTGGGACATTGATATTTCGATTTACTAGACGTTTGCCACGTCACTTGTACAAAAAATATCTGGCCAATCTCGAAGGACAAGCTCACTAACTATAAAAAAGTAAATCTGGTCGTGTGTCTCATTTGGAAGTGACTTCGCAGTCATTGGACAGGGGTGGAGTAAGTCTAAAAATGGAGAACTCTAATAATTTGAAGACTGATAAAAAATCGAGTAAATTACGGCATTTATTGGCTATCGGAGACAGGGTGAATCCAAAGCACGCAGTTCGCTCTGTTGAGGCGATTACGCACTATGGAAATTTCCGTACTAATGATTACTTCTCATTTAAAGATACAATCCCAAATTATTGCCTGACTGTGTGGCGCTAGAAAAAGGAAGCTTCGTTTCTCATAAGCACTCCCTTTCAGCAGCGCTGCAAGTTGTGCGAATTTACACGGTTCGGGAGGTCACTGGCAACATTTATTTAAATTTGGTGCAAGTTTCCAAACTTCTCAATTGTTAAGCTGCTGGTCTTCGGGTAGGAGTCCCATACAATAGTTGCATGTTGAATAACAGGTCTTACGGAAGCTTTATAAATCAAAGCTTCACTCTAAAACGAGCGTTATTCCGTCACCCGACAAGAATTTGTTAGCTTTAGAGAGAATTTCTGTGCTGGCACTCACTCTAATCCCATACTAAGTACAGAACCCAAATACTGACGCCTATTACCTCTTATAATTTCATGGCTATTCATGCAATAAGAAGAATGATAAATGTACAGTCTTGGTAAAAAAAAAACTTGAACCCGCTGGGAACGGCAGGGGGAGCGGCTGCGCACCGCTATGGCGGCGCTGCCGACGCCAGCGCGGGCCGCTGTTCGCTTGCGCCGAGGATAAAGAGGGCGAGGGAAAGCATGTCTCTTATTCTCAAGCACTCCATGTTCTCAAGCATTCTTTGACAACAGCGCTCGAGAAAAACTAGTGCGCCGTTCGTTCTGCCAGCTGCGGGGTCGTCTTGCGGCCGCCGTGGTACGGCGCTTCGTGCGAGCAAGTGCGCTCGCCTGGCCAAAACTGCCCGGCTTCCATGCAGGGCATTATACTATAAAAATTGTCCTAATCATCGAAATTACCTATTACAATTTTACAGCGAAAGCTTTACTGGCTGCGAACTTGCGATTTCGCCGTGGCCGTGCTCCGAGGAGGCTCATGGCGTCACACCACGTTACTCGTCGTTGCGTTCGCCTCCGCTCGCTTCGCCAGCTGCGTCGCATGCATGATAACATGTCGGAGGATTGAAAAGGAGAGCTCGCGTGCGCCGCAACCACAGTTGATGCGGCAGTATGGACGGCGACAATTCTGATAAGTAGGAGGAGACCAGGAATCGACATCGGAACGAGATGAAGAGGAAACGAATTGCCCAGGAAACAGACGAACAGCGTGCCGAACGACTGACTAAACGCCGCAACATAGATAGACAACCAGACTAACCTGGACTTGCAATCAAGATTAGCCAAGGCTAACCATGCGATGCCTTAGCTTTCGTTGCGTATATCCTGGCATAGCTGAGCAAAGCCACTGCCAATTTTTATCCTACACATTCAAAGGCGAGAGCCTTCACATTATGCTTTTAGGTAAACATTTTGAATGTGTTTCTAAGTGCGATGAACACAAAAAATAAAATGTAAACTGACATCTCTCAGTGCTGTCTAGCGTTGTTCCAGGTTTTATTGTAATATGCGGGCGATTCCGTCATTGTTAGTTGAGAAAAGACCAGAAGCACTAATTTCGACTACAAAGGCTCCCTTCAGAAAGGGTCGGTAACCACCGTTACAATATTTCAAATACATTGACCGCACTTCTCCACCAAGCAACGACCACACGAGTGCGTTTCGCATTGAAGTTCTTTAATTAAACCCACAGTGAGATTATGAAAACCTTTCGGCACTAAAAGACGTTTGCCCTGCCTGAGTAGCCGAATGAGTTTTTGGAAACTGCCCACTACCTCGCATTTTTTTATATCTTCGTGCACACTGCCTCATTGCCGTTAGGGCCCACTTTCATGCATACGTAAGTTCATCCCGCTTGCACTGGTCATCACGCGTTTGAATCGCGTAATGTAGACCAGGGCCACGACATTATTGGATTCCCGCACAGTGAAGGCGTCACACCGGCGGTGCTGTCGCTGTCACGGGTTCACTGGAAGAAGTATTTTGGATATAGTTTACTGAGCTATCGTTAGTCTCTACGAGAAGGGGCTTCACAGGCAGTTTTTAAAAAATGGGTTATACGTAGCGTCCTTTCAACCAGAGACCATGGCTAGTTTACAGTCAAACACATAGGCCAGCTGCGGTTGTTCGGGGCAAACACAGACCAAGCCACACTCAATGCCTTGAAGGCATGCTCGCCCCTATGATTTCGTCGAGATGCAGGGGCCACCCTGAATCTTATGCTTTCTTGATTAATTGGCTACTTGTGACATTCATGATTACAAATACGAGATGCCATTGTGACAAATTATTTATTATATCATTCAGCTGCTGAAGTCAGATCGTAGCTACGATCCTCGCAAAGTGCCCGTGTTCGAGCATGCGCAGGGCTATTCATAACGTAGTTCCTTTAATTTGGTTCCGGAAAACATTAACTGATGATTACGATACTCGCAGTTGCGAAATTTGAGCGTATCGTATTTGACAGCGGTCGCAAGAGACCCCCGCCCGCTCATCCAGAACACGCTGCAAACTGTATGATAGCCGGTCCGGTAGCTTCCGCTTCGCCACTGTCGCGTTCGCGCCGCGCTTGCCGCATTAGTTTTTCACGAGCACTGTTATGAAAGGATGCTGGAGAGTGAGAGACATGCTTCCCTCGCCCTCTTTAGTCTCGGCTCGAGCGAGCAGCGGCGCGCGTCGACGGTGGCAGCGCCGCGATAGCGGGGCGCAGCTGCTCCCAGGCCGTTAACAGCGGGTTCAAGTATTTTGACCAAGACTGTACCTTTACTTTTAAATGCTAAGCATTTCTTGGTGAACATATGCCACTTTGACAGTATCAGTCAATCTGTCTGACGGCCTACGTGTTGGTGCTCTCATGGTCGTTTCGTTAACTAGGTGTGTAGCAAAATTGGCATAGTATGACAAGAGCGTATGACGAAAATAAACGATTGGTCATGCCTGACATGAATATCGTGACATTGAGTCATGTAGGTCATGAAACAGCCGCCTATGTCTTGGTGCTCTCATGGTCGTTTCATTAACTTGGTAGGCTCCCCACACATTGCTTCGCATGACATCGATTCCCACAGGACGTGGGATCCGCCGGCTTTTTGGTATATTAGAACTTAGCTTAGCAGGACTCTTTGAGGAACTATCAGATATTGTTCGGGATATCATTGCCGTTAGCGAGATTTAAAAAACTGGTGAAGCTTATACAATGCTGACTAACGGCCATGCTCTCTGCTATAGAGGTCTCCCAGATAAGAAGCAATACGGGGTAGGATTCCTAACCAATAAGGACATAGCGGGCAACATTGACGAATTCTACAGCATTAATGAGAGGGTAGCAGTAGTCGTAATCAAACTTTATAAGAGGTATAGACTAAAGGTAGTACAAGTCTACGCTCCAACATCCAGCCACGATGATGTTGAATTAGCGATTAGAAAAGTGTGACTCAGTAAACTGTAGTAATGGGCAACTTCAATGCAAAAGTGGGGAAAAGGCCGGCTGGTGAACAAGCAAATGGCAACTATGTCATCGATTCCAGGAACGCTATAGGAGAAATGCTGGTAGAATTCGCAGAGAGGTATAAGCTGCGAATAATGAACACTTTGTTCAGGAAGCCTAGCAACAGAAAGCGGACCTTGAAAAGCCCTAATGGTGAAACAAGAAACGAAATTGATTCCGTACTTTCTGCCGATCCCAACATGGTGCAGGATGTAGAAGTGATGGGTAGGATGAAGGTGCAGTGATCATAGGTTAGTGATGGCTAGGATTCACCTCAATTTGAAGAGAGGAAGAGTAAATTTGGTAAAGAAGGAACAGGTCAACCTAGAGGCCGTAAGGCTAAAAGCAGAAAAATTCAGGCTGGTGCTTGCAAACAAATATACAGCCTTAGAACAGAGAAATGAAGATCATATAGAGGTAATGAATGAAACAATAACTAGGCTGGCTTCGAAGGTAGCAATTGAAGTGGGATGCAAGGCATCAAGGCAACCAGTGGGCAATCTCTCTCAAGTAACAAAGGACCTAATAAAGAAACGACAAAGAATGAAAGTGTCCAACTCAAAAGATAATATAGAATTCGCGGAACGGTCAAAACTGATCAACAAAGCGAAAATAAGTGATATACGAAATTATAGCGTGACAAACACTGAATAAGCCATAAGAAATGGTCACAGCCTGAAATCAATGAGTAGGAAACTTCGCATAGGACAAACCGAGATGTATGCAGTGAAATATAAGCAGGGTAATATCATCAGCAATATCGAAGGTATAGTAAAAGCAGCAGAAGAATCCTATACTGACCTGTACAGTACCCATAGGACTCGGGATAAATCCATTCGAAACAGTAATGAACAGGATACAGAAACTTATCCTGTAACTAGCGATGAGGTGAGAAAGGCCTTGCAAGACATGAAATGGGGAAGAGTGGCAGGAGAAGATGGAATAACAATCGATTCAATCAAAGATAGAAGAGACATAATGCTTGGAAAACTGGCGGCTTTATATACCAAGTGTCTGTCGACTGCAACGGTATCAGAAAACTGGAAGAATGCAAACATTTTACTAATCCACGAAAAGGCAGTCGTTAAAAAATTGAAAGGTTATAGGGTCATTAGCTTACTCCCAGTATCATAGAAAATATTCACAAAGATAATCTCCAGTAGAATAAGGGCAACATTGGACTTTAGTCAACCAAGGGAACAGGCAGGTTTCAGGAAGGGATACTCTGCAATAGATCACATCCGTGTCATCAATCAGATAATCGAGAAATCCGCAGTGTACAATCAGCCTCTCTATATGGGTTTCATAGAATACGAAAAGGCATTTGATTCAGTAGAGATACCAGCAGTCATAGAGGCATTACGTAATGAAGGAGTGCAGACCACTTACGTAAATATCTTGGAAAATATCTACAAAGATCCCACAGCGACCTTAATTCTACGCAAGAAAAGTAGGAAGATACCTATAAAGATAGGTGTCAGACAGGGAGACACAACCTGTCCAATGCTATTTACTGCTTGCTTGGAAGAAGTATTCAAGCTATTAAACTGGGAAGGCTTAGGAGTAAGAATCGACGGCGAATATATCAGCAACCTTCGCCTTGACGATGACATTGTTTTCTTCAGCTACACTGCAGACGAGTTACAACAAATGATTGAGGACGTTAACAGAGAGAGTGTAAAGGTGGGGTTGAAGATTAATATGCAGAACACAGAGATAACGAATAACAGGGCAAGGAGACAAGATTTAACGATCGCCAGTCAGCCTCTAGAGTCTGTGAAGGAGTACGTTCACCTAGGTCAATTCTTCACAGGGAACCCTGATCACGAGAAGTAAATTCCTAGAAGAATAAAAATGGGCTGGATCCTGGATCGCATACTGCAGGCGTTGTCAGCTCCTGACTGGAAGATTACCATTATCCTTGAAAAGGAACGTGTATAATCAGTGCATTTTACCGGTACTGACATATGGGGCAGAGACTTGGAGACTGACAAAGAAGCTTGAGAACAAGTTATGGGCTGAATAAAGAGCGATGGAACGAAAAATACTAGGCATAACGTTCGGAGACAACAAGGAAGCGGTTTGGATCAGAGAGCAAACGGGTGTAGCCGATAATCTAATTGACATTAAGAGAAAAAATGGAGCTGGGTAGGTCATATAATGGGCAGGTAAGATAACCGTTGGACCATTAGGGTTACAAGATTGGTACCAAGAGAAGGGAAGCGCAGTAGAGGACGGCAGAAGACTAGGTAATGCAATGAAATTAGAAAATTCGCGGGTGCTAGTTGGAATCGGTTGGCGCAGGACAGGGTAATTGGAGATCGTAGGCAGAGGCCTTCGGCCTGCAGTGGCAATAAGATAGGCTCATGATGATGATGATGAAGTTATTTTCATATAGCCATCTGAAAAGTCTAGTTTCTTACATATTGCATGATCACCTACAAAAAGTCATAAACGTTTAAATAAATTGTACTAAAAAAATCAAACGCAAAAGGGATCCAAAAGCACATTCATAGGTACACCAGAGGGCGCAGCACAATAAATCGTTTTCCGCTGTTTTAGTTCGAACTGCTGTTTACCTTTACAATAAAAGTGGACTGCTTTGCAACCGATGAATATCTGAAAGCGGAGTCAATTTTGCTAGCACCCTAATAAGGAATAACTTCAGAATCACAATCAGTTTTTTGTGACAATAACGAAGATTGACAGAATATTTATATGCAGGAGGAGGTCCCGAAGTCAAGGACTGCAATGGGACCTGGTTTCCAAACTAAACATAAAAAAGGAATGCAACAGCTGTAACAATCCGTTAGCAAGAAAAGATAAAATTTATTAATTTATGTACATATTTATTTATTTACTTATTTATTTATTTCTTCACAACTCTTTAGAGGCCCATTGAAGAGCATTGAGTAAGGGGGCAACGGTAATTACATGACAGAAAAATAGCAAAGTGCAACATCCTTGAGGATAGCAATAGGGGCTTGTTGGTACGGCATATCTTATTTTGTTATAGCGCAAGCTTGACAAGGACAACAGAAGGCACATCTGACACACAACATCAGCACATCTGTGTGTCAGATGTGCCTTCTGTTGTCCTTGTCAAGCTTGCGCTATAACAAAATAAGATATGCAACATCGTTATACAATAATAACGCACAACGAATTCAGATTACGACGGAATGCTTGACGATTAGAGATGGATGCAATGTGATCCAGACGACCGTTGATTAAATGCGATGAGTTAAATGCCGGAGTTTGGCCATGGATGCGCATGAAACAAAGTACGTTGTGAAGGCGTCGAGATGTGCGCACAGGAGCATGAAGCGGCAAATAGTGAAAGTTATTATTATAAATGTACCTGTGAAACAGACATAAAAGAGCAATGACGTGATGACGTGGCGATCTTCGAATGACTGAAATGCAAGGTCTTGTTTTATTGGGCTAATGCTCGAATGATAGTCGTAGTTGCCAGAGATGAATTTGACTGCCCTTTTCAGAAGGGCTTCCAGCATGCAGATTAGATAATGTTGATATGGTGACCATGTAGATGAAGCGTATTCTAGTTGTGGGTGAACATAACTAAGATATGCTAGTTTTCGTACATTAGAAGGCGCGTTCCGCAAGTTTCTACGCAAGTAGCCGAGAGATTGAGAAGCTTTGGATGTGACAGCTGCTACATACATTGTCCAAGATAAGTCCGATGAAACATAAACGCCGAGATATTTGTACGATGGGGCAATTGAATCTACAGTATTATTAATCGAATAGTGAGACTCTGAGTTAGGGTACTTTCGACTAAACGAGATTAGCTTGCATTTAGAGACGATAAGGGACATCTGCCAAATTGCGCACAATCTATAGTTTAATTCAAGGTCATCTTGGAGAGCAGAATAATCATCGAAATATTTAATATTGTGGTAGATGACACAGTCGTCAGCGAACAACCTAACTGAGGATGAAAGGTTAGCGGGCAAGTCGCCGATGTATATTAAAAAGAGTGATGGGACCTAGCACACTGCCTTGGGGGACACCGGACGTGACGTCGCAAAGCCTAGAGGAAATGTTGTTGATCACTGTAAATTGCTGACACGAAGACAAGAAGTTACATAGCCAAGACAGTGTTAATATATCAATACAAAGGGCACACAATTGGGAAATCAAACGGCAATGAGGTACATTATCGAACGCCTTAGTTGAATTAAGAAAGAGTCAATCGGTTGGATTGTTAGCGTTCCTGTTAAAGTCAAGGTCAGTCGTGAATTCAAATAACTGTGTGTCACATGAGTATCCTGTTCTGAAGCCATGCTGATTAGAGAAATAAACGTTATTTATTCAAGGTGACCGTAGATCTGAGAAGCTATAATATTTTCAAGTAATTTGCAGCATATGCATGTTAGTGAAATGGGTCGATAATTACAAGGCGAGTGCTTGTCACCGTATTTAAATAGGGGAACTACCTTGCCAATCTTTCAGTCCTTGGGCAGCTCACCTGATGATAAAAACTGGTCAAAGAGGAGACACAAAAAGGGAAATATCAGTAATATTCTCCAGTATTTTAGAGTTGATGGGATCAATGCCAGGTGAAGTAGAATCCTTTAAAATTCGTGATGAGGTTCGTGATAGCTTCGGCAGTGATGCTGATTGAAGCCATGAAAGGGAAAGGTTGTCCAGGAACAAATGGCACATTGGAACAACCTTTCTGCATAAGAACAAGCGCGAAATATGCATTGAAAGCAACCACAGAATCATCATCAGAAAGCGGAGTTTGTTTAGCATCGTGTGCTGTAATGCGATTAGCAGACTTATTAAAGGGATAAATTATTTGCAAGAACTTTTTACGATTACTTCTAATAAGTGAGGCCAAGTCCTGCCAATACTATTTCATTTTGACTGCGCCTAACGCTTTAAAGTAAGCTTGTAAGCAATCCTTGTATAGCGTACATAGCGTAATTAGGGAAATGCATGAATAATAAACATGTAAATGCGTGCCATTACATAACCTTGCTAAACACTTACATAACCTAGGAGTATATATAACATATGACATACTTAAATTACCGGGAAAAATTAAATAC
This sequence comes from Dermacentor andersoni, assembly GCF_023375885.2. NCBI lineage: Eukaryota > Metazoa > Arthropoda > Arachnida > Ixodida > Ixodidae > Dermacentor > Dermacentor andersoni. The sequence continues at coordinate 129,281,675 of NC_092823.1, forward strand.
ATATGAATAATAACCACATCAAACAGCAGCTATATGCTAACGCGATGCAAGGGAAATGAATTGGCCCATGGAATAATATTTATGAATTACAAGTTAACTTAGCATCTGCAGAGGACAGAATACATTCAAGTTTCTTAAATTTATGCGCCTTACATGCTTTATATCCAGTCGTAGAACGTTACAAAAAGCTACGGGTGAGAAATGGAGATTCTGCTTGCCATAATTAGTATATGCTTTGGGTGCAACGAAGTTCCTATTTAATATGAACCCGGCAAACTGATTTTACCAGAGGACACTGTCGTATAAGGTAATAGTATCTTGTGCTATTGAATCGTCTTACCAAATTGTTAAGCATGGTTATAATAATGAGCATGCCGACTTGCCGCCACAATTTGGTTTCGTTACACAGCAACTAACATAGCTAAACTTGAAGCCGTACAAAGAAAAGCCGCAAGGTTCATTCATAGCGAATTTCGTTCTACGGACACACCTTCGCGTCTCTTAGCTTCCTCAGGCCTCAACACATTATCGACGAGAGCAAAACAAGGTCGACTAAAATTCCTGTTTCGAATTCTGAACTGTCAGTATAGAATTGATATCACCCACTACATTTCATATTCGCAATCTAGAATAACACGGCATCAACACGAGCATATGCTAACCGAGTATTCCTTTTCTAATGACGCATTCAGGTACTCATTCTTTACTCAGGTAATCAGAGAATGGGATGAACTTAACTCGTCATTAACAGCGACAAACTCTTTATCCCTGTTCGTTTCACAGCTGGAGCTCATCAGAAGAGATTACTAACGACTTCTAATGTTTGTTCCCTATTCTCTTTATGTTAAACTGACAGTACTTAGAAGAAAAAAATTGTATGCACTTGTTTGTGCCCAAATATTTCACGTTTTTGCTTTGTCTATGATGTGCCCCGGTTGTTGTTCATTTTATTCTGCGTTGTTTAGTGTTCTATTGTATACCTTATTCTCATTATTTTGTTGAATATCGTTGCTTTTTGATTCTTTGTGTAGCTCGCACGTGTATTTATGTACGGAAAAGAAATTGTTCATACCCATCTGCTAGGCTCTCGGCTGAGAGCGGCAGTATTGTAAAATAAATAAATAAAAGAATGCGGTTTGTAATAGATACGAGGCATTGAAGTTGTATGGACTAAATCTACATATCTTAATAACCTGGCTCTGCAAGATTTGCAATGTGTGTAACTGCGTTACGTATGCGTTTCTCCTGCAAATAATGCAATAGGTAATGTGCACTTTTTGTTTTATTTTAACCAATTTTGCCAGTCCCTCTGAAAAATATCAGTTTGACCGCGAATGTTTACTGAGTGAGAACTGTCAAGAAGCTTTAATATCTAAGTCGCTGTGCCTAATCCCCTAGTCAAGCCGTTAAAAATGAGTTCTTGTTATCGCCGTGCTACAGCAACTGGTCTTGAATGAACGCAGCAAGTGTTTCGAGACAATAAATACGAGTAACTTGGAGCGTTCTATTATCGAACAGTTGGCTCGATAATTGCTAACCGCTAAAAGCAGGGTCGCATTTGTGTAAAGATAAAACTTTGTTCCTTTCATGAGAAGGAAAAAAACAACCACTGTAGATGGGCGATTACAATATAACGGCTAGATAGCTTAAGACTCATTCAGCGTGAAAGCACAAAAATGTATGAGGGAATTCACCTGCTCTGGGTTTGCTTTTTAATAAAAGGCAGATAATTCAAGACATCGTATTCAGTAATCTGTTTCATCGACATGAAACCTTTCGTGAGTCAAGTAAAATCTGGCGCTGCATCATTATGCGGAAGGGCTATTCCTTGCGTTTTGCTGCGTTTTGGGACTAACCATTTTGTAAGATATACGACCATGTCGTTAAAGGTTCCACAATCAGTCAGCACTGCAAGATGATCGGCAAATATATAAAAACGGTTCGAATTTCTCATCGAAATTTTCAATCCCTTCTTCAATTTCGTTGGTAGCAACCTTATTTATAGTCCTGCAGAGCTTTCGCCGACGGGGCCTCAGGTAGCGCACGTAGGGCCGTCAAGTTGTTGCCCCGCCACCGCCTCGCTGGACTGCTGGCTGGACGGCCCAGAGTTTGTCGCCGAAGTTGCGCAATCTCCTTTTAATCACTGATAAGTTATCAGCAGAGTCAACGTCAGTCAGAATTACTTCGTTACGTTTGCATGACAAATACATGGACATATTTAAAGGCATGCAGGGATACATACATACTTCGCGGTGACCAAGAAAGGCATACCTAAAGGAAACTCACATTGTGCCTACGTAGTCCTACCAAACTTACTTATACTGTCGTAAAAGTACAGCCCGATTCTCACAATGTAAAAGAATCTGTCCGCTACAGGTTGGACGCTAATCACGTCACAGAAAAGAAAGGGCAAACCTCAAAACTTACCGGGACGTTATGTTTTTGCTTCGAAGACCTCTTGGTATCTCCTCTCGCAGGGACGACTGGTTGCACAATAGGTGATCTAGTTGTTCAGAAACAGCAGATATGGCTCCGAACAGCGGCTAACGGGGAAACATGAGGTGCCCAGAACGGAATTCAAATCAGGACAGTGGGTTGGTCGCAGTTGGGCTATGCTCGCACAAAGCAGCCCAGTACCTGCCCTTCGTTGGCACAAACCTTGACACCGCCCGCTAAGCGCGGCTCAGACAATGTCGCCGACACTCTGCCCTCCGCTCAGCGCGCTCCGATGCGGTGCATGGTCGCGGTGCATTTTCTAAACCCTCGCTTCGCAAAGAAGGGTGACCCCTTCCACAGACCTCATCAGATTTCACACACTGACTCCTCTCCGGCACACGAGGTTTTCCTCACTGCCCCGCGACCAGCGTTTTCACTCTCTCCCGAGACTGCCACTGCTCATTCGCGTCGCGGGATGCTCGCATAGGTCTGGCGTGGTGCAATAGGTGTGCAAGAGTGCGAATCAGTTTTCCTCGCTGGCGGCGGAACTCCGCGTCCGCCCCTGGAACCAGCGGCCTATCGACAACATCCTCCAGAGCCGAGATGCCTTCGATACTCTCACGTGTACAAACGTCGGTGCCTAAGATTCTGCCACTTTGCTTCTGGCTCCTTTTCCGCTGGTCCATCGGGCAGACTCTTTCGTTCGCCCTGTTTCACGGACTTTCTCGCCGAGGGTTTGCTTGAGTGTCTCGCCAGCATCCGTGAGCCACAATATTTTCGTTTCTCCTCTGAAAATCGCGACCATAGCGCCGTTTGCCAGTTACTTCCGGTGTACCAAAAAGTATCGTACTGGGACCATTCTTATCTTTTTTTATTAATGATATTGTAAACGCTGTTATTGAACCAGTACAAGTTCGTTTATTTGCAGGTGACTACATTTTGTTTAAAGAGACTGCTTGCCAAAAGGACCCGGAACTGTTGAATACTAAACTTCATAACATTTATTTATGGTGTAAACAATGGGGCATGAAGCTGAAGGAAGAAAAGAACAGTATACATGCAGATAACCAAGACAACAAATAGGTGGATGTTTTCTTAGCCTTCCTACTCATCCTGTCGTTGAAGTAAATGATATAAATATTTGGGCGTGACAATAAATAACAACCTATGTTGGAATTTTCATATCTCAATTGTATGTGCTACATCATTTCGCAATGTCTGTAGTCTGCGTCATTAACTAAAACAAACGCCCTAGGAAGGGAAGCTTCGCGCACTCTCATTAGGTCGAAAATGGAATACACGTACACCGTCTTGGGATCCACAAATTAAGCATACTACTAATGCACTAGAAGTAATTCGACGGAAAGCAGGTAAGTTTATTTTTTCCAAGTACCGCATAACGGAATCACCAGCAACTATCACACACAATCATGGTATACAGACATTACAACTACGGCGGAAAATTCCAAGGCCTAAATTTCATTCTCTCCTCAAAACTAACACACTCTCGAACGATCCTGCTCAATATGCGCCCTTTAACTACAAGACTAACAAAACCACCACTCTGAATCCTTAACTCATATCAAAGAAAACCGAATGCTTTCAAATTTCCTCTTTTTACCCGTTCTATTGAAGAAAGGAACGCACTACCATTACCATTGTTAAACAGCACTGACTCAATTCTTCTAATTAATGTCTACCTGTTAATTTGGCTACAGAGATGTGAGCGTCTTGATTGTTTTCCTCTGAATTCCTGTACGACTATTTTGTGTAATTTTACCATCTCCTGCTTGGGCCCGCATGGGCCTGTAGTATATCGTAAGACAAAAAAAGAAGTAACATATAGATTCATGACGTGTCACTTTTCATTCATCAGGCACAACGGTAAATAAGGCGAGTTCTTTCTTTCTGCAGAGCAAATGACGAAGACTAAAGAAGGCAGCGAAACGACAGGACAGCACGCTGGTTGGCAAGTGTAGTTTTATTATTCTGAATATTGATCGGAAAATTAGGGCAGTGATACGTCACTTCGACGAGTGTGCGCGACAGGACCTCATGATGCCTGTAAAAAAGAAGGCTTTGTCCCTCAGGACCTCAATAAAAGTTCACTGTCTGTCTGTCTGTCTTTGTTCCGGCCAGTAAAACCACACTTGCTGGTCAGCGGGCCATCCTGTCGTTTCTTTGTGGCCTTAGTATTCGTCCTTTGGGCTGCAGAAACAACGATCGTTTTGCAGACCAGTGAGCCATCGGTAGTCGTCCTCTCACCCCTCATCCACAGTTCTGACTGGAACAGCGACCGATGCCACTGGTGTGTGAGAACCCCAAGGCGACCGCAACAATCCGCAACAATTCCTCCAATGGTTGCGCCAATAGTGAAGAAATAACGAGTAAACAAAGCAAGCCTGCTAGACTGTCACGTGGTGGGCTTCGCCTCTCTCCGACTCGGGTACGTCGGCACGCCTGGCCCCGTCGCTCCCTGCCCCCTTTTCCCTCACCACTATCGGGGCAGAGAGAAGGTGGCGGAAATGGCGTAGACGCCATGGCATTGCAGCCGCGCTACCATTTATTGCGCAATTCTGGGCAACGTTTTTTGAATGTTCTGGAATGCGAAGGGGCGCAGCCGTCGCCTGACGTTGGCCGGCATACAGAGCGCCGACGCGGTCAAGGATTTTTTTACTCTTTTGCCCCGTATATACAGGGTGTTTCAGGGAACACTTTCAAAAATTTTTCAGAGTTGCCTATCGCAGATATCAGAATTGTAGTTCATGAGCTGGTCTACTGAAATCGGCGGACAATATTTGCACAATAAATTTAGATAAAAAAATGATTAAATAATAGAAATGCACTAATTAAGTTTTTAAGTGATTACATTATGGCCCATATTGCAATTTACAAATTCTAGCCGTGGAGTTCGCAAGGCGGATCCACTTGGAACAAATTTTCAGAATGACACCAGTTTCGAGACATAAATTCCCAAACTTTACGGAGAAATGCACTGGCGTTGCACTTTAATTTGTTCACAAAACGTCGTTTCATGCACTGAAGCACTCAAAAGTTCGGAAATTTATATCTCGAAACTGGTGTTGTCTTGAAAATTCGTTCCAAGTGTATCCGCCTTGCGAACTCCACGGCTAGAATTTGTAAATTGCAATATGGGTCATAAGATAATTAACTAAAAGGTTAATTAGCGATTCCTTGTTAATTAGTGCATTTTGCATCTCAATTTCTTGTGCAAGTATTGTCCGCCGCTTCGAGTAGACCAGCTCGTCAGCTAGAATTGAGCTATCTGCTACAGGCAACCTTTAAAGAATTTTGAAAGTGCTCGCGGGAACACCCTGTATATTTGACTCACAGCAGAGTCCTTCAACACTTTTCTGGTCACGAAACTCCGCCGTAACGCTATGGGAGAGCTTGCCAAGGCTGGGAGCATGGTGTGGGCTAGACGAAAGCTGCGCCAAGGTCCATCTTTTCATGCTTACAAACAGAATTCCCAGAAGGGGCGCTATTCTCGACACACATGGCGGCTGCACGGCCGCCATTATCCGTTATGATGACTCTCTGATTGGCTGTGGAGAGCTCACGCGTGCCTTGAAATTTGTGCCGGGAAACAGAAGTATTGCAAAATGCAGTTTTGCGTTTTCCTCAAGATGACGAAACGTGACGTGGAGCTGTAAATTTTATCGACTAATACATCTTTTTCGCCCTTGGCAGCTATATTGCGACGTTAGCGCTTCAAAAAGAAAGTGAGCGGTAGCGTACAGAAGCCAGTGCAATGCATCTGCAATTTTGCGAATATGTGGTGGCGATTCAAGATATGCGCCATGCCAGCTTGCTGATTGGCTGAAGGAATATGCTGTGGGGAGCGTCACAAGAAGGGCTATTTCGTAAACGTTATTTTGACGATGCGTGACGTTGGGCTGGGCCGCCATTGCTGAGATTTTCCGCCATAATTGTTGGTGCGACGAGCAGCGCGAATTATGCTAATGAGCAGCCATATGCAATGGCAGCCGAGAGGAATGCGCATTGCCACATTTTTCCCGTCGTTTGGCGCCAAGAAAATCTTTTGTTCCTAACGCGTGCTCACAGTATTTGCATCGCTTCCGGGTGGTGTTGGCATTTGTGTTTGGGGCCATCATTTCTTAAAAGAACGCGTTTATACGAAATAATATTGGCTGAACATAGCAAACTTTCGGCAATGTTGTCCACTTTTCACTGCTGCATTTGTATTGTAATCAAGATTAATGCCTTTTCGCACAATCAGAAGTTATGACAACGGCCTCTTTCTAATTTATAAAAAGAAATGGACGCAAGGCGGCGCCTTTAAGTTTTCTCCCGCTGTGCGAGTAACCAGCGAAGTGAACAAGAGATGGCAGCGCTGGTGCTTGCGTCGCGCTTGTGGATATCTCTGGCGCGCGCAACGCTATCGGTGATATTCGGCCGTTTCTCAGCCAGCCGAGTCGGGCTGAGTCACTTGCGTTTCACGAGATAGAGATAACGTGGCCTAGAACGGGCGCGCCTCACGACTGGTAGGTCGCGTGTGTTGTCTCAAGGAAGAAAACAAACGCGTTGGCGCCAACATACGATGACTCATTCCATTTCCCGGGGACACGCATCCTATCTATTGAAGCAGACGACGGAAGCGAAAAGCGTTTTCGATGGAATAATCATGCGCTTTGAACTAGCTGCTTTATTTTTACTTCAGAGGACAACTGTTTTCCTTTACCGAGAACCTTACGTTCAGCGCCTTCATTCCAGTTTCTTAGGTAAAACGTCAAGTTGGAGTCACGTTACGAAAGCAAAATGGGGTCATCAGCGCCATTTTATTCGCGTCTACGTCACGCATCGAAGAAAATGGCGGAATGTCCAGAATAGCTCCCAAGACTTTCGGTTGGGAGCTATTCACCAATGTAATGGAGCTACACCTATTGTAACACCAATGGCGAATGGCCCCAGTTTTGTTGGGGAGTAGGAATGTCTGACAATAAATTCTCTTGTTAAGTGTAACGAAAAAAAAGCCCACACATGAGTTCTACGCATGGTGCACGTACTTTATATCTGAAAACATCAAGAATATATGCCTGCAGTATACTATACGGCAACATTCTTCTTTTTTCTTGGCTAACTGGACTCTCGAAAATGGCTGACCGGAAGTTCTCTTGGGTCATGAACGCACTGCTGCCACATCGCAGATGAAAAAGGTCTATCGCTCGCGAAGCTTGGAGCGAAAACCGTGCGAAAACCTATCGCCAAGGATATCAGTTATAGTGGTGCACGATTGAAGCGCGACTAGGTGAGGGGGGGGGGGACAAACACTGAAACTAGAAAACGTATGTGTTAAAAAATACTATAAGATCTTTAATCTGAACACTGCGATACGAGTACATTTCCCATTTCAGATATTTTTCTTGCACTAAAGAAACCAATGTTATTTTCTATTCTATTTCACAATTTACTAGTTGTCTCTTGGCGACCCCTATCAACCAGTGATTCTGGCGCAAAACTTGGCAAGGCTGTGCAAGCCAGCTAGTATGTCGTGTGGAGTGGTTGCACACTTGAACGCGGCGCGATGCGGCGGTCTCGTTCATGTTCTTTTTTTTTTACCAGTTTTCTTTTTTTCTTGCGTCTTTGTTCAAAGTGTGGCGTGCGCTTCACTTCTAATTTTGCGTGACCTAGCGCGCGACATTCGTTATCGACAAGTATGAGTGCAGGTTTTTTCTTATGGTGCAAGTTCACGCTGCGGCATCCGACGCGCTTCTCTCGTCGTGGCGATAAAGGCGGAACGTCCCGCGAAAGAACGTCGCGCTACGTTCGTTTACTCTCCGTAACACAGGCTCTGAGCGTCCGACGGGCAGCAAAATTAGTAAGTCGAATATTTTCTAAATGATAATTTGGGGCAATGTCATCTTGTGTGATAATTGTTGGATATGGATACATGGCGTCGCAAGGAATTACAAATCATTCTCTGAAAAGGATTCGCATAAGTTGCATTACGACTGTGCGCTGGCCATAGTACTTTTCGCCATTGAAACATGTTTTGTTTGGTCCATTGGTTGCATTATTCTAAACTAATAAAAGTGAAGTCCATTTTGAGACCTTTTTGGCAGTGTCATTTGTTTCCACCCGATTATACCTTCCCACGGAAGCTACTGGAGCAATTGCAGTCGATAAGAGCCTAGTTACGTTCACATTAAAACATACGCCACTACTAATAGTTAAAGGACACGCTGGCATTCCAGCGAAAGCTAGTCGCAAGCTCGCCTTAGCCTCGATATAAAAATAACTGCTGGCGTAGCGGTTGAAATGCCGGACACTAAAGAAATTCAAGCACTTGCGCCAAGCAACGTGAAATCTTTACGTCACGGCCATTTCCGGTTGTGACGTCACTTTTTTTTCTTTTTCATTTTCTGCTTTCTCTTAGTTGTAACCGTCGCCGACTACGCATTGTGGGGACAACGAGCCCCATTTTCTTGACATATGGGCTTCTATGCAAGCTTGACTACCAGTTTACAGTCTCATCCATATTAGTAACGATATTGCCGGCTTGGTCTCTTAACGCACACATCTGATTCTTGCCTATCCCTAGTTTCTTCTTTACTGCTTTTAGGCTTCCTCCGTTCCTGAGAGCCTGTTCAATTCTATCCATATTATGGTTCCTTATGTCCGCTGTCTTACGCTTGTTCATTAACTTAGAAAGTTCTGCCAGTTCTATTCTAGCTGTAGGGTTAGAGGCTTTCATACATTGGCATTTCTTGATCAGATCTTTCGTCTCCTGCGATAGCTTACTGGTTTCCTGTTTAACGGCGTTACCACCGACTTCTATTGCGCACTCCTTAATGATGCCCATAAAATTGTCGTTCATTGCTTCAACACTATGGTCCTCTTCCTGGGTTAAAGCCGAATACCTGTTCTGTAGCTTGATCCGGAATTCCTCTAGTTTCCCTCTTACCGCTAACTCATTGATTGGCTTCTTATGTACCAGTTTCTTCCGTTCCCTCCTCAAGTCAAGGCTAATTCGAGTTCTTACCATCCTGTGGTCACTGCAGCGCACCTTGCCGAGCACGTCTACATCTTGTATGATGCCAGAGTTCGCGCAGCGTGTGAAGTCGATTTCATTTCTAGTCTCCCCATTCGGGCTCCTCCACGTCCACTTTCGGCTAACCCGCTTACGGAAAAACGTATTCATTATCCGCATATTATTCTGTTCTGCAAACTCTACTAATAACTCTCCTCTGCTATTCCTAGAGCCTATGCCATATTCCCCCACTGACTTGTCTCCGGCCTGCTTCTTGCCTACCCTGGCATTGAAATCGCCCATCAGTATACTGTATTTTGTTGACTTTACCCATCGCCGATTCCACGTCTTCATAGAAGCTTTCGACTTCCTGGTCATCATGACTAGATGTAGGGGCGTAGACCTGTACAACCTTCATTTTGTACCTCTTAAGTTTCACAACAAGACATGCCACCCTCTCGTTAATGCTATAGAATTCCTGTATGTTACCAGCTATGTTCTTATTAATCAGGAATCCGACTCCTAGTTCTCGTCTCTCTGCTAAGCCCCGGTAGCACAGGACGTGCCCGCTTTTTAGCACTGTATATGCTTCTTTTGGCCTCCTAACTTCACTGAGCCATATTATATCCCATTTACTGCCCTCTAATTCCTCCAATAGCACTGCTAGACTCGCCTCACTAGATAACGTTCTAGCGTTAAATGTTGCCAGGTTCATATTCCAATGGCGGCCTGTCCGGAGCCAGGGATTCTTAGCACCCTCTGCAGCGTCGCAGGTCTGACCGCCGCCGTGGTCAGTTCCTTCGCAGCTGCTGGGGACTGAGGGCCAGGGTCGGATTGTTGTGTTCATATAGGAGGTTGTGGCCAAGTACTGCACCAGGGTGGCCAATCCTGCTCTGGTGAGAGAGTGCGTTACCGGTTCTGGTCACCGGGATCAGGCCGCACTCCAGGCCTGTTGGTGCAATTTTCTCAACACACGGTTGTTGTTTTTTTTTCTGGTATTTTCCGGTGGAGAATTGTGCGGCCCGGGATTTGAATCACGGTCCTCTTGCACGGGAGGCGGATACTCTACCGTCCCCGCAGGAGTTAAATTTAAAAAATTAGATTGTGGGATTTTACGTGACAAAACCACTTTCTGATTATGAGGCACGCCGTAGTGGAGGACTCCGGAAATTTCAACCACCTGGGGTTCTTTAACGTGCACCTAAATCTAAGTACACGGGTGTTTTCGCATTTCGCCCCCATCGAAATGCGGCCGCCGTGGCCGGGATCCGATCCCGCGACCTCGTGCTCAGCAGTCTAACACCATAGCCACTGAGTAACCACGGCGGGTCCCGCAGGAGTTGTACGCCTCATTTAATATACAGTGGTGCCCTATTTGATCAGTCAAGGTGGACCAATCTGAGCTCGGTTATACCGCACGGATGGCACTCGGCTAGAGAACCTGGTATTTATGACCTGCACATGTGAGGCCATACATAATTGAAGATATATATCTTTCCTTTTTTTTTTAGGAGGGTTCCCGTACAGTGATAAAATAAAGGAAAAGACATTAAAAAGAAAGAAAAAAGGAACACAACAGGTGATTTGAACTCGTGACCCTTCGATGTTGCCCGGAAAGATAGCTCAGTCGGTTGGTTCGTCAGGCCCCAGGCTATTTTCAAGCGCCACAGCTCCTGCTCCGAGCCTCACACTTACGTGGAAAGGGACTGATGTTGTCCGCGATAGTCGCTTATTGCTGATTCCGAGTGGTTGGAAGGCATACTTTCTTGGAAAAAAAAACCTTGGCGTCACTTGTCGCCAAAGAAGCAATCAGTTTCAAACCTTATCATAAATGGCACTGCTGTAACGGATCGAAGGGACGTAGCGAATGCACTAAACCTTTACTTCTGTTCCGTGTTCACTAGGAATGATGACGTAATTCCACAATTCAATGCTTTTGACGGAATTCCTGCAATAAATAATCTATCTATTAGTGAAGAGGGTGTACTGACACTTCTGCTCAATCTAGATATCAGAAATTCGCCGGGAATTGACGGCATTCCTGCTTCTTTTCTCTTCTGTTACGCTGAATGGTGCGCAAAGTACTTATGCTTGATATTTGATAAATCATTGTCCTGTGCTGAACTTCCGAACGATTGGAAACATGCTAAAATCACACCGATACCCAAAACCAGCGACCGGTGTCTTGTCTCTTCCTACAGGCCTATTTCCTTATTATGTACATGTGCGAAGGTACTCGAGCACAGTATCTTCGCGCATGTTTCCACTTTTGCTGAGGACAACTGCATTATTGATAGCCGACAGCATGGTTTCCGTCGCAAACATTCCACGGTAACGCAGTTACTAGAGATTGTCCATGACCTCGCAGCAGCGTTAGGTAGGGGCAGTCAAACAGACATGATATTTCTGGATTTTGAGAAAGCTTTCGATAGAGTGTGCCACCAAAAACTGCTTTTGAAACTTAAACCTATTATGAAAAATGATACATTGCTCGCATGGATAGTGGCATACTTATCATTCAGGCATCACACAGTATATATTGATGGAATCGGTTCGGACCCTGCCCCTGTAGAGTCCGGTGTTCCTCAGGGCTCCGTCCTGGGACCATTACTTTTCTTGGTATTTATAAATGATATTGCAGCCAATATATCAGTTAAAATACGTCTGTTTGCCGATGATTGTATACTTTACCATGAGATTTTATGCAACGACGATCAGGAATTATTAAATATGTCTCTACGTAACATTCAAGCCTGGTGCTCAACTTGGCAAATGTGCATTAATTATAAAAAAACAGTAGCTATGACTGTGACACGTAAAGTTAATCCTTTGAAGTTCCACTACACCATCGATAACAACGCCTTGTCTCAGGTTACAAAATACGAATACTTAGGAGTCATAATTAAATCAGATTTTAAATGGAATGACCACATAACGTACACCGTAAATAAGGCTATGAAACAACTTGGATGTTTAAGAAGAACTCTTACTGAATCCTCCACAGAAATTAGACTACTCGCGTACAAAACTTTCATTAGATCAATTCTAGAATATGCAGCAATTGTTTGGGATCCACACACAAAGTGCAATATTACCAAACTTGCAAATGTCCAACGCAAATGCGTCAGGTTCATATATATTGTTATTGTTGAAAAAAATCTCCATCAGCCCTTTTGCAAACAGCCAATTGAGAGACCCTACAGGTAAGACGACACCAGAAAAAACTAAAAATGTTCTACTTAATTTACCATAACCAACTTGGAATAAATAAAAATGCATATTTTCATTCAATTACCCAGCGACAAACCCGTTCTTTCCATTCAAAGAAGGTGAGCGAGTTCTTGTGCAGAACAAATATGTTCAAAGCCTCATTTTTCCCGAGCACAATTCGCACATGGAATAACCTACCTGCCAATGTGGTTGAGTGTTCGACGGTGTCTTCTTTCTTAAGTGCATTCCACAATAGCTAACGATACTTCACATTGTCGTGGCATATTGTTTGTACTCCGCTTTGTATAGCTTATGTGGGTTCTTCTCATGCCGTACTTGCTCGACCAAATGTACATTGCATTCCTACATGCTGTATTGTTATGTACCCCACTCCTGCCTAAAGCCTGACATCCAGGCTAACTATGATAAGATAAGATAAGATAACTATGACAGGACAGTACTTTGACAACTAACTGTAAATATTCTTTATGTCATGCCCAAAGGTGTACCTGGCCTGATGACCATTAAACGGGGCGTAATATTGCGAGCAGCTTCGGCCATAGCGTGCTAACGGACGACGACACAGAGACAGTTTGTACGATTCATGTGTCGTGAACTTTGCCTCAAGGTACAAAACCAACTTATCCATGTATCCATCTCAATAGTTACGCACATGTCGATTTGCAGCTACTGCGGCGGCCCAGGAGTGCGGATAGCAAAGTCGCTAAGGAAATAATTGGGGGCACCTTATCGAAAACGGTAGGTTAAAATCAAAAGCTGTCCATGACGGCGCCTCTCGTAGACGCTGCGCGAGGTTCGGTCGCTGGGAATGTTTAAACGCATACTGAAGAAAAGCTGCTGTGGAGTGCTTCCGATGATTACACTAGACAGTTTACTCCATAGTACAAAAGAAAAAAATTGGCAGTGGCTTAGCTCGGCTATGCCAGGATATAAGTAGCGAAAGCTAAGGCATGGCATGGTTAGCCTTGGTTAATCTTGATTGCAAGTCCAGGTTAGTCTGGTTGTCTAGCTCTGTTGCGGCGTTTAGCCAGTCGTTCGGCGCGTTGTTCGTCTGTTTCCTGGGCGATTCGTTTTCTCTTCATCTCGTTCCGATGTTGATTCCAGGCCTCCTCCTGCTTATCAGAATTGCCACCGTCCACACTGCCGCCTCAACGGTGGTTGCGGCGCACGCGAGCTCTCCTTTTCATTCCTGCGACGGAGCTGGCGAAGTGAGCGGAGGCGAGCGCAACGACGAGGAACGCGGTGCGACGTCATACCAAACGGCGGCGGCGGAAAGGCGCAGTGCTGCGCAGTGGCGTAACACCTGTGGCTCGGTGCTACCAGTGGCGCATGCGCAGTAGTGACTAGGGAGCGAGAGAAAGAAATATCCGCGGCGAGGCGCGTGTTGTGACGTCATGTCCCTCCTCGGAGCACCGCCCGCGGTCAGAAACTCCCCGGCTTCGGTGGCAGAGGTAATTGGCGCCATCTACGAAGAGGGCGAAGCCGAAAAACCGTTTCCCTTGCATGGCCTCTTAGATCATCGCGCGCACGCGCACCGATCCAGCTGGCCGAGCCCTTCCCCCCCAACTCCTCTCCCCTCGCCCTCACATTCCCTCACATTCGACTGTCCCCGCGCGCGCGCCGTGCGGCCCCGCCGGCCCGGCGCCAGCTTGCTCGAGCCGCCCATCGCCGCAAGCCGCACCGCACGCTTGCGGTCGCGCGAAAAATTGCACGTATCCAGCACTCGTGCACAAATTACCATTTACACTGTGTGCACAGTGTATACCTTACACATTGTAAACCGAAATTTGTGCACAAGTGTTTGATACGTGCAATCTTTCGCGCGACCGCACGCGTGCGGTGCGGCTTGCGGCGATGGGCGGCTCGAGCGTAAATCGGCCCTTAGCCCGCTGCATGAGGTTTCATGTTTCGTTATATGCTGTTATCGAGAAGCGTGCGCTGCTGTGCCTTGACCGGCGTGGGTAGTTTCGTCAGTTTCATGGTCCTCTGTAGCTGTGTGCTTGTGCTCCGCAATGTTTCACCCGTTTCACGACTCGTACCGCTCGTGCATCGTGCAATGGTGCACGAATACCTCAAAAACAAGTCCTGCAAGGTTGTTCCGGGTGCCTAACGACAACGGGTGAGCGCGCAGACCCAATGACATCAGAAGACGCATGTATACGAACACAGCCCTGTCCATGTGTGTGTTCCATGAGCCTCCGGACGTCGTTGCGCCTTGATTGTGCTACACTTCCCTCTTGCTGGCAGAGAAAGCTGACAAATAGATGTTCCTCCTGATTGTCACCTGGTCTATGACGTGTTTTTCTGTGCCAAGTCTCATTCTGCAACTTCAGTAACTTTCCCTGCTTTCCATACTGCCCTCAGTGCTTTTTTTGTGTGTCACGTTCTACAAACGTACTAACAGCTGAAGAATTACTGTTCGTGTTTGTGTATTATCTCAGTAGTCGCCGATGGGAAAACCGCTCGAACAACTTTGATGTGTAGGCATAACACATTTTTTTTCTTCTGGAAAGCGTGAGCATTGCAAGTGTCCTACATGCAGATTTTTGCAGTTCGTGTTTATTATACAAATGAGTGCCCAGTAGGCAGGTCTTAGTGCCTTACAGGCACGTACCCAGGATTTTTTTTCGGGGGGGGGGGGGGGGGGGGCCACCACCACCTCCATCATCATCATCAGCAGCAGGAGCAGCAACAGCAGCCTGTTTTATGTGCACTGCAGGACGAAGGCCTCTCCCTGCGATCTCCAATAACCCCTGTGCTGCGCCAACCGATTCCAACTAGCGCCCGCGAATTTCCTAATTTCATCGCTCCACCTAGTGTTTTGTCGTCCTCGATTGCGTTTTCCTTCTCTTGGTACCCATTCTGTAACCCTAATGGTCCAACGGTCATCTAACTGGCGCATTACATGACCTGCCCAGCTACATTTTTTCCTCTTGATGTCAATTAGAATATCGTTTATACCCGTTCGCTCTCTGATCCAAACCGCTATCTTTCTCTCTCTTAACGTTGTGCCTAGCAATCTTCGTTCGATCGCTCTTTGCGCTGTCCTTAACTTGCTCTCAAGTCTCTGCCTCATATGTGAGCACTGGCAAAATGCACTGATTGCACACCTTACTTTTGAATAATAATGGTAAGCTTCCAGTCAGGAGCTGGCAATGTCTGCCGTATGCGATCCAACCTATTTTTATTCTTCTGTGAATTTCCTTCTCATGATCAGGGTTCCCTGTGATTAATTGACCTAGGTAAACGTACTCCTTCACAGTCTCTAGTAGCCAACTGGCGATCCTGACCTCTTGTTCCTTTGCCCGGCTATTTATCATTATCTTCATCTTCTGCATATTAATATTCAACCCCACTCTTACACTCTCTCTGTTAAGGTCTCCAATCATTTGTTGTAACTCGTCTGCTTTGTTGTTGAATAGAACAATGTCATCGGCAAACCGAAGGTTGCTCAGATATTTGCCGTCGATCTTCACTCCTAAGCCTTCCCAGTTTAATAGCTTGAATTCTTCTAAGCACGCAGTGAATAGCTTTGGAGAAATTGTCTCCCTGTCTGACCCCTTTCTCTATAGGTATCTCCCTGCTTTTCTTGTGTAGAATTAAGGTAGCTGTAGAACCTCTGTAGATATTCTTACGCGAAGGACGAGTCAGTAAGACGCGAAACTATTTACAGATTATATTTACAACAACGGTTGCAGCGCTGACCGGTTAGATTCACAGCGCGAGCCCAGTTCGTTCTTCCTCCTCTTTTCTGGAGTGATGGCGCCCACGCGCATCGGTCAAACAAACGAATACCAGACGCATGTAGCAATACGTTCCAAGCTTTTTACGTAAGCGTTCTGTACTCCTTGATTACGTAGTGCCTCTATGACTGCTGGTATCTCTACTGAATCAAATGCATTTTCGTAATCTATATAAGCCACATAGAGGGGCTTATTGTACTCTGCAGAAGAAGTATTTTAATGATTGGAAATGTAGAGAGGTCGGCCGGATAATGGAGCATCTGGCCTGCTACTCTACGTAAGGGAAGGGGAAGAGGGGAAGAAAAAGGGTCACAATGGGGGATGATAATGGGAGGAACGAGGTGAATGACACATTACACAACTGGTATCACAGGCGTGAGTCCAGGCCCGTGTCACCTAAAAAACGTGAAAGTGCACGCATTGTCTCTGTCGTCTGCCAACTCTGTGGCCACGCGCCTAGCAAGAGGTCCTCCGACAGTGGTCCATTGTGTAAATTTGTACTCTGCAGATTTCGCGATAACCTGATTGATGACATGGATGTGATCCATTGTAAAGTATCTCTTCCTGAAGCCAGCCTGTTCCCTTGGTTGACAAAATCCAATGTTGGCCTTATTATATTGGATATTATTTTGGTAAATATTTTATATCATACTGGGAGCAAGCTAATGGTCCTATTATTTTTCAATTCTTCAACGTCTCCTTTTTTGTGGATTAGTATAATGTCTGCATTCTTCCAGTTTTCTGGGACCCTTGCAGTCGATAGACACTTCGTATAAAGAGCCGCTAGTTTTCCAAGCATTATGTCTCCTCCATCTTTGATTAAATCGACTGTTATTCCACCTTCTCCTCCCGCTCTTCATCGTTTCATGTCTTGCAGGGCCATTCTGACCTCATGGCTAGTTATAGGAGAGTTTCTGCATCCTGTTTATTACTGTTTCTAAGTGAGGTATCGCGACTCTTCTGAGTACTGTATACAGGTCAGCTTAGAATTTTTCCGCTGCTTTTACTATATCTTCGAGATTTCTGATGATACTATCCTTCTTATCTTTTAGTGCATACATCATGGTTTGTCCTATGACAGGTTTCTTTTTTACTGATTTCAGGCTGCGTTCATTTTTTACGGCTTCTTCAGTCTTATGTTATAGTTTCGAATATCAGTTATTTTCGCCTTGTTGATCAGTTTTGACAGTTCCGCGAATTGCGTAACGCTGTGCGGCCGCCAGTCCCATACAACCGCGTAGAGCCCAGGACTTTGCGATTCTAGACGTACTGCGCTCACCACGAAAGGTTAGAAAAACAGCCACATAAGCACAGCACAGAAGTGGCTACGTGATGCGGTTCGACCGATAACTCTAGAAGCGTCATTCAAAACAAGTAATTGTTCTCCACTTCCGTCGGCGTTTTCTCTACTTCCTTCTTTAGTAAAAAGATGTTGATCCATAAATATTCTCATAAACAACGGTTAACTTTTTTATTATTCGCTTTTGCTTGCAGTTTGGTTGTTGCCTTGGCTCTCTCCCTTAGTAGATCGCTTAATTTCTCAACTCCTTGCGATTTTTGTTTCCAGTTGCCAATTTTGCACGAAAAGTGCTATACAATTAGGGAAATACAGACGAGGTAACGGACGACAGTCATCTTGCTTATGGGGTTAAGGGTTATTGCAGGGTTTCATGATGGACGCTCTTTCACATTATTTTATTTCCCACCTTATCTAACCTATATCACGTGTATATGGTTCCGGGCATCTGCCAGCGTCGCGGCGAGCCGTAACTCAAGGAAATAATGAAGCAAAGGGAAAAGTTAAACGCAAGTGGCGTTTTCTCCGGCCGCAACTCGTTCCATGAGAGAACAGACCAGCTGAGTAACAGCCGCATCGCTCTCCTAGTCCCAGGATCAGCCTAAACAAAGAAGATTGAACTAACAAAAGCAACAGCTATGCGCGTGACGGTTGAATAGATGGTGACAACTGAACGCATCTCCAGTTAATCGCGTGGGTGCGGAATCTATGAGAAAACTGTCCTTCACATTACAAGAGATGCCGATAACTACCGCCATCTAAAAGGAGTGAAAAAGGCAGCATAATGCTGACCGATGAACAGCTGCCAAGTCTCAACATTGATCTGGCGGCGCTTTAGGAATGCGTGAGGAGTGGTGGCGTGGGTGCGGAGGGTGGGGGGGGGGGGTATGCCACTTGATTTCGGGGGGGGGGGGGGGGCAGGTCCCCCCGGGCCCCCCCTCCTGGGTACGTGCCTGGTGCCTTAAGTGACGTAACTTTACTGCTAAGCATTGCATTCGGGGCGAAAGAGAAGTCGTGTTGTTGGCTTATCTTACCTGGTCTTTGATTGAGGAATAGGCCTTTCTGCGAATGTTTTTTATGTGCTGCTGCAAAAGCCGACTACCTTCTCTTCCCCTTGCCACCATTACTCAAGTTGCGGCTAAGTGCAAAATAATGTGATAATGTGTATTTCAGTTTTTAGTACAATGCTATTTTTGTACTGTCATGTCTTTTTCAATTTGTTCAGTAGTAATGAACATGTCACACATTTCATATACTTTCGTGGAGGTTATAAGTAAGCTCTTTTTTGGTATGGCTGTCAATCAAACAATGTTAGCATTTTATTCCATTTTTAGGTATTTTGCGTGTCATTGTTTTTGCCATTACCAGTTAGTTCTCCCTTTCTATAGTTTTCATGACTATGTCATACATGTCGTCCAGCTTTGTGCAATATCTTAGTGCATATATCAGAAGCTCGTCTACATTTCGGTCTTAAGGGGGTTACATAAAATCTTTGTTTCTTTATGTGTGTGTACATGAAACGGCCTTCGCGTTTTCTAGCGCTTTTTTGTTATTTCACTGTCTGTGAACTTTTGTGTTTAGTACTCTTGTATATGTCATGCACCTTTCACTATTGCTCATTTTTTGAGCGTGTATCACACCACGTTATAAGAAATATCTTTCTTTTCGGAAACCAAGTCAATAAAGCGAGACCAAAGATCTGTTGTGTTGGAAGTGGAATTTTTTTTATGTCCCGACACATGCTGGTATAATATAAGTATGGACAAGACTGCGTGCTTGCCAGCGCATAGCCCACGGCGCACCGCGCTCCAGCTCACAAGCAATGCCAATGCGCGGCGTAGCACTCGCATTGCTTGCGAGCTGGCGCGTGGTACGTCGTAGCGCGCGCGCGATAACAAACAACAAGAAAGACGCGCCACGTACAGGTAAAAGCAAAAAAAAAGTAAGCGGCGGCATGGGGTCGGCATAATAAAAACAAAAAGAAAAGAAGAACGTTTGGGAGAGGAGTCGCCGCGCAGCTGCTGTTCCTGTTGCCATGACAACGTAAACAATCATGTGCACCGCCATCTTGCTTTTTTGCTTCTGCGTCGCCCTGCTGTTAGGGCCGTAACTGAAGGGGACCTTAGCGCTAGCGTCGAAAGAGCGTCTGCTCGAAAACAGCCAATGGCAGCCATGTGGAGATTCACCCCTGTGTCACACCACGGCAAAATCCCAAGTTCGCGGCCAGTAAAGCTTCCGCTTTAAAAACCGTAGGTGCCTTTCGGGTAGCCTCTCAAAAGCCCAGAATGAATCATCGCTCGTATCGACTAAAAGCTCTTAGGATAAGTCATTTCCAGCTGACGAGCGGCTACGCTTTATCAAGAACACTGGTAACGCTGGCGGGACAAGCTTTGCGGTGAAGTTCAGTGCGCAATGATAGCTTCTAAATCTTTTATTTTCATTTTGTTGTCGTCAACACTACGTCACCACGAGGAGCTTGAAAAGTTTAAGGTCACTGCGCCACGTGGTGGCTCACGCGAACTAAACCCTGATGTCCAGAAAATCCGGATACGGGTGCATCGAAGCACTATTTCCTTAAGCGCCTTTTTTCAAATTCCTTTAAAAGCTAGAACGTGTTTATGCCACTGCGCTGCGGAGAGCGTGAGATCTGTGGCACGCTCTCTCCATGACATGTGCCAACGCCGTTCAACATGCAGGGCTAAACGCTGGGCGAGTTGATATGTTGTCGATCAACTCACGCAATCAAAAACCAGCGAAGGAAACGCACACATATGATACAAGGAGTGCACGGGGCTAATGCTGGACCGCGGCCGGCGCACAAGGTTGTGCCCACAAGAGAACGCCTATAGTTGTGCGTTTTGATCCAGCGGCTGTGGCCGGACGCGTACACTCCAGCCAGTCCGTTGTGCTTACTGTATCCTAATTGTGTATGCGTCTTTGTCACGCTGATTTTTGTTAGCCAAGTCTTTTCAAATATCGCAGGTGACTTATACGTGAACTAAGCCTGCTCTGGGCACGCACGCACTTGGTAGATGCCCCGCCTTCGATCGGCAGGCGCTGCCGCGGATTGAAAAAGTTATTTTCCGTGCGGAAAGAACGATGTAATGCCGTCTGCCGCGAACAAAACAGCGGCCTAGGAGAAGACGGAATAGAGAACTGGCTCGCACCCACCTAGCTGGCGAGGTCAAGTCAAATCAGTTTATTCGGACATGTTCATGTCCGAATAAAGATCTAACTTTCATTCGGATCATATCAATGGTGCACGGGCCGTGCGTTCAAGTAGGCGGCCGCGCGCGCTAAGCTTGGACTTCCCTGCCTGTGAGTGCATGGCTCCAACGTCTCGATCGTCACAGCAACAACCGGCGATGTAGGTCGCTCCGCCCTAATAGTTGCACAACAACTTCGACAACAGCGCTAATTATATGTAATTATCAGAGAGCAGTGGATATATGACCAACCGCAACGCGCTCAATTAGCTGCAGCTGATACCAGCAAGCACAAAAGCGGCGGCAGGAGCCCAGAAGCACGCAGCAATGCAGAATCTTTGCAATGCGATGAGCACTCTCAGGATACACCACGCCCTTTCCGCTGTCTGTGTCTCTAACCGTCGCAAGGAGACGCGTGACGGCTCGCATCGGCGGGAGGGAGGCCTCTCCTCGGCCCCGCTGCCTGGACGCAGTACGAACGGTCCTACCAGGGTCCTTCAATACTCTGGTGCTAGCGAGGGTTTCGAATAGCGCAAAAGTTGCGCGAGAAGAATACCGTGAAGACAGAGCGCTGGCCCTACGCTCGCGCGAGGTGATCGCGGAGGGGTCTCGGGCAGGCGTTCGTCTGTCTTTGACATTTGACAATTTAACGGGTTCGCGGGAACCGGGCGGTCTGCTTGCCTCCGAACTCCCAACGTTATTTCTTATATAGTGCGCAAAGAATGTTCTGAGTTGAAAAATCACGCGAATCCCGGCAACAGTCGATGCAGATTTCCCGGCAGTGGCCGCCGGTAAATTGAGCGAGATTCTGCCTCAGTATAGCTTCTGCGTTCGAGAGAGGACGATGCAGCCGCAATTGATTCATTTGTTCGCCAATCGATTGCGTAAGAGCAGCGTAGAATGCGAACACATATCAGCAACATATTCTGAAGCAGTTTGCACCACTGTACGAGATTTCCATTCATTACCTATGCCTACTTCACCACCAAAAATTTTGTGCGTAGCAGTTCTCAAAAAAAAAGGGGGGGGGGGGGGGACCACCACTAATGGTTCGAGAGTCTCGACTACATTTTTTTTTTTTTGCTCCATACGTGTTGGATGCGTGCATCGCTACATCGCGCAAGATTCTTGCGAGGTTTAGCGAAGCAGGTGACGGACTTTTGACGAGACGAGGCCCAGCGTACTGTCGGCGAACAAAAGTGCCTTCTTTTACGGCATAGGAAACACCCGAACACAAGTGAAAATATTTAAATTAAATTATCGGGTTTTACGTGCCAAAACCACTTTCTGATTATGAGGCACGCCGTAGTGGAGGACTCCGGAAATTTTGACCACCTGGACTTCTTTAACGTGAACCTAAATCTAACTACACGGGTGTTTTCGCCCCCATCGAAATGCGGCCGCCATGGCCGGGATTCGATCCCGCGACCTCGTGCTCAGCAGCCCAAAACCATAGCCACTGGGCAACCACGGCGGGTGAACACAAGTGAAATGTGCAGCCTGAACAGCAAAACGAAGCAAGTGAGACCGGCTGCGACCCCCGATGACGGCGTCACTCAATACGGAGAGCTGTGTGCTGTACCATATGCTCGCACTATCCGGACTATGGTCGTCGCTTGGAGGCCGCGCGCAGCTCGCTGTAGTCATTGGGTCCGCCCACCTTCGGCACATTTTGTTGAAGCAAGGAGCGCCCTCTTTCGAGGACTTGTGTTGCAGTATAGCGCGCAAGATCGTGCGTAAGCACTTTTCGAGTACTAAAACCGCGCACAGAACTCAAAACAACGCACAAAGCCATCGAGGCTCATTTTACCCTATGGGACGGCGTCTTATCTAGTAACTCTAGATAAGACGCTTATCTAGACTCTAGAAACTGGAGAGGGAATCGAGGGAGTAAAGGAGCCATTTTACTCTGCAAGAATTTTTTACTCTCGCGAAATGTCAGACGCAGTTACGAATTGCTGATTCCTTAAGAAAAGAGTGAGTTATATCTTCCTCATACCCTGCTCTTATTAGAGAAGGTTGAGTGCCCCTGCTTGAACAGATGAACGGTTTTCCTGCAGTTGACCTCGGAAAACCGCAAGCCCTCAACCGCATCTTCCGCTCTCTCTGTGAAGTCGGTTCACTGCATTGCGTTGAATGTCGCTGTTAAAGCCTTTTTAAAGATTGAACCTGAGTGTCAGTATGCCATGATGAGTGTGCACAACTGATATCCGAAGAATGGGGAAAGCAATAAAAAAAATTACAATAAAAAGAATGAAATAATGAAATAAATAAAGGAGAACAAAAGAAATAATGAAATAAATAAAGGAGAACAAAAGAAATAATGAAATAATTTATAGGGGTGGGCGAATATTCGAATACGAAAATGAATAGTGGATAATATTCGATTGGTATTTGGAAAGAAACTATTTCGTATTTTCGATTATTCAGCACTAACCAAGTACTTCGCAACAACTGACTGTTTAGATCTCGTTACTTCTATAAGACCGCTGATTAAAGTATCACTAAACATTAAAAGTGCGACAACGACGAAAGTTTTTGAAGCAATGAAGAAACGAACAAGCTTTGTTTTCGGTTTCGCGCTGAAAGCCTAGATGACAACCTGGGATTTTTGCTTGTAGTCGATCGCTTAGTGTTTCGGCAGAGATTGGTACAGTTTCATCTTTCACATTACAATATTGTGACGTTTTCCTTGCAGCGGGCTACTTACATGGGTCTAGGGTACACAATTTCTTCAGCAAACATTTTTTTTTTTCCGCAGCTCTCGGCAACCATTCATTTAGCACTTTCAGAACGCAATATAGTCATACAGCAGCCATTCTTTCTTGGAGAGTTTGTTTACAACCAGGCTCTAACGTTGTATAGAGGCTATTTATGCAGCTTTTCTAATGAAGATTGTTGACGTGATGTTTAAAATTATCATCCGCCCTAATAGCTGCCTCTTTTTGCACTATAGCCAGTACAGGCGTGGCACCAAATTATACCGAAATACATATTTCTGCTGTAAATATATGGGTCTGGCGTTTGTCTATTCGATATTCGATTGGATGTGAACTACTTACTGTTCATATTGGATTATCTTTAGAAAATTTTGATATTCGCCCATCCCTCTAATTTAACTAATGGATGAATGAATAAATGAATAAATAAACAAATAAAATTAATCAATGAAAGAAAGAAATAACCTGCTAGGTCATCCCTCTAATTTAACTAATAGATTAATGAATAAATGAGTAAATAAATAAATAAATAAAATTAATCAATGAGAGAAAGAAATAACCAGCTAGGTGTTCATTTTTATTAGTGCACCGTGCCTATATTGCTCTACAACGTGACCGGATAAGAGCGTTGATAATTGAGCCCGTTGGCGATATGACTGCAACCCGCAGTGTCTCGCCCCGGCGTACCTCATAATCATGTTTGGTTTAGCACAGAAAACACCAAAATTTGTTATTATTATTATTATTATTATTATTATTATTATTATTATTATTATTATTATTATTATTATTATTGTTGTTGTTGTTGTTGTTGTTGTTGTTGTTGTTGTTTGACTACGCCGCTGTGTCGTTGGTTCTATCGAAGGTGCATTGCGAGGGGATGGCGCAATACCGCGCCGCACCAGGAAAGCGAACAGCGCCGTCGGATGCGGCAGCGCGCGCAAGACGCGAGTGTTGCTTGTGTTCTGCCTTTTTACTTCCCGAGAGTTTCTTACGTCATGACGGAGGTGCGCCATTGGACGAACCAGTCGCCGGAGCGGAGCCCCTGCGGTGTCTTTCTCGTTCTGCGCCTCCGCCATCTGCTGTGCCGCGCCGAGGCAATGGACGAGAAGGTGAGATGGAGAGAAAGGGAGAGATAGGGAGAGGAGTATAGGCACGCGACAGCGTGCTCGAGCGGCCGAAAACGAGGCTCATTTTCGATGCAGAGCGCTAAGGTCATCTAACCGACGCCACCGAGACATTCAGAAACGGTGACTGAGAAATAGGCGCTGTACATACGCGCATACTGAAGCACCCCCACCGCCTGTCTCTGGGCGGGAACGGATACTCTCTTCGACAAGCACGTGATTTCGAGGGAGTCGCTACGACTGGATCTTCTCGGGGCTCGCCGACCGAGCCATCTATTCCCGCTTTGTTTCGTTTTGCTGCGGTATTATACGAGGGTGTTTTTGAACGGACTGCGTACGCTCGGGGACCTGCTTACGTTTATGCAACGAGTGAAGACAGAGAACCTCGGTTTCAGGAGTGCTCTGCGTCCCGGTGAGTCCGCTGGTTTCTCGCAGAATTCTCTCCGTTACTTGAGAGCGTTTCGTAATTTGCCGGCGTTCTGTCGGCCGCCACTCGTAATGGCGATCGGTCTTGCCCTTACCTCGAGACTATCGTCGCGTCGACAACCAATTGCGCTCAATACCTAGCAAGATGCATTTTGTGAAGGCGACTTGTAGTCAAAGTAAAGATGTACATGCCTTTGGGCTTCCTTATAAACCCCCGATGGTGCATCAGAAAAAATTGTCCGCAATAATAATAATAACAACAAACATAAATATAGCGATACCACACAAGTGGCACACAGTGCAGAAATTAATCGTTCGTTTACTCAATATTATAATGTAAACCACTTGAAATCAACAAAAAATAAAAACTAATAAAATAAGAATGAACATGGAGATAATAAGACACCGCGCGTTCAGCGCATTCAGGGTACAGGTGAAGCACACTGCTCAGTAGTTGTCATAGCGATGAGGATGAGTGATCAGGGCTGTTATTCGGCGGTGTAAGGCGCTTACACGGAAGGCGCAGCCACCGAAACTCGCTGGATGGTCACCACCACAATTAGCGCAAGCAAAATCTGCCTTGCAGGCTTTGTAATCGTGGGCGCCACCGCATCGTTTGCAACGTTGATCTTTGATGCAAACTTTGGCTACATGCCCAAAGCGTTGGCACCTAAAGCATCGGGGAGGAGGTTCAACGAATTCTTTGACTGCATGCTTGGTAAAACCGAGGTCAATTTTTTCGGGGCGCTCGGTGTTGGGAGCAAACGTTATCACAACAGAAGTAGTAGGTTTCGCTGCCCATTCTTTTTCTTGAGTCTCCACCCGGCGCATCAGACGTTTCACGTGCAGAACACCTTGCGGTTTGAAGTAGTCCAGAAGGTCGCTTTCCGAATACCACACTGGTACTCCCCTAATAACACATGTGTTAGTCATGTAGGAGTGGGGCAGCCGGGCTTTAACTCTTATATCACCAATTTGAGAGCACCGGAGAAGAATGTCAACTTGCTCTTCCGTGGCGATATCTAAATAAAGAGCACCTTGCGTTGTGAAGCGGCTGCGAATCGGCGCCGAGTGTCCTTCATTAGTGGTCCCAAACCACAACCTACTGAGAAGCGGATACCTGGAAGTGACGAGTTCCCGGCGTTAGATTCGGCAGTTGAGTTCCCTGCGTTAGGGTCGGAAGTTCGTTGCATGGTAACAAGCAACGTCAGTGAGCGACCTGAGCCTAGCAAGACGGCAAAATCATCTGTGGGTAAGTCGGTTGTTCGATCTGCTGCAGCAAAAAGTGTCCAAGTTCCTCAGCGACCAGATCACAGCCAGACTCGACAACATGGAGGACATTCCCTCGCCTCAAAAGGGATGAAGAAACCAGAGGCAATGGCCAAGAGTGGGTCCCCATCCGCAACTTTTGTTGAAGTTGTGAGGCAGTGCGTACAGCAAAATAAGGAGCTCAAAAATCAGGACCTGTCCGACCTTCTGCGAGTTTTGTTTGAAGTCCTGCGTTCATATGTTCAGGCAATGCAGACTGGCCCCTTAAAGAACTTTCTACAGCTCGTTCTTTCCTTTGAGTCAATGATTACCACCTTCGTAGCGACCTTTACCTTATAATATGGCTAGTCTTCTTCAACCTCGTGCAACTAAAAATCACCGAAAAGTGCCGTTTATTATGCAATGGAACTGCGCTGGGATTATAAGTCGATTAGCAGAACTTAAATTATTTCTGAAAGATACGTGTGTTCCAGTATTGGCCCTCTCGGAGGCTGGCCTACCAAGCGGGAGATCTCTGACTGGATATGTCGCCCATAAGAATTGCAGCATAAAGTCATTTCCCGCGGGAAGTGCCGCCCTTTACATACGAAGAGAGATTCCTCATGTGGCTTTAAACGTCACCGATCTTTGCACCGATAGTATTGAGGTGGCGGCTGTGAGGATACGTCTTGGCTTCCGAACTCTTTCTGTTGCATCCGTATACGTGTCTCCGCGGAAGAAGGTAGCAATGGACTTGTTTCTGCAGCAGCTTTGTGACCGTTGTCCAGCGCCCCGAATTATCTGCGGGGACTTCAACGCCCATCACTCTCTCTGGGGTGACAGGAACACAGATTCCCGCGGACGCAAACTTGTAGAAATTATTGATAGTTTGGATTTGTGCGTGGCCAATGACGGAAGTCCCACTTTCTTCCGGCCTCCAGCCTCAGCCACATCTATAGACCTAACCTTGCATTCATCTGACGTCCGCGTGAAGTGGTCAACTGCAGCTGACCGCATGGGAAGTGATCACTATCCAATTTTTGTGTTTACTGCCGACTTCCACATGCGCGACTCTAAAATTAGCCATGTTGTTAATTGGGACAAATACAGGGAGAAACTTGCATATGTTTCTGGTGATGTGATTGACAAAATGATTTCTGGTAAGATGGCTGCTACCACAGCGGTCAAGTTGCCTAATCATTTTCCGACTCCGGATTTAAAACTCAGGAACCTTTGCGCAGCGCGCAGAAGGGCGGAGCGACAACTGATGCGGAAAAAGGACGACAGATCCTAGAAGACGACCTTCAATAGGCTTAACTCTGCCATTCGACGCCATACGAACAAGCTCTGTAGGTCGCAGTGGGCGTCCTTCTGCGCTAGCTTGACGGTTTTCTCACCGATGACGAGAATTTGGCGAGTCATTGGCAGTCTTGCTGGTGATTCTCGTCCTAGTAAACCTTTCGAAGCGCTTGCACTGCGCAAGCAGAAACCTCTCGTGTGCTTGGCAGAGGAATTTGCAGATGCATTCGTAAGTGCAAGTTCAGGAATTCATCCCTGCGCTCCGCCTGCAACATATACGTCGGTGATGCACGCCCCGTTTACACTTCGAGAGCTACAGACAGCACTCAGCAGCCTGCGGCGTCGATGTGCACCAGGTCCTGACGGCATCGCCAATCAGATGATGCAGAACCTACCTCTGGAACACCGGAAGATGCTCCTAAGCTATCTCAATCGAGTGTGGGAGACTGGCGACGTTCCTCCTTCATGGAAGGTGGCTTGTGTTGTCCCATTGCTGAAGCCCGGCAAAGAAATGACAGACTTGGCCTCGTATCGTCCTGTATCACTGACGTCGTGCGTGTCTAAGCTCATGGAGAAGCTGGCAAGTAAGCGTTTATCTTGGTGGCTCGAAGATAGAAGGGCTCTACCAACATGCATGACTGGATTCCGAACAGGTTTAAGCGCGCGAGATAGCGTCTTGGACTTGATAAGCCATTTGAACATCATAGAGCTTTCGGTCTTTCAACACTAGTTATTTTCCTAGACGTATCAAAGGCTTATGATAGCGTCCTTCAGAGCTCAATACTAAATAGTTTGCAGGCCATGGGCGTACAGGGCTATCTTCTGCGATTCATTCACTCATTTATCAGTGATCGTAAAATTCAAGTGCGGTTAGGAAGTACCACAAGCACCGAAAGGGCGGTATCACGAGGTGTACCTCAGGGAAGTGTTCTTTCCCCAACGCTCTTTAACGTTGTAATGGCTGGTCTTCCCGCTGAAGTGCAAAAACATTACAGGCATGTCCATATGTCGATATACGCGGACGACATTTGCCTTTGGTTAACCGGATATCAACACAAGCGTTTAGCTCTGATAGCTCGACAGGCATTACTTTTAGTTCAAAATTACCTTCAAGGTGTTGGGTTGACTCTCTCGGTGGAAAACTCTGGCTTCATCATGTTTCCAGGTAGAGGAAGAAGGTATGCGCGGCTGAAGATAGACCTTGATCAATCTTGCCTTCGACAATTGAAACACAAGCGCTTTTTGGGTGTCATTATTGACTACCGTCTACAGTGGCGACAAGCTGTGGACTCGGTTGTGACATCGATATCTTCGCGTCTCAATGTGATCCGTAGAGTTGCGAGTGAGCAATGGGGAAATCACCCTTCCTCAATGATCAGGTTGCACGATGCACTAGTGACGAGTCGGATAATGTATCAGCTGCCTTTAATTTCCCCCTCGACATCACAGCTGGAACGACTTGAGGTTCTGCACAGAAAGGGCCTGAGAAGGGCTCTTGGCGTTCCGCAGACTGCTCCTAACAAAGCAGTACTTTGTGAATCTCTATCGAGACCTCTTAGCCTAGTCGCTTCACAAAGGTTATTGATGCAAATTGGCCGCCTCAAGCAGTGGGCAGCCGGCCGAGCCCTTCTACAGCGCCTTCGAAAGAGATCTGAGTCCCGAGCGTACTTGGCACTAAATACTCTTGGTTACCTGGGTCTTGACACTAGAGGTCGAACTAAGAGGTTGAAACCACCTTGGTCATTCGCGAGCCTCGATTGTTCGTTGACAATTCCTCACGTACGCGCTAAGCGGAATTCTCCTCTGGCGGCAACGCGTTCGCTGGTACTGGAACATCTTGAGTCTGAATATGCACGTCATCTTCAAATCTTTACTGATGGCTCTGTGGACAAGGTCAAAGGATCTAGTGCAGCTGCTTTTCAAGTTCCCTCTTTGAAGTATGATTGGTCTGTTCGCTTCACTGCAGTCGTGTCCTCCACAACGGCCGAAAGCGTTGCCATTGAGGCAGCTCTAAAGAAACTACGGTTTTGTACGCCTCAACCTGTTGTTATTCTTACAGATTCAAAATCTGCCCTTCAAAGGTTAGAGCACGGGTTCCCTACTGATGCCTTATGTCTTAGCTCCCTACGCTCGGTGCACAATCTCCATATCAAAGGCTTCTCCATACGTTTCCAATGGGTGCCCTCGCACACAGGTATCATAGGCAACGAGATGGCGGACAGCCTCGCCCATAGAGCGCTGTCTGGGAATCCATTGAGAAGAGTGCCTCAAGACGGCAACAGACTCTTCAGAGAAGCAGTGTTGTGCCACCTCAGTTCTTTGTGGAGCTCACCTCACAAGCCATGTGTGATCAAGGGCCTCAAAAGAAACCAAGCCACCTTACTGCTCCGCATTCGCACGGGCTCTGCTCGAACCCCTGCGTGGATGTATAAGACTGGCCTGGCGTTATCACCATTATGTTCAACGTGTGGTGTTTGCGGTGACATAGAACATTACCTAATGTGCTGTACTGTGTATAACGCGGAAAGGAGGGTGTTATTCGGGTCCCTCAAGAAGACAGGAGTTCCTCACAGCTCTTTTCAAGACATTGTTTTCCCGCGCGGGAACCGGTTGTGTAGGAAGGAGGTCTCTCGCCTTCTTTTAAATTACCTGCAGGACACAGATTTGGCCTCCACATGGTGAACTGAGGAGTGACCATTTGTATTTTGTGAGGACTGTGTCTGATTATGTGATTTACTTATTTTAAGTGTCGCTACGGTGGAGCAATTGCCGGCAGCAACTGCAAGGCTAATCCCACCAGTAGCCTACAACATCTCAACTCAACTCAACTCAACTCAGGGCTGTTATTGGCATGTGGACGGTCGAATACAGTGTCGTGTGCAGGCTATGGACATTATGTGACACAGAACTGACGCAACAATGAAAAAGAGAAATGGGGAAAGAGTAATAGAGAGTTCTTGAAAGAAAACTGGGTCTCATGGCATACATAAGGAGTCACGGCTAATGTCAAGGATGCTTAGTAGGCACTCTGGTTAGTGTACCTGTGCTTTCGTTAATGCCAGATGACACGGTGTTGAACTTATAGATTAGGTAAGACTCGCGGACTTCTTGATCGTGATGGGAATGAAAGCCGCATTCAAGTATAGTGGTCCTGAGTTTTTTGAAAGAATGCCCTGGTAACTGAATATGTCTTGGTAATGGTAGCTTAGGAAGCGTATTAGCATGCGATCTGTGGTTATTCAAGCGTATTCGAAATGAGTTTTCTGTTTGTCCAATATACTGTTTTCTGCAGACTGTGCACTCAAGCATGTATACAACATTCGAGGTATCGCGATTAAAAAATCCACGAAGTTTTAGGGTAACGTCTGAGGACGTACTATTCACTCTCTCTGTGGTTTGCATGTGCACACACACATTGCAACGTGCTTTGTTGCATGGGGCGCATCCAGACGTCTTGTTGTGCTCATTTAATTTTGAGGATGTTAACATATCGCGGAGGTTCTTACACCGTCGGTACACGACATGAGGCGGTTCAGTAAAGATATCGAGAAGATGTTCACTTTGGGAAAGGACATTTGGTGCCGTTTCAATACAGAAAAGACTTTTGGCGCTGATGCCGAGAATGTTAGTACAAGATTGGTGCTATGTTTTTCGAGTAACCGGTTTCCGCTAAGAATATCGGCTCTGTTTAATTGATCTGCTCGGCATATGGCGTCTTCAATTAAATTTGACGGATACTGCCGTTTAACGAGATCACTTTTGAGTTGTTCTCAATTAGAAATGAAATCTTTACGATCGGAATACAATCGCTTGAAGCGGTGACCCTGACTGTAGGGGATACCGGTTTTGCAATGTCGTGCATGGCTGCTCTGGAAATGTAGAAGCTGGTTTCTATCAGTAGGTTAGCGATAAAGTTTTGTCAATAATTTACCTTGGGAGAGCGTAACTGTGACGTCCAAAAAGTTCACCGACGCTGACGAGTAATTGTGCGAAAATTTGATTGAAGGGTGAAAGTGATTGAACCCTTCTGTGAACTTTAACGGGCTAGCCTCCCCGTGAGCCCAAATCAAGAAGATATCGTCAATAAAGCGCTCATAAAGGAAAGGTTGCAGTTTAGTACTGGATAAGAAATCATTTTCCAGAACACCCATGAAGATATTAGTGTAATTTGGGCATATTCGAGTTCCCATTGGCGTACCACTAATCTGAACGTAATGACAATTATTAAATTCAAAGTTATTGAGCTCAAGAATGAGCTTTAACAAGGATCCCAGGGTTTCTTTATCAACAGGTTTCTCGAAATGAGAATAATCGTATGTCTTAAGGACTGCTGCGATTCCATCGGCATGCGCTATGTTAGTATAAAGAGAGGTGACGTCGAGCGTTACAAGGATTACGCTATGCGGAATGGCAAGCTTTAATATACCTTGAAGAATGTTGTTCGTATCTGTTACAAATTACGGAAATGTTCCGGGAATCTGGTTAATAAGAGAGTCTACGTAGCGTGATAGGTTCTCAGTTGAGTGTTTACGCCGGAAATAATCGGGCGGCCCGGGTTACCTTGTTTGTAAATCTTCGAGAGCAAGCATAATCGACCAGCCACAAAACTGAGCGGTACAAGTGACCGAGCGGTTTTTTTTTCATTCATCTATCTTGTTCTCCTTTAGTAGTGCCGTAAGTGTATCCTTCAAAATTCCCTGAAAGTTATCGGTTGGGTCATTCGGAAGTGCTTCGTAGAAAGTGAGATCCGAGAGTTGTCCCGTAGCTTCCTCTATATAATCCTGCTTATTAAGTAGAACAATTGCACCTCCCTTATCTGCAGGTTTAATAACAATGTCATGGTTATTGCCTAATTGTTCAAGCGCTGTTTTTTTTTTCTTCCTTCGTCAGATTCGGTCGGTAAGGAACTCAGGCCTTGTATGCCTCGAGTATATCACGTTGTACAGCATTGATGTACATATCTAGACAGTTATCGCGTTGCGGCAGTGATGTCTAGTTCTTGTGTGTGAGCACAAGCAGTCTAGTCTCGCAAGAACTTTCACGGTTATGAAGCTCTTTAAGCGTATGTTTCTAGCAAATTTGTGTAGGTATTTTAAAAGCTGAAATTCACTGAATCCACCTGATGCTGGGCAAAAATTAAGGCCTTTCGATAAGGCATCGGAAATAGTTACCGTGGAAAGGTTTACAACATTGTTGCTCGATTCAGTGGGCTTATAAGTGATGGTTCAACGAGGGCATTATTTGTATTGGCAATACATTCAGAAGGGGCTACGCCGTCGCGTATAAACTTATTGCGTTTGAGCGCGCATAAGTTGTTCTTCTTAGTATGTGTAAAGGCTGCCAAGTATTCTGATTCACGCGTCCCGAACTGCGTAGCGAGGCGCTTTTCTTCGCTACGAAGACGTAACATACGCGATTTGTAGTGATTAACAACTACATGCAGTAACTTCAACGAGGAATTAATTAATATCTGTTGCCACTTTGTTTTGTTAAAAGTGGAAAGTTCGGACGTGGCCGGTTTCAGTCTTAGCTGTAAGCCTTTTGGAACTACAGAAGCGCTCAAATAGGACGACAATGTGGTGACATGCAACTCAGAACGGATGCCTTTCTCAGCAATATTTCTAACTTTTAAGAACGTACGAGAAGGCAAACGTGAAACAGAGTTACCGGGGACTAGTAGTCAGCGGCGTTGTTTCGACTGGAGTGGTTGCGGAGAGGGTAGCGGCGACCCACAGACGGAGTTGTCTGTGTACTTTCTTCACGAGGATCGCAGCGGTTCGAAACGGGAGAGCCGTGGGTGGCGTCTGGAGAAGGTCGAGAGTAGCACGTGCTTGAAGTCTGGGTGGCACCACGCGAGAGCTTGCACGACGCGAATTCACGCCACAGCGACACGTCGTTGTCGTGGTGCTGGCAGCAAAGTTCACTAGTATGGCTAGCTATGACCGCGACACCTTCGAAGCTCGGATGGAGACCGTCGGCAGCTAGTACCCGGCTTTGCGGCAGGTATTAAAAGCCGTAGTCCATGAAGAATACTCATCTTGAGCGACTTGAGAATCCACGTAGCCGTTGATTGAAATAGCAAGCCTCCCGGTTGCAGCTCGCACGAAGGAAACGTTGCCGTTACCATTGGGACGGTTGGTACATCGAGGCTGAGCGTAGCATAAATTCTAGAGACACTCGGTATGGTCCTCGTAATCACATAAAGCAGAGGTCGGTACTTTTCAAATGCTGCTGCTCCGTTAGTGGACACCATGTCATTCGTGCCATGTCACTCGTGGAAACGGCAAACGCCCTGATGCTTCTGGCAATATATTCTGGAAATTAGAACGCCAAAGCTACGCGGCAGCCAACGTTTTTAGAGCTAATCTGAAAACGTTGGTGCGTTCTAATTGCCAGGAGATTAAAGAGCCTCTGCTGACGCTCATACAAACAAGCCACAAGTGAGTGAACAGTACGTTTACTTTATCGGCAGAAGACAAGCAGTGAACTTTCTCGTACAAGAGTAGAAATAAAATATGCATGTCGAGATACGCTGGAATCATTAACGTGATCTCGTAAACGGTTCACCTTTGTTTTCGCACATGGCGGTCTGCTAACGGACGACAACCAGCAGCGCAAGGAGATTGGACAGCGTCCCACTTGTTTGTACCGACAGTCTTCGTTGAAGATGAGCAGCTTGCATTGCGAAACAATCGGGTGACGCAGGCATCTGCTGTCGTAGCCAGCACAGCCACATGGTCTGCCCGGCATTTTAGCGTTCACTGCTTTCCAACCTGCACATTTCTTTTTGTTCTTTCTGGGGCCGCTAACGTTTCGCTCACACTTGGTGCCCCTCTATCTCTCAATATGGACATGCTCGGTTTCGTGCGCATTACGTTCGGCAGCCACATTGGCTGGTTTTTCCACCCATTTGGCTAGTAACTTCATGCACTTCCAACAATGTAAGGACGTATACTGCTATCCGTTCACGCCAAATCGCAGCCGAGGAAGGCCACGACTGCAGCAGAAAAGGACGGAACGGGGAGCACCAATCAGGGTGCGTGTAAACTCGGAGTCTATGTCGCTCTGCTGACTGCAGTAACAAATGCTTACCACGAGAGACTGCTTCCCAATGGAATTGACCGGGCCGCTACATCCGAGAAACGCAACGCAGCGACCCTACCCAAGTGAGATAACAGCGAAATGAGACTCAGCAATCAATCAATTATCCCATAAGGTTCACATAATACATTATACATTGGTTAAGATTCATGTGGCAACAGTGAGCATTCACGTACACGGTTCTCTTACGGCACATTCGGCAGTCCGACTACGGGCATAGTGCTTGCCTTCATCGCACATTGTGATCTGGTAACGAGCGACAACCACCCGCCGTGGTTGCTCAGTGGCTATGGTGTTAGGCAGCTGAGCACGAGGTTGCGCGATCGAATCCCGGCCACGGCGGCCGCATTTCGATGGGGGCGAAATGCGAAAACACCCGTGTGCTTAGATTTAGGTGCACGTTAAAGAACCCCAGGTGGTCGAAATTTCCGGAGTCCTCCACTACGGCGTGCCTCATAATCAGAAAGTGGTTTTGGCACGTAAAACCCCATGATTTTTTAACGAGCGACAACCAACAGCGCAAACAGATTGGGCGGCGTGTTCCACCTGTTTGCACCGACAGTCACCGTTGAAGATAAGCAACTTGCATTGCGAGGCAATCGGCTAACTCAGGCATCTGCTACCTCAGCCAACACAGCGACATGGACTACCCGGCATTTCATCGTGAACTCCTTTCCAACCTGCACGTATCTTTTCTTTCGCGGACCGCTAATGTGTGGCTCACTCTTGGTGCCCTAATTTGTTTCACTATGTCAGTTTCGTGCGCATCACCTTTGGCAGCCACATTGGCGGGCCTTTCCACCCATGTGGCTATCAACTTCAGACGCTTCCGATCACGTAAGCATGTCTCCGTTCACGCCGAATCGCGGCCGACGAAGGCCAAAAACACAACTTGCCCTCGGCCGCAGCAGGAAATAACGAACGGGGAGTTTCAGTTACGGTGCATGTATATTTGGAGTCTATGTCGCTGTGCGGACTGCGGGAGCAAGTGCTTACCTCAAAAGACTGCTTCCCAATGCAACTGACCAGGCCCCCATATCTGAGAAACATAACACGGCGACCATGACCAAGTGGGACAGCAGCGAAACCAGGTTCTGCGGTCGATCACTTCAGTGTAGCTTGCGCAAAGACCGTGGGTATCGAGCAAGAAGAGCAATCCTCAACGACACTTCGAATTAGATATGGGAATGAGAAAGCTTGCATTCAAGAAAAAACCCACTCTGCTCTGCAAGCACTGAAGGCCAACAACATTAAGAGAAGACAAATGCTACATAGGACATGGTGCAAAGTATAATCTAGGACAAATGGTGATGCCGCATCAGCTATTTCAGGAGAGCAATTGCACATGGCTACTTATACTAGAAAATACTACTACAGGTATGTTGTGCCTGGTAGTAAGTATGAGCAGAGAATCGGTTGACTTTTATGTTTGGAAGAGGAAGAAGAATTATTTCTAAGTAAAGAATGGGGAAATGAAAAAGCCTGCATTCATACAAAAACTTATACTTGGCACAAATGGAATTTGACATGGCCAGGAAGCTGATTAAGAAATGGCAAACTGACGGAACTCTTGTGGCCAGCGCCGTCCGTGCTTGTTCAGACGCTGCAGGCGTATCTGAACACGAAAAATTTCTAGGAAGTCTTTGTTGAGGTACCTGGATGACTCGGGCCAATATCCGTGCTGGTGAAATGATGACTGAAACTCTTTTCAGTCCTGACGCAG
This sequence comes from Dermacentor andersoni, assembly GCF_023375885.2. Lineage (NCBI taxonomy): Eukaryota > Metazoa > Arthropoda > Arachnida > Ixodida > Ixodidae > Dermacentor > Dermacentor andersoni. Next base: position 129,318,244 of record NC_092823.1, read on the forward strand.
TCCTCCGTAGACTTGATATCTCATCCAAATACTTCTGTATGCGCTTCTTTGTTCGTGGTGTAAAAGCCTTGCAAATTCGTCTCCAGCCCCTTTCTGTTGGTGTAATGGGCCTCCTGTGATGACCAGATGTCTTCAGTGCAGACTTGGTTGGGGCAGAACAGTAACACATGAGATACAGCACAGATTCGCCAAACTCATGTAGTGTTTTCTTTTATGTTTGAACCAATTATGCTCAACCGTAAATATGAACAAACATTGATATCATCATCTACAAACAAAGAACATGTACCTCAAGACTACCAAGCCAATACAGCATATGTCAAGCATACATATTTCCGAACCCGTTGTTGCTTACCTTGTAGTAGTAGGCAAAGTCCACACAATGGCCTTGTTGTAGCAGGCAGTAGCTTCTCTTTAGTGCGTGAAGTGTGTTGCTTTACACTGGTACCATCCTCTTTACTGCATGTCTGTAGCAGAAATTTTGACTGCATGAGAAATTGAAAAAGCACAGTTTTTCAATATGAAAAGCATCAAGCTGTTATATATATATTGTAATTGTTTGTGACCGCAGAATACAGGCAAATGTACACTTTTGTAGGGTGCGTAAGCAGCACGTTAATATTAAAAATATTGCTGCTGTCCATTAAATTGATGTCTGCCCAACTATAATGCATCTCAACAGCTTAAGTATTATTAGGATCACAAATGAGAACATTTTTGCGCTCATTTATACTGTAGGAAAGGCCACACTTGTGGTTTCACAAGCAAATGCATGAAAGGCATGAAGCATGCGCTCGCAGCGCGATGTGTGCGCGCATGTTTGAGCCTACAATCAGCCTCGGAGATCAGCTGTGTGTTTCTGAAAGTTCCATTCACTAATGTGACCTTATTATCCTCTAGTTCTAAGCTGCGGTTTAGGAACAATAGAGAGTTTTAGCCCAGCGGGTTTACGGCCAGCGGAGCGGAGCGGGCGAGCGGAGACGCGACTGCGCATGCGCACCACGCTGAGGCGGCCAGCGGTTTTACGGAGCAGCGTTTACGCCCGCTGGAAAGCACTTCCCAGCGGAGGGTATACGCAGCGCGCGAGCGTGCGTAAGCGCGCGCGGGCGTGTATGGGAAATGCAAGATGGCAGCCGCGAACATGGACGCCGGCAGTTCTGCATCGACGACGGCGACTGCGGCGCTGACCCGTACATTAGTACTCAGTTCATTATTAACAAATAATGTACTGAGAACATGTAATATATCTTTATTCAACATTTCTTGCATAATAAAAGCAAGCGTAATTCAAATTCATTTCTCAGCAACTCCTATTCGGACCACTAGGTGGGGCAGCAAAGCGCCCCGCTCTTTACCCCGCTCGAGCGGGTGAGTGATCCGCCGAGCTAAAACTCTTTTTTCGCGAGCCGCTCCGCTGGCGCAACGGTGGCGACCGCGAGCGGAGCGAAACGTAAACCCGCTGAGCTAAAAGTCTCTAATGAAACATACGTGACGATCGTAACAGCGTAGGCACCGTTCTGCTACGATAGGAGCTAGGCTGTTAGACTTTGACAAGCGTTCAAACTGTTAGCTGCAAATTACACTGCGTGACAACTTGGTTCGGTGGATGATATTTTCACCCATGAATAAAATAATTTTGATGAGTACTAACAGCATGCATTACAGTGTAAACTATACTTCTACATCAAAACGACCGTTTACGAACTGCGCGAGCATCCAGAGCACAGGTAGGTGCTAGATTACACGTATCTTTATTCTATATAGCGCATGATCCAAGAATGCGGCATCAGCGTTTATAGATATATAAATGTTGGGCTGTAGAAATATGCGAGGTGGTACTGCGGGGTTAGCACGTTTTCTTTCTTTTTCGAGAAAGAGAATGATAACCGATTTTTTTCGGTTGTGTTCGTTTCCTTCTCTACGACGTACTCACACGTATTGCGGAAATTTTGTCCTCAACAATACCCATCGCATCGTTTAAATGCGATCTCTCTCTAATATTATGACTTTATATGGCAAAAAGGCACTGCCGAAGCACATAGCTTATATATTATCGCGTGGTAGTAACGTGTAAAGAACACAGTAGCAGTACTGTGAAAGACTAAACTAACTTTTCTTGGGCGAACCTGTACCCACAAAAACAGGCTACACTACGCAAGAACGGCGACAGCGGTGAACACAGTCGGCGATCATCAAAATCTGATCAGCGGGTCAAGCGCGTCGGCTTTTATACATCTGTCGTCGAACGTTCCAGAGTAATCGCTGGGACCCGCCTGTCTTCCACAAAGTTCTACATTATTCGCGTCGCGCATACGTGCAATCAGAGTACACAAGGGTCGGTCAAAGACTAGCGGATGGAACCATCGGTAACATTCCAGAAACTTCCGATACATGCAGGCGCATCCTGCACTGTGCGATAACATTTGTTAGGCGGTGAAACGTGGTCGCTCGATAAAGATAAACAACTACACGAGTCGATATGTATCATGCTGGTTCACCTGCCGCAGGGATCACTGTGTTGAGCAACGCGACCGGCCTCATGCAGGAAGCTAGCGTAGACATAGTGATTTGAAGCCTACTAGACTTTGATAGATTAGATTATGGGGTTTTACGTGCCAAAACCACTTTCTGATTATGAGGCACGCCGTAGTGGAGGACTCCGGAAATTTCGACCACCTGGGGTTCTTTAATGTGCACCTAAATCTAAGTACACGGGTGTTTTCGCATTTCGCCCCCATCGAAATGCGGCCGCCGTGGCCGGGATTCGATCCCGCGACCTCGTGCTCAGCAGCCCAACACCATAGCCACTGAGCAACCATGGCGGGTAAGCCTACTAGACTTGTAATGCGTGAGAACGATGCCGGTGTACCACAAATATTTGATAGCGCCTGCCGCTTAGATGTCTCGTGGTTGCCTTAGGTTGGCCGTACATGAGCATGCGCTCTTATGTTTTATGTTTTAGTCCCTACCCCAAGCGATCAGATAGTGAGAAGAGTTGCCATTTCATACTGGTAATACAGAGACACCGCATCTCTTCGTTGAATTAAAACCGATGTACGCAAAATAGTGCACAACACATACACACACCGCGGCTGATAATGCGCGTCACATGTTTGCGCACCCAAGAGATATATTTCCGCGTACTGTAGTTGCCGATGCACCGAAAGGCTTCCCTGACGACCTTGTATGAACGGACATTGCGTAAGTTTCACAAAGTACGATCTAAAACATCTCCAGATGGTTCCGCAGCACGCGACAGCAATACTCTCAAGCAGCGCACCGCCGGATCGCACAAGCCAGAGAGTAGGAAAGGCTCGCCGCGCGTAAATCGAACACAACAGATGGTGCTGGTAAAGCCCCTTAAACTTAGTAAAGTGGTGACACTCTCCTCCTCCGGCTTCACTCCTCCTCGTTTCTCCTCTCTTTCACGCTCCATCCTCGACCGCAGCTCGAGCGTAGCAACGGTGCCAACATGCGCTCCTCGCCACTCCGTAGACGCTTTTCGAGCGAAAATGGCGCTGAAGCACGGCGCAAGGGCCCACGTGATGCTATTAGGCCAACAGCGGCGCGGCTTCGGCCTCGGCCAGAGGGCGCGAGGAGGAGTAGGCATTCTTCAAAGCGTGGCACTACTTTACGAAGTTTAAGGGGTTTTCCTGCTCGCCCGATGAAAAAGTCTATACTCCCGTGTCAGGTGGTCGGCAGCCATTAGGAGCTTCCTATATTGCCCGCCACACGCGCAGGCCGACATGTGTGACCGAGATAGCGGCGGACAGCCGCTGAGGATCCTGGACGTGGATGGGCGCGGTCTGGTGCTGGACGAGCATGCACTGGCACGCGTACTGCTGGCCGACCACGTCAAGGACAAGCCCGTGGTCGTGATAGCAATAGCCGGAGTCTTCCGCAAGGGGAAGTCCTTCCTGCTATGTTTCCTGCTCCGGTACCTGCGCAACCTGGGCCGGGCCGACTGGCTCGGTGATCCGAACGCTCCACTGGATGGCTTCGAGTGGCGCGGAGGCAGCGACCGCCACACTAAGGGCATCGTGATCTGGAGCGAGGCTTTCTTGGTGAGAATGTCGGCAAGAACGCCCCATCTATCTATCTATCTATCTATCTATCTATCTATCTATCTATCTATCTATCTATCTATATTGTAACGAACGAAGAAAAACCGCCGGTCAGCCAGGCGCACCCCCAGCATTTCAAATATAATGAAGAGGCACACACACATATATACATATGTTCCATGTCAGCGCTCGTGAGTGTAATAAACAAGTTATAGCATTTTACGTGCCAAAACCGCGATTTGATAATGAAGCACGCCGTAGTGGAGGACTCCGGAATAATTTGGACCACGTCGATTTCTTTAACGAGAACCTAAATCTAAGTACAAGGGTGTCCTTCCATTTCGTCCCCATCGATATGAGGCCGCCGTGGCCGGGGTTTGATCCCGCGACCTCGCGCTTAGCAGCCCATCACCACAGACACTAAGCAACTACGACGGGTGTCCGCAAGTTTATACCCTATTTTAGCCTTCATCAAATTCAGCGCCTTTGAACATTCAGTTCTCCCTGACCCAAGTTTCCCTCCTACTGCAGATGTGATACAGGTAGGTAGATAGGTAGGTAGGTTGATTGATTGATTGATTGATCGATTGATTGATTGATTGATTGATTGATTGATTGATTGATTGATTGATTGATTGATTGATTGATTGATTGATTGATTGATTGATTGATTGACTTCTGGTCAACAGTACACGTCACGTCGTGACTAAGAGCAAGATTTGCAAAAAGGTTATATTTATTTTGTGAGCAACGTTGTCACATCTAAGTGGTGCGTGCATAGGTTTCTTCTGGCAAGGCATTCGCAGCTCTTTAAGCATCCTATTTACGCTTAATCTGACGGCAGTACTGCAACTTCTTCACGATCACGCGCTCTAAATTAAATAGCGGGGCTTACGTGCCGAAACCACGACCTGATTATGAGGCACGTGGCAGTGGGGGACGGGTAAACCAAGTTAATTTTGACCACCTGGGATTCTTTGACGAGCGCCCAATGCGCGGTACACATGAGCGTTATTGTATTCTACCCCGTGAGAATGAGGTCGCCGGGGCCGGGATTCGATCCCGTGACCTCGCGGTATTCGGCAGCGCAACGCCTTAGCCATTGTTCTACCGCGGTGGATTATAAAGTACTTCAAGTGCTCCTTTCCTTTCCTTTTATGCTGGTAATATGCGCAGCGCTATAGATGTGCTAGTCACGTTGCTTTCGCCGCCCAAACGCTTCGAGCAGTTAGCTTCTTGAATGGGAGGATATCGCCCTCATCGCGGGTGTGAGTTAGTGCATACAAACCCTTGCGCAGGTGAAGACATCTAGGGGCGAGGAGCTGGCAGTGCTGCTGATGGATACCCAAGGGACCTTCGACTGCGAATCCTCGAACGAAATACACCGCGACATTTTTGCCCTGAGTGCTATGATAAGCTCCGTGCTCGTCTACAACGTCTCCCAGAACATTCAGGAGAACTACCTGCAGCATCTGCAAGATTTCATCGAATACGGCGTGCTGTTGAAGTCTGCTCAGCGGCAGCATCAATCTGCTTCTGCTGTGCAGGTAACCTCTTTTAAACCTCGTCTTCTTCCTCAAACAGAGCCCTGGTCACCTGTTTTACGCATTGCGCATTTTGGACCGCGTAAGACGCCCAAAAATTTGTAGGCGCAAGTTGGCATCAGCTATAGCTCAACATGGGGATAGCGGGAGATTGCTGAGAGAGGCCTTAGTCCTCATACAAATACAAATTTACACATGTCTAGGTTGACGGTCATGATCACGAAAACCCTCAGCTTAATTTAGCGTATAGACATGGAAGAGTCCTCGCGGAAAATTTCACGATGGAAATATGAGCGGCAGCGTAACAAAAAGCTCGCGAAAAGGGCCGTTTTCGATACTGAAACTGAAAAAAGGGCGCCGCTATTACCACTCGCCGGAAGTGACCTATATCCTAAAAAGTTCGTCTCCTTGGAACGACCTACGAGATAAGACGGCACCGGCGGCTGGCCCCGGGCCCGCTGAAAAATCTCGGAGGCGGCGTGCTGGGACGCTTACGTCATAGCGACAACCACTATGCGCATGCGCCGCCTACTTAGACTGCTAACAACGAAGCTATAAATGATCAGCTCTGCGTTTCGCCAAGGTTCCTTCAGTGTTGCATGTTCTCAGTTATGACAAGTTTGACCAAAATGAAATTTTGTTGCAGTTGCCCTTTAAACGGTTGGCCTTTTATCGACAATCTACACTGGCATATGGCTATTCTTGTGTATTACCACTGCACCCGTGATTTTCCATTCCATTTGCTTGTTTCGCGGTATTTACCTTCGCAGGCTTCCTTGTTAGCATCCGAGTTTCTGAAACATTGGATAGTAGCGCGAATACGCATATTATACAAAGTTTCTTTACCAAGTGCACATTTAAGACATTGCACACGAGTACAGTCATTTATCTAATGTAGTACAATAGAACCTCGTTCACACGTACGTCTAGGAAAAAAAACGCGAGAAGAAACGTGCGATCCAAAGCCACACAAAATTTGACAGACTCAACTGTAGTAGACATCTACGTAATGCGAAGCGTTATGCGAATCGCTACAGCACGAGACGCCGGCGCGAGCCGATCGGGTCGGAGATGCGCGTTATCGTTTTTTTGCGGCTCCGACGAGCTTACGCTTGCGCTCCTCAAATTCAGCCAGTGTCAGCAGCTTTTTCGAGCTGGACGATTTCATGGGAGCCCATTCGGCGCGAATCGTCGCCCCACGAAACGCCAACGCACGTCAAGCTGCTACGGCGGGAGCGAACCCGCCGTGTTTGCTCAGTGGCTATGGTGTTGGGCTGCTGAGCACGAGGTCGCGGGATCGAATCCCGGCCACGGGGGCCGCATTTCGATGGGGGCGAAAACACCCGTGTACTTAGATTTAGGTGCACGTTAAAGAAGCCCTGGTGGTCGAAATTTCCGGAGTCCTCCACTACGGCGTGCCTCATAATCAGAAAATGGTTTTGGCACGTAAAACCCCATAATTTTCTTTTTGAAACCGAAGCGAATTCGACTTGGGCGACACGGGAGCGCGATGCCGCCAGAGCGAAACATGGCATTCAGTTCGCGCTGACCTCAGAAGCGAACAGCGGCGCGTTTGGGTTATCGTATATTAACAGCGTGCAGTGTTCCAACGGCACTACGCTCTACGCGCTGTGAAACAATGATAGGAGAACATGCCTATCGCGCTAAGGCTGACGGCTCTATGGACAGGTTCTACCGTTTATCGTACACCATATGGAACAACGCCAACAAGGAACACGGACGGCTTGCTATAGAGCGCCCTTTGTTCAGATCAATTACATTTTAAGTACTTCACTGATTCATGAGGTTCAACAACTCCCCCTCCCCCCCCCCCCAAAGAAAAGAGAAAGAGATCAGGCAGAACCCATTTCAAGATGAATGTCAACGTTAATGCGATTATCATTGAAGCGATGTAGCCACAAGCTGTATGGCCACCACTAAAACGCGTCATCTATGAAACGTGTATACAGCCAGGTCTGGTCTTATCAAACTATTCCCGGCTTTTTTTCTACTGATACTGTAAACGCCTCTTGCTTCTCTCGACTGCTGACAGGTTGGCGCTTCCGTCCAGTTTAAACCTACGCGTTTCTGGAAGGTGTACGTTAAATTATGGAGTTTTACGTGCCAAAACCACTTTCTGATTATGAGGCACGCCGTAGTGGAGGACTCCGGAAATTTTGACCACTTGGGGTTCTTTAACGTGCACCTAAATCTAAGTGCACGGGTGTTTTCGCAATTCGCCCCCATCGAATTAAATGCGGCCGCCGTGGCCGGGATTCGATCCCGCGACCTTGCGCTCAGCAGATTAACACCATAGGCACTGAGCAACCACGGCGGGTAAGGTGTAGGTTACCTACGGTTCTCACTGGGCGAATCCCTTCGCATTTCATTGGGATGTTCTGAGGGGTCTCCGGATTTTTCCTTCAGCATACGCATGCCCCATTTACTTCCGCATGCCCCATTTACTTCCAGTATGTTTTTGTCCCTAGGTAACCGGCTCGAGCCTGGAATAGTAAGGCACTGCCCTTTGTGTTATCGTACAGATTTTCCCTTCTAATTTCTTTCTTCTCATTGTAAATCTCCACAGTCCTTTTTTGTTTCCATTCTTTGCATCCAGTTAACTGTCTCTGTTTCTCTCGCTTTCTTTCTGATGATGATTCCTTGTTGTCTCTTTACAGCTTCAGTTACCATGTACTTTGTTGCCAACATTCGTGACGTCTTCCACCATTCAGTGTTCACGCTTTTCAAGTGCACATACTTGTGCACTTTAGCTAGCTGGCCATTCATTTTCATTCGTGTTCGTGAGTCTGTGTTCAAAACTAATTTTGCTCTGTGCTTCTTTGACTTCAAACGAGGCCCAAACCATGTCACCCTGCACTGCCTCATCTCTGGTTTTACAAATGAGGCAGTGCAGCGCTTCCCACTGAACATGCTGCGTCATCTAGCGGTGCCACCGCGAAGTCTACGCCTGGCGCCGGTGTGACTGTATATGCAGATACGGTTCACTGAATATATATGTCGCGGGTTCAATTTCAACAAATCGTTTAGTAATTGGTCAGTATGGCTAAAAATATATAAACTTGAGCTAAACAGTAAAAAGACAAAATATGTTGATTTTCGACCAAGACACAAATGCATACTCCGCGGAATTCGTTACATTTCCAGGCTTCTTGAGCGAACGCGCTGTATGCCATAAGTTCCTTGGCGTTAGTTTCCATCAAACGCCAGATTCGTCATTCCGCATCAACAAACTTCGTACGGACGTTTCACAGTCCATTAGTATAATCGGAGAAATAAGGTGTTTGTTTCCACATTGGGCAGCAAAGCAACTTATTATACGTCAGTGTACTCGCGAATCCATTACTGTTTGCTAACTTGGCGCACAACCACTAAAACAAATAAAGAATTAAGGTATCCATAGACTTCAAAAACGAGTATTGCGCTTAATGAAGGCGTGGAACGCCTTACAATATGCATTCCGCACCCGCACCATTCCGCATTCCGCACCACACTTTCACAGGCGCTGCATTCTAACGTCTGAAAATATATATTTTTTTTTACAATAAGATAAGGAGAATCGTTTGCGACAAAATGAGATCAAACGCTGATGCATTCCGTGATGCTTATTTTCGGAAACGGCATACGTATAGCTTTCGAGACACTGCGTGTTACTGTGGGAGAATCCGGACAAATTGCGGCAGGCAAGAACAAAGTTACACACATGATTCCTTAGCTACTTAATACACATCATGTTATTACCAGCATGGTAGAATGCCGCTCAGCAGCGTTTTCTCAAAAAACAAGATGAGTGCTTATCCACTCATGCTCCAGATGTTAATTTTTATTTTTGATCTGTTCTCTTTTCAGAAGGGTGTGACACAGGTGCGCTGCGCGAAGGCGGGCACAAGTGTTGCACTGTTATACCTAACCTTACATTCTGCTTTTCGACTTGTACGTTTGAAATGTTTACGACTCCGTTGCTGAAATGAAGATCTTGTCGTTTTACTTCTATGAGTAGCTTGTTAAATAATATCTGACTGCGTGCCTTCTTATTTTTATTTTTTAATTATAAGTGTAAAATTATGTGCGCTTCTTTCATTACCGTGCTGTTGAAAATGCAGTAGCCCATGGTGCAGATCGCTTTGCATGTTGTAGGTTATGGCGGCATTAGGCACGTCGTCGGGTCACATTGTCACTGCTGCTTTTCTTTTTCAATTCCTTCCTACACAATCAGGGTATGTGTATACCTGAATACTATGTATGGTCAGCTGCACTACTTCGTGTACTAGTTAGATGAATTTCACTGCTCACATAGCACTGCATAAATTTTAAATTCATTTAACCCACGCTTTGCACGCTGACGGAGCCGCCATGCTTCCAACTCCCCTAGGCATCACTTAATTAGTGCTAGAGATTACCTCTAGTAATCCTTGCAGGAAACTCGTTCCTACCGCTCATTCCTTGACTCGCCTTCATCCCATGGCGAATGAAATTGCGGACTTCACCATGGACTGCGTGAAAATCCGTTATTCGCAGGGGGAAGGGAGCATGCGACCCTTCCAGAGTTTGTGGTTTCTGGTTCGAGACTGGATGTCGCCGAGCGAGATAGAGTACGGCGCAAAGGGCGGCCGAAAGCTCCTGGACAAGCGGCTGACAATCGCGCCAGGGCAAGACGAGGACCTGCGGCGGCTTCGCGAGAAGATACGGAGCTGCTTCAAGACGATCCGCTCCTTTCTCATGCCTTTCCCAGGCGAAAAGGTGCAACTACTTTAACGGTGTTCTTTGTATACTTTTGTAAGATTTTTAATATTTCAAATATTGTTAATATTACTTGTATACATTCGTGTATACATGTAAATGTGTGTATTATGTGCTTATCGGGGCTTCTGTACGGATACATGCGCATTTGAATTTTTTTTGTTAGTTCACTGTTGCTATTTTCTCTTTCTTGTAATGAGGTTTTGCACGCTGCCTATTAAGTGTAAACTAGCTGGCTTTGGTAGGCCTGATGAATGTACTTTTCATAAAGACTTCTCGAATTTTACGTGGCCAAACCGCGATATAAGTTAAACCTCAATATAACGAAGTCGGTAATATCGGCAATTTGCTTCGTTATATCAAAATTTCGTTATATAGAAATTTGACCTTTTATGCAAATAAGTGCAGCCGCCGATGAATTTTCGTTGCACTAATGGGTCAGCAAAACATTCCGAATTATCGGGCAATCGGAAAAAGGCAATTTGAATGAGAAGGAAGCCTAATTTGTTCAATCTGAATGTTGGCGCCAAAATATATGGTTTTATGCTGTTTAGACGTTATCTTCACATCGGTGGTACTATGCAAAGCCAGCCACGCTTCCGCGTCTACTCCGCGCCCGTGGCTGTTAGTGTCGACCGTAGTAGGACCACGCTATCGTAAAAAGAATTGGCAGCGGGGAGTGAATGCGCCGTCTGCCTCTCACTTCAACGCCGAATCTCGTTTCAATTTCAATCTCAATTTCAAATTTCTATCTCCGAAACTCGAGATTACGTAACTCAGGAAGACAGCGCACAAGACATCACGCCATCTCGGCACGCCCACTCTTTTCACACGCGGCCAGCTGAGCTGACGTTCATACGCAGCCACGGTTGTGTGAGGAAAGGAGACGCTCGCCAACCTGCCCCCCCTCACTTCTCTACCCCCCTTCCTCTCGTGAACGCGCTCCCCTCCATCCTTTCGGCTTGCTCGTGCGGAAGACTACGCTCATCAAGCCTCCATCTTTCTCGGACCACCCTCGCAGTTTCACTCGCACTTGAAACGTACAGCGTGCCTGGCCCGGCGGGATCTTATCGCACTTGGACTTGATACAAAAGATAACGCTGCTGGGCTGCGGCGGTCGTTTTCTGTCGTGCGGCGCGCGATTTGAGATAGGATTTGAGAGCTGCGTTCGTAAGCAGCTACTTGTAATTCATTCATTTCACCATCTGCGTCCGCGGAAGTTTTCATGTATTGTCTCGACATTCCTTCGAGGTGGCAGCAAAATTTCTTTATATCGAAACTATGTACAAACAGACTTCTTTATTCATTGTAAAGTCCGTAACAGCGCAACACAAGACACGGACAAGAGGAAGGTAAAAAAACGGCCGTGGCTTAGCTTGGTTAAGCCTGGTGATTGCGAAGCAATAGTATCCGTAGCGCCCCTGGTGAGAGGAGCCGGAGTTAGGCCGCCGTTGGTGGCTACCGCCTCGCCTCGCGACGGCGTGAGATGGGGCCCCGTTTTTACACAGCTGGTGTGACGTCACACCGACCGTAGCGCCCCTGGTGAGAGGAGCGGGAGTTAGGCCGCCGTTGGTGGCTACCGCCTCGCCTCGCGACGGCGTGAGATGGGGCCCCGTTTTTACACTGCTGGTGTGACGTCACACCGACCGTAGCGCCCCTGGTGAGAGGAGCGGGAGTTAGGCCGCCGTTGGTGGCTACCGCCTCGCCTCGCGACGGCGTGAGATGGGGCCCCGTTTTTACACAGCTGGTGTGACGTCACTCTAGGTCACGTGGTGTGACGTCACGCAGCGAGGTCACGCTAAAGGTCAATGGTGCCTACCACCGCCTCGCCACGGAACGGGCTGAAGTGCGACCTAAAGTAGTATTGCTTCGCAATAAAAATGACAACACTGCGCTGGTGTTGTTGTTTGCCTTCCTTTTGTCCGTGTCTTGTGTTGCGCTGCTATGAACCTTACAATGAATCCTAACCAACTAGCCCAACTCACCGTCTTGATGCACACTTCGTTATATTGTGGTTCGAAATACATGGCGTTCTATGGACAAAAAGTTATAGATAAACACTTCGTTACATCGATAATTCCGTTACATCGAGCTTTAATTTAATTGCGACACACCTTAGTGGAAAACTCAGGCTCAGTTTGGCCTCCTGGGTTTCAATAATGTGCGCCCAGTGCGCAGTACACGATAATTTCTGTACTCCTCCTTCATCGCATGGTCGCATTCAGCAGCAGCGCCTCAAGCTGAGCAGTGCAATGCCATAGCCACTGGGCTACCGCAGTGGGCTTCGGATATGACAGACACTATAATATTATTATTGCCATATGGGAACACATATATTCAACTGATAGAGATGCAGAGAACGGGAGAAGAAGGCTGGTAAGTGCTCCGGGGAATACACAACTGCGTTCAAGAAGGAGGGGACCAACAAACACTGAAGATAGGAAGTTGGGAAGCAAAAAGCAAATGAGGAACGAGTTGAAAATCAAAAAGACTAAAATAAAACACGACAACGCTCATAGAATGGCATCCTGTGCGCATAAAAAAATATCCATAAATCTAACGTCTCGTTAACGCGAACGATCAAAAAAATAAGAAAGAACTGCAAACGGGAAATTAAGCCAAGAGAAAGACAACAGCAGTTTAAACTCGGAAAGTACTTTTTCAAAACATAATTTTTGTTAATTTCGCACTATTATGTTGGTTAGAAAAAAAAGAAATTGAAGGTCAGAGGTACCGTTTCTTAATTTTGCTCGAGAACCCCATCGCCGGTACGTCAGCGTGATGTAGCATAATTGAAAGTATTAATACGAAAACATTATGTGCCTCATGAAGCGGAAAATCAGGCGCCCGTCCGGTGATGATACCAAAACCCGCGTGACCAAGTGATGACGTCACATTCCCGGCGCCGGAGCTGCTGCGGCTCGCACTGCGAAATCCCACGGTGTGCAGCCACGGTGTCGGACGGACGCCGTATCCCACACCTAAAAAAATTAATTTTGCGCTATTCGAAAATTGAGATGACACATGTTCAAAACCAACCTGGTCCACTCCCAACATTGACTTGGCCCACCCATAAAAGGGGATTAAGGTGGTTTAAATTGGAATAAAGTGGTTTAAAGTGGAATAAAGTATATTATGTGGAGTAATGTGAATTAAGGTAAAATAAACTGGATTAAGATGGAATAACTAAGATTAAGGTGGGTTAATGTGGATTAAGGTGGGTTAATATGGATTAAGGCAGATTTTAATCTAAGGTGATTACTTAGAAAAGTCATCTTTTCGCATTCAAATCCCGTAAGGATACTTAAGTGACTGCCAACTTTTTTCTTACACTTATATTCTGGGGCGGGGGGGGGGGGGGGGTGGCTTAGTAAAAGTTTATGAAAGTCACTGCCACCATTTCGTGCGATTCCATAGAAGCGGTGGAGCAATGCGCAATAGCCCTAGCTATCAACATAGAAGGTGAGAGAACAATTATCAGTGATTCAGACAGTTATTATTAATTACGCAAACGGCCTAATGTCCAAAAAGGCGCTTAGACTGCTAAATTCAATACCCAAAAATATCAGAAAGCTTCTGAATTGGGCCACTGCACATTCATATCTCCTGCAATGAATCTGCTGACGCACTCGCCCACGGACTCGCATACCGGTTTAGAGGACTAAGCGGAGACGAAGATGAAGTGGGCGAAAACCCGGCAGAACGGCTTCGGCATACCTTCGGCATACGTCACTTCTGCAAGATTTAAAAAATTTTCCATTCAAGAAGAACATGCCAAATCATGTGTATTAGATAACGCCGATTTTCAGCACCTTAGATTTCCTTGGCACAGTGTATGGTGTGCAACAAGAAAATTTGAAGTTTCATTTACGCGTCTGCGTTGCCGAATACCACGGCTTAATTTCTATTCCCATAGGTCTGGTTTGGCACCTTCTCCTAAATGTTTTTACTGCAATGAACCCGAAACTATGGATCATTATTTTCTTGAGTGTCGTAGGTTCAAAGTGCATAGAAAACGACTTCTAGAAGGTCCCTTCCGCCAACTTGGATTAGCCATCACGCTACCTATCATTCTGTCTCTGGGGGCGTCGGCACTAGGACACTGTAATAGGAACGTATGTGATGCCATATATAATTTTATAATGGAAACAAGGAGACTTCCATGCTAATTTTACTGTTTTATTTTCCAAAACAAGAAACCAAAAAAATATATATTAACTTCTAATTTTAAGAAACTATAGCATGAAAATTATTATTAACGATTAGAATTAATTTAATATCACATTTTCAGTAAAAAAAATTCTATTTAGGCATTTATTCTTTTTGAACCCACTGCCGCCCGATTCATGGCCAATCCCCCGTAGTGGGTTGTGCTATATCTACAGGCTCCAAACCAAACCAAACCAAACGGCTACTCGGCTACAACGAAATCACCGAGCACTACCAACTCGGTAGACAGAAATATTCGCAAGGACATAAAGAATTATATGAAAAACAGGAATGGGTATGGAGGAGACTGCAAGCACGGGCATTTCCAACGCGAGCCCCTATGCACAGAATATATCCAGAGATCTACGATCCCCACTGCAACCTTTGCGGTGGCATCATAGACATCTTCCACATAATTTGGCGGTGTCCCAAAAGAAAGCATGCATTAAATATCAAGAACAACGACTGGGAGACCACCATGGCTAGCTCACATTTGAAAACGCAATATCAGTAACGCTGCGCTGGAGGCAGCCTCCATCCACGGGACCGAGGTCACCTCCAGTGCATCACTGAAGGGATGTCGCTGAAGATTGCTGAAATTTTTGAAGTTGTTAAAGGCTTGGATATGAATCGGGCGAGGTTTCCTCAGGAAATAAAAGTTGTTAAAGAACAATGAAATGTACGGAACACGTCAGTGCAAGCCCTTGTTAGCAAGGTGAATCTTCTGGAAATTGATATGCATTCTCTCAAGCAGATTGATACGCGCAATGCAGCCTCAGCTTCGTGCTCTCTTGATGCCCTTCGCCATGATATGACGAAGCTTAGGGCGTCGCTTGATAACGAGAGCAACAGATCCAGAAGAAACAACCTCATTATTTTTGGCCTGGATGATCCAGCCGATGAGACATGGTATGAATCGGAGGGAAAAGTACTTTCTTTCTTCCAAACGCAACTGGGTGAACAGATTACTCCGGAAAGTATAGAGCGTGCTCACTGGCTTGATAAATCTCACGAAAGCAAAAACAGACCGGTCATTATTAGGTTTGTTAACTTCAAAGATGAGGAACGTATCCTATCTCGTGGTACTAACTTTACCATCTGTGAGGATTTCAGCCCTGACGTCAGGCTTGCACGATCTAAACTTCTAAGTTATGCAAAAACATTGAATTGCTCTTTTAAACTTCGATACGATAAGCTAGTCGTTGATAAGAAGTGATATGTGTATAATAGTACCCAGGATATTGTTGTTGAATTGAAAAAGTTGCAAAAGTGGTGGTGCCCAAACAATCAGTCTTCAAAGCAATGTGTTCGTGTCCAAATTCAAATCCAAATTCAGAACTTACCAATTTGGTCGTGAACTGCAGAAGCATAAAAAACAACATTGATGAATTTGCTACTTTGACCTCTTCAGTCAAACCTCATGTGATTATAGGTACGGAGTCTTGGCTCGAACAATCTGTTGTTAGTTCCGAAGTTTTTCCGCCTGGGTTTCACGTGTACCGTTCCGATCGCAATGCTAATGGCGTTGGAGTCTTTCTACTTGTTTATTCGTGCTTGTAATCGTCTCCCGTGTTAGTCCCAACTGATTCTCCCGAGTCAGCTTGGTGCAATATACGATTTCAAACTGGGCAGTTGCTGACAGTTGGCTCCTTTTACCTTTCCCCCGCGTCCATACCGCCTGAGACCTTCACAGCCCTCTCCGAGTTTCTTTCTACAATAAATAATGGCTATCTCATTGGCGGTGATTTCAATGTGCCTGACGTTAGGTGGGTTCACAATAAGCCTGTCCTTGTTAATTCATCCGCTCTGTCTACAGCGTTCCACGAGGCAGCAGTTACCAATGATATCTATCAGTTTGTTACTCAACCTACTCTATGTAGTCCGAATAGCTCCTCTGTCTTAGACCTGCTTTTTTGAAACCAGCCATTGCTTGTGTCTGACAACGCTGTAGTTTCCGGTATTAGTGATCATGACTGCATTGTAACACATGTTCAGAACGTCCCCTTCTCATGTGCACATGATCACCCAAGGAAGATTTTTTTTACAAAGGCAATTATGTTCCATTATCTAATGATCTTGCCATATTCTTGCAGGAATTCAGTCACTTAGGTAGCTCAGTCCACATATTGCAATACCCTATGGAATACATTTTGCTCCACGCTAGAATGGTTGGTTGACACTCATGTTCTATGTGAACATTTCTCTGCAAAAGAACGTAGTGATACGCATTGGGTTACTCGGGAGGTCAAGCGATTGATTAATAAGAAACATCGTCTTCTGAATGCTTATACAAAGCAGCGTAACCCTTCTGTATTTGTGATGCTGAAGTCCCTTGGAACAGATATAAAAGCAAAAAAACAGGGTTGCTATACTTCTTAGCATTGGGTCCAAAGTTAGAAAATCATCATCATCAGCAGCAGCAGCAGCAGTCTGGTTACGCCCACTGCAGGGCAAAGGCCTCTCCCATACTTCTCCAACTACCCCGGTCATGTACTAATCATGTACTGAGTTAGAAAATAATCCAAAAGAAATGTGAAAATGTTTAAAAACAATAAGAACCGAGTCAGTTGGCATCCCGAGCTTAAAAAAACGACAGTGTACTTCTTACCGAAGGCTTCGATAACGCTTCTTGCTTCAATCTTTATTTCCAGCCTTCTTTCACAACTCCCTGTCATAATGAATTACTGCGTATTCCCGACAATGTGTTCGAACCTGTGTCAGAACTGGTTGTGGCACACGGTGGTATACTTAAGTTACTTGACAATATAAATGTTTCTTCTGCAAGTGGTCCTGCTGGTATAGCGTCCTATGTGTTAAAGACTTGTTCTGACAGAATGGCCCACTATCTGGTTATTATGTTTGAGAAATCGTTAAGTACTTCTTGTTTACCTAAGGAGTGGAAAGTTGCAAACGTGGTACCAATCCAGAAAAGTGACCCAAAAGATATTGTCTCCAACTACAGGCCAATTTCTCTGACGAGTGTGTGTAGTAAAATACTGGAGCACATAGTATACAGTGCCATAATAAAACATCTAGAAAACAATCATTTTTAGCGAATAGGTTCCCGGCGCACGCCGGCGAGTGTGCATCCTCACCGAACCACAACGAGACGGCCCATTCGGCGGCGCGAGCGCTTACCTTCCGCGCCCCCGAGAGTGACCGTTCCGTGTGGTGGTTCGAAACCAAGGACAGATTGACTAGTTATGCCGAAGTAACCAAGTGTTACCGCTTAGCTCGACGGACAATGCCGCCTCCCCACCCGGCACTCAGTCGGGAGGAGGCCGTAATCCTAAGACAAATACAGACCGCGTCACTCCTCGCCCCCGCAATGCTGCACGTGCTTCACCCAGAGCTCTATCCGAGTGGGCTGTGTGGTGTTTGTGCAGCGGGTCCGGCGGACCAATGGCACATCATGTGGGACTGTGCCAGGTTCCCGACGGCAGCTACCTCCAGGACTTACCCGCCAGAACTTCAAAGTGCACTGCAGTCTACAGACAAGGACTCACAACTATGGGCCGTCCAGCAGGCCAGGGGTGCGCTCGAAAAGCACAAGCCTCGTGACCCACTACAAACGGGCCCAACGGGGCTAGTGCAGAGTAGAGTATAACCCCGGGTCGACGCTTGGCCAGCGTCACGACTCGTTAAATCGTCGTTTGCCGGCACTTTATTAAAGTTATTCCTATCCTATCCTATCCTTAGCGAATATCAGCATGCTTTTAGGTCTGGTCATTTTTTATTCGACACAGCTCCTAGAATTCAGCCTCAATCTTTTTCATTCATTCAATCTCAGTGTAAAGATTGACTGTATATTTCTAGATTTCAAAAGGTCATTTCATTCTGTGCCCCAAGTTTTGCTGTTACATAAGCTATCATCCCTCGGTATCTCTCCTTCATTGCTTGATTGGATTAAGTGTTATCTACAAGAATGCATGGAATGTGTTGTGATTAATAACTCACAATCCGATTATATTGCTGTTACTTCGGGAGTTCCCAAAGGATCTGTTTTGGGGCCATTGCTGTTTCTGGTATACGTCAATGATATTTTACAGGTTGGGTCATGCAAAGTGTGTCTGTGCGCGGATGATTGTGTGATTTATCACCTTATTAGGTCTTTCACTGACCACGACTACTTGCAACCCAATTTGGACTGTATACGCGCTGGTGTGTTAGGTGGCAAGTGTCTTTGAACCCCAGTAAGTCTCAATACGTCTCCTTTACACGTAAACAAGATCAATACCTGTTTCATTATACATTAGACAGCGTCCAGCTATCGCGAGTAACTGAGTATAATTATCTTGGTGTTTATTTCTCATCGAATTTAACTTGTACTAAGCACTTTGTGTATGTTGCAGCGAAAGCCTGTAAAATGCTAAATTTTTTTAAGCGCAACTTCCGGTTAGCTCCTCCCAAAATTAAAGAACTACTTTACTTTTCACACGTAAGACCCTTATTAGAGTATGCATGAGATTAGAAATGCTTTCTAAATTTATTTCGGTATGGTTAAAATAGATAAAAGAACTTACCGTTTACTTCCTCATTTCTTATCTGACAGAAGTGACCACTCTTTAAAAATAAGATAAATTATCTGTAAAACATACGTCTTCCAGCACTCATTTTTCCCACACACAATATCACAGTGGAATCAGCTACCTCAGGAAATTGTCGATTGTTGTACTGAAGCATCGTTCAGAGCATTTCTGTTGAATTTATAGCGGCGTGAACCTTTCTGTTTTGTTATTTTTGTTTGATCAGTTATGTATTTTATCCGAGCTTATGTAACCCTGTGCATTCACCCCTGCAATAATGCCTTCGGGCGCTGCAGGAAATAAATAAATAAATAAATAAATAAATAAATAAATGTAGCCAACCCTCGCCAATCTTTCCAAATATTGGAAATAAAAGTTGTGCTTCCTCTCTCTCACAAAGTTAAATCAACAGCTATTTTTAATATATGATGTAGTTGAGCGTTACCATTAAAGATTTAACTAGGACTGAATAGAAGCCTTATAAGATGGCCATCATGGCGGGTTGATGCAGCGACCTTAAAGAAACCCTGAAAACGATTGGGCGCACATATGCAGTGAGCCGGTAGAGTGGGTCTCTTTGTCTTTTAAGGGGTACGTTCAAGTGCTCTGTGTAAAGCGCGTAATTTATTATCGAGCTTTAAAATCGACATTGCTAGTGATCGCAGCGGCAATGCGTTTTCAGTGGACCTCTGCAATTTGTCATTTAGGGCTGCCTGAGACACTGCATACGCAACACTCATTGGATGAAAGCACGCCTCGGGCAGTCCGCAACTGCCAGGGATGGCTAACCGAGGAGGCCCAGTTAGTGTTCTGGCTTCCGTCGCTGGCAGGAGTGTCATGGGCGCGCGCGTACATTGCATCTCGGAGTACTATTGTAGCGCATAGAGACGAAGACGCAAGAAGGCACACGAAAGACACGGACACGGCGCTAACTCTTCTTCTAATCCAATTGAAGGAATCAATCCACTGAACATCATTCGGAAATTTTCCGGTAGAATTTGCGTCCGTAAATAGAAGCTTACAGAACGTGCTCTGCATGCTGCTGTGGCGCATAGGGCAACGGTACGACATAGATCCCGAAGGTCCCATTGAACTAGAATGTTGTTTGAGGGATTCATTTCTTGAACTGGACACAGAAAAAAGGGTTAGCGCCATGTCTCTGTCTTTCATTTGCCTCCTTGCGTGCTCATCTGTATGTACTACGATAGTACTCCAAGATGCCATACCAACAAGCCTGCGTTGCAGTACTGGTTTATATTTATAGCATTCCAACAGGTCAGCCGTGTGCATACCGCATCATTGTATATACCTACGATTATCTAAGGGAAACAGACCGCAAACGTCAAACTAAATCTATATAAAGGTTCCTCTGAATGCTGAAAGATGCCGACGTTTTTTCTTCGGTCTAGTGGTGCGGTGCTCTTCCTCACGCCAAGTTTCAGACACTCCTTCAACGCAAAGGTAAACCTTGCTATCGTTTTTGATGCATCACATTCGGAACAAACCAGCGGCGGATCCAGGGCATCATGGAGCGGCTCTTATAAATAAATGCAAAATAAATAAGAGGGAGCGCTTGCTGTATGCCTATTACTGTGAGCACTAAAGTGCCGGCATACTCAGGGGGGGGGGGGGGGGGGAGTGCCCCCACGGCTTTCCCTCTGGATTCGCCAGTGGATCAAACCGCTATTTTGGTCCTTTTTCAAACGGTACAATTTGTCCTTCGGGCCATACAGGTGGCGATAACGTCGTCGTCTGCTTGGGAATTCGACGGCCGCCTGTCGGACATCGGCGATGCCTTCAAACGACACCTTGTGGAATTCACGCGTTTGCTATTAGAGCCAGGCAATCTGCTGCCCAAGGAAATCAACGGACGCAGAATAACGTGCCAGGAGCTGATAACGTACTTTAGGGTAAGTTCGGTGAGCTTCGTTTGCAGCTGCCTTAACGGAAACTGGTCCTTGCAGGTCTACGTGAGGGCAACCAAGAAAGACCGGCTACGCGAGCCGACATCTATGATGGAGGTCAGTGCTTCTGAATTCCGTAAGGTTTCCGGAGCACCCGGTAGCACTCTTTTTATTTTTTTTATTTCAACAGCTTGCCCAACGGTATAGGCGTTAAAATATGCAAATCCAGTTCGGTTTCAGTGATGTAGATCTGTAGTTCTCGATGGTTGGGCCCATGGAGCCAAGAATCATAGTGGCTGGTCTCGTTGGATGAAGGCCCATCGCTAGCAGGTAGCTGCGTCATATCTGGTTTAGGTCGGGTATATCTACGAGAGGTGTTTCATTGTAGCTGTGGATGCTGGAGCTGAGAAATATGGGAGGGTATCACCGAATGATCCATGAAGATGTGGCGAGGCATAGGTGACCGACGGGGTAAGGGCCGTCCCCACACGGAGTCTCCGCAACACCACCTCCCCTTTGCGGGCAATGCCGCCTGGAAGGTTTGAACGACACGGTGGGATTAACCTTCATATCCTTCAATGTCCTTCCGCTCAACACGCCACCTCGGCTCAAAAAAGTTCATGGCAGCGCCGTTCCTCGACTGAAGTGTCACTGCGCTTCATTGACACTCAACGTCAATTCTTGGGAAGCGTCACACCTTCTTCTGTCGATGGGTGGCGCTGTACTCAGCTCGAGTGGAGGAAGAACTTCGAGTCGAGGATGGTTTGGGAATACGGGGCTAAATCTCGTGCGGTGGCGTGGAGAATCTCCTTTCGCTGGAAGAAATTGCCCTGTGGGTCACTTGGCATAGGTACGCCAAAAGTAGATGGTAGCCCACTGTGTATAGCGGTGTCGGCTTGTAAATGTGACTGGCAATACCTAACGTCTCGCGGAGTCCACCGCATCTGAAGCTGACCTGGCGCCTGTGCAGCCACGCGGTGTATTTTGTCTGCCAAGGCTGGACGTTGTAACTTTACCCAATTTCCTTTTCATGGCGGCAGTAAATGCACGGATCATCAATGCGTGAATTCGCCCCCATGATTTCCTGGCCGCTAAGCGCATGCGCAGCCTGGCTAGCCATAAAGCTTGTGGGGTTCGCTTACTGTACCCTTCCGAAGCCAGGTGGAAAGACAGGCATGAGTGCTCAATTCGAACAAGAGCGTTTACTCACACAACTCGAGTGTCGCGCAGCCGGCCAGACAACAACCCCCGAGGGACGCAGGCCTCACCTTTTATGCGGATGCATGCATCGGTGCGCATGCACCAATACCGTTAGTCAGTGCGCCAGGCGGTTATGGGCGGCGCCCCCCAAGTTATGCGCCAAGCCTTCCCGGCCCGCGTGCTGCGTGTTGGATATCAATTGATTTGTGGCTGCCAGGGGGAGCAGAGAAGACTAGTAGCTTGATGCGCGCTGTTCTCCCTGCGGGTCCACTGTTTGAAGTCAGGTGATCTGCTGTGTTTCTAATATGCGATACAGTCGAAGTAATGAAGGGAGTGGCAGTATGGAACGTCAGCTATGCAACAAGCATTGCGCACGCCCCCCGCTGCCGGTGCTCCTCATCACGCCAGCGTTGTGAGCGCGATTCGTCGTGGTCATTGTCTGAACTCGGTTCATGTGGCTCTTTAGGCGCGTGATATAATGCTTGTTTACTTGTGGCACATTTGGCTGGTCGCTTTAAAGTGTTTCAAAACGCTCTGGCGGGTCATAATAAATTCGGTTTGTCGAAATAGACTTCCCGACTGGTGCTGGGCGGCGCTGCGGATGTTGCGCAGCAGCGCAGCTCATGGGAAGAAACGAAAGAGCCGTCAAGCAGCGTGGTTGCGTAGGCGTGTTGTGCACGAGAGTATGGGCGGCGAGATTCTGTCTACCGTGCATTTGTCTGCCAAAGCCTGTGCCGTTCAGTGCTACAACAGCCTCGAAAACACGAGTGGCTGACACATGCGCCTAAAATTCTCCATATTTCCGGGCAGGTTGCGCAAAAAAAAGGAAAAGAGAGGAGAAAAGCGTGCACCGCTGCTCATGTTGTCATAGTCAAGAGCCAAGTAAGTCGCGCTTGCTCGTAGCCTCCGCTGGGTGCCACCGACGAGCGTCGGAAGCAGCGGCGCGGCTTCGCGCAAGTGCAGCGAGCTGAGTTATGTGTCGCGATCTTACTGCACGTTAGAAACGAAAATGAAGAAAGAGGCAAAGGATTCGTTAATGACCAAAAAGAACGTAAAGAAGCCGCGTGGGAAGCCGCCTCACAAGTACCAAGAGTGACGCTTTTACCATTGCGTCGCCCGACACAACCACTGTGACATCTCTGAGGTATATGGACACTTGGTGAGTTATACCCCTGTCACTGAGGCACTTTGGAGCGCTGTCGAGTTCAACCCGGGTCGGGTGCTTCTACACGGGCACCCTCGAGCGCGATTTATCTCGATCTGGATTCAGTATATCGGGATCTACGCTGTCTGCGTCGTAATGCTGAGCGAGCTCAACCAACTCGATCCAGGTTGCTGGACTCTGTAATAGCTACCAATAGTGGAATACACATTGTTGCATGCCGAGTCAGAGCGTGGTAGGAGCCAGTTGAATCAGGCCGAAACTGCGGTTACTCTTCCAAGTAGCGACAAGCGGGGCATTCATATATTACCTCAAAGGGCGGCACTTCCAACAGCACAAAAGATTCAGAGGGAAGCTTGAAGAGGTGAACAGGGCGTGAGCTTGTGCGAGTTGCAAATTCAAAAGGGGGCAGGTCACGATCAAGGGAACAGGTTGTTCAAAAAACGCGGCGCTGCCTGAAGTTAAGTAAATCTATACCGGGGAAGAAAGAAAGTACAAAAACATGGTAACACGAAGACGCAGCAAATAATCTTGTTTTGATGTGGTTGAATCGCGTGCCCAATATACTAGATTTCTAATTCGATAAGGAGAAGGACGGAGCGTTAACGCAGTCTTCCATCTTCGAAATGACTTTTCACGTTCAGAACGAAACACTTAGCTTTAAAATCGATTTGACTTGACGATTTCCCACGCGTGTTTGTCACTGCTACGCCAAATAATCGTGCAATTATCAGAAAGCTAGGAGCACCCGCAAGTTCTAGAATTAAATGATAGGCTTTTGCATGTTTAATTCGAAATAATAAGCGCTGGGCGAAAAATGGAATCCTCAGCTTGCAGCCAGCGATCCGACAAAGTGACTCGTTCATACTTGACAATAAACAGCACTAACAAAGACGAGGACGAAGAAATCAAAGTAGGATCGCACAGCAGCGCTTGACCTGGACATAACAGAACCTGATATTCTTTCATTTGGTGCCTCAAGAATGTTGTTCCTTTGTTAAATGGCGCACCCCTCTCTGGGGGATGGGCCATAAATGGGGCGGTGAAGAGAGAAAAATAAGTTGGCATGAAATTGTAAAATAAGATGTCAACTGCTAGAGATTTCAAAGCTAAAGTATCTAAACATTGCATCAAGTAATTATGCTAGCATAAAAAGTAACAGGGCAATTTCAGCATTCAGTTCTTTTTGTCTCGTGCAGAAATTTTCAGAGGGCATCACAAATGTTCTTGTAGCTATGCCCCACATGGTAGCCCCAAAGGAAGGGATTACCGGAAGAGTCAAGTGTTCTCCCTAGGGATTTCTTGTGCAGTGTAAGCGAGTGGCCTGCTCAACTTGTATGTCATATTAGAGCGCAGCTCCTAGGCGACCATTCCTGGGTTAAGCGTTACGCGCTCGTGGCACTGTTCGCGCGTTCGTCGTCGTCTTCCACAACTGGCTGAGATGCCGCTCATCATGCCAGCGTTCCCGTACTGCCCCGCCCTCTGAGAAGATGCCGACGCGGTGGTTTCGTCAGAAAGTGCGGTGGTTTCGGTCTCAAATTCTTTGCCTCAATATATCGCGCAATGAAATCACGTATCAAGCTCAGATCGAATTTCATGTTATGGAGTATTTCGTAATCGTCGGACACTTTATCTGTACTTAAATGATAATTGACTTTTCTTGCTATTATTGCTTTCATCTTTAACGTGCAACTTCACTTTTCAACAGCACTCAACTGTGTAGCAGTCCTGAAGCTTTATTTGTGGCTATAACTTGAAATAGACCACCCATTTCTTGGCCAATCCACATAACGCGGTATGGGCCATATTGTCGATGGATGACTGTGACTAGCACTCGCCTGTGATACTAACGACTTCGTACTCATGTTTGTTAGCGATGTGTATTGTCCAGTATAAACGTACACAAACTTGCCAAAGTTTCCCTGCTACTTTCAAAGGGTCTTGTCTTGGCCACGGCAAATCCGAGTTGACGAAGCGCTGACTCCAAGCTGCAGCTCCTTCTGTTCCGCCATTGCTGAATGACCTGTGCACAGAGACGAAAATCCTTGCTTCGAACGCCAAATGTATGCATGACCTCTTACGCTGAGCTGTCGTCCTTGGTGCCATCCTTGGTATGGAGGTATAGAACCCTTCCATACCCTTCCTTAGGACTCGAAGGCATAGGACTGCTTTGCTCCAGCTTTCTGAAATTGGCCTTCTGAAATTGGCATAGGCAAAGCTCCCTTCGTGTTAAAGAAAAGCTTAGAATTCTGCTACCTACTGACACGTAAACAATGCTGTCATCTCTACCTACGTGGTTTCTTTTCCTTTGCTAATTTTGTCACATTTTTCATGAAGTATGGCAACGCTACGTTTGACTTACACGATTTGTTCAACCCTTCCTTGCTATAGGATTTTGTTCTTTTTGTTTTCCTTCATATTTTTCCGCTGGTGCTTGTTTTAGGCGTTGTGGGGTAACCGATGCTCCAGAGACCCATTTTTCCTTGGTTCGCATCATTTAATGAGCAACAATTAGCAGCCCTTCCCTAGAACTTTTTGGTCTCCTCCTTATACCGAAGAGCAGATCAGCATGTATATGGACGGATACATCTGTCTTTCAACAAACTGTCTCTTTCTCTCTCCAGGTGACCGAGGTGGCAAGCATCCGTGCAGCCATGGAAATTGCCTTAGATTTCTACACGACCAGTATGTTGAAAGTGAGTGGTTTGTACCGTAAGGAAACTGAAGCCCTAGAATGTTGGTATGCATTTAATCTGGTAAAGAAGCCCTCACACTCCTCGTTATCAATCACTATATAAATAAATACATGAAACCTTTCGTATCAAATGAACACCGCGGGGAGTCCAACAAAAGCGGTAACACTCGTATTTTCCAGCAAGCTTCAGCTGTACTCTGTGAGAACCTAGGAATTCAGTACAAACTGCACTATACCATGGTGGAAGTATTATAGAGCGAAAAAACGAAGAGAACGAAATACACAAAACGGGCACGCGCTTTATAACTAATTTTTGAAGGTCTTGTGGGGAAGGAGAAGAGGTGGCACTGCGTTATTTTGATTATATATGGTGCACCTTTGCGTTATTAACGTTCGTCGCGAATAAGGTCTGTGTCAACTTTCTTCTTCGCCGTTTTTGTTTGTTGGCGCTTTTCTCGCAAGCTTTTCTTTGTGCTCTAATGTTGTTTTTTTTCTGTGGCTGAAAAAGAGAATATTTCATCTTGGTATATCAGTCTGTGACCGTCTTCAAACAGAGCTTTGCACTATGCGAAATATGAAAATTTTCTGTCATGCCGATATGCACATGTTCAAGCGCATTTTCTCGGGTGTATTATTCCATGCAGGTGTCGGTGATGTATTTACAATGTCGGCTGCCAAATGCAATCGGGGCAGGCGCCTTCTTCAAGTCGCTGAAACAGCGACTTTTTGCTCTTGCCCTGGTATTCGTACTTTTCTTTTTGTAAAGAATGAGGCAGAAATAAAGGAACGTTAAATATAGAAAGCGCCCCACGTAACTTGAGCCAAACGTTAAATATATGCAAATGTCACGTAGCTCGACAGAACGAAGGTAATGTTTGCTATCGCTTGGAGATAGTCAGGTTACTTCCCATTCCGCCTGATTACATAATTAGTCCTAATAAATTAATTAACTGCTCAAATATAGTTAGATGAAAATTGTCAATGAGAAAATTGTAGAGCAATATGAAAAACTCCCTATAAAGTTTTCTGTTGCTAAATACATGCTACATAAAAGTATTTTCCCAAGCATGAGAAACGTCCGCGAATACACACAAAGCGCATCGAGCGGCCAGTCGCACAGCAATCTTTTGTGTATTCGCGGGCTTCTTTCATGCTTGGAAAGATACCTTAAGCCCTTCTACCGGCGCTAACGAACTCTGGGACTTTGTATGTTTGTTTGTTATTTTTCTATACTACGTGTGATTTAGTTTCTTGCTCTCGCATTTGAAGCAATGCTATTAAGAGGGGGGGGGGCATTGACACGTGTTATCATTTATCCTTTTTCCTGGGACTGAATTTCAGCCGTTAACATTGCAAAGCGCAAGACGCGCCTTCATAATTTGGAACTAACTCGAAGGTTATGGTTGTTTCTATCTGTTGTGTGTAATTTCGCCGAGCTTTGTTTAATCAAATTGTGTGTGCGACGCGAACAGTGTTGCATTTTCTGAGAGGTATGCGAGCACCAGCGGTTACACTGGAACCTTCGACGAACCATGTATAAAAGCCGACGCGCGTAACCCACAGATCCGGATTCGACGATCGCCGACTGTGCTGGTCGCTGTCATTGTGCTTCAAGTCTCGCTTGCTTTTTTGGGCACGGGTTCGCCCAATAAAGAGTTGTTTCGGGATTTACAGTTTCGCTACTGTGTTCTTCATCGTCACTACACCGGGACAATATATTACTTTATCAAATCAAATAAATGTACTAGTAGCTGCAATTTATAGAATAGCGAAATCAGTTTTCATTGCCAAGTCAAAGCATCGTAAAATTCATAGTTTCGTTTTCTCAATATTTGTGATTTTCAACAATCTTAACAAAAAGTCGACGGCCTAACTAGAAAAATTTGTGTCCAACAGTTCATAGACTTTAACTATTCTTTTGAATCAACAATCATAATCAAATTTGGTGCAGTGGTTGCTGAGAAAAAATGCAGCGGCGATTTCGATACTACCTAATGCAATTTGAGCACAGCTCAATAGTGTTTCTATTTGGCGATATATTGGCTGGCGCGGACAATCTGTCTCGCATGGCACGTTGCAAACGTGGTGGCCAAGTGTTGCACGACGGCCTCGCTAATTGGAAGATCGTGAGAGGCAGCGCGTGGGTGACATGTGGGCGCGATTCACAACAGCCACCGCAGACAGACCTCCGCTCATGCAGCGCTTTGTTTCTATATATGGTATCAACGGCGTTATCCCTGAACAGACGATATGCGCTACTCTGGCGCCATATAGTAGCCATCGTCGCCGCAGAGCCCATCTTGCGCGGCACTATGCTTTTCTACGGCAAGAGGAATTGCAGTGGACTGACAGTTCCTGAATGCTTGCAGGTGTGGCAGGGTCCTGGCGACGTCACTCGCGAGATCATGCAGGGTCACCACTACCGGCTCCGCGAAGAGGCGTTCGAGCGGTATAGAGTGACGCCCAAGATGGGCGGGAAGGAGCTGGCACTGCTCTATTCGCAGAAGCTAGAAGAGGCACGTTCCTTCCACTTGTTGTAGGGTCCATTAAAGGCCTACTGCAACGAAATTTTGGACCGCGTAAGGGTTTGTTGTTTCGGCTAACGTAGATACGGAACAGCCTGCCTGCAAAATTGTGCGTTTGAAATACGAGTGAATGTGTGGTGATATAGTCGCAGAAATAGACGTTTTCGATACCGAAACTGAGCAAAAAATACCATCATTGCTACTCGTCGGAAATGACGGAAAAGAAATTAGAACGCTGAGAACTAGCACGTCTTTTGAGCGTGACGTCAGAGATTTGGCGGCGCCTGCGACATGCTGAAAATTTCGGAGGCGATGTGCTAGCTTCTACGTCACAGCTGCTAAGTACAATGTATACGCGTCGTCTACTAAGGGGCTATTTAAAGGCTGTTATACAAAAATTAAACGAATATCAGCCCTGCAGCTTTGGCACAATTGCATGCGGTTTGTTCGTGTTCATCTCTCTTTCTCTTACCCTTCCACTCTTTCTCTGTTTATCCCACTACTCCTTCCCCGTGAAAGGTAGTCAACCGGAACTACCTCTGGTTAACCTCCTTTCCTTTCTATGCAATCTCTCTCTCTCACTCTCTCTGCCATAAATTAGCCAATGTGAAAATTCGTTGCCGTCGGCCTTTAAACTTGAGAAAGGAATTCTGATGTGCTAGGTTTCGGAGTTACAATCAAGTATGACTAGATGGCGTCCAAAGCATGGCGTCGATGACCTTCATAGTTTTTTCTTGCGCTTTGCACATAATGATGAGCACGGTAACAAAGATGGTGACAACGCTCTCGTCATTAAGTAGACAGCATAAGGAGACACTATGAACAGCCACCAACTAGCATGGCCCTTTTGAACGTCTATGACGTGTTTCCTGCTCCCGAATCGCTTGGGGCGCATGCAGCTAGCAGAAAGCGCGATCTTCGAGATCATTTTCTGTTATTCAGAGAGAGCCTTCTCTGGGAGACATCACTTCAAGGAGCAACTCTTATTTTCTAATCTCATCTAGTAATCAGCATTCTTACGTAGAAGGAAGGAATATGGCTTTTGAAAAAGAAAGGAAAAGAACGACTTCGCCAGTCTTAAATGATTTTAGAGATGTTTTGCGCAGCGCGTGAAGGACTTCAGGAAAAGTACCGGGAGAAAGAGCGCTGAATTCCAACTGATATTTATTTTCGGGATGAGCAGTACACAGACACAACTGTCTAAAAAAGCAAGACCAGGGATAACAGAGACGAGTCAGTTCACTTATAGCACGTGTCCACGATTGCCCCTTAACCCGGCGAAGTAATCAACTCTCCCAAGGCGTGATAGTGCGATAATGGAGCGCTTACGCTGCAGCAGTCTCCGAGCTTACAAAATTTCTTCTGCTTTTATTTCATGCGTTTACTGGGACCTTGGCGCAGTAAAAATCGCGCCAGTGAATATCGCACTAGCCTTGAGCGTGACTACTTGGCCTGGTTGAGGGGCAATCGTGGACGCGTGCTATAAGCGAGTTGACTTGCCTTGGTTTTGGTTTGTACTTTGGTCTTTTCTTTCTAGACACCTTCGTATATACACTGCTCTACTCGAAAATAAAATGTCGGTTGGAAGTCAGCGCTCCTTTTCCTGCGTACTTTTCCTAAAGCCACTCGTGTGCTGCGCAATACACCACTGTACACTAATACCAACTCGTCCAAGCTTGCAACCTTAAATGACTTAGCATTTCTATTGATTGCCCCTGCGTTAACTAACGTTGTGACTTGCGTTCATTTGCATAACACGTTGTTATATTAGTTGCTGGTATTTCCGTTAACACGCTCATGTAATGAGCACTTCAGGTGTCTTTTCTTATTGCGACACGTGATTGTTCTATTTAAATGCTTTTCCTAGGCTTCTTTTTTCAACTGTACGTCGGCCCCAGCTTCACCGCTCGCCCTCACCGACCTACCCAGGACCGTTCCAGCTGGAAAACAAGGTGATGCGGCACCTCGAGGTGGTGCTGCAATGTCGGATTCGCCGCAAAATCCTCCTTTGACGTGGTTTACGACACCTAACTTTCTTGACGTCCAAGTTGATGGCACACCCGTCACAGCACTCATAGATACCGGAGCACACATTCTGATTATGACCAGCCGCCTTCGCCGCCATTTAAGGAAAATTGTTACGCCTGCCGTTACTCGGTTCGTACAAATCGCCGACGGCAGCATGGTGGCCGTGGTCGGAATGTGTACTGCACGTGTGAGCACTTCCGGCCGCCATACTGTCGTCCTTTTCACTGTGCTTGACCAATGCCCCCACGGGCCTCATCCTAGGCCTAGACTTTTTCTCTGCCCATTCAGCGCTCATCGATTGTTCATCAAGTACTGTGCGTCTTGACTTGCCTCTGCTGGACGTTCCTCCGACACCACACGAAATTCGCCTACGACTGACTGATTTTGTTCACCTTCCACAACAGATTTTGACATACATCGAAATGTCGCCTTCTACGCCAATTTCCTATGGTTATTACGTCTCCGCTCCTATAACTGCCCTCGTTCTCACCCACAACGGTACTGTCCCGCATACAATACTGATGGTCACAGAGAATCGCACGTATCTCCCTGTAGTGAATTTCGGGCTCACTAAGCAAGTTCTGCCTGAAGATATCGCCCTGGCTACGATCACTGCTTTAGACGTTAGCTTCCTTGAGTCTTTTGACGTCGATGCTTCCTGTGAGCCTTTCCGGTCTGCCAACTGTACTGACAACGACACTCGGAAAATATCGCCCTGAATCTCTCACCGGCGGACGCTCTGCGGTCTATTGCTTTCGTACAAGGACATATTCGACCTGAACAACCGACGCCTAGGCCAGACGTCACTTGTCAAACATCGTATACATACAGGCGATATCCACCCCTCCATCGGCAACCTTACCGAGTTTCAGCTTCAGAGCGCCACGTCATCAAAACGGAAGAAGACAAGATGCTAGCGAAAGACATCATTGAGCCATCGCCAAGTCCCTGGGCCTCACCTGTCGTGCTTGCCAAAAAGAAGGACGGCGCATGGAGATTCTGCGTCCATTACAGCCGCCTCAGCAGCATCAAGATGAAGGACGTCTACCCACTACCTCGTATCGATGACGCCCTCGATTAACTATAGGGGGCGCAGTATTTTTCGCCCATCGACCTATACGGTGCGGATATTGGCAAATCGCGGTGGAGGATATCGATAGTGAAAAGACCGCCTTTATAACGACTGATAGTCTTTACCACTTAAAAGTTATGCCGTTTGGGCTATGCAACGCTCTGGCTACCTTTGAGCGTATGATGGACTCATTCCTCTAAGGAATCAAGTGCTCGACTTGTCTCTGCTACCTACATAACGTTAATGTGTTCTCGCCCACATTCAGCACACGCATTGAGTGCCTTTCCGCTGTACTTGCTGTTTTTCGCAAGGCCGGTCAACAGCTCAACTCCAAGAAATGTAGCTTAGGCCATCGTGACATTACTGTTCTTGGACATGTCGTCAATGCGACTGGCATCCGACCGGACCCGGAGAAAATTTGCGCCATGAAAGAGTTTCCTGTTCTACAGTCCGCAAAATATGTCCGAAGTTCCGTGGGCCTTTGCTCTTACTTCCGCCGCTTTGTTAAAGGTTTTGCCACCATAGCACGCCCTCTAACAGATCTGAAGAAAAGTGTGCCGTTTTCACGTAGAGCCTCTCCGGCCGCCGTCTTTTCTCGCCTTACCACCATGCTCACCACCCCGCCGATTCTAAGACACTTCGTTACTTCAGCCCCTACAGAGGTGCCCACCGATGCCAGTGGCCACGGAATCGGTGCCGTCTTGACACAAGTTCAACACGGCCATGAACGTGTCATCGCGTACGCTAGCCGTCTTTTGTCACCTGCGGAACGGAATTGCTCTATTATCAAGCGCGAATGTTTGGCCCTTGTGTGGGCAGTAGTGAAATTCCACCCCTATTTATACGGCAGGCTCTTTTCTATTGTAACGGACCACCATGCCCTCTGTTGGCTTTCGTCCTTAAAAGAACCCACAGGGAGGCTTGGACGATGGGCTGTGCGGCTACAAGAGTATTCCTATTCTGTGGTGTATAGATCTGGTCGCCTACACCAGGACTCTGACTGCTTGACCCGTTACCCTGTACCCACGCCCGCCAACGCTGACACGGCCGCTTCCGCAAGTGTTCTTTCCATTTCCCAGCTTTTGGACGTGGCCAGCGAGCAACGCCATGACGCTACCTTGACGATCCTCATTGACCGAATAGAATCTGCTGCTACTAATCCATCGTTACGGTGGTTCAACCTCAACGGCGGGATATTGTACCGACGCAATTTTCATCCTGACGGTCCTCCCCTTCTCTTTTTCGTTCCTCAACACCTCCGCTCAACCGTGCTTCAGGAGCTTCATGAGCTTCATGACGCCCCAACTTCCGGACACCTTGGGGTTGCTCGCACATACGACCGCGTGCGCCGCCGCTTCTACTGGTCCGGCCTAGCACGCTCCGTGCGGCTCTATGTAGCTGCTTGCAAGCCCTGTCAACGTCGGAAAAAGCCAGCAACGCTTCCTGCCGGGTATTTACAGCCGATCGACATTTCACCTGAGCCAACTCTTTTGCATGGGTTTGGATCTACTTGGCCTTTTGCCCGAGTCCAGCTCTGGCAACAGGTGGATCGATGTCGCTACTGATTACACGACGCGCTATGCCACCACTCGGACACTTCCCATGAGTTGCGCAACCGACGTCGCAGATTTCCTGCTCCGGGATATCATTTTAGTATATTGGCGCCCCGCGACAGCCCATCACCGACCACAGCCACACTTTCTTCTCCCAAGTCATCGCCGATATCCTACGCTCATATTCTACCAAACACAAGCTGGCTACCTCCTATCATCCCCAGACCAACGGTCTTACTGAGCGTCTTAATCGACCATTACTGACATGCTGTCGAAATACGCTTCACCCGACCACAAGGACTGAGACGTGGCACTGCCTATATATGTCACGTTCGCCTATAATTCATCACGCCACGACAATGCTGGGTATTCCCCCTTTTACTTGCTGTGGTCGTGTCGGTGTACTACTATTGGACACTTCACTCCCTTTGGTACGCGATTCAAGGACCGAGTATGCCCGCAACGCCATCGCCCATGCTGGCCATGCGCGCCAGCTTGCCCATACTTGTTTGTTGGTATCGCAGGAAACTCATGGCACGCTTACAATTGCCGCCATCGTGACACCTACTTTTCACCAGGCTCTCTCTTATTACTTTGGTCTCCTTGCCGCCGAGTGGGGCTCTCCGCGAAACTCCGTCCGTGCTACAAAGGCCCTTACCGCGTTCTACGTCAAGTAATCAATGTCACTTACGAGATAATCCCCGTGACTTCCATCATGCCACCCGGTTCCACATCACCCGACGTCGACCATGTGTCTCGGCTTAACCATTCCTATGCCCTTACCGATGGCGCGCTGGGTCGGTGCTTTTTCCGCCGGCGGTCGTGTTACGGTGGGAAAAGAGGACAACGTCGACGACGGCGAAGATAACGAAGTTGCAACAGCCTCTCGGGAATCTCAGCTGCTGTTTATGTATCTCTTGTAAATATATCGTGTAAATAGTTTTATACCAGCGACAGTATTTACACTCCGTAGTAGAGCACCTCCCTTGTACTGAAACAATGCTTTGCGCATGCTGCCCATTCACGCATGTAAGTCATAGAGCTCGAGCGGACAGATTAGTGAGTGTATGCGTATATTTTCATGATATAGAAACTGCACAAAGCGCACAATTACCCTGCGTTATGTACTTTCTTTGTTGTCCAGTGCTTTGCGCTTTGTTTGTACCATGAAACTGCACGAAGAAACTCAAGTTCAGATGCTGTTGATGAATACGTCCTTTGAACGAATTCATTTCTATTGAATTTAAAAGAAATCCTGCCAACCCTGCGCTCCACGCAGTACACTCGGTCTCAGCGAAGGCTACATACATAATGGCTCGTGGATTTCGATTTAGTGGCTCGACCTATCAACTTAATTTGCGTTTCCTTGCCTTCTCATATGCTCTAAGCTTGGTGTTTGGTAAAATACTAGTGTCCTTCCAGGACTAGATACTGCCGCTATCCAACGCTAAAAAGACCCATCATAGAGCTTCCCACACAAGGATTCCAGACCGATCGATACTTAGCCATATAGTCCTTTAATTTTCTGATACCAAAAGAGACCCGAGCAAATTAGTGTGCTTATCGGTGTTCATTATTGTGTTCGCTTCTAATATAAACCTAAACGCCGTCCTTGATGTTTCAGAAAATCGACATCGCTTTCGAATTCTTCTGCGAGTACCTGAAAGAAAAGAGCACGGTCTTCGACAGCGTGGTCTTCAAGGTTGTGCACGGCGTCGTGACCGCCGGTCTGGCGGTTGGAGCCATCGCTTTGGCCGTGGTGGAGCTGCCCATTGTAGCCGCCGGCCTCGCGGCTGCGGGCGCTGCGTCCCTGACCGGACACATTATCCACACGATAGTGGATCTGACGCTTGCGAAGCGAAAGGTATTCATCATCATCATGAAAGGCAGAGAGATCGGCCTGAGCTTATATAGTCGCGGACAACTTTCCGTGCCAAAGGGAAAGCTAATGGGGCGGAGCTTGTGCACGTATATTACTGCGCAAAGTAGTCCGGCAGCGTTAGACAGCGCTTTTGGTTTCTCGGATCGGTAACGAATCAGCATTGCTTCCAAGTGCGACGGTTTCGCATTTGGCTAGACACGGAAGAGCTAAGCAGGAAAAAAAAGGAAAATTTTTTTACTCAGCGGGGTGCTTTGTCTAATTTTGCTCTTGAATGAATGAGGTTTTATTATTAATAGACAAGATATAGTAGTACAAGGCAGTATTATACAGGAGGAGGTCCCGAGGTCAAAGACTGTAATGGGACCTCCTGTACAGAGTATAAGAAAGAATATAAACAAAAACAGTTGCAACAAATAGCGTAAAATATTCAAAAGATAACAAATTTAGTATTGTTTTAGGTTTGGCAGTACTAAACAAATCAGCAGCAGACATGCTAGCAAAAAAGTGTAATAATTATTACATTAGACTAATTACAGAACTATAACATCATTTTGAAAGTAAATGGATAATGAGACCTAACCAAATGAACTTTAAATTGTGTTGCGTAGCCAAATGGACATTTGGAGGGGAAAATATACTTATCTAAGTGGTTGCAGATGATAAAATGTGGTCTTTTAGTTGTCGTTTAAATTGAAATGATTTGCATGACTTGATAGTAGGAGGTAGTGTGTTCCAGAAGGAAACGGACGAAAAATGGACACTCTGCTTACCATAATTTGTGCGAACCATGGGAAGAATAAAGTTATTGTTTAGTGCAAATCGCGTAAGATTAGTATTCATTAGACAAGACTGAGGTATCAGACTGTTGCGGTAAGCGTTATTCAGTTGTCGATATAAAAACGTACCAAGACTAAAGTTAATAAGCTCGTCCACAGTAAGAATATTATAGCTGTGTAATAAGTATTTGGAATTGAAATGGTTAGGACTAAATGTAATTATTCTAACAGCCTGGTTTTGTAGTACTTGTAATGATTGTAAGTGGGTACGATACGTATTGCCCCAGCATGCAATGCAATATTTTATATGTGAATGGATAAATGAGTAGTATAAGGAGAGTAGTGTTTCCTGGTTAAACACATACCGAGCTTTTAAAAGTGTCCTTATTCCATATGTTGCCCTCCGCCTAACGTTGGCTATGTGTTGATGAAATTTAAGGTTAGAATCAAGTTCTACACCGAAGTAGTTACAGGAAGTACTACGCGGGATAAGATTATTACCAAGGTAGAGCTAAGGAATGAATGCGGATGAGCGTTGGTGGGACGTGAATAAAACAAATTTAGTTTTAGACGAGTTTATATTGAGCTGGTTAATATTGCACCAATTTAACACGTTGTTTAAGTCGGTATTAAGTTTAGAAACTAGGTTCCGTACACAAATGTCAGAGTTAATGATAGTCGTGTCGTCTGCATAAAGAATGCAGTTAGAAGAAAGCAGGCAATTAGGCAGGTCGTTAACATATATTAAATACAAAAGTGGGCCAAGTATGGATCCCTGAGGTACACCCATGTTTGTTGTCATTGATTTAGAAAGAACACAATTAACTCTAACTTTTTGGGCTCTATCTTTTAAGTAATCTTGTATCAAAGTTAATGCAGGACCTGTTATTCCGATAGATTCAAGTTTAAAGGATAAAATGTGGTGGTTAATCTTATCAAATGCTTTAGTTAGATCCACGAACACTGATCCAGCATACATACCCTTGTCGATTGCCATCTTTAATTGTTCAGTTAGGGCGATAAGGGCAAGTTCGGTTGAATAGCCCTTGCGGAAGCCGAATTGGAGCGGTGAAAGAATACTAAATTTAGATATGTAATTAGTTAGGCGCTTTTCTACCAGCCGTTCAATAACTTTGCTAAAGAAGGGTAGAATGCAAATGGGCCTATAATTAGTAATCAAGGCACGGTCACCCTTTTTAAATACAGGAGTAATTCTACCTTGTTTTAGTTCTTGTGGGAAGGTTCCAGTCTTAAATAATAGGTTAATAATACTTGCGAGAACATCTGAGATTAGGTGGGCAATTAGCTTGATGTGGTTTGAATGCATATTATCAAGACCTATATATTATCAAGACTTATAAATAAGGTGCTAATATTTTTTCTTCCCCAGCTTGAATTAAAGCGGATGAAGACGTGGTACTTTTTTCATAAGCACTCCTATACTTTGCGTGCTTTGACACCCTTTCGTTGCCACATAAAATTGTCCGCGACTAAAATATCTTCTGGCCTTCTCTGCACACGAGAAGGAGGAAAGGGGACAGACAAGTGTGATGAAAGATGAGTACGAAGCGTGGAAGATCACATAACACGGTGGTCTCTGGAAAGCCTGGATTATATAGTCTAATATTCTACACATAGTCTATAACAGCAATCGTAGTTGTTTCCGCAGCTGTGCGGTCATGCCAAGATTAGATAAATATAAGTGTACTCGAGCGATGTGACACGGGACACAGTAAAATACGCTATAGAAGGTGTACAACTTATACAAGACAAAAAGTACATCAAGAAAAGCAGAAAGTTGTACAAGCATATGTGCAGAAATACAAGTACTTTTTATACAGTGCATTGAACATGCAGAAACGCATTAAGAGAATGAAGTCCGTTTATGTAGAAGAACCACGTGATGGATGTAAGTGTGACTTCAGTGCAGTATAAAATGTTTCACTGCGACCGCAATTAAGTGCTCTGGAAGTTGCTTTTCCGTCCACCCATTTCGCAGCGTGACGATTGCTGTCGTGTTCGATGTTCAGATTTTTACGTAAAGAATGAAATTTAAACGACTCAATTGTTCAATTGATCATCTACTTTTTTATCTTGTAAAGCTCAGTGCAATCCAAATACATTTTTCAGTAACCAATTACACGCAACCAGTTACATTACTGAAGAAGCGAGCCGCAGCAGGTGGTGTGGCCTTGATCACTTAAATTTGATGGGCACTACAGTAGAAGGGCGACAGCTGTGTCACGCAGCAGCCTAGCAGCTGTTCAGACAGGATAACTGTAGCGCTCAACATTTGTTTCAAACGGGCTTTGCTGTGGTTCAATAGCGGTGGCCACATCGGCCGTTAATGCCCGGAAACCACTAAATAACAGTTTTTACAGTTTTTCATTTACTCCCGTTGGGCGCACCTTCTCCTGTCCCCAGCTACCATAGAAGCGCCGCGTTTCATGGTGAACCCAGACGCATGCATCGCGGCAGCAACCAAAACCTTGTGCTTAAGATATGCGTACGTTGCAATATTGCCCGTTCCGAGTTGTCAAGAGTACGTTTTGCACTCACTTTGGTCAATGTTCCACCTCGACTGATGGCTCAGCTAGAGAAAGATCATCAAGCGGCTCTTCGAGCGATATGAGGCCTTCCACGATCCGCACAGTCAAACGATCTACTTGGCGAATCCAGTTACACTGAGACAACTATCAGAAATCCTATAACTAGCATTACTTTCTAAATATCGGTGCATATAGTCTGCTCAAAAATACCTCGGCGTTCCGGTTAATACCGTCCAATCCAGTTAATACCTTCTTATAGGAAATTTAACTGGAACGCCCAGGTATTTTGTAAAACATGCTACCTAAGGTGAGTAATTAATAACTTCATTAGCATACTTGAGGTAATTCGCGAAATTATTAGTCGACATTTTTCTTGTTGCTAATGTCCCCCTAGCTACGTAGCCCATCTGCAGGAATGGCAGGGGCCTAGATATGACAAGTTTCTTTAAAAAACTGTTCCGCATAAAAAAGAAACACCTGTAAATGTGTATATAGCTTTCTTATCATTTATCCTGGCCCCTATCCTGAATGCATGTCATTCACTCATATTCCCCCGCCCTTTTCTGCTGGCGGTCATTCACATGTCAGCCGTGACCCTAGTCGGCTGCAGTTCAGTACGCAGGCTCGAAAGTTTGCCACTTCACTTGCCGTTTTACAACATTATACTAACACTAATGCAACAATTGTTACTTCATGATGGTAGCTTTAAGAACAGGAGCCGGGACCAAACGGCCAAAGGCATTTCTGGATGTGTGGCTGAAATTTACGTATTTATTGCAGCTCTCTCAAGGTAAAAAAGACTAGAGAGTCTACGGAAACAAAATTAGGAATAATTACGCAAAACACTGTTCAAATATTAGCTTATATTGCTGTCATCTCGTTACTACATTGATAATCAACAAGTTATTAATTCACAAGGAATAATATCAGTTTGATGTTCACATGATCTTTAAGCATCACGCGGTTACCGTAATAAATAAAGTTACACACCGTGTCGTTAAATGGCGTGGTTTCAATAATAGGCGTGGTCAACTAAAGAGCTTTATCATCAGCGTGCTCTTTAATTTTCAGAGAATGGCGAGGCAGAACAACGCATCGAGGGCTGCAGGAACAGCCAACAGCAGCAAAACGTACGACGATGACAGCGACGACGAGGACACACAAGAAGTGGGTACCAAACCTGTTCAGCGGGAATCCGCAAGGGTAGTTAGTAGAGTCCCGAAAGCATAGTTTCCTAGCAATAGTACTAGATAATGTCCCTAGACAAAGAGTTTCAAGGTATTGGGTCGCCGCGCTCCTCGTCCTCGTGCTCCCCCCCTCTTTCCCGTGCCTGATTGTCTTAGTGTGGTCGCGTGGCATTTACGCATGACCGCACTGGTCACTAGCGGTCCCAACAGGTTTCAAACTTTTTCACGTTGCATAGCTTACGCCAATGTGCGCGTTAGTAAGGGTTTAGTGCACGTAATAACGTTTCAAAATGAGTATTGATAGTAAGTGCAGTACGGCGCAACTTAGAAGCTATTTGTTATTGCACGCGTGTTGAGACGTTTGGAATCTTTTGGGGGTGCTAGTGGCTTTCCATGTAGGAGGAGGGGAGCGGAAAAGAAGCAATGGCGCAATCTTGAGATAGTTATTTAAGGAACTGAAGTGTCTATCGCTGCAAATATGGCCGCTGAGCCAGCATGGGAGTGATGGATAATGTATACAGTCTAAGAAAAAAGAAACAAGTCAGTGCCCTTCCACTCTGTGAAGAAAGATGCTCAGTGAAGCTGTGTATGTGGGCCCCTTAATGACGAACTGCACCTCCCCCGCGGTTACACGTATGGGGAGTTTTTTGCTTACGACACGAAAATTTCCAGTTTCCTCCCTCATGCATGCGAGCAACAGTTCCTCCCTCTCCAAAACCAGCAAGGCCGACTCCAGGCAAGCGAAACGATGGATGCGACTAGGCCTACGAACTGTGCTAGCTTGCAGCTGGAAAACAACGTACGCGTCATAAGCATAGTGTACGTTACTGATATTTGCAACAACAAAAAAACACTCTCGCTAAGCTTTCTTTGGCGCGTACACGGAATCAGGTGCAAATACAACACGATCTTGTAGCGATGCTTTCCGCTCGACTGCCCCGCTTATCACCCACCATTGACGGCCGGCTGATCATGCTAAATAACGCAGGCGGAGCGTCGCTCTAACCCCAGTCCGAGCGCGAAAAGGAATGGCATAGCTAGAACATCGCGGCGTGGAACTTACGTAAACATAGAGATATCTATACATAAATCCGTCGCGCGTGCACACACACACACATGCTTACCACCACCTGGAGCAGCTTCAAGTCACTAAACTATCTATAGTTACTGCGCAGCCCGATAGATGACGGTAAAAGCTGACTCTGTCACAGGAAAAAATAATAACACTGAAGGGGAAGAGAAATGCAGCCATAATGAAGCACAGAGCGCTATGGGGATACAATAGGTACGAGGTGCTCCTGGGTATGTAGAAAGGTGTAATGGTTCCAGGACTTCCTTTTGGAAATGTGGTTGTTTGCTTTAAATCAGGGGTACAATCAAAACTCGATGAGAAGCAAAGGTCAGTGGGACGCCTCGCATTGGGCGCTCACGGGAAGACTGCAAATGAAGCTGTGCAGGGTGATATGGGCTGAACTAGTTTTGAAGTGAGGGGAGCTCACAGTAAGATTGATTATGAAGACCGACTGAGGAATATGGAAAAAAGTAAATGGGCTTGGAGAGTGTCGAGGTATCTGTACAGGAAAAACGTTGATTCACAGTGGAGGAAAAGAACTAGGAAGCTTACCAACAAGTATGTAGCCTATAGGGTGGGCAACATAGCTACAAAGAACGTTAAGCGGAAAGTCAGAGAGGCTGAAATAATCTCATGGGTGGCGGCAATGGAAAAGAAACCTGCCATGAGTAACTACTTAAGAGGAAAAAATGAAATCAGGAAAGAAACAATTCGTGATAACTCAAAGGGAAGCTCATTACTTTTTGAAGCGAGATCGGGATGCCTTAGAACACTCACCTATAAAGCAAGATATAAGAAGGAAGAAGCATGTTCTTGCTGCGGTTCTTGCTGCGGGAACGATGAAGCACCTTTTATTAGACTGTGAAGACGCCTGCCCAGCGGTCGATTTAGGCAGCACTGGCGTCCCTGACCCCTTATGTTCAGCGAGAGCAGTGGAAAAGTAAACATGTCCGCAATAGAGATTAGTAAGAGGCGACTGGAAGATTGGTGAAAGAAAAGTAGGAAAACGACAAAAAACGGAGACGTACAAAAGCAAAGTTCGCAATAAGGGATCAGAAAAGTTGGTTATGGGAGTTCATCGGGTTATTTTTTCTTTTTTTAACCTAGGTAGGACATTAGGCAGTATAATAGCAAGAGTTAGGTGGCACAACCCGCCACCCCGTTCCAAAGGCAAAGCTCATAACATCCATCCATCCAAATTGCTAGGCTGAACAAAATGGATGCTTCCAGGAAGAGCTTGTCGAACAGGTTGAACAGCTAAAAAATGAGCTAAATAGGGAGGGTGATGCACCGAAGGTAGTGGAAGAAAGACTTGAAGCAGCCGAGGAAAAACTGAATAGGGCCGCCATTGTGAACGAGATGGTCGTGAAGATGGAACGCAGATCCCGATGTGACAGGAGAGGAAAACCCAGCAAAGTACGTGGAATGCGTGCAATGTGGTGAGCTGAAAAGAGTGGCACCTACCTGCGGCTGCCACGAGAAAAAAAGCCAGAGTGCAGGGGTCAATCCCCCTTGTCGAATTCGAATGACGCGGAAAAGGACAAAGGGAAGCAGCGAGAGGTAGGAGAGAGTGAAATGGTGATTATCGCCGGTGACTCAAACCTGGCTAGGTGCTCAGAAGCAATTGTGGACAGGGTGAAAGGCGATAAAAGAGTGGCGGTATGGACATTTCCGGGTCGGACGCGGGGTTCTGTCATGGCGCGAGCAAAAAAAAAGCTCGCGGAAATGCCCACGTGCGGAACCCTCTCATAGTAGCAGGTGGGCTAAATGACGTCCTAAACAGGAAAGGGACAGGACTAGCCCAGTGCTTGGCGAAGTGGGTGGACGGCTTGCGCGAGCTGTCCCCTCAGGTGCAGATCGTGGTGTGCACAGTGCCGGAGGTGCCTGTATGTGACAGTCACGTACAAAGAGCCGTAGTGGCTGCTAATGAGGCGATATGGAAAATGAGTAGAGAGAAAAGCTTCGATGTTGTCGAAGTAAACAGGGAAGTGAGAAGGTGTGGTGGTTTTTAACGAGACGGGTTCCACTTCAATTACAGGCTTGCACGAGAAGTGGGCTGGCGACTTGCTGGTCGCACTGTTGCTTTTTAGGGCACCCACGGGCGCTTAGGAGGACAGGGTAGGTAGTAATGAAGAAGGTCCCATAAGGGAACCTCAGAACAGCATCGCCATCAATAAGAGAAAAAGGAGGAAAGTAAGAAAGAGAGCTCGCCATCCAATAGGCTACATAAACATGCAGGGCCGCAAAAGACAGGAAAAGTGGGCAGAGATTGAGGAGCAGTTAAATAGAGAACAAATAGGGATGTATGCGGTTACAGAAACGCACCTTATAGACTCGGAAGAGCCGCCAGTGATTGAGAATTATGTTTGGGAAGGGTGCAACAGAACGAAGTTGGAAAGAAAGGGCGGGGAAGTCGTAATGCTCATGCATTAGAGACACAAATGGAAAAGAGTAAATTCAAAATGTCAAGAACATCTTTGGTTATCATGTACAATGAGTGGGAAAAAAACTTGGCTGGGCGTTACGTTTCGAAAAATCAGAAATGAAACAGTCCCGCCAGACGAAACGTATGCAGATCTGCTAGAGAATCAGAATATGGCGGTTAAAGGAGCAACCAAAGAAATCATTACGGATCTTGAAGTTCCTCAAATGGACTCGAGACTTGCTCACCTTCTGGAGGCCAAGCACGCCCTCTCAGCCAGGTGGAAGACCCAAAAGCTTAATCGTAGACTCAGGTCGAAAATCGCGCTTCTTAACAAGGAGATTGAAACCTATTCGGCCCAGCTCGCTCGGCAGCAATGGGACGAGACGTGTACTGAAACGGACGGGCGTATGCGAAGAGGTAGCAAATGGAGCTTACTGAAAAGTTTCCTCAACGATAAACAGTCTAAGGACACCCTTAGCATTGCAACGGGTAGGCTCATTAAGAAGCAAACCGCAATCGGTCTCACCGACAGG
Source organism: Dermacentor andersoni (assembly GCF_023375885.2). Taxonomy (NCBI): domain Eukaryota; kingdom Metazoa; phylum Arthropoda; class Arachnida; order Ixodida; family Ixodidae; genus Dermacentor; species Dermacentor andersoni. The sequence continues at coordinate 129,361,908 of NC_092823.1, forward strand.
GAATTAGCCAACAACTTAG